>NC_042622.1:6109474-6709474 GCF_901001135.1 Rhinatrema bivittatum
ACGGGCGACCCCTGAGCCTCACTCCCCTCCCATCCCTCACCCCCAGCCTCAGTACGGGCGACCCCTGAGCCTCACTCCCTCCATCCCTCACCCCCAGCCTCAGTACGGGCGACCCCTGAGCCTCACTCCCTCCCATCCCTCACCCCCAGCCTCAGTACGGGCGACCCCTGAGCCTCACTCCCTCCCATCCCTCACCCCCAGCCTCAGTACGGGCGACCCCTGAGCCTCACTCCCCCCATCCCTCACCCCCAGCCTCAGTACGGGCGACCCCTGAGCCTCACTCCCTCCCATCCCTCACCCCCAGCCTCAGTACGGGCGACCCCTGAGCCTCACTCCCTCCCATCCCTCACCCCCAGCCTCAGTACGGGCGACCCCTGAGCCTCACTCCCTCCCATCCCTCACCCCCAGCCTCAGTACGGGCGACCCCTGAGCCTCACTCCCTCCCATCCCTCACCCCCAGCCTCAGTACGGGCGACCCCTGAGCCTCACTCCCTCCCATCCCTCACCCCCAGCCTCAGTACGGGCGACCCCTGGGCCTCACTCCCCCATCCCTCACCCCCAGCCTCAGTACGGGCGACCCCTGAGCCTCACTCCCCCTCACCCCCCCAGCCTCAGTACGGGGGACCCCTGGGCCTCACTCCCTCCCATCCCTCACCCCCAGCCTCAGTGCGGGCGACCCCTGGGCCTCACTCCCCCCATCCCTCACCCCCAGCCTCAGTACGGGCGACCCCTGGGCCTCACTCCCTCCCATCCCTCACCCCCAGCCTCAGTACGGGCGACCCCTGGGCCTCACTCCCTCCCATCCCTCACCCCCAGCCTCAGTACGGGGACCCCTGGGCCTCACTCCCTCCCATCCCTCACCCCCAGCCTCAGTACGGGGGACCCCTGGGCCTCACTCCCCTCCCATCCCTCACCCCCAGCCTCAGTACGGGCGACCCCCTGAGCCTCACTCCCTCCCATCCCTCACCCCCAGCCTCAGTACGGCGACCCCCTGAGCCTCACTCCCTCCTCACCACTCACCCCCAGCCTCAGTACGGGCGACCCCTGAGCCTCACTCCCTCCCATCCCTCACCCCCAGCCTCAGTACGGGCGACCCCTGAGCCTCACTCCCTCCCATCCCTCACCCCCAGCCTCAGTACGGGCGACCCCTGGGCCTCACTCCCTCCCATCCCTCACCCCCAGCCTCAGTACGGGCGACCCCTGAGCCTCACTCCCTCCCATCCCTCACCCCCAGCCTCAGTACGGGCGACCCCTGAGCCTCACTCCCTCTCATCCCTCACCCCCAGCCTCAGTACGGGCGACCCCTGGGCCTCACTCCCCCTCACCCCCAGCCTCAGTACGGGCGACCCCTCAGCCTCACTCCCTCCCATCCCTCACCCCCAGCCTCAGTACGGGCGACCCCTGAGCCTCACTCCCTCCCATCCCTCACCCCCAGCCTCAGTACGGGCGACCCCTGGGCCTCACTCCCTCCCATCCCTCACCCCCAGCCTCAGTACGGGCGACCCCTGAGCCTCACTCCCCTCCCATCCCTCACCCCCAGCCTCAGTACGGGCGACCCCTGAGCCTCACTCCCTCCCATCCCTCACCCCCAGCCTCAGTACGGGCGACCCCTGGGCCTCACTCCCCCCCATCCCTCACCCCCAGCCTCAGTACGGGCGACCCCTGGGCCTCACTCCCTCCCATCCCTCACCCCCAGCCTCAGTACGGGCGACCCCTGAGCCTCACTCCCTCCCATCCCTCACCCCCAGCCTCAGTACGGGCGACCCCTGAGCCTCACTCCCTCCCATCCCTCACCCCCAGCCTCAGTACGGGCGACCCCTGAGCCTCACTCCCTCCCATCCCTCACCCCCAGCCTCAGTACGGGCGACCCCTGAGCCTCACTCCCTCCCATCCCTCACCCCCAGCCTCAGTACGGGCGACCCCTGGGCCTCACTCCCTCCCATCCCTCACCCCCAGCCTCAGTACGGGGACCCCTGGGCCTCACTCCCTCCCATCCCTCACCCCCAGCCTCAGTACGGGCGACCCCTGGGCCTCACTCCCCCCCATCCCTCACCCCCAGCCTCAGTACGGGCGACCCCTGAGCCTCACTCCCCCTCATCCCTCACCCCCAGCCTCAGTACGGGCGACCCCTGGGCCTCACTCCCTCCCATCCCTCACCCCCAGCCTCAGTACGGGCGACCCCTGAGCCTCACTCCCTCCATCCCTCACCCCCAGCCTCAGTACGGGCGACCCCTGGGCCTCACTCCCTCCCATCCCTCACCCCCAGCCTCAGTACGGGCGACCCCTGAGCCTCACTCCCTCCCATCCCTCACCCCCAGCCTCAGTACGGGGGACCCCTCAGCCTCACTCCCTCCCATCCCTCACCCCCAGCCTCAGTACGGGCGACCCCTGAGCCTCACTCCCTCCCATCCCTCACCCCCAGCCTCAGTACGGGCGACCCCTGGGCCTCACTCCCTCCCATCCCTCACCCCCAGCCTCAGTACGGGCGACCCCTGAGCCTCACTCCCTCCCATCCCTCACCCCCAGCCTCAGTACGGGCGACCCCTGAGCCTCACTCCCTCCCATCCCTCACCCCCAGCCTCAGTACGGGCGACCCCTGAGCCTCACTCCCTCCCATCCCTCACCCCCAGCCTCAGTACGGGCGACCCCTGGGCCTCACTCCCTCCCATCCCTCACCCCCAGCCTCAGTACGGGCGACCCCTGGCCTCACTCCCTCCCATCCCTCACCCCCAGCCTCAGTACGGGCGACCCCTGAGCCTCACTCCCTCCCATCCCTCACCCCCAGCCTCAGTACGGGCGACCCCTGAGCCTCACTCCCTCCCATCCCTCACCCCCAGCCTCAGTACGGGCGACCCCTCAGCCTCACTCCCTCCCATCCCTCACCCCCAGCCTCAGTACGGGCGACCCCTGAGCCTCACTCCCTCCCATCCCTCACCCCCAGCCTCAGTACGGGCGACCCCTGAGCCTCACTCCCTCTCATCCCTCACCCCCAGCCTCAGTACGGGCGACCCCTCAGCCTCACTCCCTCCCATCCCTCACCCCCAGCCTCAGTACGGGCGACCCCTGGGCCTCACTCCCTCCCATCCCTCACCCCCAGCCTCAGTACGGGGCGACCCCTGAGCCTCACTCCCTCCCATCCCTCACCCCCAGCCTCAGCACGGGCGACCCCCTGGGCCTCACTCCCTCCCATCCCTCACCCTCAGCCTAGGGGCGACCCCTGGGCCTCACTCCCTCCCATCCCTCACCCCCAGCCTCAGTACGGGGGACCCCTGAGCCTCACTCCCTCTCATCCCTCACCCCCAGCCTCAGTACGGGCGACCCCTGGGCCTCACTCCCTCCCATCCCTCACCCCCAGCCTCAGTACGGGCGACCCCTGAGCCTCACTCCCTCCCATCCCTCACCCCCAGCCTCAGTACGGGCGACCCCTGGCCTCACTCCCTCCCATCCCTCACCCTCAGCCTGGGGGACCCCTGGGCCTCACTCCCTCCCATCCCTCACCCCCAGCCTCAGTACGGGCGACCCCTGGGCCTCACTCCCTCCCATCCCTCACCCCCAGCCTCAGTACGGGCGACCCCTGGGCCTCACTCCCCCTCATCTCTCACCCCCAGCCTCAGTACGGGCGACCCCTCAGCCTCACTCCCCCTCATCCCTCACCCCCAGCCTCAGTACGGGCGACCCCTGGGCCTCACTCCCCTCCCATCCCTCACCCCCAGCCTCAGTACGGGCGACCCCTGAGCCTCACTCCCTCTCATCCCTCACCCCCAGCCTCAGTACGGGCGACCCCTGAGCCTCACTCCCTCCCATCCCTCACCCCCAGCCTCAGTACGGGCGACCCCTGAGCCTCACTCCCTCCCATCCCTCACCCCCAGCCTCAGTACGGGCGACCCCTGAGCCTCACTCCCTCCCATCCCTCACCCCCAGCCTCAGTACGGGCGACCCCTGAGCCTCACTCCCTCCCATCCCTCACCCCCAGCCTCAGTACGGGCGACCCCTGAGCCTCACTCCCTCCCATCCCTCACCCCCAGCCTCAGTACGGGCGACCCCTGAGCCTCACTCCCCCTCATCCCTCACCCCCAGCCTCAGTACGGGCGACCCCTGAGCCTCACTCCCTCCCATCCCTCACCCCCAGCCTCAGTACGGGCGACCCCTCAGCCTCACTCCCTCTCATCCCTCACCCCCAGCCTCAGTACGGGGGACCCCTCAGCCTCACTCCCTCCCATCCCTCACCCCCAGCCTCAGTACGGGCGACCCCTCAGCCTCACTCCCTCTCATCCCTCACCCCCAGCCTCAGTACGGGCGACCCCTGAGCCTCACTCCCTCCCATCCCTCACCCCCAGCCTCAGTACGGGCGACCCCTGAGCCTCACTCCCTCCCATCCCTCACCCCCAGCCTCAGTACGGGCGACCCCTGAGCCCTCACTCCCTCCATCCCTCACCCCCAGCCTCAGTACGGGGACCCCTGAGCCTCACTCCCTCTCATCCCTCACCCCCAGCCTCAGTACGGGGGACCCCTGACCCTCACTCCCCCTCACCCCCAGCCTCAGTACGGGGACCCCTCAGCCTCACTCCCTCCCATCCCTCACCCCCAGCCTCAGTACGGGGGACCCCTCAGCCTCACTCCCTCCCATCCCTCACCCCCAGCCTCAGTACGGGGGACCCCTCAGCCTCACTCCCTCTCATCCCTCACCCCCAGCCTCAGTACGGGGGACCCCTCAGCCTCACTCCCTCTCATCCCTCACCCCCGTCAGTTTAGTTGCCTGGTGTCTTCCTGCTGAATGAAGGTTGCATGTGGTCACTCTCTGATGGTTTCATTCCTAGGATTTAAATGGTTTCCCCTCCATGCTCTTATTCTTTGCTCTCTAACTTTTCTCTTCTTCTAATGTAGGAGTCCCCAAATTTCTCAAGAGCAGGGCCACATAGGACATCTCACATCAGCAAGGGTCCGGACGAGAGTCCTCCTCAGACTTTGCTGAGTTGGGGAGCGGAAGAGGAGCAGGGAGAGAGGAGATGTGAAATGTTGGGGAAGGAAGGGGTCAGGGTACCCAAAGCCTACATCTTTAGGGTCAATGCCCCCTCTGCCAGAGCTGAAGCCCCATCTTACCTGCCAATCAGTGGTGGCCTTGGACCTGCTTGCCCCGCCCACACGGACCAGCACCGCCACTGCCGGACTGATCAAGCTCTTTCTGCCATGGCTGCTGGGGCACTGGATGAAATCAGCCAAGGGCCACCTCTGGCCCTCGGACCATAGTTTGGGGACCTCGATTCACTTTGTTTATTATTTGGGGGCTGGACATTTTTATCTTCATTCCGTTTTTTACTCTTATGTTTGTCACTGATCAGTTATGTCAGGGATCAAACTATCTACAGATTAGGACTTGTTCCATCTAAAGCAATTTATCATTGTTACCCCTCAATGGTAGGCAAGACTCTATTCCTTAGATATGGTCCACTCGTCTCCTGCCTTCTACATGCATGGCCCGGGAACATGACTGAGGATTTCCATGACTTGTGTGACCTCGTATGCCAATCGCAGAACCTCTGACTGTCAAACGAGAATGAATGCTTAACCTGGATTCTGCTTCTTTTTCCCTCACTTTGTTTTGATTATTAGAATTATTCTCTCTCACAGCATCTCCTACCAACTCCTGATCAAACTCCTTAACACTTTTCATAAATGGCATTTCCCACCAGCTCCTGATCCAACATATTCCATGAATTGCATAAGAACATAAGAAGTTGCCATATCGTATCAGACCAAGGGTCCAGCATCCTGTTTCCAACAGTGGCCAATTCAAGTCATAAGTATCATTAAATAGATCCCAAGCTACTAATTCTGGCCACAGCAGTGGCTATTCCTTATTGATTTATAGCAGTTTATGGACTTCTCCTCCAGGAACTTATCCAAACCTTTTGTAAACCCAGCTACACTAACTGCACTAACCACATCCTCTGGCAACAAATTCCAAGCTTAACTGTCATTGATTGAAAAATAATTTTCTCTGATTTGTTTTAAATGTGCTACTTGCTAACTTCATGCCCCCTAGTCCTTCTGTTATTTGAAAGTGTAAATAACCGATTCACATCTACTCGTTCAAGACCTCTCATGATCTTAAACACCTCTATCATATCGGCCCCCCCCCCCCCAGCCATTTCTTCTCCAAGCTGAACAGCCCTAACCGCTTCAGCCTTTCCTCATAGGGGAGCTGTTCCATCCCATTTATCATTTTGGTTGCCCTTCTCTGTACCTTCTCCAGTACAACTATATCTTTTAGAGATGCAGCGACCAGAAATGTACACCTAAACTCAAATTAAACAGAAATTTCTCTCATCTGCAGGTATGCTGTTAAAATGCTCAAATCAAATAGGGTCCTGCACATAGGGGAAGGGACAACAGGAGGTTTCTCTGGATGGGATCAAGCATCACATGTATGATTTTTTACCCGCTGGTGAGAAGTTGTACATGTGCATGCGATGCAAAGAGCTCCTGGCTCTCAGAGAATGAGTCTGATCTCTGGAGGCTAGAGTGGCAGACCTGGAGGAGCTGAGGCAGACAGAGGTACATTAACGAGACCTCCAGGGACATAGTCTGGCAGCCCCAGTGTTGCCATGGATCAGAAAGGTCTCCCAGTAGGAGAACATCACCCTGGTGTAGCAGGAAGTGATCCTGTAGCAAGGACCTGCTCTCCAGGTGATGCATTGTCCTCTCACACTGAGGAAAAGTCTCCCAGGGCTACTGCCCAGGAGGGAAGGCTTAGGTCGGCAGTCATAGTGATTAGCTAATTTATGCCATCTTAAATAGAGATCCCCCAGCTAAACCCGCTTACATGAAAGCTTAGGAAACTGACTTGGGATATGAAATTACTGAGGATATGTGGGTGGATATAGTTCAGACTACAGGGAGAGGTCCATTATCAGCTACATTAATTGAGAATGGGTATAAAACACTATATAGACTCCTACACGTTTACATAAAATAAATATTCAGTGGCCTGAGGATTGCTGGAAGGGCTGCGGTCAGAAAGAGACTTTTTTGCATTTATGATAGAAACATAGAAATGATGGCAGAAAAAGACCAACAGGCCCATCCAGTCTGCCCAGCAAGCTCTCACACTTATTTTTCTCATACTTATCTGTTACCCCGACCGCTGAGTTCAGGGCCCTTATTGGTAACTTTTTTATTCCAATTTCCTTTCACCCCCCGCCATTGATGCAGAGAGCAGTGTTGGAGCTGCATCAAAGTGAAGTATAAGGCTTAATGTTTGAGGGTAGTATCCATCGTATCGAGCAAGTTACCCTGATATTTGTATACTAATACTGCTCAGATCAATGTCTTGTTAGATGTTGTCTGGATGTGAATCCTCTTTTCCACATTCCCCTCCTGCCGCTGAAGCAGAGATCCACGCTGGATATGCATTCAAAGTGAAGTATCAGGCTTAATTTGTTAGGGGCAGTAACCGCCTCAACAAACAAACTACTCCCATGCTTATTTGTTTACCCAGACTGTGCAATTCAGTCCTTGTTGGTTGTTGTCTGAATGTAAATCCTCTTTTCCTCATTCCCCTCCTGCCGCTGAAGCAGAGATCCACGCTGGATATGCATTCAAAGTGAAGTATCAGGCTTAACTGGTTTGGGGTAGCAACCGCCGCAACAGCAAGCTACTCCCATGCTTATTTGTTTACCCAGACTGGGCAGCCTTGTTGGTTGTTGCCTGAATGCAAATCCTCTTTTCCACATTTCCCCTTGCCATTGAAGCAGAGAACAATGTTGGAGTTGCATTAACCATGTGAAGGCTTATTGAGTAAGGGTAGTAATCACCAGGTAGTAGCCTCCATTCCAGCAAGCCACCCCCCCATGGCTCTTCTCTTCATTCCCATCCTCTAGCCTTTATGGATCCACAGTGTTTATCCCACGCTCCTTTGAATTCCTTCACAGTTTTGGTCTTCACCACTTCCTCTGGAAGGGCATTCCAGGCATCCATCACCCTCTCCGTGAAGAAATACTTCCCGACATTGGTTCTGAGTCTTCCTCCCTGGAGTTTCAAATCGTGACGCCCTAGCTCTACTGATTTTTTTTCCAACGGAAAAGGTTTGTTGTTGACCATGGATCATTAAAATCTTTCAAATATCTGAAGGTCTGTATCATATCTCCTCTGCTCCTCCTTTCCTCCAGGGTGTACATATTTAGGCTCTTTAATCTCTCCTCATAAGTCATTTTATGAAGACCATCCACCTTTTTGGTCGCCCTTCTCTGGACCGCCTCCATCTTGTCTCTGTCTCTTTGGAGATACGGTCTCCAGAACTGAACACAGTACTCCAGGTGGGGCCTCACCAAGGCCCTGTACAAGGGGATCATCACTTCCTTTCTCTTACTCAATATTCCTCTCTCTATGCAGCCCAGCATTCTTCTGGCTTTAGCTATCACCTTGTCACATTGTTTCGCCAACTTCATATCATTAGACACTATCACCCCAAGGTCTCTCTCCTGCTCCGTGCACATCGGCCCTTCACCCCCCCATCGAATACATTTCTTTCGGATTTTGGATGATGGGAATGTCCTACGATTATAAAGCTTTGGGAAGGTGAATGCCAATGGTTAAAAGACATTTTAACCATTCAATTTTAACCATTCAATTTTCCTTGTTACATGTAACTGCTATTTCCGCACTATTGTTCAAGTTTAAGTTTATTTTGCACTCCTGTTTCATGTGAACCAGCATGATGGGACTATTGTCTTGAATGTTGGTATATAAAAAACTTAAATAAATAAATAAATAAATAAATAAAATAAACATCACCTGTATTGTTACAACCAATGCATGCCCTGTTAAATGTAGATTATTTTAAGGACAGAAAATATGACGGTATGCTTGTCCGTTTTGTATGTACGGCTGCTAGATGTGAGATTGCCAGGAAGTGGCAGGACTCTTCATCTCCACAAGTAATTGATATCAAGATGAGATTGGATAAAATAAACCGACTCAGTAAACTAACTGCTTTCAAACATAAGTCTTTGGAACATTTTGTGAAAACTTGGAGCGCATATGAACAATGGAGGAAAACAACCGCCCCATGATCCCTCACGTTATGGACCTTGTGATTATGGTGTTAGGTAGGCAGCAAGTATAGGTATATCCAGCAGTAAAGAGAACTGGGAGGAGTGGGGGAAGGAGATAAAAGTCAGAAAATCGCGATCAAATGTGTTGTAAAGCCTTGATGTGATTATGTACCACGTGGTTTTCTACATTGTTTTTTATTATTACAATGGAAAGTTTGATTAATAAAATCTTTAAATTGAAAAAAAAAAGAAATGTAGACAGCCGGGTGGCTGGTGGGCGTGAGGATTGCCTGGTAACATGCCTACCTCGTGCGAAGGTGGTGGACCTCACGCGTCACCTAGATAGGATTTTAGACAGTGCTAGGGAGGAGCCGGCTGTCGTGGTACATGTGGGCACCAAAGACATAGGAAAATGTGGGAGGGAGGTTCTGGAAGCCAAATCTAGGCTCTTAGGTAGAAAGCTTAAATCCAGAACCTCCAGGGTAGCATTCTCTGAAATGCTCCCTGTTCCACGTGCAGGTCACCAGAGGCAGGCAGAGCTCCGGAGTCTCAATGCGTGGATGAGACGATGGTGCAAGGAAGAGGGATTCAGTTTTGTTAGGAACTGGGGAACCTTTTGGGGAAGGGGGAGTCTCTTCCGAAGGGATGGGCTCCACCTTAACCAGGGTGGAACCAGACTGCTGGCGCTAACCTTTAAAAAGGAGATAGAGCAGCTTTTAAACTAGAACAAAGGGGAAAGCCGACAGTCGCTCAGCAGCGCATGGTTCGGAGAGAGGTATCTTCAAAGGATACTAATGATGCATTAGAATTAGGACATCCCGACAGTGAGGTTCCAATAATAAGAAAAGTAGTCCAAGTGCCTGTAACTAAAAACTCACCTGAGCTAAAAAATTCTAACTTATCCCTATCAATTAAAAAGCAGAATGAAAATACAAACAAAAAACAAACTTTGAAATGTTTGTATGCTAATGCCAGAAGTCTAAGAAGTAAGATGGGAGAATTAGAACCAAGCTGCTGGCGCTAACCTTTAAAAAGGAGATAGAGCAGCTTTTAAACTAGAACAAGGGGGAAAGCCGACAGTCGCTCAGCAGCGCATGGTTCAGAGAGAGGTATCTTCAAAGGATACTAATGATGCATTAGAATTAGGGCATCCCGACAGTGAGGTTCCAATAATAAGAAAAGTAGTCCAAGTGCCTGTAACTAAAGAATCATCTGATCTAAATCATTCCAAATTATCCGCATAAACTGAAATGTCTGTATGCCAATGCCAGAAGTTTAAGGAGTAAGATGGGAGAGTTAGAGTGTATAGCAGTAAATGATGAGAGTGACATAATTGGCATCTGAGACCCGGTGGAAGGAGGATAACCAATAGGACAGTGCTGTATTAGGGTACAAATTATATCGCAATGATAGGGAGGATCAACTTGGTGGGGGTGTGGTACTTTATGTCTGGGAGGGTATAGAGTCCAATAGGATAAAGATCATACAAGAGACTAAATGCTCAGAAGAATCTATATGGGTAGAAATCCCATGTGTGTTGGGTAAGAGTATAGTGATAGGGGTATACTACCATCCACCTGGACAAAATGGTCAGACAGATGATGAAATGCTAAGAGAAATCAGGGAAGCAAACCAATTTGGCAGTGCAATAATAATGGGAGATTTCAATTACCAAATATACAAAAATGTGGAACCCAAATAATTTTCAAAAAATAGCCTATGAAGGTGTCAGCAAGCCTTGACGTTATGTATCTTTCAATTAGACACTAACCGGTCTTATCGATCATTCACCTTCCTCATTTATTTAATTCAACAATTTTTTCTTTTTTTCTTTTTTCAAAAGATTAAAAATGTCCTCCGTTCAGATAAGCAAAAATGACTCTTTCATAAATATTTATCTGAACGGAGGACATTTTTAATCTTTTGAAAAAAGAAAAAAAGAAAAAATTGTTGAATTAAATAAATGAGGAAGGTGAATGATCGATAAGACCGGTTAGTGTCTAATTGAAAGATACATAACATCAAGGCTTGCTGACACCTTCATAGGCTATTTTTTGAAAATTATTTGGGTTCCACATTTTTGTATATTTGATTCTTTGTTGTGGTTAACTGCCGACTCCCTTGTGCGAGTAGATTTCAATTACCCCAATATTGACTGGGTAAATGTAACATCAGGACTTGCTAGAGACATAAAGTTCCTGGATGTAATAAATGATTGCTTCATGGAGCAATTGGTTCAGGAACCAACAAGAGAGGGAGCTATTTTAGATTTAATTCTTAGTGGAACGCAGGATTTGGTGAGAGAGGTAACGGTGGTGGGGCCACTTGGCAACAGTGATCATAACGTGATCAAATTTAAACTAATAACTGGAAGGGGGACAATAAGTAAATCTGCAGCTCTAACACTAAACTTTCAAAAGGGAAACTTTGATAAAATGAGGAAAATAGAAAAAAACTGAAAGGTGCAGCTGCAAAGGTTAAAAGTGTACAACAGGCTTGGACATTGTTTAAAAATACAATCCTAGAGGCGCAGTCCATATGTATTCCACGCATTAAGAAAGGTGGAAGGCAAAACGATTACCGTCATGGTTAAAAGGTGAGGTGAAGGAGGCTATTTTAGCCAAAAAAAAATCCTTCATAAATTGGAAGAAGGATCCATCTGAAGAAAAAAGGGAAAAGTATAAACTTTGTCAAGTGTAAAACAGGCTGAGAGAATTTGAAATGAAGTTGGCCATAGAGGCAAAAACTCATAATAAAAACGTTTTTAAATATATCCGAAGCAAGAAACCTGTGAGGGAGTCGGTTGGACCATTAGATGACAGAGGGGTAAAAGGGGCTCTTAGGGAAGATAAGGCCATTGCAGAAAGACTAAATTAATTCCCCCCCCCCCCAAATAAAATGTACACACTATTGAGCTAGTTTGTTTGCACACCATTTTCCTAATTGGTTGGCATTACAATTGTATCGTTTGGCCAGCAGTGGATGGCTTCATGGCCGACCATGCTCACCTCAGGATGCTGCTGGCGCCGGCCCGCCACCACGTTGAATTTTTCGTGGCACAGACGCTGCTGCTCCCGCTCATGGGAGTGGGCGCCCTTGCTCTCAACCCTCAACGGTGTAGCTGGATGATATAATAGGAAGCTATTTTTACCAAGATGTCCCATTCACCAACGCCTCAGAAACAGGTCCTCCTGCCTTGTAGTGTCTGCTGCTACTCCTGTCCCTCTGCCTCCCTGCCAGTGTCCTGCCTTGTCTGGTTTGTGCTCGTCATGCCCTCTGTGCCTGTTCCCTTATGTCCTCCTTGTCCCTGTTCTCATTGCCCTGTCGTGTCTCGTCCCTGTCCGTCTTGGCCTGGCTTCCTGGTTCTGACCCCATGTGGATTTTGACTCTTCTCTGGTTTGCTGCCTGCCTCAACCCTTGGACCGAACCCAGATATTCTCTGCTCGCAGCCTGCCCTGACCACTTCCCATACCTGGACTCTCTCTGACCACTCTTGAGGGACATTCACCTAAGTCCTGCCGACCCCCGGAACCCAAAGGCTGAAACCAGAGGGAATGGGGCTGGTAGAGGTGAAGCTCCAGCTGCTGTCCCAGTACAGATGTGTCCGCCAGCTGTCAGCGTTAGCTTAGTGGGCTTGCCTAGTTGCCTGCATCAACCATGCCACAGCCCAAGGGCTGATACCTGTAATCCTGACAATGTTGTCTCTGTAAAAGCGTGACTGTTTTCCTCCTTTAAACCTGTATGGGGACAGGTCCACCGTAAAATCCTGAAGAGGGAGAGAGTGGTGTGGGCGGGACCCTGCTGGGGCAGGGAGAGTCCTGAGGGAGGGCCCAGCTGTGTTCAGGAGGCCCCTGTATCACCAGGAGAGGCAAACTATCCTGTCCAAGGCAGAAGGGAGTGAAGGCCCGACAGTCTACAACCCTCAAAGATAGCAAGTGACTCCCAGCATTGAATCTTTTTTTTTTTTTGGTGTTTAAAATTTTTTTATTGTCAATCCAGAAAAAATTCAAGCATAATTAGAACGTGGTAAGTATAACATAGTAAGTAGAAAACATATAGTTACAGTCAATGTCAAACATCTGGAACGATTGACCTTTTATCACTGCTTACACCTCAATGTCCTCCCCTCTCCACCCACGCAACCAGGATCACATAGAATATATAGTACAGCATTTAAGTAAGGAATTATACACACAGATCATGAATATATGTTTTAAAGGAGAGAGTAATACAGATACAAGTATCATAGCGGTATATGTAAGAGGACCGGGTAGTCCATCCAATGCAATCAGGCTGGGATTATTAATCAAGAAGGAACACCGAGGTGGTCCCTGGTATCATTGCAGAAAGTGGACATGGTACCTAGGGGTAGCCAAAGATGGTACGACTCAACAGTCCACCCACTAATAAAAATATAAAGAAAGATCCTGGTAAACGTCTGCCTCCAGGTCATAGATCAAAACCAGGCAAGTTTGTATATCGCTAGGATTGTGCGTCCAGCCATTTACTATATAAGCCTCATTTATTTAGAAACCCCCTTAGCCTGTCATGGTCTGCTCAGCTGATAGTAGGTATATAATCTGGGAGGTACTTTTGCTAGGCTAGGTATGGTTGTATTTTTCCAATGTAATGCAATTTCTGACCTGACGTGAAGCATAAAATGTTCTTCTTTATGCCCCTGTGAAGGGAGACATAAACAGTACCTGCCAGGGATTGGCTTCCACCTGTACCTGTAATACAGAATTGGCCAGAGTTGTGCTATTTTAGGGCACTCCCACCAAATGTGGTAATAGGTGCCAAGTTGTCCACACCCTCTCCCACAACGGTCTGAGAGGGCGGGTTGAAATCTGTGTAAGGTTTCTGGGGTGTAGTGCCATCGATATACTAATTTATAGCAATTTTCCTGCAGCCCAGTGGACATAGAGCATTTTCTAGGCCTGAGATAAATTGCTTCCCAGTCCTTCTCTTCTAGGGTTAAGTGAAAATCTCTTTCCCATAGAATGCGGTGTCTAGGTTTAGAAGTGGGCTGCCCATTGAAAAGGTTATAGATTTTACAGATCACTCCCCTAAGAGTCGCAGCGGGTTTACAGAAATGTCCAAATAATGTGCCTGTCACTTTAACAGTGCCCCGTCTGAGGCCTCGTTGTTTGAAATGCAAAAAATCAATCTCCGCCAGTGAGTACCTATCACGGAGCTGTGCATAAGACATAAGAGTACCCTGGTGGAGCACATGTTCCAGTCTTGTAATACCAGCCTCAATCCATTTCCTCGAAGTCTGGGATAAAGCTATAGCGGGATAAACAGTGTTCGAAAATAAGAGTTCCGTCCCCACCAAAGCAGACTTCCACTGGCGCCACACCTTGATAGTAGTTTGTAGGGCGTATGGGAAGTGTTGTGTGTGTGTGCCCATGTCTCAGCGGGTTGCCACGGCAAGGCCTCTATTGGAAAAGTCCCCGACTGCTCTAACAGCACCCATCGCGGTATATCAACTGTGCGGTGTAGGACCACTAGTGCTCGGAGTTGTGCAGCACAGAAGTGCCAATACAAATTAGGAAGTTGCATTCTACCCCTATCCTTAGTTTTGTATAGCATGGACCTAGCAACCTGTGGTGGCCGCTTACGCCAGATAAAACTACATAAGGTTTGTTGCCACTTTTTGAGCATAGGGGAGGGTATACAGATGGGGATGGTGGTGAAAAAATAAATAAAGCGGGGCAAAATGTTCATTTTGATTATGGCCATTCTCCCCAGCCAAGAATGGTGGTGTTGGTGCCATTTTGTTGTCTGCCTGAATGGAGGTGAGAAGTGGATTATAATTTAACGTAAATAGCTGGCTGTTGTGAGAACCCAAATGGACCCCTAAATATTTCAGGGATGATGTCGCCCATTTAAATGGAAATTTCTGACTCAGGGCTTGGACAGTAAGCGTAGGTCAAGTTAAGTAATTCCAACTTATCACAATTGACCTTCATACCAGAAACTGAGGTAAACCCAGTTAATTCCGTCATCACCCCTTGCAATGAAAATTCAGGGTCCGTGAGTGTGAACATGACATCATCAGCAAAGAGAGAGATCTTGAAGTGGAGATTCCCCCTTCTTTTCCCCTGAATGTGGGGTGCTGCCCGGACCCTAGTGGTGAAAGGTTCGAGAAAGAGGGCAAACAACAAAGGAGATAATGGACACCCCTGTCGAGTTCCTCGCTGAATAGCAAAGGGGTCGCCATAACTGCCATTCGCCTTGACCCTAGCCAGAGGGTGGTCGTACAGCTTTCCAAGCCAGGTCAAGAAGGGATCTCCGAAGGACATACTTCTCAAGGTCTTACATAGGAAAGACCAATGGACAAGGTCAAATGCTTTTTCAGCATCTAGAGAAAGGAGGACGGCAGGGGTATTATCACAGTGAACCAAATCAATAATGATAACTATCCTAACATTGTCTGCCGCCATCCGGCTCGGAACGAAACCCACCTGGTCACTGTGTACTAGTCCCGGCAACATCCCATTAATTCTGGCGGCTAATACCCTGGCCAGAATCTTTAAATCAATATTGATTAGTGAAATTGGTCTGTATGAGCCACAATTGGTGGGGTCCCTACCAGGTTTAGCCAAAACCGTAATGCCGGCTGTGTTGGAATCTCGGGAAATGGTGGCTTCACCTAATAAAGAATTAAACATATTTGTTAATGGGCCTATCACAGTCTTAACAAACCGTCTGTAATAAGTGCCAGTAAATCCATCCATGCCTGGTGCGTTACTGGGTTTGAGGTTCTTTATAGCGGTAAGCACTTCAGTGGGCTCAATAGGCTTGTCTAAGAATTCCCTTTGTGCGTTAGTAAGAGTTGGGAGTGTGATCGACTGCAGGTAGTCGTCAATAGCCTCATCAGATATTGAGGAATTTTGAGAGTATAACTGGGAATAAAACTCAGTAAAGGAATCACGTATGCCTGCCGGGGTGGATGTTACCTGCCCTTGAGTGTTGTATATTTTTGCCACTACTGTTTGTGCCCGAGCTGCTCGCAGTCTCTGGGCTAAATATCTCCCTGCTTTGTTGCCCCCTCAAAGAGATGATGGCTAATGGCTGTGTCCTCTAGAGATCGTATTTGGTCTTTAATTCTCAACAGCTTCCGGTACATGGTCTCCGAGTGAGACGTGCTATGCTGCAGTGTTAGGGAAGGTAACTCCCGTAGCAGTGAATTACGCTGTTTGTCTCTTTCTCTGTTACTGTATGTAGCTCGAGCAATGCATAAGCCTCTCATTACTGCCTTTGAACATTCCCAAATAGTTAATGGGGACAAGCCTTATGTTAGCATCGAGTCTTTTTAAATGTGAATAAAGTGAATATTACTTCAGAAAGCCTGGGGTACAGGAGAGTGAAACCTTTTTGGCCATCCTCACAATCTCATATGTCAGTATGGCTGGATTCTTGTAAGTCATGATTTCTTATAAATTAAGCCCAGAAGGTAGGAAAGAAACTTAGGGCTGAACTTTGACAAACTTATTAACTTCATGCATACATTCTAGCATTTCAGCATATTCCGGCATGTCAGCAACTTCTAATAGTTTACTAAGTCTGATCAATGCAGTTTCACAGTGCAGTAATGATGGCTTCGTAGGAAAGCATTTTTAAAGCACCCTAACATGTGCATGTCATTGCAACGTTCCTGGAAGCCGGATACAGATGCAAACTCCAGAGGAGACATATAAAAGTGTTCTTCTTTCACCCTCAGCCAAACAGAGAAACTGAACCTAGAGTTGCAAGCTTGCCTCCATGTCGTCATGAGATATTAGTCCAATCTGCTCTTAGAAGTCCTATTCCATTGCATTCTGCAGGAAAATCAGGATGTCAAACAGAAAGCCGGTTTGATTATATTGTATGGATTGTCAATCATTAAATAAATTATTGTTAAGTAGATATTCAAACTAAGACTTATCCGGCTAATTTACATGGGATATTTAGCAGCATGGCCAGTTAAGTAGCGCTGAATATTGGGCTATTTCTTTGGGCTCCTCTTCCATACAAGCTGGAGTTAGTTTAGGGCATTGTGTTAGTCCATTATGGGTTATGTTCTCTTCACCACTTCTCAGGTTCACCTCTTGAATTACTACTGGAACGCAGTGCTTTCCTCCACTTGCACAGTCACTCTGTAGCTCTTGGTCCACTGGGACGTGAACTTCCAGACAACTCCCAGTAAGGTGAAAGAAATACTCCTAAGTTATTTTGCTCTGTTCAGAATAAAACATATCAGTTTAATTCATAGTGTACTGGACGGCAGAAGTTGTGGCAGATAAGATAAAGATGAATCCAACGTTCTCTGCTGGTGTAAATGGCTTGTTTTGTGCATCAGAAAAACCTCCCACTACCTCCACAATCCACCAATGAAGAGCAATAATAAGACACTATGGATCCAGGCAAAGTGATGAAAATTATTTTAAAACAACTACCTAATATTCATATGGGAACGACAGGCATTCATAAACAGCGAATTTCAATTTCTTTAAAGATTAGTGATCCATTAGAATATAAGAACATAAGAACATGCCATACTGGGTCAGACCAAGGGTCCATCAAGCCCAGCATCCTGTTTCCAACAGAGGCCAAACCAGGCCATAAGAACCTGGTAATTACCCAAACACTAAGAAGATCCCACGCTACTGATGCAATTAATAGCAGTGGCTATTCCCTAAGTAAACTTGATTAATAGCAGTTAATGGACTTCTCCTCCAAGAACTTATCCAAACCTTTTTTAAACCCAGCTACACTAACTGCACTAACCACATCCTCTGGCAACAAATTCCAGAGTTTAATTGTGCGTTGAGTAAAAAAGAACTTTCTCCGATTAGTTTTAAATGTGCCCCATGCTAACTTCATGGAGTGCCCCCTAGTCTTTCTATTATCCGAAAGAGTAAATAACCGATTCACATCTACTCGTTCTAGACCTCTCATGATTTTAAACATCTCTATCATATCCTCCCTCAGTCGTCTCTTCTCCAAGCTGAAAAGTCCTAACCTCTTTAGTCTTTCCTCATAGGGGAGCTGTTCCATTCCCCTTATCATTTTGGTAGCCCTTCTCTGTACCTTCTCCATCGCAATTATATCTTTTTTGAGATGCAGCGACCAGAATTGTACACAGTATTCAAGGTGCAGTCTCACCATGGAGCGATACAGAGGCAGTATGACATTTTCTGTTTTATTCATAAAGGACTACTCAATTTTAATCAAGGCCCAAGTCCCATTATATGTAACACCAAAAAATGTAAAAACTTTGTGAAATTATCACTCATATTAAAAAGCAATTGCTTAGCAATTCCAAATCCATATAATTCAAAGACCATATAAAGTGTTCAAATCGCAAAATTAAAAAATGAGAAATGCACTTATCTTAGGAAATTACCCTCACATATTCTTCAGCAGGCTGGACTCCAGGTGCACCCCCGCAGGAGTAGGCAAGACTTGGGTTTATCTTCTGCCTAGCCAGCCTCCTCCCCCGCAGGTTGAGCCCTTGGGCTCAGTAAGGCTTGGCTTCGTCTGCAGAATATCAGGGTAGGTCGGGCTGGACAGAGACAGATTGGAGCTGAGGACTGGATACAGTGTCCAAAGGCAAGGACTGGGAAACAGACAAGAAACTGTACAGGGCAGCGCAGGACAGAACAAGGACTGGACAGGACTAAACAGAACAGGCAACAATGAACAGGAAAGCCCAAAGGGCACATGGCTGGGTATGAGAACCCACTAGGCCCGGAGGCCATAAGGCAAGGCAGAGAGGCCCAGGAGGCCAGAAAACAAAGCAAGGAGGCATGGGAGGTCAGAGAGCAAGGCAAGGAGGCCTGGGAGGCCACAGGATGAAGCAGGAGGCCAAGAAAGGCCACTGGGCAAGGCAAGTCAGGAGTGAGAGAACAAGATGGTCAGGGAGCTAAGATGACTTGATGAAGAGGTAATGAGAAGGCAGGGTTACATGGGCTGAGGCTTGGCTGTGGTGTAACTAGTGAGGAGGTCCTTGGCATTTGGCAAGGCTAGAGGAGGGATGTCTGTGCAGAAGGCTGAACCTTGGCACGGAGAGCGGGTGCAGGAGGCGAAACCGTGGCAGACACTTGGGCTTCCTGGAATCCAGCGTTATGGAAGTACAGTGTGCTGGAAGGTTCCAAGAAGCAGAGCTTTGGGAAGATTTGGCTCCTAATGTATTACTTTTTGGGAGGCTCTGAAGATGGAAGCGATGTAGAGGGGCAGAGCATAATGTACGTCCAGTGCATACGCCAGGGTGTGCACAGCAAAGCAGAGATGCGTTCTGGACCAACGGGAGGCTGAGGCGGGAATCCCCACGGATGCCAGGAGTGCTCTCTTACAAAGAGTGGGACTTACTACCCCAGTAAGGCCAAAGAGTGAGATTTTTCCGGTGCGGTGAATGAGTTAGAAATCTGGAAAGATCGGAGTGCTGTACTGCTTTTCAAATTAAAGGAGCTACAGTTTCACTCCAAACTTTTATACCACATCTAACTATTTATGTTACATGAAAATTACCTAAAACGAAATACATGTGTGAAATAAAATGTAGCTTTCTGTGTAATTATTTAATCCCTGGTTATTCTTTTTGGGCCAAAACCTAAGCCGCAGAAAACGAGCCTCCCTCCTCCCCAAAATAATCAGCTGTAATGAGGTTCGGTATCTCTTCAATGTGATCCCTGGGCCAGATGACCCATGCAGTCTCCCCAACAAAAGCAAATGGAGGCAGCTATTTAGTACATCAGGCTGCAGGGATAACTCAAGGCTGAGCTGAGAAAAATCCCAAGATTAGAAAGCAGGCACCATTTCTCTACATAAGATCAGGAGCACCCAGACAGGCATGATGCACTGTGCAGCATCTACAAACAAAGGGAAATGTGGTTCTTACCTGATGTACCCGGATCAGTCCAGAGTCCTGCTGGAGGGGGCGCAAAACCCAGGAGTCCGGACTGATCCGGGTACGTTCAGGGAAAGGACAATTAGTTTCTTACCTGCTAATTTTCGTTCCTGTAGTACCACGGATCAGTCCAGAGTCCTGGGTTTTGCCTCCCCACCAGCAGGAGTCTGGACTGATCCGGGTACGTACAGGGAACTTGGTTTGCTGACAAAATTTCAGTGCCACAGACTTCTCATGGATCCAAATGCCAATGGAGCTTGTATTATAAATAACAGCAGCAGATGGGATTGAATGTGTTTTGACCTCACAAAGCTTGTCTGCCAATAATGTTTTCAGTCTATCAAGCAGTCATATGTTTTCCATCCCACAAACATGTCCTGAGCATTAACCCTCAGTAGTCAGAAGACAGTTATTACACTCAATATTAAAAACCGTGTCCAGAATTAATCTCTCTCTCTTTGACAGAAGTTTCGTCAGCTTTAATTCCCTTTCTTACTTACCCTAACAGCATACAGTGATTTTCAGTCTTTCAGGCCGATAAAGATGCGTGCAAAACGACGCTTTCCTAACGCGCGCCCGGCCACCTCTCCTGGGTGTGCGATGCAATATGTAAATGGGCTGCTGTGATAAAAAGGAGGCGTCCGGGAGAGCTGGCTGTCAGCGGGTCAGGAAAACGCATGTTCAATTTCCCAGCATCTCGTTCCCTAACCTGACTCCGGCACACTTCTCTTTTTAACCCTTTGTTCCTCTGATTTAATATCGCCAGAATATTAAGTCGGAGGAAGTACATAAAAGCAGCATTTTCTGGACACTTTTTTGGGCTGCTCAGAAATTAACGCCTGCTCTGGGCTGCATTCATTTCTGATTGATAAAATCTGCGGATTGGGCGCGCATTTTTTTGTTGTATCTGGGGCAAAGAGCTAATAGCCTCATCAACATGCATTTGTATGGGATCAGTGCTATTAGTTTCGGTAGGGGTTGGATGTGAGCTTTGGACGCACTAAACCCCTCATGGTATAAGGGGTTGTGGAAGTGAGTCCAACCATGTAAGCTGAGCGCACTGTACTGTATCGGCCAGAAACAACCCCTTATTCCAACTCTAACTCTACTGTAATCTGCCTTAACTTTATCTCCATTGCTAATTCACTGCTGCTGCTCTCCTAATCGTATTGTAATCTGCTTTGAAGTGGCTGATCTGTCACAAAAAGCAGAACAGAACCTGAAAATATTGTTCATGCATAGTTTCTCATATATTATCTAATTAATCAACAATAGCATTTGAAAATACTTATTTACACCATATAAACCGAGGTGATGTATAACTATACGTACCGCGGTATAAAAGAATCTATAAATAAATAAATAAATAAAATAATGCATACAATGAAAAAAGGTCCTTCACACCAGCCTTACAGCTTAGGCTTCAGGGACGGGTCCTATTTAGTCCTCGGTCCAGGATGATTAAATCTGACCCGTCCCTTGTTGTACGGTAACAGAAATCTAAGATATACAGGTGGTATGAAGGTCCTTTTCTTGCTGCAAGTGTTGCATGGTGTAAGCAATCACCTTCATCTGCTGGAGACAGAGAAATACTGGAGGGTCTCAAGTACACCACCACTCAAAACTCAAGTTTTTCTCTGTCTCCATCTGCTGGGAGGCAAAACCCAGCAGTCTGGACTGATCCGGGTACGTACAGGCATTCATAAAGAGCGAATTTCAATTTCTTTAAAGATTAGTGATCCATTAGAATATAAGAACATAAGTAACTGCCATACTGGGTCAGACCAAGGGTCCATCAAGCCCAGCATCCTGTTTCCAACAGTGGCCAATCCAGGCCACAAGAACCTGGCAGTTACCCAAACACTAAGAAGATCCCATGCTACTGATGCAATTAATAGCAGTGGCTATTCCCTAAGTAAACTTGATTAATAGCAGTTAATGGACTTCTCCTCCAAGAACTTATCCACACCTTTTTTGAACCCAACTACACTAACTGCACTAACCACATCCTCTGGCAACAAATTCCAGAGCTTAATTGTGTGTTGAGTGAAAAAGAATTTTCTCCGATTAGTCTTAAATGTGCCCCATGTTAACTTCATGGAGTGCCCCCTAGTCCTTCTATTATCCAAGAGTAAATAACTGATTCACATTTACCCGTTCAAGACCTCTCATGATCGTAAAGACCTCTGATCATATCCCCCCTCAGCCGTCTCTTCTCCAAGCTGAACAGCCCTAACCTCTTCAGCCTTTCCTCATAGGGGAGCTGTTCCATCCCCTTTATCATTTTGGTAGCCCTTCTCTGTACCTTCTCCATCGCAACTATATCTTTTTTGAGATGCGGCGACCAGAATTGTACACAGTATTCAAGGTGCGGTCTCACCATGGAGCGATACAGAGGCATTATGACATTTTTTGTTTTATTAGCCATTTCTTTCCTAATAATTACTAACATTCTGTTTGCTTTTTTGACTGCCACAGCACACTGAACCGAAGATTTCAATGTGTTATCCACTATGACATCTAAATCTTTTTCCTGGGTGGTAGCTCCTAATATGGAACCTAACATTGAGTAACTACAACAAGGATTATATTTCCCTGTATGCAACACCTTGCAGTTGTCCACATTAAATTTCATCTGCCATTTGGATGCCCAATTTTCCAGTCTCACAAGGACTTCCTGCAATTTAACACAATCTGCTTGTGATTTAACTACTCTGAATAATTTTGTATCATCTGCAAATTTGATAACCTCACTCATCGTATTCCTTTCCAGATCATTTACAAATATATTGAAAAGCATTGGTCCAAGTACAGATCCCTTAGGCACTCCACTGTTTACCCTTTTCCACTGAGAAAATTGACCATTTAATCCTACTCTCTGTTTCCTGACTTTTAACCAGTTTGTAATCCATGAAAGGACATCGCCTCCTATCCTATGACTTTTTAGTTTTCTTACAAGCCTCTCAGTAGGGACTTTGTCAAACTCCTTCTGAAAATCCAAGTATACTACATCTACCGGTTCACCTTTATCCACATGTTTATTAACCCCTTCAAAAAAGTGAAGCAGATTTGTGAGGCAAGACTTGCCTTGGGTAAAGCCATGCTGACTTTGTTCCATTAAACCATGTCTTTCTATATGCTCTGTGATTTTGATCCTTAGAATAGTTTCCACTATTTTTCCTGGCACTGAAGTCAGGCTCACTGGTCTGTAGTTTTCTGGGTCGCCCCCTGGAGCCCTTAAGTATTGGGGTTACATTGGCCACCCTCCAGTCTTCAGGTAGAATGGATTTTAATGATAGGTCACAAATTTTAACTAATAGATCAGAAATTTCATTTTCTAGTTCCTTCAGTACCCTAGGATGCATACCATCCAGTCCAGGTGATTTGCTACTCTTTAGTTTGTCAATCTGGCCTACTACATCTTCCAGGTTCACAGTGATTTCGTTCAGTTTGTCTGACTCATCACCCCTGAAAACCGTGTCCGGAACAGGTATCTCCCAAACATCCTCATTAGTAAACACGGAGGCAAAGAATTCATTTAGTCTTTCTGCAATGGCCTTATCTTCCCTAAGAGCCCCTTTAACCCCTCTGTCATCTAATGGTCCAACCGACTCCCTCACAGGTTTCTTGCTTTGGATATATTTAAAAACGTTTTATTGTGAGTTTTTGCCTCTACGGCCAACTTCATTTCAAATTCTCTCTTCGCCTGTCTTATCAATGTTTTACACTTGACAATGCTTATGTTTTATCCTATTTTCTTCAGATGGATCCTTCTTCCAATTTTTGAAGGATGTTTTTTTGGCTAAAATAGCCTCTTTCACCTCACCTTTTAACCATGACGGTAATCGTGTTGCCTTCCTTCCACCTTTCTTAATGTGTGGAATACATATGGACTGCGCCTCTAGGATTGTATTTTTAAACAATGTCCAAGCCTGTTGAACACTTTTAACCTTTGCAGCTGCTCCTTTCAGTTTTTTTCTATTTTCCTCATTTTATCAAAGTTTCCCTTTTGAAAGTTTAGTGTTAGAGCTGCAGATTTACTTATTGTCCCCCTTCCAGTTATTAGTTTAAATTTGATCACCTTATGATCACTGTTGCCAAGTGGCCCCACCACTGTTACTTCTCTCACCAAATCCTGTGCTCCACTAAGAATGAAACCAATAAGCCTGATACTTGGGAAGCATCTCGACATCATTGCTCTCTGCTTCAGCGGCAAGAGGTAAGGGGGAACTGGACTCAAACAGCAACCAAGGGCCCTGACTTTGACGGCTGGGAAACTGATAATCAGCATGGGGGCAACTTGTCTGCCGCCCCCTGATGCTCCCATTACAGGGGAGACTTGTAGGGCGCTTCCTTTGCTCCTGTCCTGCCCTCATTTCTAGCGATGTGATGGAGAAAGGCCGATCCTATCGTGTAACCTGCCGCGCAATAAATCAACTTAAGCCCGAGCCCAGGAGCCCCGCTCTCGCCCTCCTCCCGGGAGCTCGGGCCCTGCGCGGGCGGAAGTGACGCGGCGGAAGTCCCGCCGCCCGGGGCATGCCGGGACGCCGCGCGCCTTCAAACGGCGCGCGCGGACGGAGGGACGGTCCCAGCTGGAGGGGCAGGCGCCATGCCCAGGATCGCCGTCGCTGGTCTGCAGGTGGATTTCCCCTTCCCGCCGTACAAGTGTCAGGAGGATTATATGAGCAAGGTCATCCAGTGCCTGCAGCAGGTACAGTTAGGGGAGCTGACCCCGGGGCAGGGACGCGTTATTTCATATCCGGCTCTGCTTCCTGTCTGCCTGACCTGCAGACCTGGAAAGGGAAACAAGTGAAGGGTTCACCTTTGTAGACGACACAAAATTCTTCCACGTTAAGGCACAAGTTCATTATGTTAAATTGCAGCAGGACCTTGTGAGACTGGAAGACTGGGCATCCAAATGGCAGATGAAATTTAATGTGGATAAGTGCAAGGTGATGCATATAGGGAAAAATAACCCATGCTGTAGTTACACAATGTTAGGTTCCATATTAGGTGCTACAACCCAAGAAAGAGATCTAGGCTGCAGCAATCAAAAAAGCAAACAATCAGGCCGCGTTTTCCCTTACCCCTTATTCAGTAAGGGGCGGAAAACGCGCGTCCAACCCGTGGCACCTAATAGCGCCCTCAACATGCAAATGCATGTTGAGGGCCCTATTAGGTATGCGCACGGGATACAGTAAGTAAAATGTGCAGCCAAGCCGCACATTTTACTCTAAGAAATTAACGCCTGCCCAAAGGTGGGTGCTAGTTTCTGCCTGCACTGGGAAAGTGCACAGAAAAGCAGTAAAAACTGCTTTTCTGTGCACCCTCCTACTTAATATCATGGCGATATTAAGTCAGAGGTCCCGAAGGGTGTAAAAAGTGAAAAAAGAAAAAAAATTTAACTTGGGCCGGCGGCTGTCAGGCCGAAAACTGGGCGCTCAATTTTGCCGGCGTCCAGTTTCCGAGCCCATGGCTGTCAGCGGGCTCGAGAACCGACGCCAGCAAAATTGAGCGTCGGCTGTCAAACCCGCTGACAGCCGCCGCTCCGGGTCAAAAGGAGGCGCTAGGGACGTGCTAGTGTCCCTAGCGCCTCCTTTTCCCCGTTTCTACCGCACCACCTAGTTTACATACTGAACCGCGCGCACCGGCGAGTGGCTGGTGTGCGTGCCGGGAGAGCGGGTGTTCGTCCGCTCTCCCGCGTTTTTACTGAATCGGCCTTTCCTCATAGGGGATCCGTTCCATGCCCTTTATCATTTTGGTAGCCCTTTTCTATACGTTCTCCAGTGCAACTATATCATTTTTGAAATGTAGCAACCAGAATTGCATACAGTACTCGAAATGTCTCACCATGGAGCAATAGAGGCATTATGACATCCTCTGTTTTATTCACCATTTCAAATTCATTATACCACTTCGGACCTTCCTTTCTCTATTTCTGAAAAATGTTTTTTTCCCATAGATAAGCAGCTGAATTAGCTATACTGTCTGGGTACGTCGTTTGTGCCACTAGGTGACGGAGCTTTCTAAGATCACCCAAAGTCTTTTGATGAGGGGGCTTCCTCCTGCCCATCCTTATGCCTGTGCTCGAGGCTCCTCATTCTGTTTTTTTCCGCGCGACTGATTGCACGCGGAGCTCTTAGCTCTTGTGAGGAAAGTTATCGTGAGGAGAAAAACTTACAGAAATCTTTTCAAACTTCTCAGAAATTCACAGGATTTTCTCATCATGCCACTTCCAGGGTTTAAATTCTGTGACTGTGGAAAAATGTCTGTAACCGACAGACATCTGAAGTGTTACATTTGCCACAGCCCACGCCATGATCAGGCAAATTGTTCAGATTACAGACTGATGTCCCCAAGGGCACAGCGCCAGAGAGCAGCGCGGATTGCCCAACTTACAGAGGAGGCTGCAGGCTCATATGCCCCCTCTGATGCTTCTGTCAGGTCGGCCCCAGGACCGAAATCAAAGCAGAAAACACACACTCATAGGAGGCCCACCTCTGCTGACCTTCCAAGTTGGAAACAGAAGGTAAAAAATAAAAATCCTTTGGAGCAAGGCGCGGGAGACGCACCAAACTCACATCCTGCGTCGGATGCGTCAATGCGCCATTGAACTCCGGAGCATAGCGGACGAGTCTATGCATCGGCGCAGCTTCCAACTCCCGATGCATTGGCGCAGTATCGTTCTACCAACTCACTGAAGCAACGTGCATATTCAGAGAGGCGTCGACACATTCGGGCAATTGCTGGAAAACAATTTAAAAAACTTATCATGGGAAATAAACGACCTAGAAGGCCCATCTCCATTATTGCTAGTGGAATCAGAGGACTCCTTGTCTCCAGCAAGATTCTCAGAGAACTCTTCTCACTCATCTGAATTTCTCTCAGGTCTTTCTACAACATCTCATCCCCATACTGGTTCCTTATTTCAAGAACCCTTACTTCATGAGGGTTCTGGACATTCCAAAGAAACGCACAAGGTCGTCCTCAAGACAACCTTGCCACCATCTGGTCAATATCCAGATGTCAGACCCTCAACATCTATTTCAACTGCTGATAACACTGACGCAAATTGCATCTATTTTGTCACAGTTTTTATCACCAGTTCAGCAGCAAAATCAACCATCCCCTGCTTCACCAGTCGAGGTGCCTCCATCACCTATAGCTGATCCAGCACCAAAGAAATTGCCCAGCAGACCATCTCCTATACTAGTAGATTCTCCTACTCCACAATCATCACCAGGGTTGTCAACTGGCTACCCGTCTGATCCTCAAGACTTGCCTCCAGAACCAGTTTCACCACCGG
Source organism: Rhinatrema bivittatum (assembly GCF_901001135.1). Lineage (NCBI taxonomy): Eukaryota > Metazoa > Chordata > Amphibia > Gymnophiona > Rhinatrematidae > Rhinatrema > Rhinatrema bivittatum. The sequence continues at coordinate 6,136,728 of NC_042622.1, forward strand.
AGGATCTCACATACTCTCAATTTTTTGAGAAAGTAGGTCAAAGATTGGGAGTGGAGACAAAAGATACCTGACCCTAGACAGAAGATGTTTGGTGTCTTAAAAGTATTCGACACACCTGCTGAACCTACAGCACTCCCTTCACATCCAGTGCTGGAATCTCTTTTGGAAAAGACTTGGGATTCTCCATATTCCACAACTCCTACTTCAAGAAAAATGGACATAAAGTATAGGATGAGGGATTCTCCCTTTTACGCGAATGTACAGTTGCCACATGTGACTGTCGTAGTTGAATCAACTATGCAGAAGGCACGCAAATCTCGCTTACACTCAAACAACCCTCCTGGCAAAGACCACAAAAGTCTTGATGATTTTGGAAGTAAAGCATACTAATCTGGAATCCTTAATGCTAAGATACAGAATCATCAATTTTATGTAGTTCAGTATCTTTTCGAATGTCTTCAATCTTTAAAGCCGATGTTACAACAAAATTCTACAGATGGCACATTACCATCAGAATTTCATGATGATAAAGCTCAGTTTACGAAGGATTCGAAACCTCCGCTAAAACAACAGCTAATGCTATAGCGGCCAGAAGGTTGGCATGGTTACGTGCCAGTGCTATAAGTGAAGATGTTCACGATAAGTTAACCAATCTTCCTTGTCGTCCCGAAAAGTTATTTGGCAAAAAGCTCACGGAAACTGTAGCAAAATTAAAGGAACAAAAAGTAGCGGTACTTTCCTTAACTCAGCATGATTCCTCATCTTCTAAGCGTCAATTCAGCTCATATAAAAGACCCTACCAGAGACGCCAATATAGGCCTTTACTACCTATAGGCCTCAACCATATCAACAAAATCGCCAACAGTCTTATCAACAGTCAGTTCCTCGTTAGTGCCCACGGGCACAACTGCAACCAAAAACAGCTGCAGAACCTCAAACCACTAAAAATCAACCAAGTTTTTAGAGGTAATTCCGCCACCACTACCTACCCAAACATTAGGAGGTCGACTTTCTCTTTTTCATCCTCAACGGAGCACTATCACAACAGATTCTTGGGTCCTGAATATAATTCAACACGGATATTCCCTCGACTTCATATTACCATCTCGTCTTCTGCACTTAATTATGGCACGACCTCAGAGTGGTCATGGGGAGACTCTGCTTCAAGAAGTCAATCATCTAATTCATCAACACTGAATACAGGAAGTACAACCATCCTATCATCCAACGGGATTTTATTCAAAATACTTCCTCATTCCCAAGAAATCCGGAGGTCTGCCTCCAATTCTAGACCTCCATCTTCTCATCTACTTGTAGCCTCAACTCCTTCTCTCCTATGAAACAGTTTAATTCAAACGATCAATTGCTTGAACAATCTGGGACTTCTGATAAATTACGAAAAGTCTCATCTTCAACCTACCCAGACCTTAGTCTTCATAAGAGCATCCATAAACACCATTCAAGACAAAGCTTTTCTGCCACAAACCTGAGCGATAGCACTTACTTCTCTGTCTCACCGTCTCATAAACCTTATGGTTACCTCTGCCCACCAAATCTTGACTATCCTGGGTCACATGGCGTCATGTACTTATGTCTTCCAGAGCACGAGACTACACATCTGTCGCCTTCAATGGGGTTTGAAGCACCAGTGGTTTCAGTTCAGGAGTCCCTTGTCCACTCAAATAAAATTGACAACCAGTATGAAAAAGGATCTTCATTGGTGGATTCGTCCACCAACATTAACGGAAGGCTCACCACTGAGACCTATATGGCATCAATTAATTTTCACCACAGATGCCTCGCCGACGGAATGAGGAGCCCATCTTGCCAATCTACAAACTCAAGGATTCTGGTCACTCAGGAACTAACTTATCACATCAATCTCCTGGAATTGCGAGCCATCAAATACGCTCTTCGAACCTTCAAGCACAAACTACTACGCCGCGTCGTCATGATCCATACCAACAACCAAGTAGCGATGTTTTACATAAAAAAGCAAGGAGGCTCCAGTTCATGGAACCTCTGCAAGGAAGCCAAAGACATTCTGGAGTGGTCTCACGCAGAAAAATTTCCCTACAAGCCACATATATTCCGGGAATCAACAATTCCAAAGTGGAAACATTAAGCAGAATTTTTCACTCACACAAATGGGAATTGGATCAATTGGTAGCCGACTGGATATTTTCAATATGGAATCTTCTCCACATAGACCTCTTTGCAACAGAACGCAACAGAAAGGTCCCCCTTTTTTGCTCAGTTTACCCCAGTGCTCACAGATTGATACAAGACGAATTTCTACTAGATTGGTCTCAAAATCTACTTTATGCGTTCCCTCCAATTCCACTGATCTCTCGCACAATACAGAGATGCATCGAAGACAGCAAATTTAATTCTGATCGCACCAGCATGGCTGCGTCAGCCATGGTACTCTTACCTGCTCTATCTATCAATCTGCGAACCAATTCCTCTGGGGAATGCCCCCACTCTTCTCACCAAAGAACAGGGCTCACTTCTTCATCCACTCCACGCGTCCCTGAATCTCACTGCATGGAGATTAACAGCTTACTTTCCAGAACTTAAACATCTCTCTGTATCGCGAAGACATCTTGGTAGCATCAAGGAAACTATCTACTCGATTAAACTATCAACGTAAATGGAAACGTTATGCCGCTTGGTATTCTACTATGGATATAGATCCACTCACATGTCCACCAGAGAAACTACTCACTTGTCTCCATGTCCTTTATACACAAGGCTTAGCCACTGCTTCCTTACGCGTTCATCTAAGCGCGATATAAGCTTATCACAATCTTCTTAATGGAGAATCTATAGCATGTCATGCTCTCGTTTCCCGCTTTATGAAAGGCTTTCTACATTTACAACCTCCAATACCATGGGATGTTAATCCAGTGTTAGAACAACTTATGCTACCACCTTTTGAACCAATGGACACTTGCCATCTTCGGTACCTTTCCTGGAAGGTACTATTCTTAGTTGCCCTCATTTCCGCAAGAAGAATCAGCGAACTTCAGGCTCTGGTTCACTACTCACCTTACCTGGAATTCTACCATGACAAAGTTATACTACTTACACACCCTAATTTTCTGCCTAAAGTAATTTCTACTTTTCATTTGAACCAAGCCATAACACTGCCGATCTTTCATCCTAAACCACATACAGATGACCGAGAGAAACATCTTCATTCATTGGACTGTAAACGTGCTCTTGCATATTATAAACAACGCACTCATTCTCCTACCAGACCCTCACAGCTCTTCCTCTCATTTAACCCAAATGCGCCAGGTCTTCCAGTTTCAAAGAGAACATTATCTTCCTGGCTTACAAACTGTATACGTTTCTGTTACCAGAAACGTTCGGAATTGTTATCTACCACACCCAAAGCACACCAAATTCGTGCCATGGCTGCTTCTGTGGCCCATTTTCACGATGTTCCTTTATCAGATATCTGCAAAGCAGCCACATGGTCTTCACTTCACACCTTCGCATCCCACTACTGTTTGGACAAGCAGACGAAGGATGACGCACAAATGGGGTGGACCATTCTCCAAAAGAACACTAATTATTTTCCATATCTTCAGAACTGTCTGCCTCTTATTGGGTATTGAGCGATAACTGTCAATACTGATCAAGACTTAATTACTACGCTCAATACTTCAGCTGGAGACTCCCAGATAGCATGGCTAATTCAGCTGCTTATCTATGGTAAAGAAAATCATGTTAAGAAGCAATCAGATCAAATCATTACGTACCGACCCAAGTACAATACTGAAGACCGAATATCAGAATTAGACAAAAACATAGGAAACATTGATTTAACCGATTGCCAGGCTGCTATTAAATCTTGGTTTAAGGTAACTGAAAACATTGCAGACCAAATCAATCCAATAAAAACTAGAGCTCTAAAAAACAATAAGATATCCCAACCATGGTATAATAGTAGTATTTAAAAAAGCAAAAGCACAACTCAGGAAGCTTGAGAAATACTGGAGAAAAAATAAAAACTCTCAAACCTTAGGCTTATACAGATCCCAACTAAATAAATATAAAAATCTCATTGATGAAACTAAAAAGAACTACTTTAAACACAAAATCCACTGTTTTAGTTATAATGCTAGAACTTTGTTCACATTAGTAAAAAACCTAACAAAATATTTCAACGCAGAAACGAATCCACTGTCAGAAGATAAGTGTAATGAGAGAGCCTCATTCTTTAAGAACAAAGTCAATAATCTCGTTAGTTCAATTCCTAGTTCTAAAACTCAAGAAATAAAAATGATTAAAAAAAAGAGATACCTGACTGGCCCTCTTTTGAGGAGGTTTCTGCTTTGGAACTTGAAACTGTAATTAGAAAATTAAACCCAACTAATCATCCTTTGGATTCCATTACTACGGTTGCATTGAAACCAATTGCATCCCTGATAGCCCCAATACTTTCAAAAATTGTTAATCTTTCCTTAACTGAAGGATATTTTCCAGAGGACTTAAAATCTGCCATCATTAAGCACATCTTAAAAAAACCCGATTTGAACCCAGGCCTTCTGAGTAATTACAGGATGATATCAAACCTTTCATTTTTGTCAAAAATAATTGAAAAAATCATCCATAAACAACTGGTGGAGCATTTAGAAACGAATAACATACTGTATCCAAATCAATTCGGCTTTCGCCAACATCTGAATACGGAAATATTATTAATATCATTGACTGATACAGTGCTGAAAGGTTTCGACACAGGTCAAAAATATATTCTTGTTCTACTCGATCTATCGGCTGCGTTTGACATGGTGAACCATGACATCTTGGTAACAAGACTGAAAGAAATTGGTTTAACGAGCAACACCCTCAGATGGTTTACCTCTTTTCTCCAACAAAGATTTTTCCAGATTAAAATTGGCAGTGCCCTTTCCGACAAGGTCAAACTCCAAACTGGGATCCCTCGGGGTTCAGCTTTGTCGGCAACTTTGTTTAATATCTATCTACTTGAACAAACGTTTAAATTGATCACCATCTATTTGTCTGCTATTAAACAACTATTATGCCATATGAAATTGGCTCTAAACATGGAGAAAACCGAAATCATTCTCCTTGATAGAAAACAAAAAAATATTACTAACAACACACTTGCTTTACCAAATAACATTAATCTAACTCTCTCTGACTCAGTAAGAGATTTAGGGATAACCATTGATTGTCAACTAAATTTTAAAAAGCATATCACCACCAAACTAAGAGAGAGTTACTATAAATTGTTGGTTCTTAGAAAATTTAAACCTCTGTTAGATCCCAACGATTTTTGATCTGTGTTGCAAGCCCTAATTTTCTCATCATTGGACTACTGCAATTCTCTTCTTTTAGGTCTCCCACAAACCACTTTACGTCCTTTACAAGTACTCCAAAACTCGGCGGTGAGAGTATTAACAAACTGCAAGAAACGAGATCACATTACACCTGTCCTAGTAAATTTACACTGGTTGCCAATATCGCAAAGAATATATTATAAAACTTGTTGTATCCTTCACAAAGCTATTTATGGGCAAGAAACTGATTGGTTGAACTTTTCAATTCTCCTACACACCCCACACAGAATATTAAGATCAGCAAACAAAGGACTATTGCAAATTCCCTCAGTAAACACAGCCCACCTCACATTAGTACGCGAGAGGATCATCTCCATTGCAGGCCCCAGTGTCTGGACACGATGCCTGTTGAGTTGAGGCTTGAAACTGAGTTTAAAAAATTTAAAAAAGCCTTAAAGACCTGGCTTTTTGAACAGGCCTATGCAGACTACCTTGAGACAGGCTAAAAACAGCTAGAATGAAAAAAGCCAGCCCTTCCCTTATGGTTTTATTTTACTGTCTTTTTTATTAATTGTATTCTGTTTTTACATTGAAAATGTTTTTGTTTTTGATGTTTTATATGTAAACCGTTGTGATGTTTTTCGAATGACTGTATACAAAACTTTTTAAATAAAATAAATAAATCTATGGGAAAAAAGCAAGTTTGCTTACCGTAAATGGTGTTTTCCGTAGATAGCAGATGAATTAGCCATGCTGACCCTCCTGCCTCCCCGGACAGTTCCGGCATTGCATATCGTCTTGCTTTAACACGGACTGAGGAGCCTTGAGCACAGGCAGGAGGGAGCCCCCTCATCAAAAGACTTTGGGTGATCTTAGAGAGCTCCGCCACTTAGTGGCACGGAGGACGTACCCAGACAGCATGGCTAATTCATCTGCTATCTACGGAAAACACCGTTTACGGTAAGCAAACTTGCTTTTCTCACCCCACGTTACCTCTTTGCCAATCCTTTCTTCTGCTTGACTTTTTGCTTTCCTGATTTCTTTCTTCGTCTCCCTCAGTTTCTCCAGGTGTTGTCAGAGTTCAGCAGGATGTCAGTCCTCACACATGGCTGACATCATCAGGTGGAGCCTGGCACGAAACTCTGATCTCACAGATTCTGGAACTCTGAAACGTGCCCTACTGAGCATGTGCAGCTGTAGTCATCACCCTGCCTCCTAGGCAGGGTCCCTCAGTCTCTCTCTCTTTTTTTTTTTTTTTCCGTGGAGCCGTGAGCTCATGGTATTCAGCCTTGCTCTCTTCCTCTTCAACTTTTGTAAGTTGTTTCTTTTAGAGCTGCAGCTGTAGATTTTTCCAGCAGAATTCCAGCTGCAAAGCGAAAGCCTGTGTGCCCGTTAGTTTCTAGAATTCATGCATAGTCCACAGTAAGAAATACGCACAGCCTTTGTCCCAGCGTGGGCAGCTTGAATATTGCCCTTTTACCTTTCCTCAGAAGTGAATTTGCTTGATAGGAACTGTAGCCCAAAGCCTGGGCAAGCCCTAATCCATTCATGAGAGGAAATTAATTTCTTGTTGGTAGAAGAAACTGCAGCCTAAAAAGCAGGAAATGAGATGAAAGGGCGGGCGATGTGGTGGCACTCTGCCAGTGGCAGCCGTGGCCCCAGAGGAACACCTGCTCATATTCTGAGCTTATCACGCTTCCTTTTTTCAATTACAGAAGGTGAATGGCATCCTGGAGAGCCCAACGGGCACAGGGAAGACGCTCTGCCTCTTGTGTTCAACCTTGGCTTGGCGGGAGCATTTTAAAGACAGCATATCTGCGCGCAAGATTGCCGAGAGAATGACGGGAGTGGAGCTCTTTCCTGACCGGCCCATGTCTTCTTGGGGGAGCAGTGCTACAGACGAAGCTTCGGGTAATGCCCAGCTGTAGGTAGAGCTGAGGATGCTGCTTGGGTCTTGGCAGCCTCATGCCCCTTCTTTGCAGAAGATGCATTACCAATGAGGTCTCCTCGTGTTCTGGTGCCAGGCACAAGCTGTGTGTTCTGCTGCCACAAGACTGAGGCTGAAGGCCTTCCCAGGTTGTCATGCATCAGGTTGGCTAGGAAGACTTTGAGAACCTGCTCCTACAGCACTTCTCATAGCCTGGCCCCTTCTCTCTGGCAGGTCTGTCTCTCCTCAGCCCTGCAGAAGGCATGACTTTGCCAGTGGATGTTAAAGTCCATCAGAAGGGATTGTACGTTTTGGTAGCAGTAAAGTATCCTCCATTCCCTGTATGTACCAGGATCAGTCCAGACAGTGGGTTATGTCCCCCGTCCAGCAGATGGAGTCAGACAAGGCTTGGAAGGGTGCTGCTATAAGAACGTGTGCACCCTCACTAGGAGCTCAGTATATCTCTGACTCCAGCAGATGTGAGTAGGGGAACCTGGTGCTTCCCCTCCATGAAGGATCTTTTTTTCTTTCATTTGGTTTGTTATACTCAGGCTGGCTCAAGGTGTTTTGTAAAAGTTTAGAGTTGTCAGAAAGTTTTGTTCAAAAAAAAAAAAAAAGTAAAAGAAGGTGGAGTGTGGACAGTTTCTCTCACGGAGCTTGCAGGCAGGGCTGCTTTCAGTCTCTCCCTCTCCCTTTCCCCTCTCTTGGGTAAGTGTTGTTTTTGTGATTTTTTTTTTTTTTTTTTCCTTGTAAAGTTTCTTTTTCAGCTGCAGCTGTTTCTTGCTGGGGGAAAGCTGGTGGTGCCAGCCTCTTCCCCCCGCTGCCGCAGGTTGCCCCGCGGCCCCGAGATGCTTCATTCCCCGGGGCTGCCGCAGCAGAGAGGAGGACTTCCTTTGCTGCCGTTTCGGGGGCACCCAGGTGAGCGCAGGGCTGCTTCCCCGCTCTCCCGCGGCGTTTTCGCTCCTCTCCGGCCCCCCCCCCTGCGGCTCGCCCCTCCTCCTCCCCCGGCTGCCAGTCGGCATGCCGTGGCCGTCCCGCTGCTCTGCCTGCGGCGAGCCGGGGTTGAGGCTTTCTCGGGAGGGAGTCTGTTCCGGGTGCCTCCCTGGTGGGGAGGGCACCTCTGGGCTGCTGGACCGCTGTCCTCGCCGCGGCTTGGCTCGTTCCGGGCTGAGGGGGCTGGCCCCTTTGCCGCTATTGGCGGGAACGGCGGCCATTTTGCTTTCTTCCGATCCTCTACAGCAGCCATCAGGGGAGGAAGGAGAGGACTCTGGGGGAGGACCACCGATTCTTGCGCCGATGGGAGCCTCAGGAGGCCAGTGCCCCCCGGATGTGTCACCCATCACCCCCCCCCCTGGGGTCCCCCACCTTTTTCCCCGGAGTTCATTGTGCTGATGCACAATGCTTATTTACAGCGCCTGGAAGTTTCTAGGGCGCCCAGCCCAGGTCCACCTCCCCACAAGGTGCCCAGGTCAGCGGAGGCTCCGCAGGGGACCCCGGGCTCAGTAGGGGAGGGAGGTCGGAGCCCTCCCACGGGGCTTCCCGGGTCCACTTCGCGCCCCTCTCACTGGGGGGGGGCGGGATCTGCCCCGGATCCGGGGGGGGATTCCCCGTCTCATCCGGTTGATCCGACCTCGGAGACACAACTGGAGTCCGATGACCTGCGGGTCCTACGCATCTTTAGGAAGGAGGAGCTTGAGGACCTTATCCCGCAGATCCTTCAGGAGTTGGACCTCGACCCTCCACCAGAACCGCCAGTGCCCCCAGTCCCAGTTGTCACCTCCTCTGCCAGGAAGGGGGACCCGCTCTTAGCTGGTCTGCGCCCTCTCTCCCGGGCTTTTCCCACTCATCCCACTTTTCTATGATTGTTAGCCCGGGAGTGGGATACTCCCGAGACATCCCTTAGGGTCGGACGCGCCATGGACAAACTGTATCCGCTCCCGGAGGATTTCCTGGAGTTGATTAAGGTCCCGAAGGTGGACTTGGCGCTGTCGGCGGTGACCAAAAGGACGAACATACCGGTGACAGGTGGCACAACTCTGCGTGATACTCAGGATAGGAAACCGGAAGTCTACCTCAAGCGGGTATTTGAGGTCTCGGCTTTGGGGATGCGCGCCGCCATCTGCAGTTCCCTGGCGCAGAGAGCAAGCCTCCGCTGGGTTCAACAGCTACTGACTTCCCAGGATTGGCCAGCTGAGTAAGCAAGACAGGCGGACCGTCTAGAGTCCGCCATGGGTTATGGGGAGGACGCCTCTTATGATTTGTTCCGCGTCCTGGCGCGATCTATGGTCTCCGTGGCTTCAGCACGCCGCCTCCTATGGCTTCGCAACTGGTCGGCGGATACCTCCTCCAAGTCCAGTCTTGGGTCTCTTCCCTTCAAGGGCAAGTTCCTCTTCGGTGAAGACCTCGACCAGATCATCAAATCTCTGGGGGAGAACTCTGTCCACAAGCTGCCAGAGGACCACCAGCGGAATTTCAGGACTTTTACTCCTTCCAGATCCCGCTCCCTGGCACAGCGTCGCTACTGCGGCTACAAGCAGCAGGGGCCCCGGACCCCGTCTTCCAGATCTCAGTCCTGGCCCCGTTCCTTTCGCGGTCGCAGGCCCGCTCGGGAGGGGACGAGTCAGGGGGCCTCATCCAAGCCCACTCAATGATGCCGTGCCCGCCCACTCCTCGACTTCGTGGATTGGAGGACGAATTTCTCACTTTTACGAGGAGTGGGCTCGCATCACTTTGGACCAGTGGGTCCTAGACATCTTAAAGAACTGCTACGCTTTGGAGTTTGCCCGCCGCCCGAGGGACAGGTTTCTCTTCTCGCCTTGCGGATCGAGCCTCAAGAGACTGGTGGTGCAGCAGACCTTGGACAGGCTCCTGAGCCTCGGGGCCATTGCGCCCGTCCCCTTTGGAGAGGTGGGCTTGGGCCATTATTCCATTTACTTCGTCGTGCCCAAGAAGGACGGTTCCTTCCGCCCAATCCTGGATCTCAAGGAGATCAACAAGTCCCTAAGGGTCCTCCGTTTCCGCATGGAGACCCTGCGTTCCGTGATTGCGGCGGTACATCAAGGGGAATTCCTTGCCTCCCTCGACCTGACAGAGGCCTATCTCCACATCCCCATTCTGAAGGCACATCACAGGTTTCTCCACTTCAAGATTTTGAACCGACACTATCAGTTCCAAGCCCTCCCCTTTGGACTGGCGACCGTTCCACGGACGTTCACGAAGATCATGGTGGTGGTTGCGGCTGCTCTGAGACGGGAGGGGATCCTAGTTCATCCCTATCTGGACGACTGGCTCATCCGAGCGAAGTCCTTCTCCCAGGGGTAATTGGCAGTCTCCAGGGTGGTTCACCTTCTCCGGTCCCTGGGCTGGGTGGTGAATTTTGCCAAGAGCTCTCTCATCCCTTCGCAACACTTGGATTTTTTGGGAGCACACTTCGACACGCTTCAGGGCAAGGTCTTCCTATGCCCGGACAAGGCCCAATCACTCCGGGAACAAGTACAGCGTTTTTCTGTGTTACCGGATCCCACGTCTTGGGACTATCTGCAGGTCTTGAGTTCCATGGCCTCCACGATCGATCTTGTCCCATGGGCCTTCGCACACCTCCGTCCCCTGCAAGTGTCCCTTCTCTCTCGCTGGAAACCAGTCTCTCAGGATTACCAGCTGGTGCTTCCGCTCCCCCTGTCTGTCAAGGACAGCCTGGACTGGTGGCTGGAGCCACGTCATCTGGCCCAAGGTGTATCTCTGGAGACACTGGATTGGGTGGTGGTCACCACCGATGCCAGCTGGGGGGCAGTATGCCACCGGAGTTCAGCACAGGGGCTGTGGATGAAGGAACAAGCAGCTTGGCCGATAAATTGCCTGGAAACAAGGGCGGTGCGTCTGGCCCTCATGCACTTCTTAGCCTTGCTGCGGAATCGAGCGGTGAGGGTTCTATCGGACAACGCGACGACCGTAGCGTATATCAATTGCCAAGGAGGCACGAAGAGCCGGCATGTGGTGCTCGAAGCCGCCCGCCTAATGTGGGCGGAGAAACATGTAGCGCGCCTGGCAGCGTCGCACATCGCGGGCATAGACAACATTCAGGCCGACTACCTGAGTCGTCAGCAACTGGACCCCGGGGAGTGGTCCCTCTCCGACGAAGCCATGCATCTCCTTCACCATCGCTGGGGGACGCCATGTCTGGACCTCATGGCGACGTCCCTCAACACCAAAGCAACTCGGTTCTTCAGCCGCCGGCGAGAGCGCGGTGCGGAAGGAGTGGACGCTCTAGTGCTCCCCTAGCCGGACCACGTTCTGCTCTACGTGTTTCCCCATGGCCCCTAGTGGGCAAGGTCCTTCGGAGAATAGAGCTTCATCGGGGGCCCGTCATTCTGGTGGCTCCCGAGTGGCCACGGCATCCTTGGTTTGCAGATCTGCTCCATTTGGCAGTGGACGGCCCGATACGGTTGGGCCATCTTCCGAGACTGCTTCATCAGGGGCCAGTATTTTTTGACCAGGCAGAACGCTTCTGTCTTGCGGCCTGGCTTTTGAACGGCGCCGCCTCCAACGCAAGGGATACCCCGATGCAGTAGTCTCAACTCTCCTCAAGACGCGGAAAACCTCGACGTCGGCTACCTATGTGCGGGTCTGGAAGGTCTTTGAGGCTTAGTGCACAGCGCATGATACCCATACCTCAAGGGCCTCTGTCCCTCAGATTCTGGTGTTCCTTCAAGACTGTTTGGATAAAGGACTCGCCTACATTTCCTGGAGAGTTCAGGTCGCTGCCCTGGGCTCGCTTCTTCAGTACGCTGCCCATTCATCTCTCTTGGCACAGCCGGATATCGCCCGTTTCCTTAAAGGGGCAAAACATTTACGGCCTCCAGTCATGGATTCATTCCCTTCCTGGAGCCTTAACTTGGTTCTCAAGTCTCTGGCGGGGCCTCCCTTCGAGCCCCAACGAAACGCCACCATTAAGGATATCACGCTCAAGACTGTCTTCCTGGTGGCCATAAGTTCCACTCGCCGCATCTCGGAACTTCAAGCGCTCTCCTGCAGAGAACCCTATCTCTGGTTCACAGATTCAGGGGTTTCGCTTCGCATAGTGCCCTCCTTTCTACCCAAGGTCGTCTCGTCTTTCCACCTGAATCAGACGGTCGAGCTTCCGGTCTTCTTAGCAGGGGAATTGGGTCACCTTCGTTCTCTGGTTGTCAAGCGTGTTCTTCTTTGCTATTTGGAGATCACTAATGAATTTTGAGTCTCTGACCGCTTGTTTGTATTGTGGTCGGGACTAAGGAAAGGTTCCCAGGCCTCGAAGACGACAATCGCAAGATGGCTTAAGGAAGCCATAGTCACAGCGTACATAGGTACGGGTAGGGATCCTCCTCGGGGGATCAAGGCGCGCACTCTCTGTTCTCAGGCAGCATCCTGGGCTGAAGTATAGTCCGTCTCCTCCCAGGAGATCTGCCATGCGGCGACTTGGAAGTCTCGCACGACATTACCGTTTGCATTTGCCGTCGTCGTCTGCTTCTGGATGTTTTGGCGACTAAGTCATTCGAGCAGGGCTTTCAAGGGCCCACCCGGTGTAGGGAAGCTTTGGTACATCCCACTGTCTGGACTGATCCTGGTACGTACAGGGAAAAGAAAATTATTTCTTACCTGCTAATTTTAGTTCCTGTAGTACCAAGGATCAGTCCAGATGCCCGCCTCTCGATTATGGGGTTCTCTCTTCTGGGGTACTTCCTTCCCTGCTCGATCTACTCACCGCACGCTGTTGTCATTATGGTTTATGCTCGCCTTCTGGAGATTAGTTCAACTCACGAGCCTGTTGGTTGGTTTTGCTCTGCAAGTTTCAGTTCTATGGCTTTCATTGCCGCAGTTGGAATTTGTTTCATGATAGTTACACTTGATCCAGCCTTGATACGTGTTTTTCTTTTTGGCTTTGATATTCCCTATACTGAGCTCCTAGTGAGGGTGCACATGTTCTTATGCAAGCACCCTTCGAAGCCTTGTCTGACTCCATCTGCTGGACGGGGGACATAACCCACCGTCTGGACTGATCCTTGGTACTACAGGAACGAAAATTAGCAGGTAAGCAGTAATTTTCTTGTGCAGGTGATAGGGCCATGTCTGGAAGCAGAGCGGTCAGCATGGTACCTCGAGGAGACAGCTTGCTAGAGGCTGCACTGCCTTTAGTTTGTGCTCTGAAGGGGGTTAAATGGTTTCCTCTGCTTCTCTTCTTCCACAGCTTACTACACAGATGTGCCGAAAATCATTTATGCTTCCAGGACACACTCCCAGTTAAGCCAGGTCATCAGTGAGCTGAAGAGCACCTCCTACAGGTACAGGTCCCACTGCTGACCGTTTCTGCCTCTGCTGTCACATCCTGTGGCATTGAGCATACTCAGAAGCTCTCTCCAGTTCTGCTTTCAGACTGGATTTTAGGCTCCTCTGGGCCCTGTGCAGCACTTTAGCTGTGCTCATAGCATGAGGCAGAACCTGTCCAGAATCTTTAGCAATTGCAGTGTAAGAGGGCCAGGTTTGTGTCGTGGACTCTGTGCATGTGTGTGGCATTTAACTCTGCCTGTTTTCTGTGTGCAGGCCTCGGGTATGTGTATTGGGATCCAGGGATCAGCTTTGCATCCACCCTGAAGTCAAGAAGCAGGAGAGCAGCCATGGAAAGGTGATGGGAAGGGGGAATTCTGGGCTGGGTGCCTGCTTCCTGGTTCATGCTGTGGGTCTGCCCTGGAAAACGCTTTTTATATGAGACACAAGACACACTATGTCCTGATTCGCAGGCATTTTTCACTTTCTTTGCTCAATCTTGAATCTGCCCTTAAGTAACGAACTGAGTCACACGTGTTCCTCTATGTGGTCAAGGATTCCTCGGGCATCTCTTCCTCACAGCTTCAGCTGCTTTTAATATTGCTTCTTTCTGGTTTGTAGATCCACATGTGCAGAGCAAAAGTGGCAACGCGCTCTTGTCATTTCTACAACAATGTGGAAGGTAAGTGAAAAGCTGCAGCATCTGCACCTTGCTGACGGGGGCCGTGCCACTGGGGCTCCACCGAGTACTTCCTCGCTGATCGCTTCTCTTTCTCCACAGAAAAAAGCACAGACAGAGACCTGGCCACTAGCATTCTGGATATTGAGGATCTGGTTCAGACTGGAAGTAAGCACAGGTGAGAGCTGCTTGCCCTGAAACGGTTCCTCCCTGAGATCTGTGTGGTCAGCACATGTCCGGGGGCACAGGAGCATTTCCTTTTAGGATCCATTCATGTGCCTGGGCTGCGGATGCACACACAGGGCTTAAAAAGGGGGCACCTTTAGTTCTAGGTGGAACTTCTTGTCCCCGTAGACAGAGGGAGCAAGAGCCAGGCTTCCACTTGGTAGAGAAGAAGCTCAGGATATGAAGTAGGAGGAGGAGATGTGAGGAAATAAAACTTTACTGAGAGCTGGGGTGAGGCAGGTGAGCAGAGCAGTGATGCAGCATGTCTCTTTAATTAAGTGGCTGAGGAGTGATGCAGCATGTCTCTTTAATTAAGTGGCTGAGGAGTGATGCAGCATGTCTCTTTAATTAAGTGGCTGAGGAGTGATGCAGCATGTCTCTTTAATTAAGTGGCTGAGGAGTGATGCAGCATGTCTCTTTAAGTGGCAGGGGAGTGATGCAGCATGTCTCTTTAATTAAGTGGCTGAGGAGTGATGCAGCATGTCTCTTTAATTAAGTGGCTGAGGAGTGATGCAGCATGTCTCTTTAAGTGGCAGGGGAGTGATGCAGCATGTCTCTTTAAGTGGCAGGGGAGTGATGCAGCATGTCTCTTTAATTAAGTGGCAGGGGAGTGATGCAGCATGTCTCTTTAAGTGGCAGAGCAGTGATGCAGCATGTCTCTTTAAGTGGCAGAGCAGTGATGCAGCATGGCTCTTTAATTAAGTGGCAGGGAAGTGATGCAGCATGTCTCTTTAAGTGGCAGAGCAGTGATGCAGCATGACTCTTTAATTAAGTGGCAGAGCAGTGATGCAGCATGACTCTTTAATTAAGTGGCAGGGAAGTGATGCAGCATGGCTCTTTAATTAAGTGGCAGGGAAGTGATGCAGCATGTCTCTTTAAGTGGCAGAGCAGTGATGCAGCATGACTCTTTAATTAAGTGGCAGAGCAGTGATGCAGCATGACTCTTTAATTAAGTGGCAGGGAAGTGATGCAGCATGGCTCTTTAATTAAGTGGCAGGGAAGTGATGCAGCATGTCTCTTTAAGTGGCAGAGCAGTGATGCAGCATGGCTCTTTAATTAAGTGGCAGAGCAGTGATGCAGCATGGCTCTTTAAGTGGCAGAGCAGTGATGCAGCATGGCTCTTTAAGTGGCAGGGAAGTGATGCAGCATGACTCTTTAAGTGGCAGGGCAGTGATGCAGCATGACTTTAATTAAGTGGCAGAGCAGTGATGCAGCACGGCTCTTTAAGTGGCAGGGCAGTGATGCAGCACAGCTCTTTAAGTGGCAGGGGAGTGATGCAGCATGGCTCTAAGTGACAGCAGTGATGCAGCATGTCTCTTTAAGTGGCAGAGCAGTGATGCAGCACGTCTCTTTAAGTGGCAGGGGAGTGATGCAGCATGTCTCTAAGTGACAGCAGTGATGCAGCATGTCTCTTTAATTAAGTGACAGAAGTGATGCAGCATGGCTCTTTAAGTGGCTGAGGAGTGATGCAGCATGGCTCTTTAATTAAGTGGCAGAGCAGTGATGCAGCACGTCTCTTTAAGTGGCAGAGCAGTGATGCAGCATGGCTCTTTAAGTGGCAGGGCGCAGGCCCTAATTTAAATAAATTAATTTAGTGAATCGCGCGCACAGGAGAGCGGTCGCCGGCTCTCCCACGACTTTTGCTGTATCGGCCCGATCATGAGGAGGGAAGCACTGCTTGACTAGGTGGGCCGAGAGTTCCTGATCTGTTGTGTGTTGGCTCTTGCAGAGTCTGTCCTTACTACCTGGCCCGAGCTCTGAAGCAGCAGGCTGAGATTATCTTTATGCCCTACAACTACTTGCTGGATCCAAAGGTAAAACATTTGTTTCTTTTATTGCAAAACAATTAACTACACATGAGTTAGGTCAGAGAGAAAAAAGTGGTAGAGCTGTGACTGGAGAAAGAGGATAAAGGGAGGGAGAGGTGGAGGGAGGATTGGGCTCAGGGGGAGGGAGGGATCGGTATGAGGGAGAAACAGACTGGAGAGAGGGAGAGGTGTGAAGGAGGAACGGGCTGGGGAGAGGGAGGGATGCAGGGTGGGGGAAGGATTGGGCAGGAAATATCTAACCTTTCAAACGTTGCAGAGTCGCCGAGCGCACAGCATTGACCTGAAAGGGATGGTGGTGATATTTGACGAAGCTCATAATGTGGTGAGTGACTTCTTCCTGTATTCTGGAGCTGGAGATCCCCACTTTCCTCTGTTCGCGGCTTGCTTTCTTTTTGATCTGCCTTGTGCGGTTTCTCTCCCACCCTTGCTTTCACCTGACTTGGTGTCTCTGGCATGCTCTCCAGGAAAGGATGTGCGAGGAGTCTGCTTCCTTTGACCTCACGCCCTACGACCTGGCTTCAGGGATAGATGCTATAAACCTAGTCCTGGAGGAGCAAGCCAAGAGCATGGAGTGCATCGATCCTCATGCAGACGTAGGCATGGACTCTGCCGGCTCGGGTACGGCTGGGGTGGGCAGAGCTGGATATGGGTAGGTGGCAGATGCTGATGACTGCGGTGGGGGTTGGTGCGCGTGCTTAAAGCTGTCTTATCTTCCTTCTCCTAGGACTGAACATGCAGCTGGAAGACATAGCAAAGATAAAACGTAAGTCCTGCTCTAGCCTGAAACTCACTCTCCCGTGTCCTCCCTGAGGCCCCTCACGTCACGTTTTGCTGAGCTCAAGGAGGGGTGGAGAGAGACAGCTGCTTGCATGCACGTGATTGGTATTCAGGGTTGCAGCTGTCCTGAGGTATTGGTTAGAACATAAGAATATGTTTCCTAGCGTGTAGCCGGATGGACTCAGGACCAATGGGTTTATGCTCCCCTGCCAGCAGATGGAGACGGAGTCAGGTTTCAAAGCTGACGTCACCCTAGATTCACCCCTGCAGTGACCTCAGCCCTTCAGTATCTCTCCGTCTCCAGCAGATGGTAGATCTACCTATGGGGATTGCTGTACTTTTTGGAAGGAGAAATTCTACATTAAAAGTGGAGAAAAGAAATTGAGCCCCGCTCTCCTGCGGTGACACCTAAAGGTCCCTTCCTGAGGTGATTTCCGAGATCCCTCAGAGGGGGTGCCTTTGTCCTGTAGCTGGTTCCCGGCGTGGACTTTGCTGCTGAAGCAGCTAAAAGGCAACGGGTGGCGGAAGCCAAGCGCCGTGGTACCAGCCAAAGTCCTCTCCCCCCGCAGCCAGAGACCGTCTCTGTACTCAGCCAGTAAGCGCTGAGCCCAGGTAAATTAAAAAAAAAAAAAGAGCGAGAAGATTTACCTCCCGATTTAGAGACATTTGGAGGGGTTTTGTTAAGGCTTCTGGTCTCCTTGCTCGGCGCGCTGTACCAACGTCGTTCCCGATCCTGTTGGGGTAAGAGGAATTGTGCTTCCCGGTGGGCTAGGCCCCGTTTTAGTCTTGGTCGACACACTGCGTGGTAGGCCGTGGTGGCGCCATTTTGCGCACGTCTTTGTGCGTGCTGAATTAACCTCCATACAACATCGGTACACACAGTGCGTTGACTCTGCACACAACCTACTAAGCGCACAATATAGGTAAAGCCGGGCACATGGGCTGTGAGTGTGCCTTGCTGTGTCCCACCTAGGTGCCCAAAATCTGTGTGCATAAAATTTTAAGTGGAAGCTGACAGAACACACAGTTACCGCTTCCAATGGCTTCAGCAGCCAAGAAACATAAGCGCCTTTCTCTCTGCGCTGCTTGTCATATTAGGGCTTCACAGTCTGACCTGGATTCCAACTTATGTCGGCACTGTGAGGAAGCCCAGGGAGAATTGGCCACCCTGGACTTTGCTAAGCCCGGCTCCTCCCATTCAGAGGTTGGGTTAGCCACAGCTTTAACTGGAAGTACCCCAGATCTGAGTACCCATGGGACTGGGTCAGCCATAGGAGAGGAAAATTAGCAGCACCTACCTCAGTACCTCCTGGGCTAAGCACGGACCCGGCCGCATTCTCTTGGGTGGAATTTTTCCAGGGCCTTAAAGCCTTTGTACAGGTGCAGTTTGCTGCCTCACGTGCCCCTGTCCGGACAGAACCTCAGCCGGTAAGCCCTCCCTCTCCCAGTCCTATCGGCAGACCTCGAGGCACACCTCGCCTCACCAAGGGTATCCCTGGCAGGGACCCGGGTGGCACGGATGAAGAGGAGGATACAGATTCCTTGGAAGATGAGGAAATTCCCCATGGTTTAGAACTGTATCGGACCATGTTGTGGATTTTCCATAGAGACAAATTGCTGGCCTGGTTTCCAAGACCCTGAAGATGCTGGGAGTTCCTGGGGCGGACTCTGGCGGGTCCAAAGAAGAATCCCATTCTGACTTCCCTACAGAAAGCCTCTTGCTACTTTCCTTAGTGTAGACAGATGGACTCAGCATCCCACCCATGACTGCCTTAGAATGGTGGTAAGGATTCACCCGTGGAGTGGATATTGATTCCAAGAGATTACGGGTAAGCCGTTCTTCAATCTCTAGATCAGGGCATCTATATTCTTACTGGAGTTCAGTGTTTGGTTGAGCACAGTTATGGTTATCTGGAGATGGAGTCAGATTTAAAATATGATTATATTTTAAATCAAGTTTTTTCAATAGTATGTCCACAGTGGCTTTTGAAGAGAATACTGAAGTGCTGAGGTCACTAAAGGGGTGAATCTAGGGTGACGTCAGCTTTGAAATCTGACTCCATCTCCATCTGCTGGCAGGGGAGCATAAACCCACTGGTCCTGAGTCCATCTGTCTACACTAAGGAAAATGAAATTATCAGGTAAGTAATTTCTCCAATTGATTGGATTGGGAGGGTTCATGGGTGAGAGAAGAGCATCCCTGACTCTGTTTCCTTGCTCTATCTTAGGAATACTTCTACAGCTGGAAAGTGCCATTGATGCGGTCGAGCTGCCTGGAAGTGGGAATGGGCTCACTAAGGAAGGGAGGTGAGTCCTCTGCCCACCACACATTTGCCGTCTGCTCTCTGAAGTATCTTTAGGATCCTCAAGCTGCAGAATGCACAATTGCACAGCTTCCATTCTCTTGTCAGTATGAGGAAAGGAACAGAGTCGGGAGCATAGGGGCACAGCACTGCTGTAGCTGTGGTTGTTCGATTGTTAGGGGCTCTCCGCGCTGCCTGTTGGGATGGGGCCTTGCTGCAAGAGTCGAGCTCTCGGTTTCTCATTCTTTGGATCAAGAGCTTAGAGATGTAAACTTGTCTCCTCCTTCCCTCTCTACTCTCTAGCTTCATCTTTGATCTCTTTGCTGAAGCCCAGATCACATTCAGGACTAAGTCAGCGATGTTGGAGTCCCTGGAGCAGGTTACCCAGTATTTAGGTGGTGGTAAGTACCTCTGGCAATGCAAGGATTGGTGCAGTATCCCAAAACCCCACACCTGTCCCGGGGAAGCCTGGCTTGTGCCATTATGTCATTCTGTTCCCTGCACGTACCCAGATCAGTCCAGACTCCTGGGTTTTGCCTCCCTGCCAGCAGATGGAGACAGAGAAAGTTTCACTGACACTGCACATAACCCAGTGTGCCACCTGCAGTCCCTCCGTATTTCTCTGTCTCCAGCAGTCTGGAGAGAGAGAAAAAAAAAAGATTAAAAGATAAGAAAATTTCTGGATCCTCCCAGGGGGTTGTGAGGTCCTGGTGGGGCCATCCCTCCTGGTTTGAGACGGAAGAGCAGGAGGTTGGTGACCCTTCTGATAGCTCAGTCTGGAGGTCCGTGGGGTGGACATCTGGTGGTCCAGATCCCTCATCCCCCATGAGACACCGATGCAACCTGCTGTCAGTTCTGCACTGCAAGCCCAGTGGAGCAGGGAAGTGTCCCTTTTATACGGCTTGTCCCGGGCTGGGTGGCTAAACTTTGGAAAAAGAAGATGGATATAGGCAGTGGTCTGACTCTTTCCTGATCTGCCATGTAGCCTGTGCTCCTGGAACCTGAACGTCTGCATCACAGGGGAAAGTATTGGTTTCTATGCATCTTTATTTGTTCTCAGAGAGTAAAAAAAAAAAAGAGAACAAGGAACTCGTTAGAGCAGAGCTTTCCAAACTTTTCATGTTGGTGACACACTTTTTAGACAAACATAATTTCATGACACGGTAATTCAGTCTACTAGTAAACCAGAGGTTAAAGGTTAAACGAACGAAACATATTTCGACAATTTATGTATGTTTCCTTAAATATATACATAAATAAAATGTTTCATGACACAACCTATCTCATGAAAACCTTAAATTTATATTAAATATATATATTCCAAGATTCATGTTATTGTTATAATTTACATAAGAAAATGCCATACTGGGTCAGACCAAGGGTCCATCAAGCCCAGCTTCCTGTTTCCAACAGAGGCCAAACCAGGCCATAAGAACCTGGCAAGTACCCAAAAACTAAGTCTATTCCATGTAACCATTGTCTGTCCCCCACACACTCATCTCTCTCCTCCCCCCAGCACATGTCTGGCCCCCACACACTCATATCTCTCCCCCCAGCACGTTTGCCCCCCACTCACTCATCTCTCTCCTCCCCCCAGCACATGTCTGTACCCCACACACTCATATCTCTCCCCCCTCAAGCACATGTCTGTCCCCCCAGCACGTTTGCCCCCCACTCACTCATCTCTCTCCCCCCAGCACATGTCTGGCCCCCACACTCATGTACCTCGTCTTTTTGATTGTTGCCAGTTAAGTGCTTCACTCCCTTCCATGACCACCAGACACTGCTGCTTGCAGTCAGTACTCCTCATGGCCAGGCCTCATCGGCAGCAGCAGCCAATGCAAGGATGGCTGGGCTCGTTCCACCCACCAAGCCCCCCCAAAAAAACGCGATTGACAGCAAAAATCACCCAATAATAAGCAACCCATAAACTGAAAAAAAAAGTGAATCTCTAGAAAAAAAAAGCCCAAACTCGCATCAGAGTTGACCGGGCTTGCGCGACACACCTGCACACTGCAGGCGACACACTAACGTGTCCCGACACACAGTTTGGAAAGCTCTGCGTTAGAGGAATCTGTGCAGCAGCAAGGGTCCGGTGGGGAGCTCTACCTTAGCAGCTCGGGGAGCTCGGCGGTGAGGTTTTTCAGCAGCTTCTCTGCCTGTGGAGGAGTCCGGGTGTTGGCTCCGTGGCACTGAGGGACTGTTCTCATGCTTGCCGTTGAGGTGCTGGTGGTGCCGCAGGTGCGGGGAGAAACAGCGTGTGCATATGCAGCACGGCATTCGGGGATCTGCATCGAACATGGCCACACCGGTAGAACAAGCCTCATGGGTGCCGAGGTCTAGTGCTGAGGCTTTCCCCGTTTGCATGGGAATGGCGGCCATTTTCGATTCCCTAGTAGCATCGGTGAGAGAGGTAGGAGAATCCCCTCTTCAACTATTGGCAGCGGTTCCCTGTCCCGCTGAGGTGCAGAGAGGCACTTGCACCGAGGAGGAGTCTCTGGTTCTGGTAAAGATCTTCTACCGGTTTTAATTTGCTTCTGCGCAAAGCTTGTTTATTTATAAATGTATTTATTGCTTATCTACAATTCTAGGCAATTTACAATAAACCTACATAATTCAATGCACACATCAATAATGTATCAAAACACAAATTAATATAACATAACATTTATCAGTAAATGGTACACTAACATCGCCAGTAGAATATAACTGGTAGGCTCAACCTTTCAGAATGCTGTTCAAACCTCAATTCCTAGCTTGTAGCCAGATGGACTCAGGACCAGTGGGTTATGCTCCCCTGCCAGCAGATGGAGATGGAGTCAGATTTCAAAGCTGACTTCACCCTAGATTCACCCCTGCAGTGACCTCAGCCCTTCAGTATCTCTTCATTTGCAGCAGATGGTGGACGTACCTCTCCTATGGGGATTGCTGTACTTTTTGGAAGGAGAAATTCTACATTAAACTGGAGAAACAATTGAGCCCTGCTCTCCTGAGGTGATACTTAAAGGTCCCTCTCCTAGTTGAGAATTCCTAGTTGTGATTTCCGAGATCCCTTCAAGGTGTGTCCGGCATGGACTTTGCTGCTTAAACAGCTGAAAGGCAGCGGGTGCAGGAAGGCGAGCGAGACTGTGACATCCAAAGCCCTCCCCCCTCCACAGCCAGAGACCATCTCTGTACTCAGCCACTAAGTTCTGAGCCCAGGTAAGCTTAAAAAAAAAAAAAAGATTTCCCGCCCAATTCGGAGACATTTGGAGGAGTTTTTGTAAGACTTCCTCTGGTCTCCTTATTCAGCCACCGTACTGACGACGTTCCCATTCCCGTTGGGGTAAGGGGACGTGGACTTCCGAGGGGGTTGAGCCCCCCCCTCCCCCCACGAGGGCTAGGCCCCTCTTTAGGCTTGGTGGGTACATCGCGTGGTAGACTGTAGTGGCGCCATCTTGTACCACATTGCCCTCCATAGAACCTCGGTACGTGCAGTGTGTTTGCTCTGCATTCACACTGTGCACATAACATTGCGCACGCTCAACCTACTAAGCGCAGAATACAGGTATAGCCAGGCGCATGGGCTGTGTGTGCGTCTCACTGTGTCCTGCCTAGGCGCCTGAAATCTGTCGCATAAAACTTTAAGCGCAAGCCAACAGAACACATAGTTCCCTGTACGTACCCGGATCAGTCCAGACCGCTGGGCTGTGTCTCCCGTCCAGCAGAGGGAGTCAGAGAAAAAAACTGAAAAGGCCCCCCTCTTATCCTGGAGTGCCACCTGCGATCCCTCAGTATTTCTCTGACTCTCAGCAGAAGGGTTGACAGAACCTGCGGTCCTGATCTTTCAATTTCTTTAAATTTAGTTACATCATTTTTTTTTTTTTTTACAGCGTTCTAAGGCTCTGGATGATTTAGTTAACACCTTTGGCGACAGCAAGTTGGTTGTATAAAAAAAAAAAGCTCAGTGCGGTTTTATTTTCCCAGGCTTTTCGCTCAGCAGGTAGAGGTAAGGCGGGGGCTGGCAGCTCTAAAAGCCTTGTTCCCGGAGGGGGATTAACCGGTGGGCCGGTCCCTCCCCTCGGCGCCCCGAGACGAGTTTCCTCGGGTGCTGCAGCGTTCCCAGAGCTCCGGAAGGCCGCGAGTCGGCAGGGTATTTTAAGTTCCCTGTACGTACCCGGATCAGTCCAGACACCTGGGTTGTGACTCTGCACCAGCAGATGGAGACAGAGCAAGATCTGTCGGGCTTAGCCATATATAGCAACGTGCCTCACACAGCACCTCAGTCTTACTCTGTCTCCAGCAGATGGTGCAGGTGCAGCCACAGCCTCTGAATCCCTGGGTATCTTGTAGTTAGTCAGGGTTTGTTGTGATTTTAGTGTTTGGGGGAAAAAAAAAAGGTTAAAAAAAAAAAAAGTGAAAGGAAGGTCCTGTCCTGCCTCCCAGTGGGGTTGGAAGGTTCTGAGGGGACCATCCCCCCTGGTTGAGGCCGCTGCTAAGGGTCGAGGACCCGGCCTTTCCAGGTAGCAGCGTCGGGGGTGACACCGGGGAGCCCGGTTCACTCACCACCGCTGGAGCAGGAGCCTCAGGACCGGGAACAGTGGCAAGTTTAAAAAAAAAAAAAAAAGGAAACATTTGTTTTTTGTTTTGCACCGACTCTCCGTTTCTTCGGCCGGGGCGGCTAGCTTTAGCTTTTAGTTTTTTGTTAGTTTTGATTTTAGTTTTAAGTTAGTTTCATAGTCGCTCCGGCTGAGGGAAGGATGCCGAGGGGGTCGGTCTGCTGCGCGATGGGATTTGCTCGGCCTGTGTCTCGGGCGGCGACGGACCGTCCGGGGCCGGTCGGGGTGGCTGGTCCCGGCCGGCGCGATCGCCGCCGTGTGAAGGGAAGACCGCAGAGGTGGCTGCTGAGCCGTTCCCGCTTAGCGCGGGAGTGGCGGCCATTTTGGGAACCGGCCGGGAAGTCGCGCGGGAGGCTGCTGGTGATGGCGGCATGCCTCCCGCGCGTTCACTACAGCAGCGGCCTTCTGGGGGGGGGGGGGGGGCCCCGGAGGGGGCTGAGTCCCCGGTTGAAGATAGCGCAGACGAGGCGTCCTCGGGCTCGGAGTCCTCTTTTTCATCGGACTTTGTGCTTCTGCTGCGTAAAGTCCTTAAGCACAAACTTTCAAGGCGGAAAGCGGGAAAGAGGTCTTCTGCAAGGGGATCCGACAGACAGTCCGGATCCCGGAAGAGGAAGTCCAAGGATGGATCTAATAGTGCTTCGGCCCTGCCTAAGGAGAAGTGCCCGTTGCGGGGTATCCCTCAGGACACGGACACCGCTTCCACGTCGCCGGACGAGGCGGACCCGTCCAGAGAGCCCTTGGGGGGGGGGGGGGGCTGATGGGGCGACCGGAGAGGGTCCCTCCCAGCCGGGTACCGGCAAAGGAACACCGGCAGTAGATGGTGATGACCCGAAGGTGGTCCGGCTGTTTAGGAGGGATGAACTGGCCCCGCTTATTCCGGCTATCCTTCAGGAGCTAGGTGTGGAAGCCCCGCCGGTGGTGTCTTGTCCGGGGGCTAAAATGGATCCGGTGCTATTGGGCCTCACTGGGCCGGCAGTGGCCTTCCCATTCCACTTCTCGGCGTCGGATATTCTTTTCCGGGAATGGGATACACTGGAGTTGGGCCTGAAGGTGAGTAAGGCCATGGATAAGCTCTACCCGCTTCCAGAAGACGCGTTGGAGCTCCTCCGTCTGCCCAGAGTGGACGCGGCAGTGTCGGCGGTTACGAAATGGTCGGCGATTCCGGTCACAGGAGCCACAGCTCTCAAAGACATACAAGATAGGAAGCTGGAGCTGCAGCTTAAGAAGATTTTTGAAGTTTCGGCATTGGGGGTCTGCGCAGCCATCTGTAGTAATTTCGCCTTGCGAGCTGGCCTGCGCTGGGCCCAGGTACTCCAAGCCAATTCAGACCTCTCCGAGGAAGAATCCACTCAGGCAGATCTTTTGGAGGCAGTGATTGCATACAGTGCGGATGCTCTCTATGACCTCCTTTGTATGTCAGCCAGATCCATGGTTTCGGCGGTTTCCGCACGCCGTCTCCTTTGGCTACGCAATTGGGCGGTGGATGGGTCGTCCAAGGCTCACCTTGGATTGCTGCCGTTTAAAGGAAAATTGTTGTTTGGCAAACAGATGATTTGATGATGTCGCTCGGAGAAAACAGGGCATTTAAATTGCCTGAAGACAGGTCTAGAACTCTGTCCTCTTTCTCCAGTAGGTCCCGTTTCCGAGGGAATAGGAGGTCGCGTCCTCAGAAAGCCTCCGGCTCTTCCTACCGTTCGGGTGCCTCCCGGTCGTCCTCGTGGCTTCAGTCCTTTCGTGGGAAGCGGTTCGGGAGACAGGGTGGAACCCCAGCGGGAACGGGGTCTAAGGCCTCACAATGAGGCGCGGACGGTCCATTCCTCTCGACAGCTCCAGTCGGGCCTGCCACACGTAGGGGCCAGGTTGGCGTTGTTTTCCGAGGAATGGACCAAAATAACGCCGGATCAGTGGGTCCTCGGCGTGATAAGTCAAGGTTACGCGTTAGATTTTGCACGGATTCCTGCAGACAAGTTCCTCGTGTTGCCCTGCAAGTGCCCAGAAAAGCTAGTAGCAGTGAGGGAAACTCTTCGGCGCCTGGAAGGCTTGGGAGCGATATCTCCCATGCCTCCCGGACAGCAAGGCGAGGGCCGTTACTCCATTTACTTCATCGTGCCAAAGAAGGACGGCACGTTCAGGCCAATCTTACACCTGAAAGGGGTAAACAGATGTCTTCGCATTCCACGCTTCAAGATGGAGACGATTCGATCAGTGATCGCCTCGGTCCGTCCAGGCCAATTCCTGGCCTCATTAGACCTCACGGAAGCGTACCTTCATATAGGCATTCAGCCGTTTTATCAAAGGTTCCTCCGATTTTGCATTCTGGGCAGACACACTATCAGTTCAGGGCTCTTCCTTTCGGCCTCGCCACTGCTCCCCGCACCTTTACAAAGGTAATGGTAGTGGTGGCGGCTCAGCTCCGGTGAGAGGGGTTCCTGGTACACCCCTACTTGGACGATTGGTTGATTCGGGCCAAGTCCGAGATTCAGTGTCGTCAGGTGGTCGACAGAGTCCTTCAACTCTTGCGGTCCCTGGGATGGGTGGTCAATCTCACCAAGAGTCATCTGCTTCCCACCCAGTCCTTGGAGTATCTGGGAGCCCGGTTCGACACGAAACAGGGCAAGGTGTTCCTTTCCGGGGAGCATATGTGCAAGCTTCAGAGTCAAGTGCAACGGTTATTGTCCCTTCGGGTTCCGCAAGTTTGCGATTATCTGATGGTTTTAGGTTCTATGGCATCAACGCTAGCTTTGGTTCCCTGGGCTTTTGCTCATCTACATCCGTTACAATCAGCATTGCTCTCCCGTTGGAAGCCGGTGTCGGAAGAATTCCACCTCCCGCTCCCGCTTACGAACCAGGCGAGGGCCAGTCTTCACTGGTGGCTAGATGTGGACCACCTGACTTGTGGAGTATCCCTGCTGATGCCCGACTGGACGGTGGTTACCACGGATGCCAGTCTCTCTGGTTGAGGAGCGGTCTGCCTTGGCAGGGCAGATGGTCCGTGGCTCAATCTCAGTGGTCCATCAATCGACTGGAGACCAGGGCGGTGACCCTGGCACTGCAGTCCTTTCTCCCGTTGGTTTGGGGAAAGGCGGTCCGAGTGTTGTCGGACAATGCAACCACCGTGGCGTGCATCAATCGTCAGGGCGGGACCAGAAGTCCGCTAGTTGCGGAGGAGGCGCAGCTCTTGATGTGCTGGGCGGAACAAAATCTCAGCAACATCGTGGCGTCTCATATTGCCGGAGTCGACAATGTTCAGGCGGACTTTCTCAGCCGTCATCATCTGGATCCCGGAGAATGGGAGCTAGCGGCAGACGCTTTTCGCCTCATCTGCGAAAGGTGGGGAACGCCACACATGGACCTGATGGCTACGTTAAAGAACGCGAAGGCTCCATGATTTTACAGCCGGAGGAGAGAGAGAGGGGCCGAGGGCGTCGACGCGTTGGTTCTTCCCTGGCCGACGGACGTGCTGCTGTATGTGTTTCCTCCTTGGCCGCTGATAGGCAAGGTGCTTCGGCGCATAGAGCTCCACTCGTCCGACGTGATCATGGTGGCACCAGAGTGGCCGCGGCGCCCGTGGTTCACGGACCTAAATCCAGTTAACAGTGGATCCTCCCCTTCGTCTTCAGGGGTTCACGGGTCTCCTCCGTCAAGGCCCCGTTTGTTTGGAGGACACGGATCACTTTTGTCTCGCGGCATGGCTTTTGAGAGGCAGCGTTTGAAGAGTAAAGGTTATTCGGATGCGGTGATAGCCATGTTGTTGCGGTCCCAAAAGCAGTCTACATCCCTGTCTACATCCCTGTGTCATAGTGGATAACACATTGAAATCGTCGGTACAGTGTGCTGCGGCAGTCAAAAAAGCAAACAGAATGTTGGGAATTATTAGAAAGGGAATGGTGAATAAAACGGAAAATGTCATAATGCCTCTGTATCGCTCCATGGTGAGACCGCACCTTGAATACTGTGTACAATTCTGGTCGCCGCATCTCAAAAAAGATATAATTGCGATGGAGAAGGTGCAGAGAAGGGCTACCAAAATGATAAGGGGAATGGAACAACTCCCCTATGAGGAAAGACTAAAGAGGTTAGGACTTTTCAGCTTGGAGAAGAGACGACTGAGGGGGGATATGATAGAGGTGTTTAAAATCATGAGAGGTCTAGAACGGGTAGATGTGAATCGGTTATTTACTCTTTCGGATAGTAGAAAGACTAGGGGGCACTCCATGAAGTTAGCATGGGGCACATTTAAAACTAATCTGAGAAAGTTCTTTTTTACTCAACGCACAATTAAACTCTGGAATTTGTTGCCAGAGGATGCGGTTAGTGCAGTTAGATAGCTGTGTTTAAAAAAGGATTGGATAAGTTCTTGGAGGAGAAGTCCATTACCTGCTATTAAGTTCACTTAGAGAATAGCCACTGCCATTAACAATGGTAACATGGAATAGACTTAGTTTTTGGGTACTTGCCAGGTTCTTATGGCCTGGATTGGCCACTGTTGGAAACAGGATGCTGGGCTTGATGGACCCTTGGTCTGACCCAGTATGGCATGTTCTTATGTTCTTATGTCCGAGTCTGGGCGGTTTTTGAGGACTGGTGTAGGGAGCACAATGTAGATCCTATGATAGCTTCCGTTTCTGATATATTAGCTTTTCTTCAGACCGGTCTTTCCAAAAGTCTCTCGTGTAGTACCCTGCGGGTCCAGGTGGCGGCGCTTGGCTGTCTCAGGGGCAAGGTGCAGGGGGTGTCTCTGGCACTACACCCGGATGTGCTCGTTTTCTTAGGGGGGCTAAGCATCTCCGTCCTCCATTGCGTCATCCTTGTCCGTCCTGGAATCTCAATTGGGTACTTTCCGCTTGTGCTCGTCACCTTTTGAGCCGATCAAGCGGTCAACTCTCAAGGACCTTAGGCTAAAGACGGTTTTCTTCGTCGCGATTGCCTCGGCGAGACGCGTTTCGGAGTTGCAGGCACTGTCATGTAGGGAGCCGTTTTTGCGGATCTCAGAGTCGGGAGTTTCTTTAAGGACGGTCCCCTCCTTTTTGCCAAAAGTGGTGTCGGCGTTTCATTTGAATCAGTCGATCGAGCTCCCCGCTTTTCCGGTTGGGGAGCGGTCGGAACCGAAAACGAGGGCATTACGGATGCTAGATGTGCGTAGAGTTCTCTTCCGCTATCTAGAGGTTACTAACCCTTTCCGGGTGTCAGACCACCTCTTTGTTCTGTTTTCCGGTCCAAAGAGAGGTGGTGCGGCTTCCCGGACTACGATTGCGCGTTGGCTCAAGGAGGCCATTGGCTCGGCGTATGTAGTGCAGGGAAAGCCCGTTCCCGTGGGTCTCAAGGCTCACTCGACATGATCGCATGCTGCTTCTTGGGCGGAATCCTCTCAGGTGTCGCCACAGGAGATTTGCAGGGCGGCTACTTGGAAGTCGTTACATACCTTTACTAGGCATTACCGGCTGGATGTTCAGGCCGCTGATTCCGGGGGTTTTGGCGAGAGGGTACTCCGAGTGGGACTCTCTGGTTCCCACCCTCGGTAAGTTGGCTCTGGTACATCCCAGGTGTCTGGACTGATCCGGGTACGTACAGGGAAAGGAAAATTAGTTTCTTACCTGATAATTTTCGTTCCTGTAGTACCACGGATCAGTCCAGGATCCCGCCCGTGATTGCTAATCTGAAGTAACGGAGAGTCCGCTCTTTGGTTTGTTTATTTACCTAATCTGGTTCTTTTGGTTCGCTCCTCCGGTTGGGGAGTTCTGTTCCAGTTGGGGGTTTTCTGAATTGGTCCCCGTGGGGGATAGGTTAGTTAGATAGTCTATTTGTCCTTTTCTGCTTTGACATTGCGTAAGACTGAGGGGCTGTGTGAGGCACGTTGCTATATATGGCTAAGCCCGACAGATCTTGCTCTGTCTCCATCTGCTGGTGCGGAGTCACAACCCAGGTGTCTGGACTGATCCGTGGTACTACAGGAACGAAAATTATCAGGTAAGAAACTAATTTTCCTTTCTTCCTTTTCTTTCCTACTGCGCTGTTTGGAAACACCCCCACCCTCCCGGGATGCCACGAGGGCTATCGTGCTCAGCATGTGGGGAGGTGGGGTTGCGCCTCTCGCGGGACGGGGTTTGCACCCACTGCCTTCCCGGGAGGGAGGGCTCGTCCGGGGGTGGTTTTGGGTCCATTTTGCCACGAGGTGCGGAACGACGATCGTGTCCGGGTCTGTCGCTGGCGTGCGCAGGAACGGCGGCCATTTTGTCGGAGCCCTGCCTGCCGACTGGGGGAGAGGATTCTCCGAGTTCTCCTCCCAGTCTGAGTCCCGTTCGACCGCGCAATCCGGGGCCCGCACCCTCGGGGAGCCCGGTCCTCCCCCTCACCTATCGGATCCCTTAAAGGG
Source organism: Rhinatrema bivittatum (assembly GCF_901001135.1). Taxonomy (NCBI): domain Eukaryota; kingdom Metazoa; phylum Chordata; class Amphibia; order Gymnophiona; family Rhinatrematidae; genus Rhinatrema; species Rhinatrema bivittatum. The sequence continues at coordinate 6,167,054 of NC_042622.1, forward strand.
CCAGTCAGTTTTTTCTTCAAAATTTATTTTACTTATGCATAGGGCTTTTTTGGAGGCAAAAGCTCATCAGCAGGATGAGCAGCCCCCTCCCGCGAAGATTGTGCAGCGGGACATGTCTCTGGATGCCCTTTCGGCTCCTGGGGGGGTTCCGGATCCTGCTCCCTTGGGATCTTTCTGGATCCTCTCCTCCAGTGTTGATGAGTCGCTCCAGTAGAGGGGGACGACCCCCGGGTTTCTCAGCTGTTTTGCCGGGAGGAGTTGGATCCCTTGTTCCCTGTACGTACCTGGATCAGTCCAGACAGTGGGTTATGTCCCCAATCCAGCAGATGGAGTCAGCACAAGCTTCGAGGGGGCGTTCCCATATATACTACTACCCCCTCTGCAGGAGTTCAGTATCTTCTGACTCCAGCAGATGCGAGTAGGGGAATCAGGCTTCTCCTCCTTTTCCTTCTTTCTCACTTCTTTTGCTTGATTATTTTGCTGCCTTTTTCTCATGGATCAAGTTTGTATCAAGTCTTGTATCAAGTTTAAAAAAAAAAAAAAAAAAGTAAAGCAGGGTCCTTTCACCTTTTGGGGAGTGACAATATCTCTCCTGTCTCTTTTCTGCAGCCGTGCTGTTTTCTTTGTCGTTGCAGCAGGGGTAAGTAAGTTTTATTCTTCTGTAGTTTTTCTTCACAGCACAGCTCCCGGTGCCCGCGAAAGCCAGTGGTGCCGGCCTCTTCGTTTTTCTTCACTCACCCGCGGCCATTTTGCAGCTCCTCGTGGGCTGCTGCCGCGCTTGGGAAAGACTTCTGGGGCGGGTTGTGTGGCCGGGAAGGCCCCCCCGCGGCACCCCGCTGTAATTGCGGACAGCGGGCAGTGCGGGCCGCCCGGGCCCCCCCGCAGCGGCGCTTTCGTGTGCGTGGCCCCCCCCCCCCCCGAGGCTTTTGCTCTTTTTTGCCGCCGTTTTTCATCTCTCCCCCGGCGATCCCGATGCCGTGGCCGTTGTGCTGTGCGGCCTGCGGCGACCCGGGGTCCCGGATTTCCCGGGAGGGCATCTGTGCACGATGCCTTCCCGGGGGGGAAGGTACCTCACAGTCCCTTACTGAATTTTCTTTTTTGCCCGGGCGGCGCGGGCCGGCCACTCCGCCATTTTTGGCGGGAACGGGGGCCAGCTTACATTCTGAGCGCCCGGAGGCGCAGGACACGAGGGAGAACGTCTCTCGGGAAGACCCTACAAACGGGGGCGCCCCCCCGATTCTGGTGCAGGAGCCAAGCACCCAGAGCCAGGGAGCAGGAACCACGCCACCCCTCGAAGCACACCCGGGCAGGCCGGGATTCTCTCCGGAGTTTATCCTGCTCATGCATACCGCTTATCTACAGGGACTGGACACACCTGTGGGACCCCCCCCCCCCCGACCCTTCGGGAGCGGGGGCCTCCCGTCCTCCTACTCGGGTCCGTTCGGCGCCAGCGGCAGTGGGGGCGGTGCCCGACCCAGCGGGACAGGGACCTGACCTCCAGGACGGGGGCCAAGGGGACGGCACGCAAGAAGGGGATGATCCGCGTACCCTACGCCTCTTCCAGAGAGAAGAACTGGACGACCTCATCCCGCAGATCATTCAGGAATTAGATTTGGACCCTCCACCGGAACCGCCTGCTCCAGTGGCTCCCGCTGTCGTCACCTCCTCAAAGAAGGGAGATCCAGTCCTGGCGGCGCTTTGGCCGAGGGCTCGGGCTTTTCCTATCCATGACTCGTTTTTACAACTTCTCACCAGGGAATGGGACACCCCGGAGGCCTCCCTGAAGAGCAGCCGGGCGATGGAAAAGCTGTGCCCGCTCCCTGAAGATTTTCTGGACCTCATCAAGGTCCCAAAGGTGGACTCCGCAGTGTCGGCGGTCACGAAGAGGACGACTATCCCAGTAACGGGAGGTGCGGCATTGCGAGACACACAGGATCGTAAGTTGGAGGTTTTCCTTAAGCGGGTTTTCGAGGTCTCCGCTGTGGGTATGCGGGCGGTGATGTGCAGTTCGCTTGCCCAGCGGGCTAGTCTCCTTTGGGTACAACAACTCCTCACGTCTCAGAATCTGCCGGCCGATGAGGCTGCCCAGGCGGATCGGCTGGAGGCCGCGGTGGCGTATGGGGCGGACGCCTTGTACGATCTTTTTCGGGTCCTCGCAAGATCCATGGTATCAGTAGTGGCGGCACGCCGACTACTATGGCTACGCAACTGGGCGGCAGATACGTCCTCGAAGTCCAGTCTGGGCTCTCTCCCCTTCAGGGGCAAGTTCCTCTTCGGGGAGGATTTGGGTCAGATCATCAAGTCCCTGGGGGAGAATGCTGTTCATCGGCTCCCGGAGGATAGGTTTCGTCCATCCAGAGCGTTTTCTTCTTCTCGGACCAGAGCCAGAGCGCAGCGGCGCTACAGGGGATACAGACAGGCGGCCGCCCGGCCATCCGCCCCCAGGTCTCAGCCCTGGTCGCGCTCCTTTCGTGGGCGTTGGCCCGCACGCACTACTCCCGGACCCGGGAACCCCTCTAACAAGTCTTCACAATGATGCCAGTCTCGCCCACTCCTCTGTCCCCAGGATTGGGGGCCGGCTAACGTTTTTCTATGCGGAGTGGGTGCGGATCACCTCGGACAAGTGGGTCCTGGATACCATAAAACATGGCTACGCATTGGAATTTGTCCGCCCTCCGCAGGGAAGGTTCATCTTTTCTCCCTGTGGCTCGGACCTCAAAAGAAGGGCGGTGCAGCTGACTCTGGACAGACTCCGGGAGATAGGCGGTATTGCGCCCGTGCCCTTCGGAGAGGTGGGCTCGGGCCACTATTCCATCTATTTCGTCGTGCCAAAGAAGGACGGTTCCTTCCGGCCTATACTGGACCTCAAGGAAGTCAACAAATCCCTTCGAGTCGTTCGGTTCCGCATGGAAACGCTCCGATCAGTGATTGCGGCGGTACATCGGGGGGAGTTTCTCGCCTACCTGGACTTAACGGAGGCCTACCTGCACATTCCCATCCGCCCGGACCACCACCGTTTCCTTCGTTTCAAAATCCTGGACCAGCATTTTAAGTTCACGGCTCTCCCGTTCGGATTGGCGACGGCGCCGCGCACCTTCACCAAGATCATGATAGTCGTGGCTGCAGCCCTCCGGAAGGAAGGCATCCTGGTTCATCCTTATCTGGACGATTGGCTCATCCGGGCGAAGTCATTCGATCATGGACGCTCAGCGGTGACTCGGGGAGTACGGTTTCTACATTCCCTGGATGGGTAGTGAACTTCTCCAAGAGCTCCCTCACTCCCTCGCAACGCTTGGATTTCTTGGGGGCGACCTTCGACACCCTACTGGGCAAAGTTTTTCTGCGCCAGGACAAGGCTCAATCCTTGCGGGGTCACACACGACGGTTCTCTGCATTACCAGAGCCCACCTCCTGGGACTACCTACAACTCCTGGGAGTGATGGGGTCCACCATCGACCTTGTACCTTGGGCTTTCGCGCACCTCAGGACCTTACAGTGGGCGCTCCTCTCCCGGTGGAAACCAGTATCACAGGACTACCAGATGATTCTCCCGCTCCCGCAGAATGCCAGGGACAGTCTGGGCTGGTGGTTGGATCCGCCGAACCTGGCCCGGGGCGTGTCCCTCGATCTGCCAAATTGGGTGGTGGTGACTACCGATGCCAGTCTAGCAGGCAGGGGTGCAGTATGCGATCGAAGCGCCACGCAGGGGACGTGGTTCGCGGTGGAGGCAAAGTGGTCAATCAACCGTCTGGAAACCAGGGCGGTCCGGCTAGCTCTGCGACATTTCCTCCCGCTTCTTCGGAACCGGGAAGTCAGAATTCTATCGGACAATGCTACCACCGTGGCCTACATCAACCGACAAGGAGGCACGCGCAGCCCGCAGGTCGCGCTCGAGGCGGCGCTGCTGATGCAATGGGCGGAGCGTCATCTCGTCCGGCTAGCGGCCTTGCACATCGCCGGGGTGGACAACGTCCAGGCGGTCTTCCTCAGTCGTCAACTGCTGGACCCAGGAGAGTGGGCTCTCTCCGACAAAGCGATGCAACTTATCGTCCATCGGTGGGGGGCCCCCCACCTGGATCTGATGGCGTCCGCTTCTTCAGTCGCCGGAGAGAGCGCGGCGCGGAGGGAGTGGATGCCCTGGTCCTCCCGTGGCCGCCACATCTTCTGCTCTACGCCTTTCCTCCGTTGCCCCTGGTGGGCAGGATGCTCCGCAGAATAGAAAGCCATCAGGGGACCGTGGTCTTCGTCGCTCCGGAATGGCCCAGACGACCCTGGTTTGTGGACCTGCTACAGCTGGTGATCGACGGGCCAATCAGGCTGGGGCACCTCCCCCAGCTCCTACATCAGGGCCCGGTATTTTTCGAGCAGGCAGAACTCTTCTGTCTTGCGGCCTGGCTTTAGAGAGGCGCCGCCTCCGGCGTCGGGGCTCCCCGGAGGCTGTAGTATCCACACTATTGCGGGCACAAAAGACATCAACGTCGGCGGCCTATGTTCGCGTCTGGAAAGTGTTCGAGCTGTGGTGTACCAGCCAGGCCACGAGACCCGCTAAGGCTTCTGTATCTCAGATCCTTCAGTTTCTACAGGCGGAGGTGGAAAAAGGGCTCGCCTATAATTCACTACGGGTTCAGGTGGCCGCACTTGGTTCGCTATTGAGCGATGGGGGCTCTCTTCTACAGCATTCTGACATTGCTCGTTTTCTCAAGGGTGTCAAGCATATGCGTCCTCCGTTACGGGACCCTTGTCCCTCCTGGAGTCTTAACCTTGTGCTTCGCTCCCTGTCGGGACCACCGTTCGAGCCGCTGCGCAGCGCAACGATAAAGGATCTCACTCTCAAGACTCTGTTTCTTGTGGCCATCTGTTCCGCTCGACGCATCTCGGAGCTGCAGGCTCTGTCGTGTAGAGAGCCCTATCTCCGTTTCTCCGACTCTGGAGTTTCGCTTCGCACCGTTCCTTCCTTTCTTCCGAAGGTGGTTTCGGCATTCCATGTGAACCAGACGGTGGAGTTGCCGTCCTTCTCTTCCTCAGAGCCGAAGTCTTTCCGTCTCCTGGATGTAAAGCGCACTTTGCATCTCTATCTGGAGGCTACAAGAGCTAAGAGAAACAGATAAGTATGAGTAAAAAAAAGGTGAAGCTTGCTGGGCAGACTGGATGGGCCGTTTGGTCTTCTTCTGCCGTCATTTCTATGTTTCTATGACCGTCTCTTCGTCCTCTGGTCCGGCCCTAAGAAGGGGTCTCAGGCTTCGAAGACTACCATTGCCAGATGGCTGAAGGCCGGCATTGCTGCTTCCTACATTGGGGCGGGTCGGACTCCCCCACCCGGAATCGTAGCGCATTCTACACGTTCTCAGGCGGCGTCCTGGGCGGAGTCTCGCTCGGTATCCTCGCAAGAAATTTGTAGAGCAGCCACCTGGAAATCGTTACACACGTTCTCGAGGCACTATCGTATGCACCTCGCCTCTTCGGTCTCTGGACACTTTGGCGAGCAGGTTCTCCGAGCAGGCCTCGCAGGACCCCACCCGATTTAGGGAAGCTTGGGTACATCCCACTGTCTGGACTGATCCAGGTACGTACAGGGAAAAGAAAATTATTACTTACCTGCTAATTTTCGTTCCTGTAGTATCATGGATCAGTCCAGACGCCCACCGCGTTTGGGTTCTTGATCCTGCTCAGCTCTGCGCTACTTCTTGCTCGCAGTGTTCTGTGTCTTCACAGTCGTTTCTTTTCGCTGTTTTTCACAGCTCCCTACAAGTTGGTAGGATGTTTGCGGTTTACTTGTTGCGGTTACAATTGTTTTCATTATCTGTTTCCACAAACTTGATCCTTCGGGGGTTACTACTCTGGCTTTGATATACTCGATACTGAACTCCTGCAGAGGGGGTAGTAGTATATATGGATACGCCCCCTCAAAGCTTGTGCTGACTCCATCTGCTGGATTGGGGACATAACCCACTGTCTGGACTGATCCATCTTACTACAGGAACGAAAATTGGCAGGTAAGTAATAATTTTCTTTTTTGCCGCGTCCTTAACCTGTTAGTTTACCGCCTACCCTCTACTTGGTGTTAATGTGGTGTTAGTGTGGTGTTCGAAAATTAAAACGGGAATAAAGTGTAAAAAATGGGGGTAAAACCAAAAGGGAGTAAAGTGTAAAAGGGAGTAAAGTGTAAAAAACCATGGACGACCTCCGGAGGCCGCTTTCGCCTCCGGTTCCCTCTGCCTGGATGAATGCACGCCGACCCGCCCGCTCCGGCCGTGGCCTGGATCGAACACGCGCCCGCACGCCTGGGGGATTCGGAAAGTGACAGGTATTTATACATATATATAAACAACTTACGCTGCAATGTTAATATGGAGGTTGTCCATGGTTTTTTACACTTTACTCCCTTTTGGTTTTACCCCCATTTTTTACACTTTATTCCCGTTTACATTTTCGAACACCACACTAACACCAAGTAGAGGGTAGCGGTAAACTAACAGGTTAAGGACGCGGCAAAATAGCGGGTTACAAAGGAGATAATCTGAGCGCGCGTCACAGTATCGGAGGGGAATAGCTAATTCCTTCATTATACAGCTAATTCGTTCATTTACATATCATATACATGCTGTGTGCGGAAAGGGTTATGCGTCTGTTTTAAGAAGCGCTAAGGACGCGTGAAACTGGAGACTGTATCGCTGGATCGCCTTACGCGTCCGAATTGTGCGCTCACAGCACGTTACAGACGGGAAATCTTCAACCGCACGTTACAGTATCGACCTGTAAGATAGCAGAGGAGTCTGGGTCAGCTGCTGTCTCCATATTGGTCTCAAGCTCAGGCACCACACATCACCATCTGCTACCAGGGGAGCTTAACCCAATTGGTCCTGAGTCCATCTGTCTACACTAAGGAAAATGAAATTATTAGGTAAGTAATTTCTCCATTTTTCCTTTGTTTAGCTGAACAAGCAGGGGGATGCTTGCTCTCGGCCCCAGTCTTCAAGGATTCTTGACTGGTCAAGAGGCTGAGCTGTTCAGAAGCTCTTCAGGCCTTCGTTGATATTCGGTGTCGGATGTTGAACAGATCTGAGCCTAAACGTGCGTAAGGTGCAGGCAGGCTTTGCTTCGCCGCATGCTACGCCGCGAAGGTGGTTCTATTCTCACACACATAGAGTGCGCATTCTTGCCTTGTGGTGGCGTCATGCGTGGGGATGTGTGCGCGTAAGACTATAACCTAGACTGGAGCATGTATTTGCGCAGGTACTTGTGTGCATATGACTGCGGCCCAGACGAAGTACGTATTTGGACATGTACTTGTGTGTGTATGACCACGAACTAGTCTTCAGTGCGTATTTGTGTATGTCCTGGAGGGGTGTGCGCATTCACCTTGGTGGCTTTGGTGTGTGCACAGGAGACTGCCTAGAGCCGAAGTGCAGGAGAGCTTGGCGCCGAAGACCAGGTCCAAGTATCTTACTATCTGTGAGGTTTGCTGTCTGAGAGCAAATCAGTTTTCACTCTCCCTGTTTGTGTCAGCACAGTTTAGATGCTAAAAGTGATTTGACTGCTACAGCTTTTGCCCAGGTTGGGACATCCCCTCACCTTATGGTAGCTCTGGAGGCAAGTGGAGTGGGAGGTGAGGCAAATGTATGTAGTGTGGAGTTGTTGGTTTCCAATGCTGATCGCTTATGTTAAATTTGGAAAATGCATTTTCCATTGTCTTTTTGGGCAACTTCACCTTCCTCTGGTTCATTGGAGGGGAGGGAGTGTGCTTAGAAGTTTATGGTTGTTGCTGTCATCTTGGCTTGGGTACAGGTCAATACTGAGGGACTGCAGGTGGCACACTGGGTTATGTGCAGTGTCAGTGAAACTTTCTCTGTCTCCATCTGCTGGCAGGGAGGCAAAACCCAGGAGTCTGGCCTGATCTGTGGTACTACAGGAATGAAAAGTAGCAGTCAAGAACCAATTTTCCTATAGTGTTTCTGGTCTATATCCTTGCAGGAGTTTATCCTGGAGAAGAGCCACTCTGAAACAAGGCCAAAGGCCTACAGATGGGCAAAATGTTGTCCCCTTTGGGTCAGCAGAGAGACTCTGGAGGCAGTGCTGCCTGCTCTTTCTGTGTTAAGCCACATGTCCTGTGCGTATAGACTCAGATTTTCTTGTTTTACTCCCGTTTACAGGCACTCGCAGGATGTTTAACAACACAGTGGGACTCCAGAAGCTGATGGACATTATCCAGGTACATAGCTCTGCCAGCGTGGTGGACCTGACTTGCCTCTTCTTGGATGTGTCACATAAATAGACGCCGGGTTGTCCTCTAGACCAGCAAACTGAGGAAAGGGAGATGACTTCTCTGTAGGGCTGCACCTGGCTGCTTCTGTCTCTTGGCAGGGGAGGTGGAGTCTGGAAGCAGCTACCAGTGTACAGCAGGGGTGGGCAAACGACATATTACTGGTGCTTATCGTAGCCAGCGGGGGGTGGTTACAATGGCAGGTATACCGCATAGTGAGAGGACAAAAGCAGCAACCATACCAATGAAAAGAGTAATTGAACACAATTAACAAATAGAATATTTTATTTATTTATTTATAATATTTTATATACCGCCGCTCATCAAAGATATCAGGTCGGTGTACAGTGAACAAGAACTTACGCCGGAGCGTTATACATTTAACAAGGTTATACAAGCGTTATACATTTAACAAGGTTATACAAGCGTTATATATTTAACAAGGTTATACAAGCGTTATACATTTAACAAGGTTATACAAGCGTTATACATTTAACAGGGTTATACAAGCGTTATATATTTAACAAAGGTAAGTATAAAAATATTTGATACATAAAAACAAATTTGATAAATAAAATCAAATAGTTAAAAACTCATACAAAAAAGTTCCAAACACCCATAAAATATTTCTAAACAGACACATTTAATAATACCCAATAATTAAAACTTAGTAATGAAATAATTAAAAATAATTAAATTCCAGGGAACATTTGATTTCCAGAAGCCCTGAGATTGTCATGGATTAGCATGCAGAGAGGAAGGGGGGGTTGATGCACACATGTTCTCTTTCTCTCACCCACACAGACACACACCCACAGGCTCTCTCTCATCTATACACACACATGACACATGCTGTCTCACTCATACACACACATATGCTCTCACCCACCTACATACATACACACACACATACATGCACTCTCTCACTGACTCCCTCACATACACACACACACACACACACATATACAGGCTCTCTCTCATCTATACACACACATGACACATGCTGTCTCACTCATACACACACATATGCTCTCACCCACCTACATACATACACACATACATACATGCACTCTCTCACTGACTCCCTCACATACACACACACACACACACACACACACACATATACAGGCTCTCTCTCATCTATACACACACATGACACATGCTGTCTCACTCATACACACACATATGCTCTCACCCACCTACATACATACACACATACACTCTCTCACTGACTCCCTCACATACACACACACACACACATATACATATACATACAGGCTCTCTCTCATCTATACACACACATGACACATGCTGTCTCACTCATACACACACATATGCTCTCACCCACCTACATACATACACACACACATACATGCACTCTCTCACTGACTCCCTCACATACACACACGTTCTCACTCTCACTGACCCCTCCTCCACCCCCAGGCAGGTATCCATTCATTCTCTCTCACACACATGTACCCATTCATATACACACACTTTCCTTGAAGCCTCTCTTACTCCTCCTCTGCCAATTTCCGCTTCACCACCACCATGTGCCTGTTGGGGAGGAGCTGATCCATCGTTCCAGAAGCCCCCTATGCAGGCCCTCGTGGGTGTAGGACGTCCTCCATGCTGATCTCATGCATTGCGAGTTCAGCATAGAGAAATTGCTTACCTATTCGAGATTTTAATAGCAGGAGGCCTGCACAGACGACGAGACGGGCCGAGTTCCATTTCATTTCTTCAGCCACCAATGGTCGCACGGGCCTTTGTTTTTCAGCCTCTGGTGGGATGGGGTTCATTGGCGGCGCAAGCAGCTGATTCTGGCGAGGCTGCGATGTTCTGCTCTTCCTCTTCTTGCTCCACCCGCTGCAAGGTGCCAGCAGGCCGGACATAATGGGGCAAATTAAAGAGGAGGAGGACCAGAAAAAAATATCTCAGGCTGGAGTTTGCCTACAGGTGATGTAGAGGACTCAGGGCTTAAGCTGTCTCCCGTTTCGGCAGGAAAATCTAAACTGCATCTAGGAGCCAAATGACTGTTCCTGTTTGTACCCCGGATCAGTCCAGACAAGTGGGGATTTGCATCCCTACCAGCAGATGGAGGCAGAGAGCCAAAACCTTTGAGGCTCTGCTACATAACTGAGAGCGCCCCCTGCAGCCCCTCAGTATTTCTGTCTCCAGCAGATGGTAGAGGTGAAACCTGCAGTCTGGAGGTACATTAAATAAAAGAAATCAAAGATGAATGGATCATTGCTCCTAGGGGTTTTTAGGTTCTGTGAGGGATCATCTGCTGGTTGAGTAATGCGAGCATGTTTGCTGACACTGAATTCTCTTGCCCTGGAGTCGGTAGGGGTCTGAAAGCCCAGTGGTATGGCTCCCTCTCTATCCCTTGATGTTCTGCCTCCCTTTTCTTGAAATAGTACTGACTGTGGCTTCAGGGGGTATTTATTGTCTTATTCAGGGGCCAATTCCTCAATGGGGCTGATTTTCTTTCTCTTAAAGACGTGGAGAGAAGCAGAAGTTTTCTGCCGGGAATCGCAGGCACTGTTTTTGGCTTAGGGAGCCATCGAAGACAGGAGGGAGTTGACGAAGGCCATTGCGGGAAGCTGTGCAATTGTCTGAGCAACGTGGTATGGCTGAGGAATTCACCGGAGGAGCCTGGCTACGCGGGAATGGTGGCCATGTTGGAAACAAGTGCTGGGGAGCAGGACGCACCAGAGGGGAGGGTTCTGGCTCTCGCCCTCTATTTTCTGACTGGGCTGCAGAGTTCTTGGGTGAGGATTCAGACCCAGCAGAGTCTCTTTACTTGGAGTTTGTGCTTCTCAGGCACAAAGGCATTTTTGACTCAAGAGAGCACGGGTGAAGCACCCCCACTCCCAAACTCTTTCCCTGTATGTACCCGGTTCAGTCCAGACTCCTGGGTTTTGCCTCCCATCCAGCAGATGGAGATAGAGAAATTTCGACTGACTCTGCCACTTAACCCGAGGTGCCACCTGCAGTCTGCCAGTATTTCTCTGTCTCCAGCAGATGGTGGAGGTGCAAAATCCTTCAGTCTGAGACTTGGAAAAAAAATTGGATAAGTAGTTCTTCAGTTATCCTCCCAGGGGTTAGCAAAGTCCTAGTGGAACAGTCCCCCTGGTATTCGAGGCAGGAGAGATCCTTCTTCAGTTCCCAGAGCCTTGCCACCATTCACGATGACACCGGGGGTCCCGGCTCACTCGCCCTGTGAGGATTCACATGAGCCTGTTGCTTTCTTAAAGATTTTTTAAAGAAAAAAAAAAAGGGTGCACGTTCCTTGTTTCGGCACAGCTCTGCTTTTCCTGTGCGGCAGCAGCTCTCCAACCCCCCTCCTCGGTGGGCATTTTTTACTTTCTGAGGCCGCGATCGTCCTGACCACCGTTATGCCACGTGGGGCGGCCTGCAGGGCTTGCGGGGGTGCGCGTGCGCTCGCTGCTTCCCCAGGGGGGGAGGGTTCGTCGAACGCAGCTAAGGGAGAGAGATCAAGCAAGCCCCATGAGCCTGGGAGGCTCTCTGTGTTGCGGCAGCCCCCGGAGGTCCCCTTCCCGCTGGGCACGGGAGCGGAGGCCATTTTGTCCATGTTCAGGGCTGCCGTGGGGGGAGGGGGATTTCCCGCCTCCGTTATTGCCGCATGCTGGTGTCTCTGGCAGGGGCTGGGCGGCCCATACTGGCTCTGAACCAGGCGACGGAGAGCCTGAGGAGCTCCCTGATTCTTCCTCCTCCTCTTCCTTTGCCTCGGATTTCATGCGCCTCATGCAGAAGGTGTTCAAAGCCAGCAAGTCGGCCAAGCCTACTAAGAGTGCAGGGGCTACTATCAAGCACAGGGACCCGAAGCAGCAGCAGATGAGATTTTCTCTGCTCATGCCAATAGCGGACACCTCCTCGGAGGGTTTGAGGCTGGATGATCTGCAGGAGCAGGTTCCCCCGGGGATGGATCCTGTGCTGGGTCCTCGGGATCCGGACCGCGATTCCTTACAGGCATCTGCAGTCGAGGGAGATGATCCCAAAGTGGTCCGACTGTTCCGCAGGGAGGAGCTAAGTCCGTTAATTCCAGCAGTCTTGGAGGAGCTGGGTATTGACAATCCTCCTGAAAGCTCGGAGCTGAGTGCAGTGGACCCAGTTATGGTGGGGCTCCGAGGTCCCACCAGAGCATTTCCCTTCCATCAGTCCATGACTGCCTTGCTTTTCCAGGAGTTGGATACTCCAGACACAGGGCTGATGGTCACGCGTGCCATGGATAAGTTGTATCCATGTTTCAAATGCTTTCAAATGCTAGTCGCTCAAGGCTTCAACCTAGGATCCTCTCAGTTCTCAATTCTGATATCACTTATAAAGATTTGATAATCCCCTCGCTACAGTTAATCATACCCCTTGGTCCTTGTATCGCACTGTGCAAATTTCGCAGTTCATTGCTCTCTTTGTTCAGTTCTCAATTCAGCTGTTACTTGTAAAGTTTATTACCCCCCTCGCCACTGTTTATTGTATCCCCTGTTCATTGTATCGCCCCCGAGCAAATTTTGCTGTTGCATTGTAAACCAATGTGATATGTATTTTATACAGGAACGTCGGTATAGAAAAGTTAAAAATAAATAAATATCCACTTCCAGAGGGAAGTGTTGGACCTCCTGAGGATATCTAAGTTGGATGCTGCTGTGCCGGCGGTCACTAAGAAAATGACCATTCTGGTCACTGGCGCGGAGGCACTCAAGGATCTTCAGGATAGAAAGCTGGAGGGTCACCTTAAAAAGATTTTTGAAATGTCAGTGCTGGGTATCCGAGCTGCTATGTGTAGCAGTTTTATGTTGAGAGCGGGCCTACGCTGGGTTCAGCAGCTGCAGATGGTCAGGTCTTTATCACCCGTGGAGTCCAATCAGGCCTAGCGGCTGAAAGCTGTTGTGGCCTATAGTGCAGATGCTCTTTATGACCTTCTACGAATGTCTTCCAGGACCATGTTAGCAGCAGTGTCAGCTCGCAGATTCCTCTGGTTGAGGAATTGGGCAGCGGATGTTTTCTCCATGACGCAGCTTGGTTCACTGCCTTTTAAGGGAAGGCTACTTTTCAGAAAGGACTTGGAAAAGATTTAAGTCCCTTGGAGACAATAAGGTGCATAAACTACCAGAGGACAAACCGAAGGCCCGAAATGCCTTTCCCTCTTGCCCTCATTTTCTTGGAAATCGACGATTCAGGTCCTCTGCGCGGCAAGGTGCCAATTGGCAGTAGTCGTAGAACCAATCCTTTTGTGGCCTCCGGCCTGAGCGAGATGGCTCTTCCCAGGGCAAGGCGGAGTTAAATCTCAATGAGGCAAGGCCGGCTCACTCCTCAGTGCCCGTTATAGGGGGCAGGAGTGGGTCAAGATCACGTCGGCCCAGTGGGTCTTAAGTGTCATAGAAAAAGGCTATGCTTTAGAATTTGCTTGGCTTCTCAGAGATCGTTTTCTGGTTTCCCTGTGCTCTTACGAGCAGAAGAAGGTGGTGATTTGGAACACTGTCCTCTGCCTCCGAGAGATGGGAGCCATTGTGCTGGTGCCTCCGGCAGAGCGAAGACAGGGTCTTTACTCCATCTATTTCGTGGTACCAAAAAAGGAAGGTACCTTCCGTTCCGTTCTAAATTTAAATGTTACCTCGGCCGCGCGGGTCTCGGCGAGACGGCGTGTGGGACGGGCTGTCCGGGGAACAGCGAGGCTGCCTCAGCGGCATCGGCAGCGCGATCGGGTGGGGATCGGGGCGTTTCTCTCCTGCAAACTAACCAGCACCTCCACGCGACAAGAGGAGCCAATTCTCGCGCGATTCGAGCCCTGGCCAAGCACCTCTGCGCGGGAAACTTGACTATTTAAAGGGAGCAGTTTCCTTGATTCACTGCTTCGGCCACGATTGTTCTTTGAGCTCTCGTCGGGGGATTTTGCCTTTGGTTCCTGCCTGTTGACTGTTGCCTGACTCGGACTGTGTTTTGGATTTCGCTGCCTGCTGCCTGCCTTTGGATTATCTGCTTCTGGTTCCTGATTGCCTGCTGCCTGCCCTGACTCGGACCGTGTTCTGGATTTCGCTGTCTGCTGCCTGCCCTGGCTCGGACGGTGTATTACTTCTCTCACCTCCAGGTAAGCGGTCTAACCGGCGGTTCCACTTCTATCTGCGAGGTTAGCGTAACATTAAAAAAGGTGAACAGGTCTCTGAGAATCCCCCGCTTCCGTATGGAGACTCTGCGGTCCGTCATTGCATCAGTCCACAGAGGGGATTATCTTGTCTCTTTGGACCTTGTAGAAGCATATCTGCACATAGGGATACGGCGCGATCACCAGAGTTATTTGAGGTTCATGGTTCTGGGGGAGCATTACCAGTTTTGTGCTCTGCCTTTCGGATTGGCGACGGCTCCCAGGACCTTTACCAAGGTCATGGTCGTGGTGGCGGCAGCTCTCCGCAAGGAAAGGGGGTCTTGGTCCACCCTTACTTGGACGACTGGCTGATTCGAGCGAAGTCGGAGTCCTCGCGTCAAGCAAACAGTGGCAAAGAATGTTGACGTCAAATATAGGGTGCAAAGATCTAGATGGCCCCACAAATCCCTCATTGTAGAGTCAGATATGAAAAAAGAATAAAATGTACTTGAACACACCTCTAGGTAAGGACCCTAGACTACTAGATACATTAGGCAAGAGGGATTACCAAGGGCCAACCTCCAATCCAGAATAGATGCTCATCAAATTCAGATGATCCAATTCCGATACAACAGTTTACAAAAACTAAAGGAACACCACCTCAGAAAATTGCCTGCAAAAAACCTTTTATCTGACAGTGTTGTGACAGAAACTGAGGATTGCATGAAACCCATTACTCACTTGATCTATGACTCTTTCGACACATCTTCAAGAATTTCAGCCACAGCCTTGATGGCAGGAAGAATAGCTTGGCTAAAGGCATCAAGCCTGAGAGAAGATGTGCATGAAAAACCAGCGGACATATCATATTTGGGAGACAGCTTCTTTGGATGTAAAACAGAAGAATCCATAAAAAATCAGATTGGCTCTGCAGTCCTGCTCCACCTTGCAAATGGATACATCATCCCAAAGAAAATCTAGACAAAAGCTCTTCCTATGATGCTCAAAGAGGAAGATATAATCTGTATCACTATTACAGGCAGTGCCCATTCAGCCTGCAACAGGTTCAGTGGCCGCAGCAGCAGCTGAGGAGAAAAACCTTTTTATTAAATGTTACAAGTAATATTAAAGTATATCTTATGGAGAGAGAGAGAGAGTTATATTTGAATTTTGTAAGTTTTTAGCAAAAACAGTGGATAAGTTGGTTTAGAAAATAATTTAAAAAAAAAAAAGTTTCTTACACTTCTTAAATGTTGTACCATACACTCCAATTTTAAATAAATAATATGTATCTGTACGCATGGAAACCTCCTTTTGTAATTTAAACCAGCAATAAAGCCATCACCTCTGCAATGGAACTTAATTACGGTGCTACAGCAGTTAATGAAAAAAGCATCCCTGCCCCTGGCTGCAGCAGACAGAAGTTTGTTTTCTGGAAGAAACTCTTGTAACATCAGCAAGAAGAGGAAGTAAATTACAGGCTTTTGTCTCCTATCCACTGTATTTCCAGATCTTTCTACTTGGAATTCATCCAAAATTCCTGCCAAAAGTATTCTCAATTTCCTCTGAACCAAACCGTAACATTACCAGGATTTAGCCCCAAACCTCGTGCATCTCAGTCTGAGCAGAACTGCCATCCTTTGGGCTGGAGAGGAGCTCTCGTGATCTATATCGCCAGAACGAAATCATTCAGAACAGCTTTGCAGCTCTTTATCTCCTCTGGTTGTATTTGTACTGCTTTCCCTTTGTCATTGCAAGCTTTGACCAGAAGAATAACTCGGTGCAGCTCTCATCTTTAAAGTGCACGCTGCCTGCCCTAGCAAAGTCCCACGTCAGAGCTCTTGCGACCTCTGTAGCGGGCACAAACTCAGCCTCCATCTAGGACATTTGCAAAGCAGTGACATGGTCCACAATGCACACATTTACAAAACACTGCTCTTTAGAGTAAGAATCCATGCAAGTCCATACGTTTGGGAAGCTGTACTAAAGCCCATTCTAACATAAAATTCTCAACTTCTCAAGCGAATGGATTGCAGGAACTCTACAAAATGAATTATACCTCTGCTTGGAAGTCCCATCTTGTGTGGCTGTTTATGCTGCTTGTCCATGGAAAATGCGAAATTGCTTACCTGTAACATATGTAACATATTACCTGATTAGGCAATATTTATACATAGTTAGACATGTTTAACCTCAATATTTACTACAAAGTTTCCATAACGTCTAGTTAACATGTTACCCAGTTATATTGTTCGTTGTCTGTATCAAGTTGTTATTCTGTAAACCGGAGTGAAGGCAGATAGCTATACTTCGGTATAAAAAAGACTTTAAATAAATAAATATGTTCTCTTTGGACAGCAGCACAGACAGCCACACAACCCCTCCCTCCTCTAATCGGAGAAAGTTCTTTTTCACTCAACGCACAATAAAGCTCTGGAATTAGTTGCCAGAGGATGTGGTTAGTGCAGTTAGTGTAGCTGGGTTCAAAAAAGGTTTGGATAAGTTCTTGGAGGAGAAGTCCATTAATGGCTATTAATCAAGTTTACTTAGGGAATAGCCACTGCTATTAATTGCATCAGTAGCATGGGATCTTCTTAGTGTTTGGGTAATTGCCAGGTTCTTGTGGCCTGGTTTGGCCTTTGTTGGAAACAGGATGCTGGGCTTGATGGACCCTTGGTCTGACCCAGCATGGCAAGTTCTTATGTTCTTATGTCCTCCCCGAGCAGTAAGAAATAGATGGAGGGAGGGTTGTGCACAGCAGCAGTGTGGGAAGGGGCCGCTCATGCCGAGAGCAATTCCAAAAGCTCTGAGCTGAGGAGAATGAACCGAATCGGCCCCCATTCTGTGTGGCTGGCCACGGACAACACCTGTTAAAGGTCAGCCACTTTGCTTTCTCTGCTTTGCAGACTGTCTTCAGTACTGAGCCTGAGGAAGGTGCTCCAAGCTCCACGGTTGGACGGACAGCGTCAAAGCATTACAGGGTACGTGATGTCACTTTCCGATTGCAGGAGAGGGAGGAAGAGGTGGAGCTGCTTAACCTTGTGGGCTTTTTCATGGCCTTTTTTTTTTTTACTTTTGCACCACTGCAATTTCAAAACCTCTTGTAGATTAGCTCCTAGAGAGGGTACTTGCTGGATTTCTTCAGCTCAGTAACTATGCAAGAACCAAAAGAAACTTACTTCAGCAGAAAATGTATCTTCTTGAAGGCAGGTTTAAACTCACCTGCTTTATTGGCAGGCAGGGCTCAGTAGAGCGAACCTGAAGAAACAGGATTCTTTGCAGCTGCTGCACCTTTCCTGGCCTTGCAGACGTTTGGACAGGAAATGTTTTCTAAACGTATGACTTGTAAGAATCAAAGGTGACTGACCAGAGGCGGTGGTGAAGGCCAGCAGAACCAAGTTTGGAAAGGCATAGGATAAACACTTTCTCAGCTGCATTTGAAGCCTGCAAGAGAATCAGGTGGAGCACTAGATGATCAGGGGGTAACTTAGGGCTGACAAGGCCATAGGGGAGAGACTAAATGAATTCTCCAGTCTCCAGTTACTGAGGAAAATGTAAAGGAGATATCTAAAGCAGAAACTATATTTAAAGGTGACGATTCACAGGAGCCGAAACAAATCTCAGTGAATCCAGAAGATATATTAAGGCAAACTAACATTAAAGAGTAGCAAATCACATGAACCAGATGCTATACATCTGAGTGTTGAAAGAACTGAAAACAAAATTGCAGACATACTATTGGTAATTTGTAAATTTCTTTAGAATCATCCACGTTACCTGAAAAGTGGAGGGTTGACCATTTTTAAAAAGGGTTCCAGGTCTGATTCAGGAAATTACAGACCAGTGAGCCTGACATCGTTGCTGGGCAAAATCGTAGAAACTATCAAAGAACAAAAATACTGAACATCTGGATAGTCATAGTTTAATGGGACAAAGCCAACATGGATTTAGCTAAGGGAAGCCTCGCCTCACCAGTTTGCTACTTTTTTTTTTGAAGGTGTAAATAGTGTGGATAAAGGCGAGCCAGTTGATACAGGGTATTTGGATTTTCAGAAAGTTTTTGGCAAAGTCTCTCTTATGAGAGACTTCTGAAGCAATTAAAAAAAATCCTGGGCTAGGAGGCAATGTCCTATTGTGGACTGGGAACTGGTTAAAAGATAGAAAACAGTGTAGAGCTAAAAGGTCAATTTTCTCAGTGGAGGAAGGTGAATAGTGGAGGGCCTGGGAATCTGTTCTGGGACCCATGCTTGCTTTTTTTTTTTTTATATTTTTATTGAAAATGTTCACATGTTACAGCAGTAAACAGCAAACCACACAAAATAAAAAAACAAAGGAGCACCATTAACAAACATGTCTGCTGCTACCCTCCCCAAATCCAATTCCTCCCTCCACCCAGCAATGGGGAACATTATAAATCTAAAAGGAGAAAAAGGAATCAAGTCTCCGTCCCCAGAGAAAGAGGATCAACCTACGCCTTGGAGTCCAATTTGAAATGAGTCGTCAAATCCTTCGGCAAGGAACTCAAAAGGTTTCCAGATGCTTGCCATCCATTTCTTCTGTGACGACGCCAGCAAATATTTCTCCAACACAGAGTTAGTTCACGTATCAGTGGTAGGGCCCAAAGCGGTTAACCACTTTTTCAGAAGGACGCGCAGTGCAACTAAGCAACCCTTTAGGAGAAGAACCGTGGAAGATGAGCTAACTTGTACTACTGGGTCTTTATGACCAATTAGGCAAAAAGCCGAATCCCATAAATTAACTGGTACATTAGAAGATACAAAAAATTGCTTTACAGACGTTCGAAGCATTGATCACAGTGCAGTCCCATGAGCAATGTAATAAAGTAGCCTGGGCTTGAAGGCATATGGTACAATGGTCGGAGGTAGCTATACCTGCCAGGTACGCCCTGCGTGGCCAAAGCACAATTCTGTGTAATATTTTGACATGTATTTCCCAATATACCGCACTCAAAACCGCTTTCCCCACTAACTGATCAGAATCATATAGATCATCTTCAGACAGCTGACATTGAAGATCATGCAACCAAGTATTTCTTAGCGTGTAGCAGATGGACTCAGGACCAGTGGGTATAGTGTGCTCCTGATAGCAGTTGGAGACGGAGTCAGATTTTAATCTGACATCAGCCCTAATACATAGACCCCTGCAGGATGCTCTGCTCTTCAGTATTTCTCCGTCTCCATAGCAGTTTGGGACTCTACACACGCTTGCACAGCGATAGAAAATCCAAACCCAAAGAGAGAAAAAAAATCTTACCTCTACAAGACGAGCCCTGCTCTCTTGCGGTGATACCTAAGGGTCCCTCCCCCAGTTGAGAATTCCTGAGGTGATTTCCGAGATCCCTCAGAGGTAGGCCTCGGTCCGGTAGCTGGTTCCCGGAGTGGACTTAGCCCCCAGGAACGGGAGTGGCTGAGAGGCAGCGGGTGCAATACTGAGCGCGGCGGTGAAGGTATTCCCCTCTCCCCCCGCAGCCGGAGACCGCCCGGTACGAGACCGGGAAGTGCCAAGACACAAGGTAAGGTAGAAATCTTTATTTAAGTCTCCGGTCTCCGAGGCTCGGTGAGCCGCACAGATCGCCATCTGGCGTCTGTTCCATCAGGTTGAGCAGCCCCGTCCAGGCTAGGCCCCGATCCGGTGCTAGGGTCCTTCCACATGGAGACCCTCCAGGGGGGGTCGCCATCTTGCCCGCGTGGTCATCAGCGCCATTTCCCCCCCTTGGTCGCCATTTTGTCCGCACAACTGAGCCGGGCACATAGTGGCAAGCCGGGCGCACAAATAAACCTGTGCGCACAGCGGCGCGGGCATCTCCCTAAGCGCAGGCCTGCATACACATCTCCGGCATCTTGCACGCACAGAGTCGGCGCACCCAAAGCGCACAAATAAGCCTCCCGGTGTGCACACATATGCACATAGACAAGTTTTGAACAACTCCACGCTCACAAATCATGGCACCGCCTGCCAAGAAAGAAAAGGGACAAGCCCTCTGCCCAGCCTGCCACCTGAGAGCTGCGCAACACGAAATGGCCTCTGCCCTGTGCCTACAGTGCGAAGAGGCTCTGGGGAAACCGAGGCAAGGCCCCCCTCTGCCAGTAGAGGAATCCAGCTCCACCAATACATCGGACCTCTCTATCCCCGGCTCGGGCCCTCCTCAGATGGGCTCCTCAGGGAACACCTCTGGATTCAATATGGACCCAGGGACCTTTTCTTCAAAGGGCTGCAGACCTTCGTCCAGGCACAATTGGTGCCACCTGTGACACAGCCATAGTCTCCGCCAGAAGAGCAAAACCTTCCAGGCCCCTCGACCTCCTTGAGACGTGCCTCCTCCAGACAAAAGCCTCCCCTTTCGGGGTCATAGACACCTCGGAGGAAGAGCTGGACTCTCTGGAGGAAGGGGAAATCCCTCCAGGGATGGAACCATACCGAACCATGACAGACACAACAAGAGGGGAGCCGGCTCAGGTTCAGGCCCCAGCCGCACCCCACAATGAGAATCAACAGACCCATCCACAGGAAGAAGCCATAGGGGGCAGGCTTGCCCTATTCTACCAAAAATGGGTCGAGATAACGTCAGACAAATGGGTCCTAACCATCATTCGAGAGGGATACTACCTGGACTTCCACAGTATCGCCCCAGTCAAATCTGTAAAATCACCATGCCACGCCCCCTCCAAGAGGACAGCGGTGGAAACCACACTGACAACACTACTTGCCCTAAGGGTGATAGCACCGGTGCCCACGCACCAACAAAATACTGGGCACTATTCCATCTATTTTATCATCCCCAAGAAAGAGGGAATGTTTCGGCCCATCCTGGACCTCAAATCTGTCAATCGCTACTTGAGGGTACCACACTTCCACATGGAAACCCTATGCTCGGTCATAAGGGCAGCCAGGAGAATTTCTGACCTCTCTGGATCTGTCAGAAGCCTATCTCCACATCCCGGTCCATCACGAACATCAGCGCTTTCTGTGCTTCGCGATTCTGGACCATCACTACCAGTTCCGGGCGCTACCCTTCGGACTAGCTACTGCCCCTCGACATTCACCAAGATCATGGTTGTGGTGGCGGCGACACTGAGGAAAGAAGGAATCCTCGTACATCCATATCTGTACGATTGGCTGATCAGGGCAAAATCTCCAGAGGAAAGTCACCAGGTGGCCACCAGAGTCAAGAATCTACTGCAGAATCTCGGGTGGGTCATCAACACAACCAAGAGCTGCCTGCAGCCCTCCCAGTCACTAGATTACCTGGGAGTGTGGTTCGATACCAATCAAGACAAGGTCGTCCTTCCCCTTACAGGGAGAAGGAAACTGATGGACCAGTTGCGAAACCTGTTGACCTGTTTTCGCCCCAAGGTTTGGGACTACCTCCAAGTCCTCGGCCTCATGATATCAACACTAGAAGTCGGCCCATGGGCAAGGGCCCACTTGTGACCACTACAACGTTCCCTACTGTCGCGATGGAACCAGATGTCCCAGAACTACTCCGATCTCCTCCAGCTACCGGCAGAGGTGCGGACCCAGCTCCAATGGTGGCTACAAGAAGACATTCTGAGCAAGGGAGTAAGGCTATCCCCACCGACCTGGGTCTTGCTCACCACGGATGCGAGCCTACGAGGGTGGGGAGCCTACTGCCAGGAACTGACGGCCCAGGAGCAATGGACAAGGAAGAGTCGGGATGGAACATCAACCGACTGGAAGCCTGGGCAGTCAGACTAGCCTGCCTTTGATTCAGTCACAGACTCCAGGGTGAATCGGTCAGTCATGTCGGACAACGCCACAACAGTTGCCTACATCAACCGCCAGGGAGGAACCAACAGGTGTCCCTGGAAATAGACCCCCTAATGGCATGGGCGGAAGCAAACCTGCAAGGGATCTCAGCCGCCCACATAGTGGGAAAAGACAACGTCACTGTGGATTACCTCAGCAGAGCGAGTCTAGACCCAGGGGAATGGATGCTGTCGACCACAGCCTTCTAGTTGATAGTAAACCGCTGGGGAACACCAGCCATGGACCTTCTAGCAACCCGGTCCAACGCTCAAGTTCCCAAGTTCTTCAGCCGCAGACAAGAACCGCAATCCCAAGGAATTGACGCCCTCGTCCAGACCTGGCCATAGGAAGACCTGCTGTATGCCTTTCCCCCATGGCCACTACTGGGCAGGATCATCCGCAAGATAGAACACCATAGGGGGCTAGTATTTCTAGTGGCCCCAGACTGGCCAAGAAGGCAATGGTACGCAGACATGCGAATCCTCTGTGTCTACCCCCACACAGGGACCTGCTCCAGCAATGACCGATCCTCCACGAAGACCCAACTCTATTCTCCCTTACAGTCTGGCCATTGAGAGGACTCGCCTGAAGAAGAGCGGATACTCGGGGGCAGTGATCGACACCTTGATCTGAGCACGCAAGTTCTCCACATCTCTAACTTACATACGAATATGGAGAATATTCGAAACCTGGTGTGAGGACCGCAACATCCTTCCATGGGCAGTCAAAATCCCCATGATCCTGGAATTTCTGCAGGACGGCTTGAAGAACGGGTTGTCTCTCAACTCCATCAGGGTTCAGGTGGCTGCGCGGGTCTGCTTCAGAGCCAAAGTGGACGGCATCAGTCTATCATCCCATCCAGATGTTTCCCGTTTCCTGAGAGGGGTCAAGCAAATCTGACCACCCTTAAAGTGGCCAGTGCCCCTATGGAATCTGTCTAGTACTAGACTTCCTGGCGGGAGCTTCCTTCAGACCTACACACAGTCTGTCTTTATGGCTCCTGACCTTGAAGACTGCATTCCTGGTGGCAATATGTTCAGCCAGTCGCATCTCCGAACTTCAAGCACTATCCTGTCAGGAACCGTTCCTTAGATTCACACTGGGATCCATACAGCTCCGCACTGGCCCCTCCTTCCTTCCAAAGGTGGTTTCTCAGTTCCATCTAAATCAAACCATCTCGCTGCCATCTCCAGACAACCATAAGGACTCTGAAGACTCACGCCTTCTACGCCACCTTAACGTCAGCAGACTCCTAGTCCGATACCTGGAAAGATCGGAATCCTTACGAAAGATGGACCATCTATTCGTCCTTCACAGCGGGAATAAACAAGGGGAAGCGGCCTCGTGGACAACCATAGCCCGCTGGATCAAAGAAGTAATCAAGGCGGCCTATGTAGAGGCAGGCAAGCCTCCACCTCTACAAGTCAAGGCCCATTCCACAAGGGCCCGGGCAGTGTCCTGGGCAGAAACCAAGATGCTGTCACCCGCCGAGATCTGTCGGACGGCGACGTGGTCCTCCATCCACACCTTCTCCAAGTTCTACTGCCTGGATGTTCAGGCCAGGGAGGATAAGCATTCGCCAGGGCAATACTAAGTGGGTCACGGGCAGCCTCCCACCTGGTTCAGGAGTAGCTTTTGTACATCCCATTGGTCCTGAGTCCATCTGCTACACGCTAGGAAATGGAGAACCTACTTACCTGATAATTTTGTTTTCCTTAGTGTAGACAGATGGACTCAGCATCCTGCCCACGGCTGCCCCAAAATCCGGAAATTTCGGGTGACAATCCCCGAGAGCAAGACAAGCACGGGTAAGCCAGACTTTACTCCTAGTTAAGACACCCATAGTTGCCAAGTGTCGACGTTTCTCGGTTGAATGCACTGGTGGTCTCCAGTTGGAAATCAGTTCAACCAGTCCAAGTTAATCAAATTAGCCAAATTAATCAAGTTATTCAAATACACATGTATCCACAATTGCTTTTCGAGGAGAATACTGAAGAGCAGTGCTTCCTGCATGGGTATATGTAGGCTGACGTCAGATTGAAATCTGACTCTGTCTCCCAACTGCTATCAGGAGTACACTATACGTCGCATGCATGTGACTCTGGAGGGGAGCGGCTTCCGACATGCCGACTGCTATGTGGATCGGGCTTTAACGTGCTACATTCACGTGCCACACCCTCACACTGCAGGCGACACACTAACGTGTTGCGACACACAGTTTGGAAAGCTCTGTCCTAACCCATTCCTCTCCCCCGCAACTCCAAAAGGAACCATTAATAAATGGGCTCTCTAACTAGAGAGCAGGAGACTGTACTGTGTGTCATCCGGTGCCATCCCCCGAGGTAACACGAATTAAACCTTGGATAAGGCAAAGCTCAAAAACCAAAACAAGTCATCTTGAAATAGAAAAATCTCTATAGTTAGTCAGTGCAGCAGCCCTGCCGCTGAGAACGTAATCAGGGCATAACGAGGTTTCACTTAACAGGTTGTATCTGATTCCTCATGCAGACCATCCACAAAGCTCTTGGCATCTGGCACTGAATCGAAAACATATAACGCACCATCGCACCATATCTTCAGCTTAGCTGGGAACTGCAAAGCAAATTTAACTTGTTCAGTGGCCAGACGAGCACATACAGGCCCAAATTCTTTCCGTTTCGTGACCCTTGTATGAAAAATCCTGAAACATTTTAATAGGACTATTTTGGTATTGCAGAGTGTGATAAGCTTGCCAAATGAATTGCTTATGTTGAAAATTAAGAAAGCGGGCAATCGCAATTTGCAGCCTCTGATCGCCAGTTTTTTTAGGGCTTAGCCTGTGCGCCCGCTCAATAATCAGCGGCGTTAACTGGTCAGCTAATCCCAGCGCCTTCGGAAGCCAATCGGCAAGAAGCTTGGCTAGCTTATGATCTTCAAGGGATTCTGAGAAACTGATAAATCACAAATTGTTCTGGCGGGAGCGATTCTCAGGTTCGTCTATTATTTCCTCGTGAGCCATGACCACCTTTTCCAAGGATTGTAAATTCCGTGCCGTAGCCAAGGTTTCGTCTTCAACGACAGTCATGCGGCCTTCTAGGGTGTCCACCCGCGGGCTGAACTCAGCGATCACTGATTTAAGGTCAGCAAATTGATCGGCTATCATGTTAAGATGCCCAGCAACTGCCGCTTTCACTGCCTCTGTAATAGCCCTCACAGCTGACTCGTTGATAGTGCACTGAATCATATCGTCGGCAGACACTTTCTCCTCACCCGCCTTCAGTTTGTCTTTTTCCCTTACCGGCCTTGCAGGCATTCCTGAGGGAGACTTCTGCATATAGCAGTCGATGCTCATATGCGCTGGCAGAATTAGAAGAAATTGCTCAGAGATATTCACTATTGCCTTCAATATTAGTGAAAAACGGGGGATGGCACCAGGATCCAGCAGCAATACATCTGCTCTGGATCAATACATCACGTGACTCCAACGATGCTTTTTAATACCAGGAATCTGTTCTGGGACCAATGCTTTTTAATATTTTTATAAATGAACTGGATATAGGAACAATGAGTGAAGTGATCAAATTTGCAGATGACTCAAAATTATGTAAAGTTCTTAAATCACAAGAGGATTGTGAGAAATTGCAAGAGGAACTTACAAAACTGGGAGATTGGGCATGCAAATGGCAGTTTACACTTAAAATGGACAAGTGCAAAGTGATACACCTAGGGAAGAGCAATCTAAATTATAGTTACACAATACAAGGTTCCACATTAGGCATTTTCACTCACGACAAAGATTTAGGCATCATCATGGATATGTTGAAATCCTCTGCTCAGGTGCAGCAGCAGCCAAGAAAGCAAACAGAATGTTGGGAATTATTAGGAAGGGAATGGTTAATAGAATGGAAAATGTCATAATGCCTCTGTATCGCTCCATGGTGAGACTGCACCTTGAATACTGTGTACAATTCTGGTCGCCGCATCTCAAAAAAGATATAATTGCGATGATAAAGGGGACGGAACAGCTCCCCTATGAGGAAAGACTAAAGAGGTTAGGACTTTTCAGCTTGGAGAAGAGATGATAGAATTTCAACCACAGCCATGGGCTAGCTACAGGCATCGGGCTTAAGAGAAGACCTGCATGAAAAATTCACCCAGTTTTGAAAGGGTGAATGCAAATGGGTTGTTTACCCTTTCAAAAAAGTACCAAGACTAGGGGACATGCAGTAAAGTTAATGGGAAATACATTTAAATAAATAGGAGAAAACATTTTTGTACTCAACAAATAATAGAATTCTGGAATTTGTTGCCAGAAAATGTGGTGAAAGCTATTTGTGTAGCTGTTTAAAAAAGGGTTTGGATAGGTTTCTGGAGGAAAAGTCCTTTAACCATTATTAAGGTGGCCTTTGGGAAATCCCTGGGATAAGCAGCTTGGAATCTCTGCCCCGTGGGATCCTGCCAGGTACCTGTGACCTGGATTGGCCTCTGTTGGAACCAGGATGCTGGGCTTGCTCTGACCCAGTATGACAAGTCTTATGTTCTTAGGATAGATATGGAGCGCAGTGGTGAGTGAAGGGTTGAGTGATCAGACAAAAGGAGGGGGAAGTTGGTGTTGGGTGACTATGGAAATATATTTGTGCATCTACCCAAAGTGGCAGATTGGTCATCTGCTATGTTACTGTGAGTTCCCAAATCACTTGGGAAGCTCCTGTACAGCATCTTTGGATAAAATATGTATCTCCAATAAAAGGTACCTCAGTTTGCAATGAAGCTCCTTGCAGGAATATCAGGAAATAAACTTTTGCAGGGAAGCAGCAAGGAATAGCAGGGAGCACAGAGCTGGATATGGCACAGCTTCTGCTTAATCCTTCCTGAACAGCCTAAGACTTTTCAATGCTAAAACAGTTCTCACTGCATCTCAGACAGGTGCAGAAAAGGCTGAAATCTTTCAGCACTCAGCTAATGCACCTCACGCCTGCCCTGCAATATCTCCTGCTTTTCCAGTACTGAGACCCTCACACACAGCTCTGCCCCGCAGCACCTCCTGCTATTCCAGTACTGAGACCCTCACGCACAGCTCTGCCCTGCAGCACCTCCTGCTATTCCAGTACTGAGACCCTCACGCACAGCTCTGCCCTGCAGCACCTCCTGCTATTCCAGTACTGAGACCCTCACCCACAGCTCTGCCCTGCACCCCCTGCTATTCCAGTACTGAGACCCTCACACACAGCTCTGCCCTGCAGCACCTCCTGCTGTTCCAGTACTGAGACCCTCACGCACAGCTCTGCCCTGCAGCACCTCCTGCTATTCCAGTACTGAGACCCTCATGCACAGCTCTGCCCTGCAGCACCTCCTGCTATTCCAGTACTGAGACCCTCACACACAGCTCTGCCCTGCAGCACCCTCTGCTATTCCAGTACTGAGAGCCTCACACACAGCTCTGCCCTGCTGCACCTCCTGCTATTCCTGTACTGAGACCCTCACGCACAGCTCTGCCCTGCAGCACCTCCTGCTATTCCAGTACTGAGAGCCTCACGCACAGCTCTGCCCTGCAGCACCTCCTGCTATTCCAGTACTGAGACCCTCACGCACAGCTCTGCCCTGCAGCACCTCCTGCTATTCCAGTACTGAGACCCTCACACACAGCTCTGCCCTGCAGCACCTCCTGCTATTCCAGTACTGAGACCCTCACACACAGCTCTGCCCTGCAGCATCTCCTGCTATTCCAGTACTGAGACCCTCACACACAGCTCTGCCCTGCAGCACTCCCTGCTATTCCAGTACTGAGACCCTCACACACAGTTCTGCCCTGCAGCACTCCCTGCTATTCCAGTACTGAGACCCTCACACACAGCTCTGCCCTGCAGAATCTCCTGATATTCCAGTACTGAGACCCTCACACACAGCTCTGCCCTGCAGCACCTCCTGCTATTCCAGTACTGAGACCCTCACACACAGCTCTGCCCTGCAGCACTCCCTGCTATTCCAGTACTGAGACCCTCACACACAGCTCTGCCCTGCAGCACTCCCTGCTATTCCAGTACTGAGACCCTCACACACAGCTCTGCCCTGTAGCACCTCCTGCTATTCCAATACTGAGACCCTCACACACAGCTCTGCCCTGCAGCACCTCCTGCTATTCCAGTACTGAGACCCTCACACACAGCTCTGCCCTGCAGCGTCTCCTGCTATTCCAGTACTGAGACCCTCATGCACAGCTCTGCCCTGTAGCACCTCCTGCTACTTACTGAAATCCTGAGCCTATAGAACACAATTGCAATTAATTTTTGTTATGCGTACCTAAGAATTTGAGTTGATTCTTAACGCTAAGTTAGAGGGATGAATATTTCTGTCCTAAGTTTGAATTGAGACGAATGTTACCCTGGCATTGGGTGATACGTCCCTGGATCCTCTTCTGGTTCCCCTTCTGCTTGTCAGATGTTCTGCGGGGCACTGCCGCAGCTCTTTCCTTTTCTCTGCTGTCTCTGAACAATTCCCTCCACTCCCTGACATTTCCAGGTGCACATTCACCAGGATACCAGCCAACAGAGAAAGAAGCCGAAGGTTGATTTGTGGAGTTCTGCAGTTACAAAGAAAGCAGGTGATGTACAAGGGAGAGGAGTAGGGAGGAGGAATAGCCTAGTGGTTAGAGCAGGGGGCTATGAACCAGGAGACCAGGGTTCGAGTCCTGCTGTCGCTCCTTGTGACCTTGGGCAACTCACTTTACCCTCCATTGCCTCAGGTACAAACTTAGATTGTGAGCCCTCTGGGGATTGGGAAATACCAACAGTACCTGAATGCAAACCAATGTGATATCTCAGATCAAATGTCAGTATATAAAAAAAATTATAAATAGAATAAATAAACATGTCACAAGCATAGATTCATGCTTCCTTCCAATGTTCACACACACTATCACAGAACCTCACTATCCTGCACAGCCATGCCCTGACGCTCCAGGTCTAAGCTTACAATTAAAGCAAGACGTATTCCCTGTACGTACCAGGATCAGTCCAGGACACCTGGGTTGTGACTCCGCACCAGTAGGTGGAGACAGAGCAAAACTTGTGGGCGGAGCCATATATGCCCCTGTGCCAGTCACAGCCCCTCAGTCTTACTCTGTCTCCAGTAGGTGGTGCAGGTCTAGTCACAGCCTCTGAGTGCCCTGAGGCCTGATAGTTGGTTAGTCAGGGTCATTGCGGTTTTATTGGTTTCGGTTTATTGGGTTTTGGTTATTTAAAAAAAAACAAAAAACAAAAAACCAAAGAAAAGGATTTCTAGAGAAGAAACAAGAGGAAGCTGTCCGTCCTGCCTCCCAGGGGGGTGGGAAGGTTCTGAGGGGACCATCCCCCCCTGGTTGAGGCCGCTGCTGAGGGTCGAGGACCCGGCCTACCACTGGCAGCAGCGTGGGGGTGACACCGGGGAGCCCGGTTCACTCACCCCCAACAGAAGCAAGAGATCCAGGACTCCGGACAGCGGCAGGTTTGCGTCTAAAAAAAAAAAAAAAAAATTTGTACTTTTATTTTCTGGTGCGGCTTTCCGTTTTCTTCGCCGGTGGGGGAGTTTTCTCGGCTCGGCGAGGGGCGGGGAGTGTTTTCGGCGTTAGGACTTGATTATTTAAGTTCTGTCTTAGTGCGCCGTCCGTTCCGCCGCGTCCACATGGAGGCTGAGGGGAACGGTTTGCCGTGCTTGCGGCTCGGCGCGCGCGGCTCCCACAGGAGGGGATCTGCTCCGCTTGCGTCCCGGGCGGAAGGGACCGTCCGGGGCAGACAGGAGGGGGCCGATCCCGGTCGGCGCAGTCGCGCGTTTTCGCCGCTTCGTTCATGCCGGCTGACCCCTTCCCGCTCTGCGCGGGAGCGGCGGCCATCTTGGGGTCAGCTCGCGAACTTGGGCGCGAACTGGCAGGGAATCCCGGCATGCCTCCCGCGTTGTCTCCTCAGCGAAGGCCTTCGGGGGGGGGTCCCCCGGGGGGGGGGCTGAGTCCTCGGATGAGGCTCCCGTGGATGGGAAGTCCTCGTTTCGGGGTCCTCGTGTTTTCTCGGACGTTTTCGCGCTAGCGCACGATACTCATGTACGGGCTGCAGGCGCATAGACGCATGGCCACCCTAAGGGGGATGGCCCACGGTAGAAGGAACCCTGGTCCTCGTTTTCGGCCGTTTTCGCGCTCCTACTACGCAAGGTGCTCCAGTACAAAGGCTGCATGCGCACGGAGAACCATGGCCACCCTAAGGGGGATGGCCCACGGCAGAAGAAATCCCGGGAGGGCCCAGTTTTCTCCCCGGCTCCAGCCACGGGAAAGTGATCACCGAGAAGGGTCCCGCAGGATACGGAGTCTGAGTCCACCTCACAGGATGAGGTGGATCCACCCGGAGAGCCCCTGGGGGGGGCCAATGGAGCGTCCGGGGACAGTTCTGCCCTGACTGGTCCGGGCGAACCATCACAAACCGGTGATGGGGAGGACCCTAAGGTGGTTCGGCTGTACGCAGAGATGAACTGTCCCCGCTTATCCCGGCTATCCTCGACGACCTAGGGGTAGATGCCCCACCGACAGTTTCGCGCCCTGGAGCGAACATGGACCCAGTCCTGCTGGGGCTCACTGGCCCAGCGGTGGCCTTCACATTCCATTTCTCGGCGGCAGACATATTGTTTCAGGAATGAGATACTCCGGAGCTGGGTCTGAAGGGGACCAAGGCACTGGACTAGATTATCCACTGCCAGAGGACACACTGGAACTTCTATGGCTTCCGGTTTCCAAAGGTGGATTCGGCGGTGTCGGCAGTACCAAAGAGGTCCATCTTCAAAGTTTTCAGTTGACAGATCCGAGCTGTCTTCTGTAGTATCTATGCCATGCGGGCTAGTTTGCGCTGGGCCCATGTTCTACAGGCGACTGCAGGTCGTTCGGGCCACGAGGCCACGCAGGCGGATCGACTGGAGGCTGCCATCGATTATAGTGCGGATGCTCTCTATCATCTACTGCGTACTTTGGCTAGTTCCATGGTCACTGCTGTTTCGGCTCTCCAATTGCTTTGGCTTCGCATCTGGGCAGCGGATGGACCCTACAAGGCTCACCTTGGGCACTGCTTTCAGGGGAAAGCTGTGATTGGTGAGAACCGGGTTTTTCAAACTTCCAGAAGACAGGTCCAGAACTCGGTCCTCCTAATCTGGCGAGAGATCTCGTCCCCAGAGGTCCTCTGGGCCTTCTTATTGCCCGACGTCTTCACTAGCCGCTTCGCGGCCGGAGTCCTTCCGGGGGAAGCGTTACGGCAGTCAGGGAGGAACCCCGTCAGGCACAGTGCCCAAGCCCTCGCAAGAGATTCTGCTGGTCCATTCCTTAAGGCAGCCACAGCCCTTCGTTTCAAACGTAGGGGCGAGACTGATTTTGTTTTTTCTCGAGGAATGGCCACAATAACGTCCGACCAGTGGGTCCTCAACGTATTAATGAGCAGTTTCGAATTAGATTTTGCACGAACTCCACCGGACCAATTCCTGATGTCGCCCTGCAATTGTCCAAGGAAAACGGTGGCGGTGCACCGCACCCTCCAGCGCCTAGAGGCCTTAGGAGCAGTCCTCCTCGTACCTCCCAATTGGCAAGACACAGGCCGTTATTCCTTTTACTTCATCATCCCGAAGAAGGAAGGCGCGTCCCGGCCCATCTAGGTCCTCAAGGGGATAAACGAATGGCAACGACCCTCGGACTTCGCCCGAATTCAGCCAGTCATCCAAGTAGGGGTGTACTAGGACCCCTTCCAGGCGCAGTTGTGCCGCCACGACCACCATTCCCTTCATAAACGGGCAAGGAGTCGTGGCGAGTCCGAAGGCATGAACCCGGAATTGGTTGGCCCTGCCTAAGATGCACAATCTGAGGATCCGCTGGAATCTGAGGATCCGCTGGAGAAACGGTGGGATGCCGAACATGGAGGTACGCCTCTGTGAGATCCAAGGAGGCCAGGAATTCGCCTGGACGCACCGAGGCAATCCCTGACCGAATCGTTTCCATCTTAAAGGGTGGAAAGTGCAGGCAGCGTGCACGCAAGCTTCAGTCTGCAGTGCGTCGAGTCCGCTGCCGCTGGTGTGCGATTGTCTGACAGTTCTGGAGTCTATGGCGTCCACCCTGGCGTTGGTTCCTTGGGCTTTTCCTCATCTACGACCAGAAGACTTTCACCTACCGCTTCCGCTCAAGGCCCAGGCGAGGGCTAGTCTTCACTGGTGGCTCGAGGTGGACCATCTCGCTTGTGGTATAGCCCTGCTGGTTCCCGACCAGTCAGTGGTGACGATGTATGCCATTCTCTCTGATTGGGCAGCGGTCGGCTTAAGCAAGTCAGTGCAGGGCCGGTGGTTCCCCGTCCAGTCACAGTAGTCCATCAACCGTCTGGATACCAGAGCGATACGCCTGGTTCTGCAGGCCTTTTCTCCCTGTGGTCCGGGGGACGGCGGTCCGCGTGTTGTCGGACAAGGCGACAGCGGTATCGTACATCAATCGCCAAGGGGGGACAAGGAGTCTATTAGGGGCGGGGGAGGCGCAACGGCTGATGAGCTGGATAGAGCGCCATCTCGGTCCCATCGCAGCGTCCCGCATTGCCGGGGTCGACTTTGATCAACCGGACTTCCTCAGCCGACACCATCTAGATCCCGGGGAATGGGAATTGGCGGACGATGTGCTTCCGCTTCGTTTACGAAAAGTGGGGGGCTGCCCCACATGGATCTGATGGCCACATGGAACAACGCGAAAGCTTCGCTTTTCTACAGTCGACGTCGAGAAGGAGAGCAGTAGGCGTCGATGCGCTGGTACTTCCTTGGCCGACGGATATGCTCCTGTACGTGTTTTTCCCCCGTGGTCGACGATAGGCACGATTCTGCGACGCATAGAATTGCACCCGTTCAAGGTGATCATGGGGCGCCGGAGTGGCCACGTCGTCCGTGTTTTGCAGGTCTCATCCCGTTGTCGGTGACGTCTCCCATTCATCTCCAGGGGTCCGCGGGGCTCCTACGTCAGGGCCCCGTCTGTCTGGAGGATGCGGATCATTTCTGTCTAGCGGCATGGTTTTGCGTGGAATCGCCTGCGGAGAAAACAGCTTACTCAGATGCAGTGATATCCACGTTGCTATGGTCTAGGAAGCGGTCTACGTCTCTGGCTTTTGTCCAGGTCTGGCCGGTTTTTGAGGATTGGTGCGTGCAGCGGGGGGTGGCTCCCTCGCAGATATTCTACCGTTGCTTCAAGTCGGTCTGGCCAAGGGCTTGGCGTGCAGTTCGCTTGCGGCCCAGGTGGCGGCGCTTGGCTGTTTGCGGGGTAAGGTCCGGGAACTCTCTCTGGCTCTTCCTCCGGATATCTCCCGTCTTCTTCGGGGGCTTAACGTCTCCGTTTTCCGTTGCGTTCCCCTTGTCTGGCTTGGACCCTCAACTACGGTTTGGCTCGGCTCCGTTTTGAGTTTTTAAAGCGGGCACCTCAATGGACCTTCTTTGAAGGCGGTGTTTTTTTGCTCGGCGTACCTCGGAGTTGCGGGCGCTGACCTAGGGGGAACCGTTCTTGCGGATTTCCGATTCCGGAGTATTCTTGCGCACGGTCCCGTCTTCCTTCCCGGACTGGTGTCGTCTTCTCACGTGAATCAGTCAGTGGAGTTACCGGCGTTTCGGGTCGGGGAGTCCACTGATCCCCAGTTCAGGGAACTGCGGAAACTGGATGTGCGGAGGTCTTTTCTTCCTTATTTGGAGGTTACTAATCCGTTCCGGTTAGCCGCCCATCTGTTCGTTTTTATTCTCGGAGCCAAAGAAAGGGGCAGTTGCGTCCCGCCCGACGGTCGCGCGTTGGCTTAAGGGAGACATTGGCTCCGCGTGCTTGATAACGGGTAAGCCGCCTCCAGTGGGTCTTCGGGCTCATTGCGACTCGTTCCCGGGCCGCGTCCTGGGCGGAAGCTCAGGTATCGCCTCAAGAGTTTGGCAGGGCGGCTACCTGGCAGTCGATGCATACCTTTATCAGGCAGTACCGGTTGGATGTCCGGACTCCCGATTTCGGGGGATTTGGTGAGGGGCTACTCCGAGCGGGCCTCTCTGCTTCCCACCCTAGGTAAGTTTTGCTCTGGTACATCCCAGGTGTCCTGGACTGATCCTGGTACGTACAGGGAAAGGAAAATTAGTTTCTTACCTGATAATTTTCGTTCCTGTAGTACCAAGGATCAGTCCAGGATCCCGCCCGCAGGGCTTCGCTACAGTAACGGAGAGCCCGCTCATCATCATCATCATTATCCTTAGTCCTGTTGATCGCTTGTTTGGCTCCCGGTTGGGGAGGCCGGTTAGGAGTTTGGTGCTAAGTTTTGGGTTGGAAGTGGATTCTCTAGCCAGTTTTGTTGCATTGCTACTTTGACATTACGTATGACTGAGGGGCTGTGACTGGCACAGGGGCATATATGGCTCCGCCCACAAGTTTTGCTCTGTCTCCACCTACTGGTGCGGAGTCACAACCCAGGTGTCCTGGACTGATCCTTGGTACTACAGGAACGAAAATTATCAGGTAAGAAACTAATTTTCCTTTAATCTTGAGTTTTGTCTTTGTTCTGGGAAGCAGTTGCGCTCATGCACTGTAAGCAGGATTTCAGTAGAAGGTTCTGGATTTCATATTCTCTCGCCTCCTAGTGTACAGTGAGATAGTGATTGGAGCGTTCCTTCATACTCCCTTATGTTACAACAGGAATAATCACTAGGCCATTCCTCTTTACCCCATAGTGTTACAATGGGATCAGCGACTGAACTCTTCTTCCTTCCCCCTAGTGTTACAATGAGATCAGCGAGCGGGCCTTTCCCCCTTACCTCCTAGTGTTACAATGAGATCAGTGAGCGGGCCTTTCCCCCTTACCTCCTAGTGTTACAGTGAGATCAGTGAGCGGGCCTTTCCCCCTTACCTCCTAGTGTTACAATGAGATCAGTGAGTGGGCCTTTCCCCCTTACCTCCTAGTGTTACAATGAGATCAGTGAGTGGGCCTTTCCCCCTTACCTCCTAGTGTTACAGTGAGATCAGTGAGTGGGCCTTTCCCCCTTACCTCCTAGTGTTACAGTGAGATCAGTGAGCGGGCCTTTCCCCCTTACCTCCTAGTGTTACAGTGAGATCAGCGAGCGGGCCTTTCCCCCTTCCCTCCTAGTGTTACAGTGAGATCAGCGAGCGGGCCTTTCCCCCTTACCTCCTAGTGTTACAGTGAGATCAGCGAGCGGGCCTTTCCCCCTTACCTCCTAGTGTTACAATGAGATCAGTGAGCGGGCCTTTCCCCCTTACCTCCTAGTGTTACAATGAGATCAGTGAGTGGGGCCTTTCCCCCTTACCTCCTAGTGTTACAGTGAGATCAGTGAGTGGGCCTTTCCCCCTTACCTCCTAGTGTTACAGTGAGATCAGCGAGCGGGCCTTTCCCCCTTACCTCCTAGTGTTACAGTGAGATCAGCGAGTGGGCATCAGTGAGTGGGGCCTTTCCCCCTTACCTCCTAGTGTTACAATGAGATCAGTGAGTGGGGCCTTTCCCCCTTACCTCCTAGTGTTACAGTGAGATCAGTGAGTGGGCCTTTCCCCCTTACCTCCTAGTGTTACAGTGAGATCAGCGAGTGGGCCTTTCCCCCTTACCTCCTAGTGTTACAATGAGATCAGTGAGCGGGCCTTTCCCCCTTACCTCCTAGTGTTACAATGAGATCAGTGAGTGGGCCTTTCCCCCTTACCTCCTAGTGTTACAATGAGATCAGTGAGTGGGCCTTTCCCCCTTACCTCCTAGTGTTACAGTGAGATCAGCGAGCGGGCCTTTCCCCCTTACCTCCTAGTGTTACAGTGAGATCAGTGAGTGGGCCTTTCCCCCTTACCTCCTAGTGTTACAATGAGATCAGTGAGCGGGCCTTTCCCCCTTACCTCCTAGTGTTACAGTGAGATCAGTGAGTGGGCCTTTCCCCCTTACCTCCTAGTGTTACAGTGAGATCAGCGAGTGGGCCTTTCCCCCTTACCTCCTAGTGTTACAATGAGATCAGCGAGCGGGCCTTTCCCCCTTACCTCCTAGTGTTACAGTGAGATCAGTGAGTGGGCCTTTCCCCCTTACCTCCTAGTGTTACAATGAGATCAGTGAGCGGGCCTTTCCCCCTAACCTCCTAGTGTTACAATGAGATCAGTGAGTGGGCCTTTCCCCCTTACCTCCTAGTGTTACAGTGAGATCAGTGAGTGGGCCTTTCCCCCTTACCTCCTAGTGTTACAATGAGATCAGTGAGTGGGCCTTTCCCCCTTACCTCCTAGTGTTACAATGAGATCAGTGAGTGGGCCTTTCCCCCTTACCTCCTAGTGTTACAGTGAGATCTGTATCTGGGCACTTCCCCCTTACCTCCTAGTGTTACAGTGAGATCAGTGAGTGGGCCTTTCCCCCTTACCTCCTAGTGTTACAGTGAGATCAGCGAGCGGGCCTTTCCCCCTTACCTCCTAGTGTTACAGTGAGATCAGCGAGCGGGCCTTTCCCCCTTCCCTCCTA
Source organism: Rhinatrema bivittatum (assembly GCF_901001135.1). Lineage (NCBI taxonomy): Eukaryota > Metazoa > Chordata > Amphibia > Gymnophiona > Rhinatrematidae > Rhinatrema > Rhinatrema bivittatum. Next base: position 6,203,667 of record NC_042622.1, read on the forward strand.
GTGTTACAGTGAGATCAGCGAGCGGGCCTTTCCCCCTTACCTCCTAGTGTTACAGTGAGATCAGTGAGTGGGCCTTTCCCCCTTACCTCCTAGTGTTACAGTGAGATCAGTGAGTGGGCCTTTCCCCCTTACCTCCTAGTGTTACAATGAGATCTGTATCTGGGCACTTCCCCCTTACCTCCTAGTGTTACAGTGAGATCAGTGAGTGGGCCTTTCCCCCTTACCTCCTAGTGTTACAGTGAGATCAGTGAGTGGGCCTTTCCCCCTTACCTCCTAGTGTTACAATGAGATCAGCGAGCGGGCCTTTCCCCCTTACCTCCTAGTGTTACAGTGAGATCAGTGAGCGGGCCTTTCCCCCTTACCTCCTAATGTTACAGTGAGATCAGCGAGCGGGCCTTTCCCCCTTACCTCCTAGTGTTACAATGAGATCTGTATCTGGGCACTTCCCCCTTACCTCCTAGTGTTACAGTGAGATCAGTGAGTGGGCCTTTCCCCCTTACCTCCTAGTGTTACAATGAGATCAGCGAGCGGGCCTTTCCCCCTTACCTCCTAGTGTTACAGTGAGATCAGTGAGCGGGCCTTTCCCCCTTACCTCCTAATGTTACAGTGAGATCAGCGAGCGGGCCTTTCCCCCTTACCTCCTAGTGTTACAGTGAGATCAGCGAGCGGGCCTTTCCCCCTTACCTCCTAGTGTTACAATGAGATCAGTGAGTGGGCCTTTCCCCCTTACCTCCTAGTGTTACAGTGAGATCAGCGAGCGGGCCTTTCCCCCTTACCTCCTAATGTTACAGTGAGATCAGCGAGCGGGCCTTTCCCCCTTACCTCCTAGTGTTACAGTGAGATCAGCGAGCGGGCCTTTCCCCCTTACCTCCTAGTGTTACAATGAGATCAGTGAGTGGGCCTTTCCCCCTTACCTCCTAGTGTTACAGTGAGATCAGTGAGTGGGCCTTTCCCCCTTACCTCCTATTGTTACAGTGAGATCAGTGAGAGGGCCTTTCCCCCTTACCTCCTAGTGTTACAATGAGATCAGCGAGTGGGCCTTTCCCCCTTACCTCCTAGTGTTACAGTGAGATCAGTGAGTGGGCCTTTCCCCCTTACCTCCTAGTGTTACAATGAGATCAGCGAGCGGGCCTTTCCCCCTTACCTCCTAGTGTTACAATGAGATCAGTGAGTGGGCCTTTCCCCCTTCCCTCCTAGTGTTACAGTGAGATCAGTGAGTGGGCCTTTCCCCCTTACCTCCTAGTGTTACAGTGAGATCAGTGAGCGGGCCTTTCCCCCTTACCTCCTAGTGTTACAATGAGATCAGCGAGCGGGCCTTTCCCCCTTACCTCCTAGTGTTACAATGAGATCAGCGAGCGGGCCTTTCCCCCTTACCTCCTAGTGTTACAATGAGATCAGCGAGCGGGCCTTTCCCCCTTACCTCCTAGTGTTACAATGAGATCAGTGAGTGGGCCTTTCTCCCTTACCTCCTAGTGTTACAATGAGATCAGTGAGTGGGCCTTTCCCCCTTCCCTCCTAGTGTTACAGTGAGATCAGTGAGTGGGCCTTTCCCCCTTCCCTCCTAGTGTTACAATGAGATCAGCGAGCGGGCCTTTCCCCCTTCCCTCCTAGTGTTACAATGAGATCAGCGAGCGGGCCTTTCCCCCCTTACCTCCTAGTGTTACAATGAGATTAGCGAGCGGGCCTTTCTCCCTTACCTCCTAGTGTTACAATGAGATCAGTGAGTGGGCCTTTCCCCCTTCCCTCCTAGTGTTACAGTGAGATCAGTGAGTGGGCCTTTCCCCCTTACCTCCTAGTGTTACAGTGAGATCAGCGAGCGGGCCTTTCCCCCTTACCTCCTAGTGTTACAATGAGATCAGTGAGTGGGCCTTTCTCCCTTACCTCCTAGTGTTACAATGAGATCAGTGAGTGGGCCTTTCCCCCTTCCCTCCTAGTGTTACAGTGAGATCAGTGAGCGGGCCTTTCCCCCTTACCTCCTAGTGTTACAGTGAGATCAGTGAGCGGGCCTTTCCCCCTTACCTCCTAGTGTTACAATGAGATCAGTGAGTGGGCCTTTCCCCCTTCCCTCCTAGTGTTACAGTGAGATCAGTGAGTGGGCCTTTCCCCCTTACCTCCTAGTGTTACAATGAGATCAGTGAGTGGGCCTTTCCCCCTTACCTCCTAGTGTTAAAATGAGATCAGCGAGCGGGCCTTTCCCCCTTACCTCCTAGTGTTACAATGAGATCAGCGAGCGGGCCTTTCCCCCTTACCTCCTAGTGTTACAATGAGATCAGCGAGCGGGCCTTTCCCCCTTCCCTCCTAGTGTTACAATGAGATCAGCGAGTGGGTCTTTCCCCCTTACCTCCTAGTGTTACAGTGAGATCAGTGAGCGGGCCTTTCCCCCTTACCTCCTAGTGTTACAATGAGATCAGTGAGTGGGCCTTTCCCCCTTACCTCCTAGTGTTACAATGAGATCAGTGAGTGGGCACTTCCCCCTTACCTCCTAGTGTTACAGTGAGATCAGGGAGTGGGCCTTTCCCCCTTACCTCCTAGTGTTACAGTGAGATCAGCGAGCGGGCCTTTCCCCCTTACCTCCTAGTGTTACAGTGAGATCAGCGAGCGGGCCTTTCCCCCTTCCCTCCTAGTGTTACAGTGAGATCAGCGAGCGGGCCTTTCCCCCTTACCTCCTAGTGTTACAAGTGAGATCAGTGAGTGGGCCTTTCCCCCTTACCTCCTAGTGTTACAGTGAGATCAGTGAGTGGGCCTTTCCCCCTTACCTCCTAGTGTTACAGTGAGATCAGTGAGTGGGCCTTTCCCCCTTACCTCCTAGTGTTAAAGTGAGATCAGTGAGCGGGCCTTTCCCCCTTACCTCCTAGTGTTAAAGTGAGATCAGTGAGCGGGCCTTTCCCCCTTCCCTCCTAGTGTTACAGTGAGATCAGCTGAGTGGGCCTTTCCCCCTTACCTCCTAGTGTTACAATGAGATCAGTGAGCGGGCCTTTCCCCCTTACCTCCTAGTGTTAAAATGAGATCAGCGAGCGGGCCTTTCCCCCTTACCTCCTAGTGTTACAATGAGATCAGCGAGCGGGCCTTTCCCCCTTACCTCCTAGTGTTACAATGAGATCAGCGAGCGGGCCTTTCCCCCTTCCCTCCTAGTGTTACAATGAGATCAGCGAGCGGGCCTTTCCCCCTTACCTCCTAGTGTTACAATGAGATCAGCGAGCGGGCCTTTCCCCCTTCCCTCCTAGTGTTACAATGAGATCAGCGAGTGGGCCTTTCCCCCTTCCCTCCTAGTGTTACAGTGAGATCAGTGAGTGGGCCTTTCCCCCTTACCTCCTAGTGTTACAGTGAGATCAGTGAGCGGGCCTTTCCCCCTTACCTCCTAGTGTTACAATGAGATCAGTGAGCGGGCCTTTCCCCCTTACCTCATAGTGTTACAGTGAGATCAGTGAGCGGGCCTTTCCCCCTTACCTCCTAGTGTTACAATGAGATCAGCGAGCGGGCCTTTCCCCCTTACCTCCTAGTGTTACAATGAGATCAGCGAGTGGGTCTTTCCCCCTTACCTCCTAGTGTTACAGTGAGATCAGTGAGCGGGCCTTTCCCCCTTACCTCCTAGTGTTACAATGAGATCAGTGAGTGGGCACTTCCCCCTTACCTCCTAGTGTTACAGTGAGATCAGGGAGTGGGCCTTTCCCCCTTACCTCCTAGTGTTACAATGAGATCAGCGAGCGGGCCTTTCCCCCTTACCTCCTAGTGTTACAGTGAGATCAGCGAGCGGGCCTTTCCCCCTTCCCTCCTAGTGTTACAGTGAGATCAGCGAGCGGGCCTTTCCCCCTTACCTCCTAGTGTTACAATGAGATCAGTGAGTGGGGCCTTTCCCCCTTACCTCCTAGTGTTACAATGAGATCAGTGAGTGGGCCTTTCCCCCTTACCTCCTAGTGTTACAGTGAGATCAGTGAGCGGGCCTTTCCCCCTTACCTCCTAGTGTTACAGGCAGATCAGTGGCTGGAGTGTTGGTGTGTTGATGTTTTTGGTGTGGGATGAGATTAGAGGCTGAGGTTTAGGCGGGATTGGGATGAGGGCTTGGCTGTGGGGTTGGGTTAGGATTATTGTGATGTGGCTCTTCTCTCCTCTCACTTGGTTATTGGCACAGTCTGAGAATGATGTTTTGTTTCTGTGCAGGGAAGACTTTGAGTTACTGGTGTTTCAGCCCTGGATACAGTATGCAGGAGCTGGTACGTCAGGGGGTTCGCACCATCATTCTTACCAGTGGTACCCTCTCTCCACTTTCATCCTTTGCCATGGAGATGCAAATGTAAGTTTCCAGTCAGCCTGTGTGAGGACTCCAGCTCCTCTCTTAGTGAGCTGTGATTCAGGGTCCTGTTTCTGTCAGGAACAGTATGTCAGTATGTGAGGACGTCTTGTTTTCTGTAATAGCACGTTGGTGTGTGGGGATTGTTGTCTGTCAGGGACAGTATGTCAGTATGTGAGGATGTCTTGTTTTCTGTAATAGCACGTTGGTGTGTGGGGATTGTTGTCTGTCAGGGACAGTATGTCAGTATGTGAGGACGTCTTGTTTTCTGTAATAGCACGTTGGTGTGTGGGGATTGTTGTCTGTCAGGGAGAGTATGTCAGTATGTGAGGACGTCTTGTTTTCTGTAATAGCACGTTGGTGTGTGGGGATTGTTGTCTGTCAGGGACAGTATGTCAGTATGTGAGGACGTCTTGTTTTCTGTAATAGCACGTTGGTGTGTGGGGATTGTTGTCTGTCAGGGACAGTATGTCAGTATGTGAGGACGTCTTGTTTTCTGTAATAGCACGTTGGTGTGTGGGGATTGTTGTCTGTCAGGGACAGTATGTCAGTATGTGAGGACGTCTTGTTTTCTGTAATAGCACGTTGGTGTGTGGGGATTGTTGTCTGTCAGGGACAGTATGTCAGTATGTGAGGACGTCTTGTTTTCTGTAATAGCACGTTGGTGTGTGGGGATTGTTGTCTGTCAGGGACAGTATGTCAGTATGTGAGGACGTCTTGTTTTCTGTAATAGCACGTTGGTGTGTGGGGATTGTTGTCTGTCAGAGAAGAACCTATGCTCCTCTTCATCCAGGCAAGCCAGGCCACACCATTGGGTTGTGCACTCCAAACAGTAGATGGAGACTTAGAACAAAGACTCGCTGACGTCACCCTCATATAGCGCTGCTCGGACACTAGCCAGCCAGTTCTGCTCCGTCCCCAGCAGGTGCTGAATATACGTCCGCTCTTGTGGATCTTGGCTGCATGGATTGAACAGGCCGGATTGACCTCCTGTGGTGAAAGCAGTAGCTCCCTCCCTCAGTCGAGTGTCATGAGAACCAATATCAGGAGAGAAGAAAAACTAAAAAAGGAAAGGAGTGAGGTGAAGGCTGCAGTGCTCGCCCTGCTCCGGGCAGCAGAAGAGATCGGTAGAGTAAGGAGGTCTTGGCTTCAGCCCTGCTGCATTGTCCTCTTCTCTGTCTGGTCCTGCTTTCTTCCCTCTAGTCTCTCCCTGCCTTTCTTTCTTATTTGGCTGGGTTTGTCTATGGAAAGTTTACTGAAAATAAAAAAGCCTGCACCTCAATCTGTGCTGGCAGCGAATGCCGGCCCAATCTTTTGCAAGCCGGGAAGGAGACAGCTGCGATCACAGCCGCTCGATTCAGGAGGGCTCTGGGGCTAATTTTAGAACCGGCAAAGCCACATGCGGCAGGAACTGCTAAGGCGCATGGTGGGACACGTTGGCTCGGCTTTTAGAGGAAGAGAGAGAGAGTTTCATGGCATCGGGGGAGCAGCATCTGCTCAGTTTGCCATATGAGGGTCTTTAATCCCAGGGGGTCTCATAGTGTGTGTCTAGGTTGTGGCAGTGACTCCTATCAGAGCGGCTGAGGAGTCTTCCCCGCCCTCTCTCCTGCCGATTCCCTCGGGAGTGGGCTCCGAGAGCATTTTCCTTACTCCGGGGATGGATCTTTCTGCCATTTTGTGGGTGGGATTTTTTAAGAGTCTCCAGGCCTTCTGTCGGGGCAGGGAGCTCCCTGGGAAGAGGCTAGGGATCTCCTGCTTCAGAAGTCTCCCTCCTTAGGACCTAGAAAGCATTCCAGGGAGTTCTTGTCCCCTTCCAGGAGGAAGAAGAGAAGGAGGCAGACAGAGGGAAAAGGGGAGGACAGGGATCCTTCAGGAGACTCAGATGGGGAGTCTGAATTTTTTTTTTGGGGGTGGGGGGGGGGGAGATTCCCCCAGATATTGAGCCTCATAGAACTATGTTGTGGCTTTTTCTCAGGGACGATATGTCCGGTTTAATTTTACAGGCCTTGAAAGCCCTTGGGTGGTGTTATTGATCTCCTTCTGGAAGGGGGAGGAGTTAGCAATCTGTTATAGATCTCCTCCTGAAAGGGAGGAGTTAACAATCTGTTATGGAGCTCCTCCAGGAGAGGGAGGAGTTAGTAATCTGTTATCAATCCGCTGCTAGGAGTTCGCGATCTGTTATAAGTCCGCTAGGGAGTTGGCAACAAGATATGGATCACTCTGCCAAAGGAGAGTTTTAGAAACATAGGCTCTCGTGGAGCGAGTTCTGGTTCCTATCTGCAATCTAAAATAGTAGTGCACCAGATTTAGGTATGCGATAGCTTCTGAAATAGAAGAGAGTTGAGAGAGGTTTTAGGAACATGGGCCCTCGTGGAGTGAGTACCGGTTCCTATTTGCAATCTGCAATAATGACTTACGATCTCCGTACCTGCAATAACGTCTTAGACAGAAGGGAGTCTTCGGAGATTAGAAACATAGGCCCTCATGGAGCGAGTACCGGTTCCTATCTATAATAGAACTCAGTGTTCACGTCTGTGATCGCTTCCAGGTAGTAAGGAGTCTTCTGAGCATTCAGGGATGTAGGCCCTCGAGGAGCGAGTACCGGATCCCGTCTTAGCAATCTGAAATCAAGAAGAGAAAACGGGACCCCCGAGGAGCGGGTACCCCTTGGTAAGTTTGTGGAGGCAGAGCAGCGGAGAAAGAATTCCCCATGCAAGTAGTCTTGGACAGCCGAAGCTAGTCCAACAGAGTCCTTGCTAACTCCATTTGTAGTTGCAAGCAAAGACCTTTTAAGTTGGAAGCGGATGACGTCATTACAGGGGGACGCCCCCGAGGTTCGCGCCCTTGCTGGTATAGACTCTGGAGCGCGCGCGCCTTCACGTCATCAGGAACATGGCAGATCCGCAGCGTCAGGCCAGCCCGGAGATTCCAGGAAGTACGGCGAGGAGAAACCGTAGCAGCATCTGTCAGTCAGACCCGAAAAGAGTCGCCACTAAGGTAGAGAGGGTGGAGCGAGGGCGAGAACAGGCACGAACGCAACAGGTGTGAGGAGATCTTACCAGCAGCAACCAAAGATCCGAAGTGGAACCTGTAATGATCAACTTGCGCAAGGCATCCTGGATATTTCCTCTGCACGAAGCTGTCCAGGAGCTGATAGATTTGGAATGGCGCGCACCTGAGGCTAATTTTAAACAAGGTCGCTCCTTAGCAAGATTGTATCCCATTCTAGTGGAAGGAGGTTCAGCTTTAAAAGACTCTTAAGATCGGAAGATTGTGGCTCTTTTGAAGCAGGCCATGAATCTCCAAATCTCCATTTTCTGTTGTATGGTGGCCAGGGCTAGGTTCCAGTTAGCCCAGGAAGCTCTGGGAGAAAATGGCCCATGCCGGGAGTTGCCTTCCTAGCAGATGCTGGCTATGATTTAGCATGCACGGTGGCTTAAGGGGTAGCGTAGGTGATTGTAGCCCATAGGCTCCTGTGGCTTCGGAACTGGTCTGCTGATACTATTTCAGAATCGAACCTTACAAAGTTACTTTTAAGGGGTGCTTCTTGTTGGAGAGGAGTTAGAGAAGATGATGGATCAATGGGGAGAGTTGAAATGTCCTTGGTTACTGGAGGATAAAAACTCAACTTCCTGGTTTTCTCGAGCCAAGGGGCGATTTTGGAGTTCTCAGCGTTTTCAGTCCTCCAGAGGTTCGAGCAGTCAAAGATCTCGGACATTTTGGATATCTCAATCCTTTCGACTAAGGAAGCCAGGCAAAGATTGTGCCTCCGTCTCCAGAACCCTGCATTCCTCCCAGTGAAGTTTTGGGACTTCATCCTCCGGTGCCGGAGATAGGTGGTTGTCTGTCTTCATTTTATTAGAGGTGGACCCACATCACTTCTGATCAGTGGGTTTTGGAAGTGGTGACGACTGATTCGCTTTGGAACTTATCCATCCTCTCTCAGATGCTTTTATGGTTTTCCCCCTGCAACTCTAGTAAAGTCAGCGGTCCAGGTCACGCTGTAACTGCTGCCCTAAAGGCAGGGGTTCCAGTTACAAAGGATCAGGAGGGCACAGGACATTATTCCATTTACTTCGTGGTTCCCAAGAAAGAGGATTCGTTTTGACCTATTCTGGATCTCAAGGTGGTCAGTTGGGCCCTCTAGGTTACCCATTTTTGGATGGAGACATTAAGATCAGTGATCGTGGCAGTGAAGAAAAGAGAATTTCTTACTTCTCTGGACCTATTGGAAGCTTACCGTTATATTCCATTTCGTAAGCAGCATCAGTGATATCTGCACTTTGCAGTGTAAGGTTAGTCCTACCAGTTCCATGTGTTACCCTTCGGTTTGGCCACGGCACCCAGGACTTTTTCAAGGTGATGGTAGTCGTGGCCGCATTTCTCAGAAAGGAGGGCATTATGGTTTATCCGTACTTGCATGATTGGCTAATCAGAGCTAAGTCATTGGAAGAGATCCAAGTAGTGACAACCAGGGTGGTTCAGTTATTGCAGCACGTGGGGTGAATAGTGAACTTAGCCAACAGCAACCTGCAACCATCTCAGGTCCTGGAGTATCTGGGCATCTGGTTCAACATGGCGCAAGGCAAGGTGTTTCTCCCGAAGTCTCACATTCAGAAGATCTGGGGTCAGGTCCAGGCCCTGCGTGCGGTGATCTCCCCATCAGCCTGATCATATCATCAGATATTGGGATCTATGGCCACGACAATAGAGGTTGTACCTTGGACACGTGCTCATATGCGTCCTCTGCAGCGGTCTCGCCTTTCTTGATGGAATCTCCAGTCTCAGGAGTATAATGTGATGCTGGCCTTGCCGCCAGAGGTGATGCAGAAGCTTCTCTGGTAGTTAAGGGAGCATCTAGAAAAAGGTATGGATTTAGAGACTTCCGACTGGTTGGTGGTCACCATGGATGCGAATCTCCAGGGCTGGGGAGCACACTGTCAGGAGTTGGCACAAGGGCAGTGGACTCTTGAAGAGACGACTTGGTCCATCAATCGACTGGAGGCATGGACGATTCAACTAGCTTTCCTTCAGTTCGCGGACCAGTTAGAAGGAAAGGCGGCACGAGTTATGACAGATAACGCAACTGCGGTAGTGTACATAAATCACCAAGGAGGAACTCAAAGTCAACAAGTCTCTCTAGAAATGGATATCCTTCTGCGTGGGTGAACTTCATTTACATGCACTGTCAACCTGGAGTAGATAATGTGCAGGCGTATTATATCAGTCATCACGAGTTGGATCAAAGAGAATGGGAACTGGTTCCTGAAGTGTTTTGTCTTATCGTGGACTACTGGGGGTGTCCCTTTCTGGATCTAATAGTGACTTGCAAGAATACAAAATTGGAGACATTTTACAGTCTAACAAGGGATATTCAAGGTCTCAGAGTGGATGTCCTAGTTCAGGCATGGCCGCAAGAGAAGATATTCTATGCGTTTCCGCTATGGCTCATGATCGGCTGTTTGTTGCAGAAGATAGCACGACATCCAGGTGTGGTGCTTCTGGTGGTCCCAGATTGGCTGCGCAGGCCATGGTATGCAGATCTGCGTCGTCTTCTGATAGGGAATCCTTAGCAACTCCCTCTTTGGGGGTTGTTATGTCTTAACGTTTGGCCATGAGAGGTCTAGGCTCTTAAAGCGAGGTTACTCAGGGGCAGTGATGGAAACGTTTTTGAGAGTGTGCATGTTTTCCACCTCCTTGGCATAGATTTACGTTTGGGTGTTTTAAGCATTGGTGTCAGAATCGCGCTTCTTTGCTTGCTTTGGCACCTGTTCCCTTAATCTTGGAATTTTATAAGAAGGTCTGAGTAAGGGATTAGCCTTGAACACACTGAAGGTGCAGGTGGCTGCTATAGTGTGTTATTGGGGCCGTGTGCAGGGGAGACTGCTCTCTTCTCACCCAGATGAATCTAGGTCCTTGAGGGGAGTAAAATGCCTTGGACCTCCCTTGCATTACCTTGTGGGATTTGAATCTGGTTCTCTCCTTGCTGGCAAGTTCAACCTTTTGTCCTCTCCAGGGTATTTCCTTGTGGTTACTGACTCTGAAGACTGTGTGTTTGATCGCTGTTTGTTCTGCAAGACGGATTTTGGAATTGCAAGGCTTATCGTGCAGAGATCCTTTTTTGGATTAATACTCCGGATAAGGTGCATATTCGGACGGTACCTGCCTTTCTTCTGAAGGTGGTTTCAGAATTTCACTTAAACCAGTCAGTTGTGCTACCATCCTTGGATAGGATATGGATGGTCAGGAGTATAGGAAATTGCGGCCATTGGACGTGCGGTGGCACATACTGTGTTTTCTGGAGATTACAAACTAATTTTGTAAATCGGATAGGCTTTTTGTTCTTCATCGGGGGGGATAAAGAAGGAGACGCAGTGGCTTGTTTGATTAAGGAAGTAATGTCAGCAGCCTATGTGGATTCCAGGAAGCCTCTTCCGAGACATGTCAGCGTGCATTCAACCTGGGCTCTGGTGGTTTCCTGGGCAGAATTGCGTTTTGCCTTCTCCGGCAGAGATCTGTAGCACGGCGACATAGTCTTTGCATACATTTGCCAGGTACTATTGACTGGATGTGGCGGCGCAGGAGGATTCTGCCTTTGCTAGGGCAGTGTTGCTTGGGCCTCCGCCAGCTTCCTGCCCTTTGGGGGTGTAGCTTTGGTACATCCCACTGGTGTGGACTGGCTTGCGTGGATGAAGAGGAAGGTGAAATTACTTCTTACCTTACTTCCTCGAAGTAAGGCGAGCCAGTCCACCTTCCTGCCTTGAGTTGGCAGACTTTCTTCTGTGTTGCTAGATCCTTGTCCAGAAAGGAATGAGGGTCCAGGATCTTTCATGCAGCTGGATGCCCACAAATTGAGTAAGTGAGCTCCGTTCTTCTAAGTTACTCTGATTATCCTAAGGGGCTATTGTTAGCGAAGCTGGGTCCAGTGTTTCCATTATTTAAAATAAAAAAAAATTAAAAGAAAAGAAGCCATAAGGTTAGATTGAATAGTGTTTGTAGGATGCGATATTATTGTTAATGTTTAGTGGTTAATGTCCACAGTTTGCTTTTGGAGAAATACTGGCTGGCTGGTGCTTGAGCAGAGCTAAATGAGGGTGACATCAGCGAGTCTTTGTTCTGTCTCCATCTGCTGGTTGGAATGCACAACCCACTGGTGTGGACTGGCTCGCCTTACTTTGAGGAAAGGAAATTATCAGGTAAGAAGTAATTTCACCTTCTCTATCAGGGAACCATATTAGAATGTGAGGATTCCATGCTGTCTGTCGGGGCAGTGTGTCGGTATGGGGGGGGGGGGGGGGGAATACCATGCTCGCTGTCTGGAAAGCGTGTCTGTATGGGGGGGGGATCCCATGCTTTTGTATGGGGGGATCCCATGCTGGCTATCGGGGAAACGGTTCTGTATGGGGGGGATCCCTTGCTGTCTGTCGAGACAGCGTGTTGGTGTTTGGGGATTCCATCTTTTTTCTCTGTCTTAAGATAAAGTGTATGTGGGATCCCCTTTTCTCTCCTTTTAAGAGGTATCCTACAGCTTTGTGTGATGATCTCATATTCTTTGTCAGGTATGTGAGGTTTTCATGACCTGTTTTCCTATAAGCAGGAGCATTTGGCTGTGAGCTTCATATATTCTCCTTTTGTCTCTTAGCCCTTTTCCTGTTTCCCTTGGAGAATCCTCATGTTATTGACAAGCACCAGATCTGGGTGGGGATTGTTCCTAAGGGTCCTGATGGTGTTCTGCTGAGCTCAGCTTATGAAAAAAGGTAATGACTTATCCTGGTATCTCCTGGTGAGTTGCATAGCGAGTCATGATATGTTCTGACCCGTAGACAATCGCAGTGCACACCTACTGATGTATGTTCAGGTGTCTGCACGGACACACCGAGGTATGTATGCAGTCCAGGCCTGCCAATCATCAGATACCAAATTATATTATGAGTTCTCAGAGGACAAGCAGGATGGCAGTCTTCACACATGGGTGGCCTCATCGGGTGGAGCCCGGCACAGAAGTCTTGTGTCAACATTTCTAGAACTTTGACTGAGCCTCTCTGAGCATGCCCAGCATGCATTATACCATGCAAGAACCTGGATTTTCCTCAGTTTCTTTTCTTAACGCAGAGCCTAATGCAGGGGTGGCAAACTCAGGTCCTCGAGGGCCACAAACAGGCCAGGTTTTCAGGATAACCACAATGAATATGCATGAGAGAGATCTGCATGCTCTGCCTCCAATGTATGCAAAACTATCTCATGCATATTCATTGTGGTTATCCTGAAAACCTGGCCTGTTTGTGGTCCTTGAGGACCGGAGTTTGCCACCCCTGGTCTAATGTGTCACGGCAATTGAGTCTCTAACTTTTTCTCACTTCTTGAAGTGTTTTCACGTTTATTTCTCTCTTTTTTTTCTCATCTCTCAGGCACAGTATCAACGGTTCTCCCTTTAGCATCTTTAGCTAGGTTTCTCAGCATTTAAGGGTAAGTTTTCTTTTGCAGTTATTTCTCCCCCCCACCCCCGGGTAGTGATGCCTTCTGTGCCCGCCGGCTGTCATAGGCCATCACTATCAAGTTCGATTGTTTGCTCTCTTTTGTTTCGAGTTGGCATGTCCATGTCTGGGTTTAAGCCATCTCCTCGGTGCTTGAGGACTATGCCGATCACGGACCCCATGACTGATGTATGCTCCACCTGGGGGCATCACATAACATCCAGGGTTGCAGCAAGTACGCCCAGATGACCCCTAAAGGGTTTAAGATCTGGCTTGATAAAATGGAGTGACTCTTTGGGTTAGAGAAGGCCAGCCCATTGGCATCGGAGACATCAGGATCAAGGAACCACACCAAGCCATCAACTTTGGTGGGATCGTCGATTCCATTGGCATCAGTGACTGCTATGCATGCTGCAGACAGGCCATCATTTGCCTCTCCCAAGTCTAAGACATTGCATTCATCGTCCTCGACCTCAGCGGGGAAGTACCAATCTGAGCACAGAGGAAGCATAGCCATTGGTCTTGCGATGCACAGTGCCAGGCACGGGGATGCACCAGTTTCAGCTGTGATGCCCCTGAAGCATCGCTGTGGTAAGACATGCCAAGCCTTCATCGATACCCAGGGTATGTGACAGTCTCTACTGGCTCCAATGCCCACCAGCGAGCCTCTTCTCTGTTCCGAAGAGGATGTGACAACACCTCCTAGGTCCCAGTCGGTCTTGGCATTGGCTCTTTTCAAGGAGGAGCTGGAGAGATGCATGCAGTTGGCCATGGAGAGAGCAGTGCAGAGCTTTGGTGTCGGGGCACTGACTGTACAGGGTCCAATACCGTCCTTCCTTGAGCCACTGTTGGAATCCCTGCATGTGCACAACGGAGAGTTACCAATGCAGCCTGTCTCTGTTCCTGGGGTGGCATTGCCACTGGCTGATCGGTGCTTGTCCACAGTTCCTCGAAGGAGAAAGCTCCTCCTGGCATCGGGGCAACACTAGATCCTGAGCCCTAATGACGTATTGAGTCTGTACCCATGCTGCTGGCCATAGGTTAAGCATAGGTCGGGTGACCTATGATGTTTTAGAGACAGTATCTAGGGTCTCTGCACCTGAGATTTGTGCCCGCAGACTCACCTGGCTGAGGGCATCCAATCTCCATCAGGAAGTGCAGGAGCAACTTGCTGATGTGCCATGCACGGGAGAGCATCTCTTTGGAGATAAGGTGAAAGACACAGTAGCTCAGATGTGGGAGCACCATGCGACACTCCCAAAAATTCTCTGCTGGCTTCCAGGACCCGTCATTTGCTAGGAGGTCTAGGTCTGGTCAAAGGAAGTCTTTCTTCCATCCAAGGAGATACTATCTTCTGCCTCCTTAACCCCCGGCAGCAGCAGCAGGCGGCACCTCACAGCTGCCCCAATCAACTCCCGGGTATGGGCTTTTGCCTGGATCATAGGGAACATAGCAGAGTCTGACGTACCAGAGGCGATGGACCTCCCGATTGGAGGGAGGCTGCGGTTCTATGTGAACCGGTGGTCCAGTGTAACCATTGATCAGTGGTTTCTGTCCATCGTCCGCAGAGGATAGAAATTAAATCTTTGAGTACCCTGCCAAATTGCCCCCCTATTCTCTATTAGGGTCCGGTAGCAGATCAGGAAGTACTCTTTGCAGAGCTCTCCTTCCTCTTAATGGCCAGAGCGGTCGAGCCTGTCCTACCAGGTCAAAGAGGGTACTTCCTGATTCCAAAGAAAACAGGACGACTCCATCCCATCCTAGATCTAAAGGCCCTGAACAGGTTTCTCAAAAGAGAAAAGTTCAGGATGGTTTCTCTGGGTACCTTGATCTCCTTTTTGCGAAAAGGGGACCGGCTATGCTCCCTCGATCTCATGGATGTTTACACCCACATTGATATTTTCCAAGGTCACAAGAAGTATCTCAGATTCGTAGTGGGAAAGCAGCACTTCCACTACTACATTCTGCCATTTAGGCTAGTGTCAATCCCATGTGTCTTTGCAAAGTGCCTAGCCCTGGTGACGGTGCATCTTCTCAGACTGAGAGTCCATGTTTTCTCTTACTGGTCAAGAGCACCTGTTGGGTAGGCGCTGAAGAGTCCATACATTTAACCATCCAGGTACTGGAGTTGCTAGGGTTTGTCATCAACTACCGCAAGTCCCATCTCAACCTTTACTGCAGTTGGAATTCATAGGAGCCCTGCTAGACCCAGCTGAGGCCAAGGGCCTTCCTGCTGTGAAAGAGGTCCCTCACCTTGACCATAGCGGAGGAGATTCGAGAGAGCCAGCAGGTCTCAGCATGGCACATGTTGAGGCAGTTGGGCCACATGGCCACTACAATACATATCACTCCCTGGCAAGGTTACATATGAGAAGAGCCCATTGGACACTAAGGTCCCAGTGGTGCCAAGCCCCTCAGGGGCTTTGGGGACTGTATCTGAGTCGCACCGTCTCTCCGGGACTCCTTGTCCTGGTGGCGGGTAGATTCTAATCTGGAGTAGTGGGGTCCTATTCCAAAATTCTGGGGTACAAATTGTCCTCACCACTGATGCATGCACCCTGGGCTGGGGAGCCCATGTAGATGGGCTCAGAACCCAAGGTCTTTGGTCTCCCAGGAAAAGATATGTCAAATCAAGCTCCTGGAGCTCTGGGCAATCCGGTACACTCTGTGGGCTTTCAGAGATCAGCAGTCCAACAAAATTGTGTTGATACAAACCGACAACCAGGTGGCTATATGGTATGTCAACAAGCAAGTGGGTACAGGCTCGTAACTCTTGAACTAGGAAGCAGTTCAGATCTGGTCATGGGCCCTCTTCCAAGGGATGCTGCTCAGGGCCATGTATCTGGCCGGAAAGGAGATTGCAATAGTGGACAGGCTGAGGCGTTCTTTCCGATCCCACGAATGATCTCTGGACCAAGGGATGGCAAATCAGATCATCCGCCTATGGAGAAGCCTGGAAGGTTCCTTGGTTCTGTTGCCTATAAATGTCACCCGCCAGATCAGTCTGCCTTCACTTGCCATTAGGGTGAGAGTCTTCTGTATGTGTATCCTCATACTCCACTGGTGTCGAAGACTTTGTTGAAGCTTTGCAAGGACAAGAGGATGCTCATAGCCCCCCATTGGTCGAGACAGGACTGGTTTCCACTCCTCCAGGAGATGTCCATCAGGGAACTGATCAGACTGGGGACTTCCCCAAATCTCACCACCAGGTATTGGGGCAGTTTGCGACATCCTAACCTCCAGGCCCTGTCGCTCACAGCCTGGATGTTGAGAGGCTAACCTAACCACTCAATCTCGAAAGATGTGTCTCTGGTCCTGGTGGCTTCTAGAAAGCCTTCCACTAGAAAGTTCTATGCACTGAAGTGGAGGAGGTTTTCACTGAGGTGTGAGCAGAAGGCTTTAGATCCGTTCTCCTGCTCCACACAAAAACTGCTTGACTTATCTTCTACACCTGTCAGAGACTGGTCTGAAGACTAACTCTGTTAGAGTTCACCTGAGTGCGATTGGCGCACATCACCAAGGTATAGAAGGTAAGCCCATCTCTGTACAGCCTATATTTGTATTATTCATAAGGGGGCTACTTCAATTGAAGCCTCCCCTAAGGCCTTCCGCTGTGTACTGGGACCTGAACATGGTGTTAGCTCAGCTGCTGAAAGCTCCCTTTGAGCATCTTTGCTCCTGTGACCTGAAGTACCTGACCTTGAAGATCATATTTTCGGTGGCAGTTCCTTCAGCATGCAGTCAGCAAATTCCATCTTTTTGTTTCTTTTGATCAGAGCAGGGTGGGGATTTCCATTGCAAAGAAGACACATTCCAGTTGGCTGGCAGACTGCATCTCCTTCTGTTATGCCCAGGCGGTACAGCATCTTGGGGGCCATGTCAAGGCTCACTCTGTTCGAGCCATGAAAGTGTTGGTGGTCCATTTGTGAGCAGTCCCCCATGGAGGAGATCTGCAAAGCTGCAAAATTGAGTTCCATCCATTCATTCACATCTTATTATTTGGATAGGGATGGCCAAAGCGATAGCAGTTTGGCCAGTCTTTCCTTCGGAACTTGTTTGAGGTGTAGAACCCAACTCTGCTCCTACATAGGCCCTGTTTTTTCTGTGCAGGTTGCCCCCTCCTTGTTACCAACAAAGCTAGTTATTGCTGTGCCCGTTGGCACTTATTTTGGTGTTTTGTTGGTCCTCTTTTATGTTGGGGGGCAACCTATAGCTAGGGATTCATCCATGTGTGAGGACTGCCATCCTGCTTGTCCTCTGAGAAAGCAGAGTTGCTTACCTGTAGCAGGTGTTCTTCGAGGACAGCAGGATGTCAGTCCTCACGAAACCCGCCCACCACCCGATGGAGTTGGGTTTCCACTTCATGGGTTCTTATTTTCATTTTTTCTTCCTCAATTCTACGTAATAAGACTGAGGGAAACCCTGCATAGATGCATGGTATAATGTGTGCTGGGCATGCTCATAGAGGCTTAGTTAAAGTTCTAGAAACGTTGACATAAGTTGTTCGTGCCTGGCTCCATCCAATGATGTCACCTATGTGTGAGGACTGACATCTGCTGTCCTCAGAGAACACCTGTTACAGGTAAGCAACTCTACTCTTTCTAGGAACAGAGGAAGACCTGCAGTATCTGAATGTAACTCGCCTTGAGCTATCAATGAGAAGGCCTCAGCTAAAGCTAAATAAAATATAAGATAAATTTACTGACAGTGAAAAATGAGCAAAACTGATACGTCTTATGTGATGGAAACAAGGGTCTAAAGAGCATTAGGAAGAAGATCTGGACTTTAGAGGATTGGCGTCTAAAGCAGAGTTTTAGGACTCCATCCAGCAGGCAGCAGACTGGAGTTCCTGTTCATACCCCAGATTAGTCCAGACAAGTGGGCTTTGCATCCCTACCAGCAGATGGAGGCAGAGAATAAAAACTTTTCAGGCACTGCTCCTTAACCGAGAGTGCCACCTGCAGGACCTCAGTATTTCTGTCTCTAGTAGATGGTAGAGGTGCAAACCTGCAGTTGGGGAAAAATATAAATAAATAGATAGTCAGGAAAAGCAGAAGATATGCTCCCTGAGATGTTAGGTTCTTTCGTGGGCATCCCTCAAGTGGAGCTGGCTGAGCGTGGGGTTAGTGATCCCTGATCTGACTCGGCCTGCAGCATTCGGAGGGTCTGAAAGCCAGGGATCCTGGTTCCCTCATCCCCTCCGAGTCCTTCTCATCCGCGTCCAATGGCCAGAAGCATTTAAGTATTTCTTTTCCTTGTACTTAGCCTATGTGGTGGATGCGTGTTATGATTTGTTCTGTACGTCCGCCAGGAACATGGTCTCTGTGGTGGTAGCTTGGAGGCTTAATTGATCAGCAAATGTGTGTCCAAGTCGCAACTGTGCAATCTTCCTTTTAAAGGGAAACTATTGTTTGGGAAAGATCTGGAATAACTGATGAAGCATTTAGGGGAATCAAACGGGGATAAGTTGCTGGAAGATAAGAGCGCCAAAAAGATTTTCCCGATCTGTCCTCGTTTCTGGGATGTGAGGAGATTTCACTCCAGCAAGAATTCCTCAGCTTCGTTAACAGAAGCAGGGCTTGGGGAGGCAGCAGTCCTTTCGAGGCTCCCGTAGATCCTCCTGGGATAACTCCAGTCAAGAGGCCAGAGGAGGAAAATCCTCACAATGAAATCGGGCTGTTCCACTCTTCTGGGGAAGCCATTGGACAGAGATTAAACCTCTTTTACGAGGAGTGGACCAGGACCACATCAGATCAATGAGTCCTGGAGGTGATAAGAGACAGCTACGCTTTAGAATTTTCTTGGCTGATCAAAAAAATCTATATGGTGTCCCATTTGCACCATCCTGTGCCAAACGAGAAGTAGTTTGGGATACGTTGCAATGGCTGCGACATTTAGATGTAATTATGCTAGTACCTCTGAAGGAACATGGCCAGGGAAGGTATTCTATTTACTTCGTGGTCCCAAAAAAGGAGGTCACCTATTGGCCTATGCTGGATCTGCAGAAGGTCAGTGCAGTACTACAAGTTCTGCATTTTCGTATGGAGACGTTGCAGACGGTGATAACAGCAGTCCACACAGGGGAGTTTCTGGCATCGATGGACTTAAAGGAGGCCTATTTGCACATCCCCATATGTCAAGAGCATCAGATTTCTACGGTTCATGGTGCTAGGGCAGCATTTTCAGTTTTGAACTCTTCCTTTCGGGTTAGCAACAGTGCCGCAGACTTTCACAAAGGTGATGTGGTGGTTGCTGCGGCACTGAGAAGGGAAGGGATTCTAGTTCACCCTTACTTGGATGACTGGTTTATCCGGGCAAAGTCAGAAGTGGAGTGTTGTTGATCTATCTAGCGGGTCATGGATATGTTACAGTCTCTGGGCTAGGAGTATACCTAGCAAAGAATCATCTAGTTCTTTCCCAATCGCTGGAGTGCCTGATGGCACGATTCGATACCCGGATTGGCAAGGTGTTCCTTACCTCTGAGAGGGTGGTGAAGTTGCAAGCCCAGGTGGTTCATCTTTTGTGGCTTGCGGTGCCCTGGGCCTGGGATTATTTGCAAGATCTGGGTTCTATGGCATCTACACTAGATTTAGTGCTCTGGGCATTTGCTCACATGCGATTGCTCCAGAAGGTGCTTTTGTCCTGTTGGACTCCATTGTCAGAGGAGTTTCACCTTCCTTTACCACTTCAACGGAGCTCCAGATACAGTCTCTCATAGTGGCTGACTTGCCGCAATTTCTACAAAGCGGTGGATCTGGAGGTTCCGGATTGGGTGGTAGTGACCACGCATGCCAGCCTCAAGGACTGGGAAGTGGTTTGTCAAGGGCAGATTGTTCAAAGGGTAAAATCAGCTGTGGGAAGTGTCTTGGTCTATCAATAGTTTGGAAACCAGGGCTGTTCGCAGGATGCTGCTTTCTTTTCTTCCGCAGGTCTAAGGCAGGACTGTGAGAGTTTTCTTGGACAATGCATAGGTGGTAGCATATATCAATCACCAGGGCAGGATGAAGAGTCACTAGGTGGCTCAGGAGACCCAGGAGCTATTTGTCTGGGTGAAGCAGTATCTAGTAGGGTTAGTGGTGTCTCATGTGACCTGTTCAACAGATCCCTAGAAATAGTGCCGAGTGATTGGAGAAGAACGATAGTGGTCCTGCTTCATAAGAGTGGGAGCAGAGAGGAGGCTGGAAACTACAGGCCGGTTAGCCTCACCTCAGTCGCTGCTGAAAGAAAGAATAGTGAACTATCTACAGTCGGAAGAATTGCTGGACCAGAGGCAGCATGGATTCACCAGGGGAAGTTCATGTCAGACAAATCTGACATTTTTGATTGGGTGACTAGGGAATTAGATAGAAGAGCGCTCAACGTCATCTACTTGGATTTCAGCAAAGCTTTTGATATGGTCCCGCACAGGAGGCTTGTGAATAAAATGAGAAGCTTAGGAGTGGGTGCCAAGATGGTGGCCTGGATTGCAAACTAGTTGATGGACAGAAGACAATGTGTGACGGTAAATGGAATTTACTCTGAAGAGAAAGTGGTGTTAAGTGGAGTGCCACAAGGATCAGTGTTGGGACCGGTCCTGTTCAATATCTTTGTGAGTGACATTGCAGACGGGATAGAAGGTAAGGTTTGTCTTTTTGCGGATGATACCAAGATCTGCAACAGAGCGGACACGCCGGAAGGAGTGGAGAGAATGAGACGTGATTTAAGGAAGCTGGAAGAGTGGTCGAAGATATGGCAGCTGAGATTCAACGCCAAGAAGTGCAGAGTCATGCATATGGGGAGTGGAAATCCGAAAGAATTATATTTGATGGGAGGTGAAGGACTAATGTGCACGGAGCAGGAGAGAGACCTTGGGGTGATAGTGTCTAACGATCTGAAGTCGGCGAAACAATGTGACAAGGAGATACCTAAAGCCAGAAGAATGCTGGGCTGCATAGAGAGAGGAATATCTAGTAAGAGAAAGGAAGTGATGATCCCCTTGTACAGGTCCTTGGTGAGGGCTCACCTGGAGTACTGTGTTCAGTTCTGGAGACCGTATCTCCAAAGGGACAGAGACAGGATGGAGGCAGTCCAGAGAAGGGCGACCAAAAAAGGTGGAGGGTCTTCATAAAATGACTTATGAGGAGAAATTAAAGAATCTAAATATGTACACCCTGGAGGAAAGGAGGAGCAGAGATGATATGATACAGACTTTCAGATACTTGAAAGGTTTTAATGATCCAAAGACAACGACAAACCTTTTACAATGGAAAGAAATCAGCAGAACTAGGGGTCATGATTTGAAGCTCCAGGGAGGAAGACTCAGAACCAATGTCAGGAAGCATTTCTTCATGGAGAGGGTGGTGGATTCCTGGAATACCCTTCCGGAGGAAGTGGTGAAGACTAAAACTGTGAAAGATTTCAAAGTGGCATGGGATAAACACTGTGGATCCATAAAGGCTAGAGCAGGGGTCGGGAACCTTTTTGGCTGTGAGAGCCATACAAGACCTACCAAATTAATTTACTACAACCCCCTACTCTCCTGACGCCCCCCAAGACCTGCCAAATTAATTTACTACAAACCCCCCACCCTTCTGACCCCCCCCCCAAGACCTGCCAAAAGTCCCTGGTGGTCTAGCGGGGGTCCAGGGCTCGCAGACAAATCTTTAATAAAAAAAAGTAAAAATCTAACAAACCCCCCCACCCTCCTGACGCCCCCCAATACCTCCAAAATTAATTTATTACAACCCCCCACCCTCCTGACCCCCCCAAGACCTGCCAAAAGTCCCTGGTGGTCCAGCGGGGGACCAGGAGCGGTCCGGGAGCGATCTCCTGGACTTGGGCTTTCGGCTGCCAGTAGTCAAAATGGCGCCGACGGCCCTTTGCCCTCACTATGTCACTGGGGTCGACCAATGGCGGCGGTAGCCCCTGTGACATAGTAAGGGCAAAAGGCCCTTTGCCCTTACTATGTCACAGGGGCTACCGCCGCCATTGGTCGACCCCAGTGACATAGTGAGGGCAAAGGGCCGTCGGCA
This sequence comes from Rhinatrema bivittatum, assembly GCF_901001135.1. NCBI lineage: Eukaryota > Metazoa > Chordata > Amphibia > Gymnophiona > Rhinatrematidae > Rhinatrema > Rhinatrema bivittatum. Next base: position 6,225,440 of record NC_042622.1, read on the forward strand.
CCATTTTGACTACTGGCAGCCGAAAGCCCAAGTCCAGGAGATCGCTCCCGGACCGCTCCTGGACCCCCGCTGGACCACCAGGGACTTTTGGCAGGTCTTGGGGGGGTCAGGAGGGTGGGGGGTTGTAATTAATTTTGGAGGTATTGGGGGGCGTCAGGAGGGTGGGGGGTTTTGTTAGATTTTTACTTTTTTTATTAAAGATTTGTCTGCGAGCCAGATGCAGCCATCAAAAGAGTCACATCTGGCTCGCGAGCCATTGGTTCCCGACCCCTGGGCTAGATGATGGGAATTTATCTATTTATTTATTTATTTTTTAATTTTTTTTTTTATATACGGACATTCGATCTGAGATATCACATCAGTTTACATTCAGATACTGTAAGTATTTCTCTATCCCCAGAGGGCTTACAATCAAACAGGCCAATACAGTAAAGCGCGGCCACGGTTACCCTGTTTTTAACCCGCTTTGGACGCAAATTTTGGACGCGTATGGCTAACTCGCGATTCAGTGTCCGGTTTTACGCGTAGTTACCGCTTACTGAAACGGACGCGTATCCGTCTCCGCCCGCCGAATGTATATGATATGTTAATGATCCATTTAGCTATTCCCTCCGATACAGTAACGTGTGCCCAGATTATCGCCTTTTTAACCAGCTATTTTGCCGCGACTTTAACCTGCAAATTTTCCGCCTACCCTGACCCTGGCGTTAGTGTGGTGTTCAGTCAGTTTCCCACTGCCTTGAGCTGTATCTTCGCCTCCTCTGGATCTCCCTCCTTCAACTTTCTCTGCACAAAAGTCATTTAAAACATGTTCCTTTCACTCTAGGGCCGGGCCGCTGGGAAGGCCCGATCTGGGCCCGCTTTCCCTACCACCGCAGGTATAGAATCAGAGTTCTAATTCATATAATGCCAGGAGAGGGGAGCTGGAGACCCCGAAAACCTTCCCTTCTTCTCCTCCCCGAGCGTGGCGGAGCAGTTTAGCAGGCCGTCCGTTCATGGCCGTCCGTTCATCGGCCGTCTGTTCATGGCCGTTCATCGGCCTTCCGTGGCCGTCCGTTCATGGCTTTGCCACTGCCTTGAGCGCCAGGGCTTGGGCGTCCAGCCGGGCGCTCAAGGCAGCGGGAGGTCGCAGCGTCGGCGCTCAAGGCAGCGGGAGATCGCGGCGTCCATTCAGGGCCTTCCCGCAGCCTTGAGTGCCCGGCTGGGTGCCCAAGCCACGGCTTGGGCGTCCAGCCGGGCGCTCAAGCAGCGGCAAGGCCATGAACGGATGGCCACGGAAGGCCGATGAACGGCAATGAACAGACGGCCGATGAACGGACGGCCATGAACGGACTCCCTGTTAAACTGCTCCTCCACGCTCTGGGAGGAGAAGGGGGGAAGGCTTTCGGGGTCTCCAGCTCTCCCTCTCCTCTCCGTTCATGGCCGTCCGTTCATCGGCCGTCTGTTCATGGCTGTCCATTCATGGCCTTGCCGCTGCCTTGAGGGCTCGGCTGGATGCCCAAGCCATGGCTTGGGCGTCCAGCCGGGCCCTCAAGGCAGTGGGAGGTCGCGGCATCGGCGCTCAAGGCAGTGGGAGGTTGCGGCGTCCGAGGAGCCAGCAGGGTGGCATTTCCATGGCCATGTGTGGCGGTGGGCGTGGGCCACGGAGGTCTTGGGGCTTCCAAAAGGAGGGCGTCCAATGGGGAGGGAATCACTGCCTGGGAGGCACTCGGGTCACGCTAACCTTTGGGATCTGGGATCTCCTTCTCCCGTCCTCCCCGCCTGGAGATGGCTCCCGACCTGCGAGAGACTGAAGGCAGAGCCCGAGCTCGTAAGTAGAGTCAGTCAGTCTCTCTCTCACTCTCACTCTCTCTCTCTCTCTCTCTCTCACACACATGAGGAAGAGTTAACAAATAAGAACTAATGGGTGCTCAAGGCAGTGGGGTCTGTAGAAAAGAACTTACCTGGTGGAATGACATTTGAAATGACAGGTACCAGTGCACCCAGGATACTGTATAGGCGCTGTATACCGCTCTATACAGTAAAATGGATTGCGCACACCTACTGCTTCATGGACGCCGCTTGCATTTGCGTCTCATTTGAATACTGTATCGAGCGGTATGTGAACCAAATTGTGCGCCCTGCCCAGCCACACACTTTCTTACGCGTCCTTACTGTATCGGCCTGTAAGTTTTGTACCTGAGGCAATGGAGGGTAAAGTGACTTGCCCAAGGTCACAAGGAGCGACAGCGGAACTCGAACCCTGGTCTCCTGGTTCATAGCCCCCCCTGCTCTAACCACTAGGCTATTCCTAGAGTAGCGCCATGGGGGTGGCTTGCTGGAATGTTAACTACTACCTGGTGATTACTACCCTTACTCAAAAAAATCCCTTGCATGGTTAATGCAACCCCAACATTGCTCTCTGCTTCAACAACAGGGGGAAATGTGGAAAAGAGGATTTGCATTCAGATAACAACCAAAAAGGACTGAACTTCACAATCTGGGTAAACAAATAAGCGTGGGAGTAGCTTGCTTATTATGGCGGTTACTACCCTAAACCAATTAAGCCTGATACATCACTTTGAAAGCATATACAGTGTTGCTATCTGCTTCAACGGTAGGGGAAAGTGAGGAAAACAGGATTTACATTCAGACATCATCCAACAAGGCATCGATCTGTACAATCTGGGTAAACAAGCATAGGGTTAACTTGCTTGATGCGGAGGTTACAACCCTTAACCATAAGCCTGGAACAGCTGTCTACAATCCATCAATAGTCTGCTTTCCAGCCTGAACCTAATCCTTAATTCAAATAAGACTGAAATCCTCATCATCTCTCCAGACGATAACCACGCTCTCCTCAACTCCCAAAGCGCATCACAATTCGCAAATTCATTCATCAACCACTCCTCCTCTGTCAGAGACTTAGGGGTTAGGCTTGACAACCTATTCAACCTAAAATCGTTCGTCCTCAATACAACTAAAGAATGTTTCTTTAAACTGCAAGTTCTCAAAAATCTGAAACCTCTCCTACATTTCAGCGACTTCCGCTTAGTAGTTCAGTCTATCATCCTTACAAAGTTAGACTACTGTAATTCTCTTCTCCTTGGCCTCCCTGCGATAACCATCAAACCTCTACAGATGGTCCAGAATGCTGCGGCTAGGATACTTACCAACTCAAACAAAAGAGCCCACATCACACCCATCCTGCACAGCCTTCACTGGCTTCCAATAAAATCCAGGATCACCTTCAAAGCCTTAATGATGATTCACAAGGACATTCACGGCATAGCCCATCTCAAACTAAGCTCCCAACTCCGCCCGCACACATCTGATAGACCAATCAGAAACGCTTATAAAGGATCTCTAAATGCACCACCGGTCAAAACCACATTAAGAAAACGCGCAATTTCTACAGCCGGGCCCACCCTCTGGAACTCTCTGCCACCGGAGCTCCGCCAAGAACCATGTCATCAAACATTTAAGAAACACCTCAAAACATGGCTTTTCAGACAAGCTTTCCCGGAGTCCCAAGAACACGCTGACACTGGTCAAAGGACATAACATGACAAAGGACACTGGTCAAAAGACTTAACAGGACTTTATGGGGATCCTTGAGCATCCTCAACCACCTCAGCATGTTCCACTCCCTCCCCTCCTCCTCCTCTTCTTGCCCTCCATCCATTAGCCTCCTCGTCCTTTCCCTCTCTCTATTCATGGCTACCCGTTCCCTGGTCCCCCTTACACACCTGATGTCATCCTCTACCAAGATAACCCCTACTATCTCACTTTATGAGCTTCCTCCCAACCATTATACCCAATAGCCAATGCAAATGTTTTGATATCCTGGCTTTGTTCTTACATCCTTTAGGGCCCCCGTCTATGCCCTATACGGATGGTACTCAGGTTCATAGCGATAGTCTATTAGACGCCCTGTTTTAATGTAATGCCTGTTTACTAATGTTTTGCTGTTCTATTTATTTTTATTTTATAACATGCCTTGTTGTAATGTAACGCCTTAGCCGCGATGGTTCTGTTATAATGGAAACCGATTTGATTTGATATTTTTTATCAAGAATGTCGGTATAAAAAAGAATTTTTTAAATAAATAAAAAAATAAGCCTTATGCTCACCTTTGATGCAACTCCAACATTACTCTCTGCATCAATGACAGGGGATGGCAAGAAATTTGAATCAAACAGTTACCAACAAGAGCCCTGAAGTTGGTGGTTGGTGAAACAGATAAGTATGGGAAAAGAAGTGTGGAAGCTTGCTGGGCAGAGTAGATGAGCCGATTGGTCTTTTTCTGCCATCATTTCTATGTTTCTATGTGGCCAGAGTGGACACTGTGCAGTCAGATTATTACAGTAGGCAGCAGTTGGACCCGGGAGAATGGGAGTTGTTCTCAGAGGCCTTGGACCTCATTTGAGCCAGGTGGGGCAGCCCCCAGCTGGATCTGATGGCGTCGCGAGGCATGCCAAGGCAGTGTGATTTTTCAATCGCAGGCGAGAGGTCGGAATCGAGGGAATTGATACTCTGGATCTCCCTTGGCCAACAGAGATCCTGTTACACGTGTTTCCTCCATGACCTCTCATAAGTCACATGCTGCGGCGCATAGAGAACCACCCAAGAAGGTTTGTTATAGTATTGCCGGAGTGACTGTGCCCGCCTGTGGTTTGCAGATCTGGTTCATCTCGTGATAGATAGTCCCATTTGATTGGCTCATCTACAGGGGTTACTTCGGCAAGGACCTATCATCTTAGATCGGGCAGATCGTTTTTGTCTCGGGACTTAGCTTTTGAGAGGAGACAGCTTGGGGTACTTGGAGCCATTTATTGTTACCTTACTACTGGCTAGGAGGAAATCCACTTCTCTTGCCTGTGTCTGAGTGTGGAGAGTTTTTGAGTCCTGGTATTTGGAGGAAGTTCTAGAGCCTTTACGGGTGGACATTCCTCAGATCTTAGCATTCTTGCAGCATGACTTAGCGAAGGGACTGGCCTACAATTCTCTGAGTTTAGGTGGCAGCCTTAACATGTCTTCCCTGTACGTACCTGGATCAGTCCAGACAGTGGGTTATGTCCCCAATCCAGCAGATGGAGTCAGCACAAGCTTTGAGGGGGCGTATCCATATATCCTACTACCCCCTCTGCAGGAGGTAAGTTACAGGGAGGGCCGTTGGTTTCTCAAGATTTTGTCCATTTTCTGAAGGGGGCGAAACATTTACATCTGCCAGTTCTTAGGATGCATCTGTCATGGAGCCATAATTTGGTTCTTTGCGTGCTTTGTGGACCTCCTTTTGAGCCATTGCGACAGGTGTCTTTAAAGGACCTCACCTTGATGTCTGTCTTCCTGGTGGTGATTTGTTCAGTCAGGAAAATTTTGAAGCTGCAAGCTTTGTCATGTAGAGAGCCTTTTCTACAGATTACGGACAATGGGATTTCATTGCTTACAGTTCCTTCCTTTTTATTGAAGGTGGTCTCATTTCATCACAACCAGTCGGTGGAGTTTCCGGCATTTCCGCATTTGTCGGAGGCACCGCACTTATTGGATGTTCATTGGCCTCTATGGCAGTACTGTAAGATCACTAACAATTTTCGGTGTTCAGATCATCTATTTCTCTTGTTCAGTGCAGCAAAGAAAGGAAGTAAGACATCTAAGACCACGATTGCTCGTTGGTCGAAGGAAAACATTTTTTCAGCCTCTCTTTGTAAAGGTCGGGCGGTCCCAGAGGGTTGCGCGCACACTCTTCTAGGGTACAGGCAGCCTTCTGGGCGGAGTGTCAGCTGGTGTTGCTGCAGGGAATCTGTAGGGCAGCAACATGGTCTTCACCTCACACTTTTAATAAACATTACCAGTTGGATGTTTGGGCGCCTGAGGAGGCTGTATTTGGGGAGAGTGTGTTACGAGCGGGTCTTTTGTGTTCCTACCCACTATAGGGGAGCTTGGGTACATCCCACTTGTCTGTATTGATCTGGGGTATGAACAGGAAATTAAAATTGGTTGTTAACTGCTAATTTTTGTTCCTTGAATACCACAGATCAGTTCAGAAGCTTGTCCCCTTGGTTTTGAAAGACCGTTATTGCTTCAGTATGTGTATATAGAAGAACTTGCTATGTGTATATAAGTTGGAACTAAAGGCTGAAAGTATTCAGTCCTTTTATTAGATGTGAGAGCTCCCAGGTCAAGGGGTTCCAATCTTTTGTTCTCTAATCACCTTGGAGGGGAGAGTTGAGTTGAGTTTTGGGAATTTTAACTCTATTTTGGCTTGGGTACTGGTCAATACTGAGGGACTACAGGTGTCCTCTTGGTTATGTAGCAGTGCCTGAAATGTTTTTATTCTCTGTCTCCATCTGCTGGTAGGGATGCAAACCCCTACTTGTCTGGGCTGATCTGTGGTATTCCAAAAATGAAAATTAGCAGGTAAGAACCAATTTTCCTTTCCCGTTGTGAATCTGCAAGAGATTCAAGAGAGAAGACTCCTTCTTTCAAACTAGCGCGACTGCTGACGCAAATGTCAGAAGCATCAGGAGCTGCCATTGATCTATTGGTGGCAGCAGAGACCTCTCGGGAACTAGGGGATTGCCCACCTCCATTATCTCCTGCAATACAGGGCCCTGAGGAAGGGCAAAAAGATTCTGAGGCAGTTTAGGACCTCTGGGGGTGGACTCTGAAGATTCCTTTGCCTTTTCTTCTGAGTTTGTTCTGCTGTTCAAGAACAAAAGATATGCCATACTGGGTCAGACCAAGGATCCATTAAGCCTAGAATCCTGTTTTCAATAATGGCCAGTCGAAGATACAAGTACCTGGCAAGTATCCAAATATTAAATAGATCCTATGCTACTAATGCCAGTAATAACAATGGCTGTTCCCTAAATCAGCTTGATTACTAGCTGTTTATGGACTTCTCCTCCAAGAACTTATCCAAACCTTTTTTGAACCCAGCTATACTAACTGCCCTAACCACATCCTCTGGCAACAAATTCAGAGCTTAATTGTGCGTTGAGTGAAAAAGAATGTTCTCCGATTCATGGAGTGCCCCCTAGTCCTTGTATTAGCCAAAAGAATAAATAACTGTTTCACATTTGCTCATTCAAGCCCTTTCATGATTTTGTAAACTTTCATCATATCCCCCCCCCCCCCTCCTCCTCAGTTGTCTCTTCTCCAAGCTGAACAGCCTTAACCTCTTTAGTCTTTCCTCATTGGGGAGTTGTTCCATTCCCCTTATCATTTTGGTCTCCCTTCTCTGTACTTCATCCAGTGCAACTATATCTTATTTGAGATGTGATGACCAGAATTGCACACAGTATTCAAGGTGCGGTCTAACCATTGAGCAATACAGAGGCATTATGATGACATCCTTCATTTTACCATTCCCTTCCCAATAATTTCGAACATTGTTTGCTTTTTTGACCGCCACAGCACACTAAGCTGAAGATTTCAATGTAATATCAACTATGACGCCCTGATCTTTTTCCTGGGTGGTAACTCCTAAAATGGAACCTTACCGTGTAGCTACAGCATGGGTTATTTTTTCCTATATATGTCACCTTGCACTTGTCCATATTAAATTTAATCTGCGATATGGATGCCCAATCTTTCAACTTTATATGGTCCTCCTGCAATTTATCACATAAGAACATAAGAAATTGCCATGCTGGGTCAGACCAAGAGTCCAACAAGCCCAGCATCCTGTTTTCAACAGAGGCCAAACCAGGCCACAAGAACCTGGCAATTATCCAAACACTAAGAAGATCCCATGCAACTGATGCAATTAATATTTCCTATAACTCCTATTTCTCCTATTTCTGTACATATTGTATATACTTGCAAATCTTGTTTATAACATTTAATACAATTCCCCATATTTCCCCCCCTAAATTATTTTCTTGTTAACATGTTACTTTTATTATATGTAAAGTTATTATTATTTTCTTGTTAACACGCTACTATTGTTCGATGTAAAGTTACCTCTGCTACCTCTGTTCGATGTAAAGCGCTACTCCAGGCGCCGTTTTGTGTTACAATGTGAACCGATATGATATCATTGATGAATGTCGGTATATAAAAATCTCAAATAAATAAATAAATAATAGCAGTGGCTATTCCCTAAGTAAACTTGATTAGTAGCCGTTAATGGACTTCTCCTCCAAGAACTTATCCAAACCTTTTTTGAACCCAGCTACACTAACTGCATTAACCACATCCTCTGACAACAAATTCCAAAAACCGCTTGTGATTTAACTATTCTAATACTTTTGTGTCAGCATAGTTAAATCTAGTCAGAAATAGCAGCAGGCCTTAAGAGGTCTAGGTCCGAGGTATACCTCATTAGGCGATTCACGACCTAGGAAGAGACCCAAAGTCTCGAAGAAGAAAGGATCTGCGAATATCCTGAGGGTCTTGGTGCTGACGGTTTGACCACATAGTCCTAGGGAGGACTCTGAGGAATTGGAGGATTATGTTGTGCCGGCAGACAACTCTCCTGGCATGGGTTCCAATCATGATTTTCGGATCTGGAAGATGTTCCAGAAGAAGTGCCTGTAATCAAAGGGTATGACCCTAAGGTGATGTCTCTTCTGTGAGGAGGAGCTGTGGCTTTTGATTCTGCAGCTTCTTAAGGAGCTAGGGATCAAGGTCCTGCAGGAGGAGTCTGTGGACCTGGTCATGGAAGGATTGAGGAGCCTGGCAAAGGCTCTAACCTACCATTCTCTTCTGCCGAGTAGCAGCTATACTCTTATTGGTCTCATATGCAATGTCTACAGTGTGGTTTCTTTCCTGCAGAACTTTTATCCTACTCGACTCTTTGTCATCTTAACATATGGTGCCATCCTGCCTGTCGTGTGGATATAACATATACCCTGGCCCTGCGCTGGCTTTGAGTGTCCCTGAGGAGTTACAAACCAGGGAAGCCAGGGGTCAAATCCCACTGCTGCTCTTTGTGACCTTGTGACTTGCCTCAGGTACAAATTTACAGGGTCATTCATCAAACCGTGTTAGGGCCTCATGGCACAATAAAAGGGAGTCTAATGTGCGATAAACAAGCAATCTTTGAGTATGCAAAAGCTAGAAAATTATGCAAATGAGGGATTCTTACTGCACTTCATGGAAAAATAACACTGGAAATAGTTTATATCGTGCCATAGCGGCTGTCATCATGCGTATTATCGCGAGTGATAAAACAAGGGCTTTCCTAACACCCTGCTGGGCCAAAACCCCCTCTTACCTGCCATGTCTTCCTAACTCTCTGATGTTGGGGGGATGGAAGTGGGATTCGTGTGTTTACTCGCTTTTAGCACGCACATACGTATACGTACCTATGTTATAATGGTTGCGGCCATTGTATTACGCACGTGCAGATATGCAGCGTGGTACAACAGGCTGGACACGCACATGTGCGCGCGGCTCCCACTTCCACCACATAAGAGTTAGGATTTTAAGAAGGGATAGGGGTTCATGTGGATGTGTTTGGGGCTGCAGCGGGGAAACGAGAGGGGGATAATTGAAAATGTTTGATTATCTTTCTGAGCAGCCTTTGGAGTGCCTATGAGACATTGCGCTCTGAAGGTTTATGTATGTGGATTATTTGAGGAGAGGCTGCCACTACTATCCAAGATTTACTATGTTCCTAAGAAAAAGAGAATCATCAATACTGAGGAAGGGGGATTGGATCTGTTGTCTCCTAATACTACTGATCACTTTTTAGAATCTTCCCTGGATGATATTCCACTTAGAGCTACTCATCTGTTTGGAGCTGGATAAAGAGACAGTTTTTCAGAAGCTTTTTTTTAAATAAAGATTTCTTAATTTGTGGTCAGAAAATACAGGTTTTCTTAGATGTTTCCTATATGATTCAGTGCAAAAGGAAGCAATTTCTTTCATTGAAACAGAGGGTACCGCGCAATTCACTAAGGCCTGCAATTTTAGAAAATCCAGGCCTAAGTTTGTATTTACTGACCCAGGACATCTAGAAACGTTCTTTTGGGAAAAAACAGTAGAACAACTCATAGCAAGTAATCATAAGGTACGTAGCTATGAATAGGATAAATATATTATTGTAAAATCTCCTTCTATCCTTTCTTTATTATTATCAATTCTTTGATTTTCTTATTGTTTGCTACCCCCTTTAATGTGCACTGGATTATAAATATGCTGTTAGATTAATTCTTCTGCTTTGAGATTTCTTTTTGAAACTACTCATGGATACTGATTGTTTCATGATTTGCTTAATTTACATTATTAGTTGAAAATGATTTAAATTCTGTTATTTAACTTTTTTTTTCCAAGCCTTATGGCTTGTTAACAATTTTTTATAAATGTTCATTGTATTTGACTATGGAAATATATTTCCTGCTTTTTCTGTTTTATGTAAACCGGTATGATTTGCATTTGATGTAAGAATGTCGGTATATAAAAATAAAAAATAAATAAATAAATAAATGTGGTTACCTTGCTCTATTTAAAGTTTTAGATTAAACGGGACAGGTGCCAGCGCCATTGCCAGTTTCACCAGTTTGCCCATGCAAGGGCCAGGACTTCCCATCCCCTTAGGTTATCTGTCCTCCTTTTCCCCCTGTTCGTCCTGGAGTTTCTTCTTTTGACTTGCAGGCAGGCAGGCAGGGGAGCCCAGCACGGCTGTGGGCGTACGTATCCCCCTCGCCCCTCTTTATATACTTTTTCACGCGTGCACACAGCGGGAGATATGCGCGCGCTCTGGCGATGTTTAAAACCCCGCTCAGCGCAGGCCAGCCAGAGTTTGGCACGTCTCTCCCGGTTTGGACGCGCAACACGCTAAGGCATCACACGCTGCGATACTTTGTCCCGCCATGCAAGATTTTTTTGCGGGTTACAGAATTTACCTACGCAGTGCGGGATTTAAGAAATTTGCCTAATCTCGCCCCTTTTTTTTATTGCAGCCACTAACTCGCCATATTTTATTTATAGCAATGTGATGATTGTAAGCTGCCTGGGGCAGGGAAATACCTACAGTATCTGAATGTAATCTGCCTTGAAGCGCTGAAAAAGCAGAATATAAATCAGATTAAAAAATAACAATAAAAGTCATTCTCACAGGACAGCAGGATGGTAGTCCTCACAAATGGGTGACATCGAGGATGGAGCCCTGTACGGAAAACTTTTCTGTCAAAGTTTCAACAAGCTTTGACTGACACTGGCACACTGGGTGCACTGAGCATGCCCAGCCTGCAATTATCCCTGTGAGCCACAGGTGTCTCCCTCAGTCTTCTTTTTTCCGCTCTGCAGTCAGCATAGCGGTTGGAGCTCTGTGAGGATTTTTAACTAATTACCTCATGGAAACACTTAACTTTTCACTTCAAAAAACACTTTTCCCTGCACAGGTCTCCCTCCGCGTACGTTTTTACGACGCTCGGTGAGTACTAATTCTTATTTTTCGGTCGGTTCCTGTCACTATCTTAAGGCTGTTAACTGACTGAAGCCTTCCCTTCCCCCATTTTTCAGTTAGCTTTAAACAGCTTGCGAGTATCTCTGTGACACTCTGCTTGCTTATGCTAGTGGGGTAGGGATTTTTTCCTTAACTTTAGGACCTCTGTAGCTTCAAGTCCTTCGTTCCCTGGTACCCTCACGCATTCGATACCCTATCGCTACACCGGGACCCTCCTAAACCGCCCTGGGCTTTTATGTCATCAGCGCCCCTCCCCCCACGGTGCCCTGATGCCTTTATCCATGTTTTTTGCTTTTCAGTGCTACCAGGCTTTTTCCTCCTACGCACTGTTTTTTTCCTTGGGCTTCCTCGGTGCCGTCCCTACCCGGATGCATGCCATTGACGCACACGCTGTTAGTCACTGCCATGCATACTCGGGTCGCCGCCACCGCTGCCCGAGACACTTTTTAACAATCCCAGGGTCACTTCATCGATGCCACCCCCCCTTTTGGGGATGCCATCGATGCCCCATCCTCCCCACCGATGTCCAGCCCTTTTCCATCGGTGGGCATCGGTGCCACATCGATTCGTCGGTGGGCATCGATGCCGGATGGTCCCCATCGGTGGACATCGGTGCCGGATGGTCCCCATCGATGGACATCGGTGCCGGATGGCTTGTCCGTCGATGGCATTGGTGCCGGATGGCCGTCCGTCGATGGCATCGGTGCCAGGTCCTTTTGCATCGATGGACACCGATGCCCAGTTGTTTCATCCATGGGCATCTATGTTAGAATGCATCCATCGAGGGCAGTCGATGCCAGGCTGCTCCCATCGGTGAAATTCGATGCCCAGGTGGGTCCCATCGGTGGGTATCCATGCCGGCTCGATTCCGTGGATGGGCGTTGATGCCAATGCCAGCCTTATGGCTGGCATCGATGCCCATGCTGATTCCAGGACTGGCGTTGATGCCGGGATGGAATTCATCGACTGGGAGATCCATGCCATCGATTCCATACGTGTCCATATCGATGCCACCGACACACGTGTCTGGGGCACCGATGCCATGTACACTTGGAAATCTGAGTCTGTCCAAATCGATACCGTCAACGTCTGTGGCCCTATAGTTGATGCCCGTGGCCATGCCACAAACGGCATAAATGCCCGCCTCCATGCATCGATGCCCTCGACACCTCCGTTTTCCTTCGGTGTCCTTGACGCCCTATTGATTCGACTTCGACTCAGTCGATGCCGGTATCTTTTTCAATAACGGCAATGTTTTTCGATTATTCGATTCCACATCGTTTCAAAGATACCTATGCCACTGCTGTCAGTGCCCGTCACTGTCATCATTCTCCTGGCCAGTCATCGACGATTTTTCATACCCATTTTGATGATATCCTCGAAGCCCCTTAGGTTGCCTTCAATATCGTCAATACCGACATAGCACCGCCACATAATACCCTCGCCTCCTCACATTGCTCCACGCTTTGGGTTCTTTTTTAAGCCCCGTATTAGCTTAAGACACTCCATTGTGTCAGGAGCAGAGCAGGCGTGCTGACAGTTCGTCATCGATCGCCTTCCAGGACGACGAGGGCTTCCATCTCGGCGCTGGGGAAAGACCGGGCCGAGCACCGTGGCACCCATCATCGCCGACATCGTGATCGTCCGCCGCTGACGCCATCCAGCACATCGGTGCCATCCTTCTCCAGGCTGGACAACGCTCGGGCAGAGCGACATCACCACTGCCATCAGCACTGTTCCTACAGTTTTGGCAGTCCTTGGTGATCCAGAACTTCCGGATCCAGGTCCGACAGCTTCTGCATTGGCGTCACGACACATCGAGCCGCTGTGACGAGGGAAGGGAACATGAGTTCCGTTAGGGCTCCTCTGTTCCTGGCGTGCCCCACCGTCAAGTGGTGTGGGACTATGGCCATCTGTTACACTTAGCAGTCTAAACGCCACTCACGCCTGGCCTGTCTCCTCTGTACCTGTGCCACCATACCGGGTTTCAGAGCGAGATGGACGTTTACGTCCCCGGCCTTACCCTCGAGGACTCCGGAGACCGTCGGAGTCAACAATCTTCACCGGCTCGTCTTGCGGCGATCCACGTCGGATGGTAAGTACCCGCTTCGGCGGCATTCCCATAGAGTTGTGTTCTCCCATTCGGACCGTGGTTCGAAAAGTTCTGGGTCATGTGCCTTTTAGAACTGTATTAGTGTCACATATCGCTATGTTAGCTATGTTAGCCACAATATCAGGAGAACCCCTCTATCTTCTTGGGATTGCAGCAGGGCTTCTTCTCTTGTCAGTAACAAGTCCCTGTGCCGACCAATGCTCTGACTCTTGGTTCCCTCCCAACCAAGGTCCAGCTGCATTGGCTGATCTGCTAAACATGAGATTCAGCAACCATTGCCCCATGTACAAGTCCACCTTGAGGCCTGGCCACAGGTCTCAGTGTCTCCTTGTACAGCATACAGAAATGCGGGTACCACTTACCGCTCACACACCTGCAGGAGCCTACATGATATCCTCCATTCCCTGTACGTACCTGGATCAGTCCAGACCGTGGGTTATGTCCCCATTCCAGCAGATGGAGTCAGCCAAAGCTTTGAGGGGGCGTCACCATAAGTACTACTACCCCCTCTGCAGGAGTTCAGTATCTTCTGACTCCAGCAGATGCGAGTAGGGGAATCTGGGCTTGTTCCCGATTACCTGTAACCATTGTTCCCTTGATTGGGTTTTTCTTCTCTGTCTATTATAGTTAGTTGTTTTGGATCAAGTTTGTTCTTTAAAAAAAAAAAAAAAAAAAAAAAGTTAATTGATTTAATTTGAGAGGCGGGACTTCCTTTTGGTGCTGTTTCTCTGTCTCTCTCTCTCCTTTCCCGGCGACTAGGCTGTTGTTGTTCACCGGGGTAAGTTGTATTGGTTTTTGCTGTATTTTTCTTTTGCAGCTTATTTGGACGCGGCGGCCGGTGGAACCGGCCTCCCAGCGTTTTCTCCCTCTCCCGCGGCCATCTTGCCGGCTCCTCGTGGGCTGGAGCAGGGAGCTCTTCTCCGGCGGGTTGTGAGGCCAGGAAGGCCCCCCCGCGGCCTCGTGGGCTGCAGCAAGGAGCAGGGAGCTCCTCTTTGGCGGGTTGTGAGGCCAGGAAGGCCCCCCCGCGGTGCCGTTCTTCAGCCGGCGGGCAGTGCAGGCCGATCGGGCCCCCCCCCCGCACCGGCGTTTCTTCTCTCGGCCCCCCCGAGGCTTTCGCACCGGCGTTTCTCCTCTCGGCCCCCCCCCGAGGCTTTCTGATTTTTTTTTTGCCTGCCGGCTCCGTTTTCGCTAGCGCTCCCGATGCCGCGGCCGTTGTGTTGTTCGGCCTGCGGCGAACCGGGATCGCGCATTTCGCGCGAAGGGATCTGCGCTCGGGGCCTTCCCGGGGGGGAAGGCATGTCGCGGTCCCGGGACGATTTTTCCTTTTTGGCAGGCTTGCCCGGGCGGTGCGGGCCGGCCCCTCCCCCAATCTTGGCGGGAACGGCGGCCATATTGCATTCCCTGCGCCCTGAGGGGACTCAGGCAGCGCAGGAGGACAGGGATTCCCCCAAGGGTTCCCCCCCGAGCTTGTTGCCGGAACCGGATCTGGTGGACACGGGTTCCACGGGGTCCCCCCCCACCGGGGCCCCCTCGGGTAGGCCGGGGTTTTTCCCCGGAATTTATACTGCTGAGGCACACTGCATATCTACAGGGCCTGGTCGCCCCCGCGGGTCCGCCCCCCGCTAGGGTCCCTCGGCCCTCGTCTCCCCCTCAGGCCCCCCCCGTCCCGGCGGGAGTGGGGGCCCCCCAGCCTCCCGCCCGCAGCCGGCTTCCCGTGGGAGTCGGAGGCGGGGGGCCGGGCCCAGCGTCCTGGATTTGGCGCAAGGGGACTCCTCGGCAGAGTGGGACGACCCGCGCACGCTGCGTCTCTTCCAGCGGGAAGAGCTGGAGGAGCTTATCCCGGATCCACCTGCTCCCGTAGCGCCCGCTGTCGTCACTTCGGCTAAGAAAGGTGACCCGGTGCTGGCAGCCCTTCGTCCGAGGGCTCGGGCGTTCCCCATCCACGAGTCGTCCCTGCAGCTCCTCCCCAGGGAATGGGACGCTCCCGAGGCTTTCCTCAAGGTCAGTTGTGCTGTGGAAAAGCTGTATCCGCTGCCGGAGGATTTTCTGGATCTCATCAAGGTTCTGGATCTCATCAAGGTACCGAAAGTGGACTCCGCGGTGTCGGCAGTCACGAAGAGGACGACCATACCCGTCACGGGTGGCGCAGCCTTACGGGATATGCAGGATCGCAAGCTGGAAGTTTTCCTCGAGGTCTCCGCGCTGGGGATGCGGGCGGTGATGTGCAGCTCGCTAGCGTAGGGGGCGAGCCTCCTCTGGGCGCAACACCTTCTCACCTCTCAGGTTCTGCCGGCCGGAGAGGCCGCCCAGGCGGATCGGCTGGAAGCTGCGGTGGCGTAGGGGGCTGATGCCTCCTACGACCTGTGTCTCGGTAGCGGCGGATACGTCCTCCAAGTCGAGCCTGGGGTCCCTGCTTTTCAGGGGTAAGTTCCTGTTCGGGGAGGACTTGGACCAGCTCATCAAGTCCCTGGGGGACAACGCGGTCCATCGTCTGCCGAAGGACAGGTACCGGCCCTCCAGGGCGTTCTCGTCTTCACGAACCAGGGCCAGGGCGCAACGGCGCTGCAGGAATTACAGGCCGGCGGCCCCCAGGCCCTCCGCCACCAGGTCACAGCCCTGGTCGCGCTCCTTTCGCGGGCGCAGGCCCGCGCGTCCCGCCTCCGGATCAGGGCAGCCCTCTCCTAAGTCCTCCCAATGATGTTCGGCTCGCCCACTCCATCGTCCCCAGGATTGGAGGGCGGCTGTACGAGGAGTGGGCGCGGATCACTTCGGACCAGTGGGTCCTGGATACCATAGAACACGGCTACGCGTTGGAATTTGTCCGCGCCCCGCAGGGAAGGTTCATCTTCTCCCCTCCAAGCGAAGGGCTGTGCAGTCGACACTGGGCCGTCTTCGGGAGATAGGAGCCATTGTGCCCGTGCCCCCCGGAGAGGTGGGCTTGGGGCCATTATTCCATCTCCTTCGTGGTTCCAAAGAAGGACGGCTCCCACAGACCCATCCTGGACTTGACGGAAGTCAACAAATCCCTCTGGGTGGTCCGATTCCGGATGCGGCAGTGCATCGAGGGGAGTTCCTGGCCTCCTTGGGCCTGACGGAGGCCTACCTTCCTATCCCCATCCGTCGGGAGCATCATCGGCTCCCCGGTTCAAGATTCTGGACCAACACTTCCATTTTGTAGCGCTCCCATTCGGATTGGAGACGGCACCGCGCACCTTCACCAAGATATCATGGAGGTCGTGGCGGCCGCCCTTCGGAAGGAGGGTATTCTGGTTCATCCTTACCTGGACGATTGGCTCATTCGAGCGAAATCTTTCACACTTGGTCAGGCGGCGGTGTCCAGGGTAATACAGTTCCTGCAGTCCCTGGGATGGGTAGTGAACTTCTCCAAGAGTTCCCTCGTACCCTCACAGCGCTTGGATTTTTTGGGGGTGACTTTCGACTCTCGTCTGAGCGCGGTCTTTCTACGACGGGACACGGCGCTTGCCTTGCGGGAACACATACAGCGGTTCTCTGCGTTACCAGTTCCCAACCCATGGGACTACCTGCAGCTCCTGGGGGTGATGGGCTCCACCGTCGACATGGTCCCGTGGGCGTTCGCTCACCTCCGGCCCCTCCAAAGGGCGCTTCTATCCCGCTGGAAACCTCTCTCGCAGGACTAACAGGGGCTCCTTCCCCCTTCCACAGGTGGCCAGGAACAGCTTCAGCTGGTGGATGGATCCGGAGAATCTGGCTCGCGGCGTGTCCCTCGATCTCCCACATTGGGTGGTGGTCACCACCGATGCCAGTCTCGTAGGCTGGGGGGGCGGTCTGCGAACGCAGCTCTGCGCAGGGGACGTGGTCCGCGGAGGAGACGAAGGGGTCCATCAATCGTCTGGAGACCAGGGCGGCCAGACTAGCTGTGCGCCACTTCCTACCACTCCTACGGAATCGGGAGGTTCGGGTCCTATCGGACAACGCGACCATGGTGGCCTATATCAACCGGCAGGGCGGCACTCGCAGTCCACAGGTCGCGCTCGAAGCAGCCATGCTGATGCAGTGGGCGGAACGACATCTGGTCCGTATGGCGGCCTCGCGCATTGCGGGCGTAGACAACGTCCAGGCGGATTTCCTCAGTCGCCAGCGCCTGGACCCCGGGGAATGGTCCCTCTCCGATGCAGCTGCTTGTTCGCCGGTGGGGAACTCCCCACATGGATCTCATGGCGTCCGCGCACAACGCAAAGGCTCCCCGTTTCTTCAGTCGTCGAAGAGAGCGAGGAGCAGAGGGTGTGGATGCTCCGGTGCTCCCGTGGCCAGACCATCTTCTTCTCTATGCGTTCCCGCCATGGCCTCTGGTGGGAAGACTACTTCGCAGATTAGAAGCTCATCGGGGACTCGTGATCTTCGTTGCACCAGAATGGCCACGGAGACCCTGGTTTGCGGACCTTCTCCAACTGGTGATCGACGGCCCCATCCGCCTGGGACATCTCCCTCGCCTCCTGCATCAGGGCCCGGTATTTTTCGACCAGGCAGAACTCTTCTGTCTTGCGGCCTGGCTTTTGAGAGGCAACGTCTCCGCCGCCAAGGTTACCAGGAGGCGGTAGTGTCAACGCTCTTGCGTTCCAAGAAGACTTCGACGTCGGCGACCTACGTTCGGGTCTGGAAGGTTTTCGAACTGTGGTGCATCGACCGGAACACGAGACCCGCAAAGGCTTCGGTTTCTACAAGCGGGGGTAGACAAGGGGCTCACCTATAATTCACTGCGAGTTCAGGTGGCCGCCCTTGGGTTGCTCCTGCGCGACGGGGGCTCTCTGCTTCAGCACCCGGATATTATGCGTTCCCTCAAGGGTGTCAAGCATTTGCGACCTCCGGTCCGGGAACCTTGTCCCGCTTGGAGTCTTAACCTCGTGCTCCGCTCTGTCGGAACCTCCATTCGAACCATTACGCAATGCGACGATTAAGGACCTCACTCTCAAGACAGTGTTTCTGGTGGCCATTTGCTACGCTCGACGCATCTCGGAACTGCAGGCCCTGTCGTGTAGAGAACCCTATCTCCGCTTCTCTGACTCCGGAGTTTCGCTCCGCACTGTTCCCTCCTTCCTTCCGAAGGTGGTGTCTGCGTTCCATGTGAATCAGACGGTGGAACTGCCGTCTCTCTCGTCGTCTGAACCAAGGGCTCTCCGACTTCTGGATGCCAAGCGCACTCTGTGTATCTATCTGGAGGCTACGAATGAGTTCCGGACTTCCGACCATCTCTTCGTACTTTGGTCCGGTCCTCGGAAGGGTTCCCAGGCCTCGAAGACGACCGTGGCCCGCTGGCTGAAAGCCAGCATTGCCGCTTCTTACATTGGGGCGGGGCGGACTCCCCCGCCCGGCATCGTGGCGCATTCTACGCGTTCGCAGGCGGCTTCCTGGGCGGAGACTCGTTCGGTCTCCCCACAGGAAATCTGTCGTGCGGCCACCAGGAAGTCGCTACATACGTTCTCGAGACACTATCGTCTACACCTCGCCTCTTCTGTCTCTGGGCATTTTGGCGAGCAGGTTCTCCAAGCAGGCCTCGCAGGACCCCACCCGGTTTAGGGAAGCTTGGGTACATCCCACGGTCTGGACTGATCCAGGTACGTACAGGGAAAAGAAAATTATTATTTACCTGCTAATTTTCGTTCCTGTAGTACCATGGATCAGTCCAGACGCCCACCGCTTTTGGGTTGCAATCCTGCTCAGCTGCCTTCTATGGGGCGATAGTGATCATTCCTGTTTTTCACGATTTCTCAGTTCTCACTGTATTTCGCAGTCCCTTTTGGGGTTGACACGCTGTTTTCATGTCCTCCTACCCGTTGGTGGGAGGGTTACAGTTCATTCTTTGGTTGTGCGGCTGTTTGTTGCCGTTCTCTTTAACCTTGATCCAATACGGGGGTTTGTTTGTTTACTCGGGCTTTGATATACTCGATACTGAACTCCTGCAGAGGGGGTAGTAGTACTTATGGTGACGCCCCCTCAAAGCTTTGGCTGACTCCATCTGCTGGAATGGGGACATAACCCACGGTCTGGACTGATCCATGGTACTACAGGAACGAAAATTAGCAGGTAAATAATAATTTTCTTTTGGGACACCTCCTGGTCTCCCATCTGGTTAGATATCAGAGCGGCCACCCCACCTTGTACCAAAGTCCTGGTACACTCCCCCAGGCGCTACGAAGTGCAGAGGGGAGAAGGGAGGGGGGTTGGGGAGTTTTAATTGCACTATTCTTTCTTTTAACAGAAAATAGTTACTCTCCGCACATCCTGGACCTAAGAAAATCCAACTTTCTTTAGACGTCACAGGTACAATGGTATCTTTGGTTACCATCACTCCATACTGCAGTAAGTACATTATTTTAATGTTTCTATGTGCTTTATGGTGAGTCAACATTACAACCCCAAGCTCTGCCGCTGGCACCAGCTTCGGTAAGTGAACTGTCTCTTGCATCACTGTTGGTGAATGCTGTTTTCTCTGCGGAGTGTAACATCATTCACTTTCCTTGCATAGACTACTGCTAACCACTTTCAGTACATGCAAGGAGCTCTCACTTTTTTCAGGACTCACTATACATTTACTAACTGGGATTACTGTCACTGCCATAAATCCCTTCTGTAACACTTCTGGACACCACAGTCTTAAGACCCTCTTGTCCAGCATGCGCACAGACATTCTGATACATTGTTATATGTCCCTGCGCATATTTTCCATAACCTCAGCCTTTCAACTTTTCATGGTTGGGCTATGGGGTTTCTTCCCACTATGCATTTTTCTCATAATTCAAAACTGCTATGGGTTATATTCAGTGACATTCTATACTCAATGGACCTAAGTGGTTTCATTGCTTTCGTCCCTGATTCTTATCCCAGTTCGAACTAGGACCTAGTCTCCTTCGACTCATGCTCGCAATTCCTTAGGGTTATAAAGTTTCTCCTGAAAGCTGTCAACCCATTATGCATCTATTGCACTCCAGCATAGTTTCTCATAAACTTCCTGGACGTTGCACCCATGAGTTATGCCCTTATGCCTTCCATTCCCTGTACGTACCTGGATCAGTCCAGACCGTGGGTTATGTCCCCATTCCAGCAGATGGAGTCAGCACAAGCTTTGAGGGGGCGTATCCATATATACTACTACCCCCTCTGCAGGAGTTCAGTATCTTCTGACTCCAGCAGATGCGAGTAGGGTACTTGGGTTTCTCCCAACTTTGTCTAGGTTTTTGACTTTTACCTCTGCTTCTTTCCCTTGGGCTTCTGCCTATTTCTTTTGAATCAAGTTTTCTTGTTTAAAAAAAAAAAAAAAAAAAAGTTAATTGAAAGGGTTCAATTTTGGGGAGGCGTGGCTTACCCTTTGTCCTGTGTGTCCTTTCCTTTGCTTCGGACCGTACGGGGTAAGTGGTAGTGTTGGTATCGTCTTTTGTGTTCTTTTCTTTCAGCTCCCCAAACCTCTCCTGCCTCGCGGATGCTGGTGGTGCCGGCCTCTCCGCGCGGGCTAGCCTGAAAGCGGCCATTTTGCAGCTCCTCGTGGGCTGCTGGTGCAGGCAGGCAGTTCTGTGTTTCCTCGGCGGGCCGTGCGGCCGGGAGGGCCCCCCCGCGACACTTGGCTTCTTCTCCGCCGGCGGGCAGTGCAGGCCATCGGGCCCCCCCGCGGCGGCGGCGCGCTTGCTCGCGGAACCCCGGGACTCGATTTCTTTTTGATTTTTTTTTTTACTTTAGTTTTCGCGGGTTTTCGCCGCGGCACTGATGCCGCGACCTACGCGCTGCGCAGCCTGCGGCGAGCCGGGGTCCCGCATCTCCCGGGAAGGCATCTGTGCACGGTGCCTTCCCGGGGGAGAAGGCACCTCTCAGCCCGCCGCTGATTTTTCGTTTCTTGTGCCTCTGCCTGGACGCCGTCGGCCGGCCCCTCCCCCATTCCTGGCGGGAACGGCGGCCATTTTGAGCACGCAGCGTCCGGAGGGATTTCAGGGCATGCCGGATGACAGGGATTCGGCAGCGGCTTCGCCCCCGACCTTGCTACCGGAGCAAGGCTCGCAGGGGCAAGCCAGCGCGGAGCCACCGCCTGCTGGAGCCCCCCCGGCCAGACCAGGGTTTTCCCCGGAGTTTATACTCCTTATGCACACAGCTTACCTGCAGGGATTGGATGAACCGGTGGGACCCCCCCCTGCCAAACTGTGCCGGACCTCGCCCGCGGCTTCGGCCCCCCCCTGTCTCGGCGGGAGTGGGGGCCCCCCGTCCTCCCTCCCGCGTCCGGACGGTTCCAGGACCGGTGGGAGCGGGGCCAGACCCAGGGGCCCTTGATCCCGATTTCCCAGACTTGGGCCAAGGGGACCCCACGCCGGAAGGAGACGATCCGCGTACGCTGCGGCTCTTCCAGAGGGAAGAACTGGAGGAGCTCATCCCACGAATTATTCAGGAACTGGATCTGGACCCGCCGCCAGACCCGCCCGCTCCAGTAGCGCCTGCGGTGGTCACGTCCTCGAAGAAGGGGGACCCGGTCCTGGCTGCCCTACGGCCGAGGGCCCCGGCATTTCCCATTCACGAATCGTTCCTGCAGCTTCTCACGAGGGAATGGGATACCCCTGAGGCTTCTCTAAAGGTAGGCCGCGCCATGGAAAGGCTGTATCCACTACCACAGGATTTCCTGGATCTCATCAAGGTACCGAGAGTGGATTCCGCAGTTTCAGCGGTCACAAAGAGGACGACAATTCCGGTGACGGGAGGGGCGGCCTTGCGGGACACGCAAGATCGCAAATTGGAGATCTTCCTGAAGAGAGTCTTCGAGGTCTCCGCCCTGGGGATGAGGGCAGCGATGTGCAGTTCCCTCGCCCAGCGGGCGAGCCTCCTGTGGGTACAGCAACTCCTCACCTCCCAGGATCTGCCTGCTGCGGAGGCCGCCCAGGCGGATAGGTTAGAAGCTGCGGTGGCATACGGGGCGGATGCCTCGTATGACCTGTTCCGAGTCCTGGCTAGGTCCATGGTCTCGGTGGTGGCGGCCAGACGCCTGCTTTGGCTCCGCAACTGGGCGGCGGATACGTCCTCTAAGTCAAGTCTGGGCTCCCTGCCTTTCAGGGGTAAGTTCCTCTTTGGAGAAGATCTGGACCAGCTCATCAAGTCCCTGGGAGAAAACGCGGTTCACCGCCTTCCGGAGGATAGATATCGTCCTTCTCGTGCGTTTGCTTCTTCCCGGACTAGGGCCAGGGCGCAGCGGCGTTACCGGAGCTACAGGCCGGGGGGTTCCCGGCCTGCCGCGCCCAGGTCTCAGCCCTGGTCGCGGTCCTTTCGTGGACGCAGGCCCGCCCGCACCTCTCCAGGGGCAGGTAATCCCTCCCCCAAGTCCTCGCAAAGATGCCAGGCTCGCCCACTCCGCCGTACCCAGGATCGGGGGACGGCTGACGTTTTTCTACAAGGAGTGGGCGCGGATTACCTCAGACCAGTGGGTTCTGGACACCGTAAAGCACGGCTACGCATTGGAATTTGTCCGCCCACCAAAGGGTCGTTTCATTTTCTCCCCTTGTGGCTCGGCTCTCAAGAGACGAGCGGTGCAGTCAACGCTGGACAGGCTTCAGGAGATAGGCGCTATTGCGCCCGTGCCCTTCGGAGAGGTGGGCTTGGGCCACTATTCCATCTACTTCGTAGTGCCAAAGAAGGACGGATCGTCTCGGCCCATCCTGGACCTCAAGGAAGTCAACAAGTCCCTCCGAGTGGTCCGCTTTCGCATGGAAATGCTGCGGTCGGTGATTGCGGCAGTACATCCGGGGGAGTTCCTCGCCTCCCTGGACCTCACGGAGGCTTACTTACATATTCCCATACGTCCGGACCATCATCATCTTCTCCGGTTCAAGATTCTGGACCAGCACTTCCAGTTCGTCGCTCTCCCGTTTGGGCTGGCAACGGCACCGCGCACCTTCACCAAGATCATGGTAGTCGTGGCTGCGGCCCTTCGGAAGGAGGGTATTCTAGTCCACCCCTATCTCGACGACTGGCTCATACGGGCGAAGTCTTTCACCCACGGCCAAGCGGCGGTGTCCCGGGTGCTACAGTTCCTGCATTCCCTGGGATGGGTAGTGAATTTTTCCAAAAGCTCCCTCGTGCCCTCTCAGCGCTTGGATTTCTTGGGGGCGACCTTCGATACCCGACTGGGCAAGGTCTTCCTGCGACAGGACAAGGCGCACTCTTTGCGGGATCACATACTGCGATTCTCTGCGTTGCCAGATCCCACTTCCTGGGACTACCTGCAACTTCTGGGGGTGATGGGATCCACAATCGACATGGTCCCTTGGGCATTTGCGCGCCTCCGGCCCTTACAGTGGGCGCTCCTCTCCCGTTGGAAGCCACTCTCGCAGGACTACCAGGTGGTCCTCCCGCTCCCTCAGAAGGCCAGGGACAGTCTGGGCTGGTGGCTGGAGCCGTCCAACCTAGCTCGAGGGGTGTCCCTCGCCGTACCGGATTGGGTGGTGGTCACTACCGATGCCAGTCTGGTGGGCTGGGGCGCGGTCTGCGATCGCAGCGCCACGCAAGGGACGTGGTCCGCGGTGGAGGCGACATGGTCCATCAATCGTCTGGAGACCAGAGCGGTCAGGCTCGCTCTGCGACATTTTCTCCCGCTTCTTCGGAACCGGGAGGTCAGGATACTTTCGGACAACGCTACCACCGTGGCCTACATCAATCGCCAAGGAGGCACGCGCAGCCCGCAGGTCTCTCTAGAGGCGGCGCTGCTCATGCAATGGGCGGAGCGCCATCTCGTTCGGCTAGCGGCGTCTCACATAGCCGGAGTGGACAATGTGCAGGCGGACTTCCTCAGTCGTCAACTGCTGGACCCCGGAGAGTGGTCCCTGTCCGAAGAGGCGATGCAGCTCCTCGTCCATCGGTGGGGGGCTCCCCACCTAGATCTGATGGCATCCGCGCTCAACGCCAAGGCCCCCCGCTTCTTCAGTCGGCGAAGAGAACGCGGTGCGGAAGGGGTGGACGCGCTGGCGCTCCCATGGCCGACCCATCTTCTGCTCTACGCGTTTCCCCCGTGGCCTCTCGTAGGCAGGATGATCCGCAGAATAGAAGGACACCAGGGGACGGTGATTTTCGTCGCCCCGGAATGGCCACGACGACCTTGGTTTGCGGACCTGCTACAGCTGGTAGTCGACGGACCGGTCCGGCTGGGGCACCTCCCCCTCCTCTTGCATCAGGGTCCAGTATTTTTCGAGCAGGCAGAACTCTTCTGTCTTGCGGCCTGGCTTTTGAGAGGCGCCGCCTCCGGCGCCGAGGGTACCCAGAGGCGGTAGTGTCCACGTTGCTGCGGGCGCGTAAGACGTCCACGTCGGTGGCCTACGTCCGAGTCTGGAAGGTGTTCGAGCTGTGGTGTACCAGTCAGGACACGAGTCCTACTACGGCTTCGATTTCTCAGATTCTCCAGTTCTTACAAGCCGGGGTGGAGAAGGGGCTAGCCTATAACTCTCTGAGGGTTCAGGTGTCCGCCCTTGGGTCGCTGTTGCGGGCAGAGGGCTCCCTCCTACAACATCCGGACATTGCTCGTTTCCTCAAGGGTGTCAAGCATCTGCGACCTCCGCTACGGGATCCTTGTCCATCCTGGAGTCTCAACCTGGTGCTTCGCGCCCTGTCGGGGCCTCCGTTCGAGCCACTGCGCAGTTCAACACTTAAAGACCTTACCCTCAAGACGGTATTTTTGGTGGCCATCTGTTCCGCTCGTCGCATTTCGGAGCTGCAGGCTCTGTCGTGCAGGGAACCCTACCTTCGGTTCTCCGATTCTGGAGTTTCGATCCGCACCGTACCTTCCTTCCTCCCGAAGGTGGTCTCTGCGTTTCATATGAACCAGACGGTGGAGTTGCCGTCCTTCTCCTCCTCCGAGCCGAGGTCTCTTCGACTCCTGGACGTTCAACGCACGCTGCGCATCTATTTGGAGGTTACAAACGAATTCCGGACGTCTGACCATCTGTTTGTCCTTTGGTCCGGGCCTAAGAAGGGTTCCCAGGCCTCCAAGACTACCATTGCTAGGTGGTTGAAAGCGGGGATTGCCGCTTCCTACGTTGGGGCGGGGCGGACTCCCCCGCCCGGCATTGTAGCGCATTCCACACGCTCTCAGGCGGCTTCCTGGGCGGAGGTTCGTTCGGTCTCTTCTCAAGAGATCTGCAGAGCGGCTACCTGGAAGTCGTTACACACCTTCGCGAGGCACTATCGTTTGCATCTCGCCTCTCCCGTCTCGGGACATTTTGGTGAGCAGGTTCTCCGAGCAGGCCTCGCAGGACCCCACCCGATTTAGGGACGCTTGGGTACATCCCACGGTCTGGACTGATCCAGGTACGTACAGGGAAAAGAAAATTATTACTTACCTGCTAATTTTCGTTCCTGTAGTACCATGGATCAGTCCAGACGCCCACCACATCTGGGTGCTCATCCTGCTCCGTTTCCGCGACGGGACTGTACTGGTATCTGTCCTTTACCATTGTCACTGTTCACTGTGTTCACAGCTTTACCATTTTTCCATGTTCCCTGTGTTCACAGCTCCTCACAAGTTGCCTTACTGTTTGTGCAGCCTCCTACAAGTTGCTAGGACGCTCCAGTTTTTCGTTGCTATGGTTGACGGCTATTGTTGGCCGGATTGTATAAACTTGATTCAATTCGGGGGTTCTGTTTGTCTACTCGGGCTTTGATATACTCGATACTGAACTCCTGCAGAGGGGGTAGTAGTACTTATGGTGACGCCCCCTCGAGGTTTTTGCTGACTCCATCTGCTGGAATGGGGACATAACCCACGGTCTGGACTGATCCATGGTACTACAGGAACGAAAATTAGCAGGTAAGTAATAATTTTCTTATACTGCTTTTGCAACAATTCTTTGTGCATACAGACAGACAGCATAGGGACAATGTGCTTTCCAACTCATAAGCACGCATTACCTCTTAGCTGCTCTGCTAGACAGCTGCGCAGCTCTACCCTTGGCCCTTGTTCACTTCATGCGTCCTTGGGCCACATATCTAAGAGATTTAATGAACGCTCTATCAGACCTTCTCCACGTAGGTTCTATCCTCTCGAATGGTCTCAATTACATGTGTACAGGGCAAATCTTTTAACGCTGAGTTTAACTAAACTTTCCTCGGCGTCTGCATCATTCCATACGATGCACAGGTTCTGCTCCCTGCACATGTTTCCTATGCGTTCCCTTAGATGCCTTTTCTTCCATCAAAGGCCTCTTCAATATATCTCTTCTGCTGCCTCTCTTAGCCAGCATTCTTCTAATGTTGAACTGGGATGGGGTTCAGTATTCTTTTCCCCACTCCCTGACTGAGATCAGTATGCTTTCCCATACTTCTCAATCCATCATATCAGTAACCTTTTATTCTCTCACCAGTCAGTCCCAAATCATAGACTTACTGATGTTCTTAGGTTCTGGTAGCGTCACAAAACCTTCTAAACATAAATCTTGCCGTTTAATATGGCAGGCTTTACCTCCTGACGCTAAAAAAAAAAAAAAAGAGGTATTACCCCTTTTACTTTTCCACCATTTTTTCTTACTCCCTCGGATTCTGTTCTCCAGACATCCTCCACATAGATACACCTTTCTCTTAGGAGGTGTATCGTTTTGGGAGTTGGGTTCCCGTTTTCGGTAATCCTCTCTGAGTCGGCTTACCATGGATTATCCACTGATCAAGCCGCCTCTATTTCTCTAATCACGGAATGAACATATATATTCTCCTTATAAGTCTCATACATTCTACGTTTGAGCCTTTCCATTCCTCTCTTCCACAGTTTGGCAAGGGAACTTCTTTCCCTCTTAATGTCATTCCTGCCAGCAGGGTCCGTGAGTTATGCACTCTTTCCATACTCACCTGACTCCGTTCCTCTGCCACTGAGTAGTTCTACGCATTCAACTTTCTATCCTTTTCAGGTAGATGTTGTATCTCCGTTCCTCAGGAAATACTCTATTAATTTTTCCTAACCTCTCTCTCTCGCCCTAGGGAGAGACTGGGTTTTCCACATTCCTGGACAGTAATGCTGCGCTTACATTCTATCTACATTGCACTGCATTCCATGTGAATTCCACTTGACTCTTTCCTTCATGCAAGGGTCAAGCTGCTACTTCCAGTGGCCACACAGACCTAATCCTTCTGATTAAGTGGTCTATATTTCCTTTCCTACCAACAAGCAGACATTTCACTACAACACTGTGGGTATCCACATACTGTTGTGTCCGTCTTAGCCTTAACAGCTTCCCTTTGGTTACTGCTGCTTGTACTTTTTTATCAGGTTGCAGCCTGGAGTCCTCTCCATACCTTCGCAGCCTATTATTGCTTACATTTGACTAGCCGGCATGCTCCATGTTTGGCCAGTCCGCCTACTCTTACTTTTTTCAATTCACTACCCAACATCCTTCCACGAACCCATTATGGTGTTGCGGATGCCCTCCGTTCCCATTTCCACCTCAGTCGTTACGCCTTTGCGCATCTGCGGTGTATCTGGTGCATTCCCGGGCATCCTCAGCTCGGTACTCACCCATTTGTGAGGACTACCATCCTGCTTGTCCTGTGAGAAAGCAAATGTTGCTTACCTCATGTAACAGGTGTTCTCACAGGACAGCAGGATGTTAGTCCTCACGAAACCCGCCCGCCACCCCGCGGAGTTGGGTCTGTATACTTTTATTTTAGTTTCGCTTGCGCTTTTTAGCTATAAGACGAGACTGAGGGAGACACCTGTGGCTCACAGGGATAATTGCAGGCTGGGCATGCTCAGTGCACCCAGTGTGCCAGTGTCAGTCAAAGCTTGTTGAAACTTTGACAGAAAAGTTTTCCGTACAGGGCTCCATCCTCGATGTCACCCATTTGTGAGGACTAACATCCTGCTGTCCTGTGAGAACACCTGTTACATCAGGTAAGCAACATTTGCTATCTCCTCCCTCCACTCGTTTGAAATCCCAGCTCTGTCACTGATTCTCCTGTGGGCTTGGTGTTACAACACAGGATCAGCAGCTGAAAAGCCAGCAGAACAAAACTGCCTGCAGACCTTGAGACAAAGCGAGGGAAAAGAAGAAAATAGGAAAAGGTGGAGGCAGGAGGTTAAGTAGAGGATCGAGTCCTGTCCCGGATGCAAATGCTTGGGGGATGTATTGGTAGCTTCCTGCTGGCTCTGTTTGGCTCTGGCTTTTACTCCTCCCAGCAGAGCTCGTCAGTGCTGTCCTGCACCTGTCTATAAGGCATATTCCCTGTACGTACCTGGATCAGTCCAGACAGTGGGTTATGTCCCCAATCCAGCAGATGGAGTCAGCACAAGCTTTGAGGGGGCGTATCCATATATACTACTACCCCCTCTGCAGGAGTTCAGTATCTTCTGACTCCAGCAGATGCGAGTAGGGGAATCAGGCTTCCCCTCCTTTTCCTTCACTTTCTTGCTTGATTATGGCTTGTTGTTGTCTTTTTCTGTGGATCAAGTTTGTATCAAGTTTGTATTAAGTTTAAAAAAAAAAAAAAAAAAAGGCAGAGTTCTTTCAACTTCTGGGGAGTGGCTTATCTTCCTTGTCTCTTCTCTGCGGCCTTGCTGTTTATTTCTCGTTGCAGCCAGGGGTAAGTTTGTTTTTCCTTTGTAGTTTTTTCCTTTACAGCTCAGCCCCCGGTGCCCGCGAAAGCCGGTGGAGCCGGCCTCTTCGCTCTTTACTCCCTCATCCGCGGCCATTTTACAGCTCCTCATGGGCTGCTGAGCCATTTAGGGAAAGATGTCTGGGGCGGGTCGTGTGGCCAGGAAGGCCCCCCCGCGGCACCCTCCTCTATTTTCAGACAGCGGGCAGTGCGGGCCGACCGGGCCCCCCCGCAGCGGCGCCTTTGTGCGCGTGGCCCCCCCCGTGGCTTTTTCTTTTCTCCTGCAGCGATCCCGATGCCGCGGCCGTCCCGCTGTGCGGCCTGCGGAGACCCGGGGTCCCGGATTTCCCGGGAGGGCATCTGTGCACGATGCCTTCCCAGGGGGGAAGGTACCTCACAGTCCCTGACTGATTTCTCTTTTTTGCCCGGGCGGTGCGGGCCGGCCACTCCGCCATTTTTGGCGGGAACGGCGGCCATTTTACATTCTGAGCGCCCTGAGGCGCAGGCCACGAGGGGGAACGGATCCCTGGAGGCCACGAGGGAGAACGGATCCCTGGAGGACTCTACCAGCGGGGGTGTTCCCCCGATTTTGGTGCAGGAACCAAGCACCCAGAGCCAGGGAGCAGGAACCACGCCGCCCCCGAAGCGCACCCGAGCAGGCCGGGGTTCTCTCCGGAGTTTATCCTGCTCATGCATACCGCTTATCTGCAGGGGCTGGAAGCACCTGTGGGACCCCCCCCCCCTCCTAAGATCCCTCGGATGTCGCCCTCGACGCCGGCCCCCCCCGACCCTCCGGGAGTGGGGGCCTCCCGCCTTCCTACCCGGGTCCGATCCACGCCCGCGGCAGTGGGGGCGGTGCCAGACCCAGCGGGACATGGACTTGACCTCCCGGACGGGGGACAAGGGGACGGCACACAGGAGGGGGATGATCCGCGTACCCTACGCCTCTTCCAGAGGGAAGAGCTGGACGACCTCATCCCGCAGATCATCCAAGAATTAGATTTGGATCCGCCACCAGACCCGCCTGCCCCAGTAGCTCCCGCTGTCATCACTTCTTCAAGGAAGGGAGATCCTGTCCTGGCGGCACTCCGGCCGAGGGCTCGGGCTTTTCCCATTCATGACTCGTTTTTACAACTTCTCACCAGGGAATGGGACACCCCGGAGGCCTCCCTGAAGAGCAACCGGGCTATGGAAAAGCTGTACCCGCTCCCCGAAGATTTTCTGGACCTCATCAAGGTCCCAAAGGTGGACTCCGCAGTGTCGGCGGTCACGAAGAGGACGACTATCCCAGTGACGGGAGGTGCGGCGTTGCGGGACACACAGGATCGTAAGTTGGAAGTTTTCCTTAAGCGGGTTTTCGAGGTCTCCGCTCTGGGTATGCGGGCGGTGATGTGCAGTTTGCTTGCCCAGCGGGCTAGTCTCCTTTGGGTGCAACAACTCCTCACGTCTCAGAACCTGCCGTCCGATGAGGCTGCCCAGGCAGATCGGCTAGAAGCCGCAGTGGCGTATGGGGCGGACGCCTCGTACGACCTTTTTCGGGTCCTCACAAGATCCATGGTTTCGGTAGTGGCAGCACGACGACTACTGTGGCTACGCAATTGGGCGTCTGATACGTCCTCTAAGTCCAGTCTGGGCTCTCTTCCCTTCAGGGGCAAGTTCCTCTTCGGGGAGGATTTGGACCAGATCATCAAGTCCCTGGGGGAGAACGCTGTTCATCGGCTGCCGGAGGATAGGTTTCGACCATCCAGAGCGTTTTCTTCTTCTCGGACCAGAGCCAGAGCGCAACGGCGCTACAGGGGCTACAGACAGACGGGCTCCCGGCCATCCGCCCCCAGGTCTCAGCCCTGGTTGCGCGCCTTCCGCGGGCATCGGCCCGCACGCACTACTCCCGGAACCGGGAACCCCTATACCAAGTCTTCACAATGATGCCAGTCTCGCCCACTCCCCTGTCCCCAGGATTGGGGACCGACTAACGTATTTCTAAGCGGAGTGGGCACGGATCACCTCGGACCAGCGGGTCCTGGATACCATAAAACACGGCTACGCATTGGAATTTGTCCGCCCCCCGCAGGGAAGGTTCATCTTTTCCCCCTGTGGCTCGGACCTCAAGAGAGGAGAGGTGCAGCTGACTCTGGACAGACTCCGGGAGATAGGCGCTACTGCGCCCGTGCCCTTCGGAGAGGTGGGCTCGGGCCACTATTCCATCTATTTCGTCGTACCAAAGAAGGACGGTTCCTTCCGGCCTATCCTAGTCCTCAAGGAAGTCAACAAATCCCTTCGAGTAGTTCGGTTCCGCATGGAAACGCTCCGGTCAGTGATTGCGGCGGTGCATCGGGGGGAGTTCCTCGCCTCCCTGGACTTAACGGAGGCCTACCTGCACATTCCCATCCGCCCGGACCACCACAGTTTCCTTCGTTTCAAAATTCTGGACCAGCATTTTCAGTTCACGGCTCTCGCGTTTGGATTGGCGCCGGCGCTGCACACCTTCACCAAGATCATGGTAGTTGTGGCGGCAGCTCTCCGGAAGGAGGGCATCCTGGTTCATCCTTATCTGGACGATTGGCTCCTCCGGGCGAAGTCATTCGATCATGGACGCTCAGCGGTGACTCAAGTAGTACGGTTTCTACATTCCCTGGGATGGGTAGTGAACTTCTCCAAGAGCTCCCTCATGCCCTCGCAACGCTTGGGTTTTTTTTGGGGGCAACTTTCGACACCCTACTGGGCAAAGTTTTTCTGCGCCAGGACAAAGCTCAATCCTTGCGGGATCACACACGACGGTTCTCTGCGTTACCAGAGCCCACCTCTTGGGACTACCTGCAACTCCTGGGAGTGATGGGGTCCACCATCGACCTTGTACCTTGGGCTTTCGCGCACCTCAGGACCTTACAGTGGGCGCTCTTCTCCCGTTGGAAACCAGTATTGCAGGACTATCAGATGATTCTCCCGCTCCCACAGAATGCCAGGGACAGTCTGGGCTGGTGGTTGGATCCGCCGAACCTGGCCCGTGGCATGTCCCTCGATCTGCCAAATTGGGTGGTGGTGACCACCTATGCCAGTCTAGCAGGCTGGGGTGCAGTCTGCGATCGAAGCGCCACGCAGGGGACGTGGTCCACGGTGGAGGCGAAGTGGTCAATCAACCGTCTGGAAACCAGAGCGGTCCGGCTAGCTCTGCAACATTTCCTCCCGCTTCTTCGAAACCGAGAAGTCAGAATCCTATCGGACAACGCTACCACCGTGGTCTACATCAACCGACAAGGAGGCACGCGCAGCCCGCAGGTCACGCTCGAGGCGGCGCTGCTGATGCAATGGGCGGAGCGTCATCTCGTCCGGCTAGCGGCCTCGCACGTCGCCGGTGTGGACAACGTCCAGGCGGACTTCCTCAGTCGTCAACTGCTGGACCCGGAGAGTGGTCTCTCTCCGACAAAGCAATGCAACTTCTCGTCCATCGGTGGGGGGCCCCCCACTTGGATCTGATGGCGTCCGCTCTCAACGCCAAGGCTCCACGCTTCTTCAGTCGCCGGAGAGAGCGCGGAGGGAGTGGATGCCCTGGTCCTCCCGTGGCCGCCATATCTTTCTTTTCCACCATGGCCCCTGGTGGGCAGGATGCTCCGCAGAATAGAAAGCCATCAGGGGACCGTGGTTTTCGTCACCCCAGAATGGCCCAGGCGACCCTGGTTTGAGGACCTGCTACAGCTGGTGATCGACAGGCCAATCAGGCTGGGGCACCTCCCCCAGCTCCTACATCAGGGCCCGGTATTTTTCGAGCAGGCAGAATTCTTCTGTCTTGCAGCCTGGCTTTTGAGAGGCGCCGCCTCCGGCGTCGGGGCTACCTGGAGGCGGTAGTATCCACGCTATTGCGGGCACGAAAGACATCGGCCTATGTTCGAGTCTGGAAGGTGTTCGAGCTGTGGTGTACCAGCCAGGCCACGAGACCCGCTAAGGCTTCTGTACCTCAGATCCTTCAGTTTCTACAGGCGGGGGTGGAAAAAGGGCTCACCTATAATTCACTACGGGTTCAGGTGGCCGCCCTTGGTTCGCTGTTGAGCGATGGGGGCTCTCTTCTACAGCATCCTGACATTGCTCGTTTTCTCAAGGGTGTCAAGCATATGCGTCCTCCGTTACGGGACCCTTGTCCCTCCTGGAGTCTTAACCTTGTGCTTTGCTCCCTGTCGGGACCACCGTTTGAGCCGCTGCGCAGCGCAACGATAAAGGATCTCACTCTCAAGACTGTATTTCTTGTGACCATCTGTTCCGCTCGACGCATCTCGGAGATGCAGGCTCTGTTGTGTAGAGAGCCCTATCTCCGTTTCTCCGACTCTGGAGTTTCGCTTCGCACCGTTCCCTCCTTCCTTCCGAAGGTGGTTTCTGCATTCCATGTGAACCAGACGGTGGAGTTGCCGTCCTTCTCTTCCTCAGAGCCGAAGTCTCTCCGTCTCTTGAATGTCAAGCGCACTCTGCGCCTCTATCTGGAGGCTACAAATGAGTTCCGAACCTCTGACCATCTCTTTGTACTCTGGGCCGGTCCTAAGAAGGGGTCTCAGGCCTCGAAGACTACCATTGCCAGATGGCTGAAGGCCGGCATTGCTGCTTCTTACATTGGGGCGGGTCGGACTCCCCCACCCGGAATCGTAGCGCATTCTACACGTTCTCAGGCGGCTTCCTGGGCGGAGGTTCGCTCGGTATCCTCGCAGGAAATTTGTAGGGCAGCCACCTGGAAATCGTTACACACGTTCTCGAGGCACTATCGTCTGCACCTCGCCTCTTCGGTCTTTGGACACTTTGGCGAGCAGATTCTCCGAGCAGGCCTCGCAGGACCCCACCCGATTTAGGGAAGCTTGGGTACATCCCCCTGTCTGGACTGATCCAGGTACGTACAGGGAAAAGAAAATTATTATTTACCTGCTAATTTTCGTTCCTGTAGTACCATGGATCAGTCCAGACGCCCACCGCGTTTGGGTTCTTGATCCTGCTCAGCTCTGCGCTGCTTCTTGCTCGCAGTGTTCTGTGTCTTCACAGTTGTTTCTTTTCGCTGTTTTTCACAGCTCCCTACAAGTTGGTAGGATGTTTGCAGTTACTTGTTGCGGTTACAATTGTTTTCATTATCTGTTTTCACAAACTTGATCCTTCGGGGGTTTCTACTCGGGCTTTGATATACTCGATACTGAACTCCTGCAGAGGGGGTAGTAGTATATATGGATACGCCCCCTCAAAGCTTGTGCTGACTCCATCTGCTGGATTGGGGACATAACCCACTGTCTGGACTGATCCATGGTACTACAGGAACGAAAATTAGCAGGTAAATAATAATTTTCTTTTACGAGAGGACACCAGAGAGCTTCCAGAGCTGTTGTGCTGAGTCTGCTCTGTTTTCTAGGTTCACAGTGGAGTACATGTCCTCACTGGGCAAGACAATAGGTAAGAAACGGAGGGGTTACCTTACCTTAGCTCTGTCTGTGCTCAGCCTGCACTGTCAGACTGCATGGCCCCTTTTCCAGAGCCCCGTCTTCCTCTTAAAACATGATGGCAGCTCATTCTCTTTCCCTCTGGTTCTCTGTCACTTTGGGCAAATCATTTCCCGTTCTTCCCTTTCTCCATACCCATATCCCCTGGGGAGGGAAAGAGGAAAGGGAGCGCAGAGCCTTGGATGCATGGAATGTTCAGAAGGACCTGATATTAGGGGCCTGCACACAATACCAGGCTTGTTCCTCAGTCTCATTTATTACTTTTATTTTATTAGGAGCCTGCACACAATACCAGGCTTGTTCCTCAGTCTCATTTATTACTTTTATTTTATTTTATTTTATTAGGGGCCTGCACACAATACCAGGCTTGTTCCTCAGTCTCATTTATTACTTTTATTTTATTTTATTTTATTAGGGGCCTGCACACAATACCAGGCTTGTTCCTCAGTCTCATTTATTACTTTTATTTTATTTTATTTTATTAGGAGCCTGCACACAATACCAGGCTTGTTCCTCAGTCTCATTTATTACTTTTATTTTATTTTATTTTATTAGGAGCCTGCACACAATACCAGGCTTGTTCCTCAGTCTCATTTATTACTTTTATTTTATTTTATTTTATTAGGAGCCTGCACACAATACCAGGCTTGTTCCTCAGTCTCATTTATTACTTTTATTTTATTAGGGGCCTGCACACAATACCAGGCTTGTTCCTCAGTCTCATTTATTACTTTTATTTTATTAGGGGCCTGCACACAATACCAAACTTGTTCCTCAGTCTCATTTATTACTTTTATTTTATTAGGGGCCTGCACACAATACCAGGCTTGTTCCTCAGTCTCATTTATTACTTTTATTTTATTAGGGGCCTGCACACAATACCAGGCTTGTTCCTCAGTCTCATTTATTACTTTTATTTTATTAGGGGCCTGCACACAATACCAGGCTTGTTCCTCAGTCTCATTTATTACTTTTATTTTATTAGGGGCCTGCACACAATACCAGGCTTGTTCCTCAGTCTCATTTATTACTTTTATTTTATTAGGAGCCTGCACACAATACCAGGCTTGTTCCTCAGTCTCATTTATTACTTTTATTTTATTTTATTTTATTAGGGGCCTGCACACAATACCAGGCTTGTTCCTCAGTCTCATTTATTACTTTTATTTTATTAGGGGCCTGCACACAATACCAGGCTTGTTCCTCAGTCTCATTTATTACTTTTATTTTATTTTATTTTATTAGGGGCCTGCACACAATACCAGGCTTGTTCCTCAGTCTCATTTATTACTTTTATTTTATTTTATTTTATTAGGAGCCTGCACACAATACCAGGCTTGTTCCTCAGTCTCATTTATTACTTTTATTTTATTTTATTAGGAGCCTGCACACAATACCAGGCTTGTTCCTCAGTCTCATTTATTACTTTTATTTTATTTTATTTTATTAGGAGCCTGCACACAATACCAGGCTTGTTCCTCAGTCTCATTTATTACTTTTATTTTATTAGGGGCCTGCACACAATACCAGGCTTGTTCCTCAGTCTCATTTATTACTTTTATTTTATTAGGGGCCTGCACACAATACCAGGCTTGTTCCTCAGTCTCATTTATTACTTTTATTTTATTAGGGGCCTGCACACAATACCAGGCTTGTTCCTCAGTCTCATTTATTACTTTTATTTTATTAGGGGCCTGCACACAATACCAGGCTTGTTCCTCAGGCTCATTTATTACTTTTATTTTATTAGGGGCCTGCACACAATACCAGGCTTGTTCCTCAGGCTCATTTATTACTTTTATTTTATTAGGGGCCTGCACACAATACCAGGCTTGTTCCTCAGTCTCATTTATTACTTTTATTTTATTAGGGGCCTGCACACAATACCAGGCTTGTTCCTCAGGCTCATTTATTACTTTTATTTTATTAGGGGCCTGCACACAATACCAGGCTTGTTCCTCAGGCTCATTTATTACTTTTATTTTATTTTATTTTATTAGGGGCCTGCACACAATACCAGGCTTGTTCCTCAGGCTCATTTATTACTTTTATTTTATTTTATTTTATTAGGGGCCTGCACACAATACCAGGCTTGTTCCTCAGTCTCATTTATTACTTTTATTTTATTAGGGGCCTGCACACAATACCAGGCTTGTTCCTCAGTCTCATTTATTACTTTTATTTTATTAGGGGCCTGCACACAATACCAGGCTTGTTCCTCAGTCTCATTTATTACTTTTATTTTATTAGGGGCCTGCACACAATACCAGGCTTGTTCCTCAGTCTCATTTATTACTTTTATTTTATTAGGGGCCTGCACACAATACCAGGCTTGTTCCTCAGTCTCATTTATTACTTTTATTTTATTTTATTTTATTAGGGGCCTGCACACAATACCAGGCTTGTTCCTCAGTCTCATTTATTACTTTTATTTTATTTTATTTTATTAGGGGCCTGCACACAATACCAGGCTTGTTCCTCAGTCTCATTTATTACTTTTATTTTATTTTATTTTATTAGGGGCCTGCACACAATACCAGGCTTGTTCCTCAGTCTCATTTATTACTTTTATTTTATTTTATTTTATTAGGGGCCTGCACACAATACCAGGCTTGTTCCTCAGTCTCATTTATTACTTTTATTTTATTAGGGGCCTGCACACAATACCAGGCTTGTTCCTCAGTCTCATTTATTACTTTTATTTTATTAGGGGCCTGCACACAATACCAGGCTTGTTCCTCAGTCTCATTTATTACTTTTATTTATTAGGGGCCTGCACACAATACCAGGCTTGTTCCTCAGTCTCATTTATTACTTTTATTTTATTTTATTTTATTTTATTAGGGGCCTGCACACAATACCAGGCTTGTTCCTCAGTCTCATTTATTACTTTTATTTTATTTTATTTTATTTTATTAGGGGCCTGCACACAATACCAGGCTTGTTCCTCAGTCTCATTTATTACTTTTATTTTATTTACAAAATGGATAGTTCGCCCCCTCATCAGATATACTGTTCACAATTCTTCACAAATAATAAAAATAACTCCTAAAATACAGTAACTAAACAGTAAAAATAATCATCTGCATATTAACGCGGCCTTTCCCTGTACGTACCGGGATCAGTCCAGACACCTGGGTTTCGCCTCCCCTCCAGCCGATGGAGACAGAGAAGTTTTCTCAAACATCACTGCCATATATACCAAGGTGCCACCCACAGTCCCTCAGTCTTACTCGGTCTCCAGCAGATGGTGGAGACGGTCTCTTCTGATCCCTGATTGAAACAAGTTGGTAGTGTAGGATTTAGTCAGGGTCTTGACTGTACTTTTGGTGAGCTATCTCTTTAAGTTTAAAAAAAAAAAAAGGACAGAGCACAAGAGTCTCCCAGTGGGTTGTAAGGTCCTGAGGGGACCATCCCCCCTGGTCGAGGCCGCTGCTAATGGTTGAGGACCCTGCACTTACTGGTCAGCAGCGCTGGGGGTGATACCGGGGAGCGCATCCCTAGTGCCTCCTTATTAGCGAAAGCGGCGGCTGTCAGCGGGTCTGACAGCCGACGCTTAATTTTACCGGCATCGGTTGTCGAACCCACTGACAGCCATGAGTTCGGAAAACGGACGCCAGCAAAGTTGAGCGTCCATTTTCCAACCCATGGGCCATGGGCAGATTAATTTTTTTGGGAGGGGGGGCCTCCGACTTAATATCGCTATGATATTAAGTCGGAGGGTGTACAGAAAAGCAGTTTTCTGTAATAAGGGGTAATAATAGCACGTCAAAAACGCGGGGCGAAATGGTGTGCTGGGCTGAGCGCACCCTTCTGAATCGGCCTTGTTAGTAACTGAGGAGACCACACAGAGCAAAGCTCTGTATTCTTTGAGAGAAGCTCCGTGAGCGCCGCCCGGAGGACACCACCCAGACATCCTGCTATCTACGGAAAACACCGCTTACGCTAAGCAAACTTGCTTATTTTGTAAGCCGCCTCGTGCAAAATGTGGAGTGTGAGTTAAAAATGTTTTAAAATAAATAAAAAAATAAATTCCCAGGAAGACTGTTCCAAAGGGAGGGGGCCCCCAAAGGAAGAAGCACAATTGTGAATGTGTTGCAGTCTTGCACTGGAAACCCTGGAACTCTTAAAAGTTGCTGACCATTGGATCGTAAAGACTGCTGTGCTTGTTATAAAAACGACACATTTTTCAAATAACTCGGGCCATTTCCATAAATGACCTGTAGACTTTGATGCATCATTTTAAATGTATTTCTTTTTTTCAATAGACAACTAATGGAGATTGTATAATATTGGTGTAATGTGATCCCATAAGGAACTTGGAGCCACCAACCGGGTTTGCTGCATTTAGCAAAAGTTGCAGCGAGCATAAGTAACATTTTAGTACCCCAATATAAAGGGCATTACAGGATAGCATCACTTCCTTCAGCACAGTCTCAGTACTATGCCCCTGCCTAAAGCAACTCTGAAAATCCCTTAGAAAGTTAGGCAACAAACAGAAGTTTGTGTGCACATCTCCTTTCCCAGAGTCCTTTGCTCTTCTCATCCCACGCTGCACGTCTCCTTTCCCAGAGTCCTTTGCTCTTCTCATCCCACGCTGCATGTCTCCTTTCCCAGAGTGCTTTGCTCTTCTTATTACCATGTTGCATGTCTCCTATCTTAGACACTTTT
The DNA here is from genome assembly GCF_901001135.1 of Rhinatrema bivittatum. NCBI lineage: Eukaryota > Metazoa > Chordata > Amphibia > Gymnophiona > Rhinatrematidae > Rhinatrema > Rhinatrema bivittatum. The sequence continues at coordinate 6,264,657 of NC_042622.1, forward strand.
GTCCTTTTGTCTCTCTGCCACAGTGATTTCTTGTGTTCTGTGATTTTCTTCCTGTAGGTAACATCTGTCGTGTGGTTCCCCATGGTCTTCTTGTATTCTTTCCCTCGTACCCTGTGATGGATAAAAGCCTGGAACACTGGAGAGTAAGTCTGTGCTCTGCCTTCTCTTTAAATGCTTCCTGCACAGCTGAACCCACGTGTGAGCCTGCGGTCTGCCTTCTCCTCTCTGTAAATGCAGGACTCCCTGCACAGCTGTACCCATGTGGGGCCTGCGGTCTGCCTTCTCTCTGTAAATGCAGGACTCCCTGCACAGCTGTACCCACGTGGGAGCCTGCTGTCTGCCTTCTCTCTGTAAATGCAGGACTCCCTGCACAGCTGTACCCAGGTGGGGGCCTGAGGTCTGCCTTCTCCTCTCTGTAAATGCAGGACTCCCTGCACAGCTGTACCCAGGTGGGGGCCTGAGGTCTGCCTTCTCCTCTCTGTAAATGCAGGACTCCCTGCACAGCTGTACCCAGGTGGGGGCCTGAGGTCTGCCTTCTCTCTGTAAATGCAGGACTCCCTGCACAGCTGTACCCAGGTGGGGGCCTGAGGTCTGCCTTCTCCTCTCTGTAAATGCAGGACTCCCTGCACAGCTGTACCCACGTGGGAGCCTGCGGTCTGCCTTCTCCTCTCTGTAAATGCAGGACTCCCTGCACAGCTGTACCCACGTGGGAGCCTGCGGTCTGCCTTCTCCTCTCTGTAAATGCAGGACTCCCTGCACAGCTGTACCCACGTGGGGCCTGCGGTCTGCCTTCTCCCTTTAAATGCAGGACTCCCTGCACAGCTGTACCTACGTGGAGGAAGAAGTGTTCTCCTAAGCCAGGGGTCAGGAACCTATGGCTCGGGAGCCAGATATGGCTCTTTTGATGGCTGCATCTGGCTCGCAGACAAATCTTTAATAAAAAGTAAAAATCTAACAAAATCCCCCACCCTCCTGACGCCCCAAGACCTCCAAAATTAATTTACTACAACCCCCACCCTCCTGACCCCCCCAAGACCTGCCAAAAGTCCCTGGTGGTCCAGCAGGGGTCCGGGAGCGATCTCCTGGACTTGGGCTGTCGGCTGCCAGTAGTCAAAATGGCGCCGACGGCCCTTTGCCCTTACTATGTCACAGGGGCTACCGCCGCCATTGGTCGACCTCAGTGACATAGTTTATTTATTTATTTAACATTTTTCTATACCAACCTTCAAGGTTGAATACCATATCAGGTCGGTTTACATCGAACAGGGGTAGATCAGTGTAACATAACATAACAAAGGAACAACTTTTTATAATTAGTGGAGGTAAAGCAGAAAAGTAAGAAAGTTACATAATAACAAGGACCATGAACTAGGAAGCTGAATTCAGCTGGAAAAAGAGAAACCTTAAGAAGGTATTAAATTAAAATACTAGGAGACTAGTAACTGATGAGAATATTGAAGGGGCGAAGTTCCAAATTCAATGCTGAATAGTTGTAGTTGTCTAGTGAAAGTTTGAAGGATCAGGGAAGGCTTGTAAGAAGAGCCAAGTTTTGAGTTTTTTTTTAAATGTTGGTAGGCACGGATCCATTCTGTGAGGGCAAAGGGCCGTCGGCGCCATTTTGACTACTGGCAGCCGACAGCCCAAGTCCAGGAGATCGCTCCCGGACCGCTCCCGGACCCCCGCTGGACCACCAGGGACTTTTGGCAGGTCTTGGGGGGGTCAGGAGGGTGGGGGTTGAAACAAATTAATTTTGGAGGTCTTGGGGGGCATCAGGAGGGTGGGGGGTTGTAGTAAATTAATTTGGCAGGCCTTTGGGGGGCGTCAGGAGAGTAGGGGGTTGTAGTAAATTAATTTGGTAGGTCTTGTATGGCTCTCACGGAATTACATTTTAAAATATGTGGCGTTCATGGCTCTCTCAGCCAAAAAGGTTCCCGACCCCTGTCCTAAGCAGTGCGGGTGGAATTGCCCAATCATTTCCTCCGGGAGTGCATGGCTGCCGCTGACCACTGCTCAGGAGACACAGTATAGTATTAAGTGAGGGTTTACAACAAATAACTAGTTATGAATGTGACTTTCCTGTCAAAAATTGCTAAAATTATTATTGCTCTAATGTATAGTTTTACTGTTAAAAATATAAACTTTATTAATCACTCAATCAAATTACTGTAAGAAAAACATGTTTTTTTATAATAGAGGGAAGACCTCAGTATTGGCAAAGGATCCGATTATCTCAGAAACTTATTGTTAGCCAATTGTTTCAGTCACTGCTCTTTTATGCCCCCTTAATTTAGTTTTTTCATTAGAAGTTCTTTTTGTTATCTTCACTTAATGTCTGTTTTCACACAGCTGATGATCTTCTTTTGATATCTTCCATTCATGTGGACTTTTACCACAGCAAATAGTCTTCAGCCATTTTACTTTATAGCCCTACTTTAGTTCCGGACGGGAAACCTTATACCGTTCTGAACTTTAATTAACAGAACATTGCTTTATATGTCCTATAATGTGAACTTTATCCCGACATCTTTTAACAGCAAGAAACTTATCTTTTTGCTCGTTTTCAATTGTTTTTTTCTTCTGACGGCAATACCGTGCCTTTCACTACACCATATATTATTTGGCCGCCGCCAACATGACCAACGTTTCGCTTCAACGCTGCATCAGGGCGGACTGATTTCATCTCTACCCTCTTTCTTGGTTGCCGGGAAAAATTAATTGAAGATAAGGCAACTAATCTATATGTTAGAAAAGTAAAGAAAAGCAAAAGAAAAATGAAACCTATCTGGTTCTCAAAGGAGGTGGCTGACAAAATAAAGGCTAAAAAAACAGCGTTCAAGAAATATAAAAGATCCCAAAGGGAGGAACACAAAGAAGAATATCTGGTAGAACTGAGGGAGACGAAGAAATTAATCAAGATGGCAAAAAGTCAAGCGGAAGAGAGGATTGCCAAGGAGGTAAAGAGAGGTGACAAAACATTTTTCAGATACATCAGTGAAAAGAGAAAAGTTCAAAGTGGTATAGCGAAGGTGGAAAGGATCAATGTGTGGAGAGAGACTAAGAAATGGCAGAAATATTAAACGAATACTTCAGTTTTGTGTTCACTAAAGAGGCCCCTGGAGAAGGACTGTCGCTAGTTAACAAGAAACTGGAGGGGAGTGGAGTAGATGTAACTCCATTTACAGTAGAAAATGTATGGGAAGAGCTGGAGAAACTGAAAGTGGACAAAGCCATGGGGCCTGATGAAGTTCATCCCAGGATACTGAGGGAGCTCAGAGATGTGCTGGCGGGTCCACTGTGTGACCTGTTCAATAGATCCCTAGAAACGGGAGTGGTGCCAAGTGATTGGAGAAGAGCGTTGGTGGTCCCTCTTCACAAGAGTGGGAACAGAGAAGAGGCTGGTAACTACAGACCAGTTAGCCTCACTTCAGTGGTGGGAAAAGTAATGGAGTCACTGTTGAAAGAGAGAATAGTGAACTATCTACAGTCGGGAGAACTGATGGACCAGAGGCAGCATGGATTCACCAGGGGAAGATCCTGTCAGACAAATCTGATAGACGTTTTTGACTGGGTAACCAATGAATTGGATCAAGGAAGAGCACTTGATGTCATCTACTTGGATTTCAGCAAAGCTTTTGATACGGTCCCGCACAGGAGACTGGTGAATAAAATGAGAAGCTTAGGAATGAGTGCCGAGGTGGTGGCCTGGATTTCAAACTGGTTGACGGACAGAAGACAATGTGCGATGGTAAATGGAACTCTCTCTGAAGAGAGAGCGGTTTTAAGCGGTGTACCGCAAGGATCCATGTTGGGACCGGTCCTGTTCAATATCTTTGTGAGCGACATTACGGACGGGATAGAAGGTAAGGTTTGTCTTTTCGCGGATGACACTAAGATCTGCAACAGAGTGGACACACCGGAAGGAGTGGAGAGAATGAGACGGGATTTAAGGAAGCTGGAAGAGTGGTCGAAGATATGGCAGCTGAGATTCAATGCCAAGAAGTGCAGAGTCATGCATATGGGGAGTGGAAATCCGAATGTACTGTATTCAATGGGGGGAGAAAGGCTGATGTGCACGGAGCAGGAGAGAGACCTTGGGGTGATAGTGTCTAATGATCTTAATTCGGCGAAACAATGGCTAAAGCCAGAAGAATGCTGGGCTGCATAGAGAGAGGGATATCAAGTAAGAAAAGGGAAGTGATTATCCCCTTGTACAGGTCCTTGGTGAGGCCTCACCTGGAGTACTGTGTTCAATTCTGGAGACCGTACCTCCGAAGAGACAGAGACAAGATGGAGGCGGTCCAGAGAAGGGCGACCAAAAGGGTGAATGGTCTTCACCGAATGACTTATGAGGAGAGATTGAAGAATCTAAATATGTACACCCTGGAGGAAAGGAGGAGCAGAGGTGACATGATACAGACTTTCAGATACTTGAAAGGTTTTAATGATCCAAAGACAACGACAAACTTTTTCTGTCGGAAAAAAATCAGCAGAACCAGGGGTCATGATTTGAAGCTCCAGGGAGGAAGACTCAGAACCAATGTCAGGAAGTATTTCTTCACGGAGAGGATGGTGGATGCCTGGAATGCCCTTCCGGAAGAAGTGGTGAAGACCAGATCTGTGAAGGACTTCAAAGGGGCGTGGGATAAACACTGTGGATCCATAAAGTCTAGAGGACGTGAATGAAGAGTGGGTGGCTCGCGGGAATGACGGCTACTGCCTGGAGATAATACCCTTATTCAATAAACATACACACGGTTAATGCGACTCCAACATTGCTCCAAGCTTCAACGGCAAGAGGAAACGTGGAAAAAGAGTTGCATTCACAAAAAAAGCAGGGAGTAGCTTGCTTGTTACGGCGGTTACTACCCCAAACCAAATAAGCCTGGTACTTCACTTTCAATGCATATCCAGCATAGCTCTCTGCTTCAACGGCAGGGGAGAAAGAGTGATACTTCACTTTCAATGCATATTCAGCATAACTCTCTGCTTCAACGGCAGGGGGAATGAAGAAAAGTAGATATATATACAGACAACAACCAACAAGGTCTGAATTATTTAGTCTGGGTAAACAAATAAGCATGGGTATAGCTTGCTTATTGCGGTGCTTACTATCCCTAACTAATTAAGGGCCTCATTTTTCAAAATGCGGTAAGGCGTTTTCGCATGCGTTAAGGGCTTATCGCATGCGAAAAGCCCTGTTTTCGCATGCGATAGGCCTTTAACGCATGCGAAAACGTGTTTACCGCATGCGATCGCACCGTATCGTATGGTGCGATGCAATTTCCAAAAATGGGAGGAGTAGGGGCGGAGAGTGGGCTGGGCTAGGCTCCCTGCAAAGAGTATCGCACAGCCATAACGCAGAATTTTAGCTACACCTTTTTGAAATGCGTTAGGCGGTGCGATAGCGGCCGTGCCTATGCGGAAAGGGTTTATCTCCATTTGCGATGTGTCCCGTACAGCTTATTTTGTCTGATTTGAAGGCTCCAAAGCCAGAGAGAGAGAGAGAGAGAGAGACTGACTGGCCATAATAGCATGTCCCATGCATAGGTATTTGTATCCCTAGGATAGGCCCACCTAGTAACTCGAGGTGGGGATTAGGTAAGAGTGTAGGGGGTTAGGGGCCGCTTTCACATTGTACATGAGACGTACGAACAGAACCGTGGTCTCTTGTGAGGATTGGCTGGCCTTCGGAGTGAGGAAACTCACTCCAAGATGAGATTTGGGCAAGGGTCTCTCAACCTAGCTTGATGTTACCCAGGTAGAGAGTCCATCAAGCTAGGTTGAGAGACCCTTGCCCAAATCTCATCTTGGAGTGAGTTTCCTCACTCCGAAGGCCAGCCAATCCTCACAAGAGACCACGGTTCTGTTCGTACGTCTCATGTACAATGTGAAAGCGGCCCCTAACCCCCTACACTCTTACCTAATCCCCACCTCGAGTTACTAGGTGGGCCTATCCTAGGGATACAAATACCTATGCATGGGACATGCTATTATGGCCAGTCAGTCAGTCTCTCTCTCTCTCTCTCTCTCTCACTCTCTCATTGAAAAATGGGTCCCCCAGTGGTTGAATGCAGGAAATACATCAGGTTTGGCACGTATTGCAGAATATGAAGTGGTATCGCAATGTGCACTAACTTATCTCTTCGCATAGGTAATTATCGCAAAATGCGATAAATACTACATTAGCATAAACCACGCCCCTTTTGCTATCGCATACGGTACTTACCGCATTTTGATAAATCTAGGCCTAAGCTAGATATTTCACTTAGAGGCAGTTCCAACACTGCTCTCTACTTTAATGGTGGGGGTGGAAGGGAAATGGAATCAAAAGGTTACTAAGAGCCAAGAGTAAAGATAAGTATGAGAAAAAAAAAGTGCGAAGCTTGCTGGGCAGGCTGGATGGACCGTTTGGTCGTCTTCTGCCGTCATTTCTATGTTTCTATAACAAAAAGAGGTCTTCCCTCTGTTATAAAAAAATGTTTTTCTTACAGTAATTTGAGTGATTAATAAAGTTTATAGCAATAATAATTTTAGCGATTTTTGACAACAAAGAGTCACATTCATAACTAGTTATTTGTTGGATACTAATTGTACACTAATTATTCCCAGATTTTTCTTTTGTTAAGTGAGGGTTTATCCTGTAGATGTTTTGAATATTTCTTCTTGAATTCCTGTGCATTTTCTTCTACAGGATCATGGATTTTCCTGTAGACTGGAAGATGTGAAACCAATGTTTGTGGAACCCAAAGGCAAAGGAAATTTTACAGAGGTTTGGGAAATGTCACTTATAAGCTCGTGTGCTGGATTCCTTCCCGCAGGCCCCATCTAATGTGCCAGAACCTCATGCCAGTTCCATGATAATGAGGGCAGAAAAAGGCCAGATGGCCCATCCAGTCTGCCCAGCAAGCTTCTTATGGTTGTAACTGCCGCTGCATGCAGGTCACCCCTAAGCCTTATAATAAGGGTAGTAATATTTACAATCAACTAAAACCAAGCAACTGTCAAACCCATAATTCCCTGTATGTACCAGGATCTTGGGTTATGTCCCCCTTCCAGCAGGTGGAGTCAGAGCAAAAACTGAGAGGCCGGTCCCTCATGACTGGTGCGCGCGCCCTCTGTAAACCCCCAGTATTTCTCTGACTCCAGCAGTTTCGGGTTGCACCTTCGGTTCTCCCATTCTCTTTCTGTGGGAATAGTCTTTGTTGATTTATTTCTCCTGTTTTCTTGTTAACACTTTTCACTTGATGGATCTTATTTAAAAAAAAGAAAAGAAAGGCAAAGTCTTTTCCTTGTAGCTTTGCTCTACTTTCCATGGCTGTCCTGTTGCAGGCCTGCAGGCAGAGCTTTCATTCAGTGGCAGACCTGTCATCTTTTGTATTTATTGCTGTATCATTTTGGGGGTAAGTTTGTTAACTTTCCTTTTACAGGGCTGTCATTTGCTGCCTTTAGGGGTGAAGTTGGTGGTCCAACCTCTCCCCCTCGATATCGACCCGCTGCCCGGAGATGTCATTTCCTCAGGGCAGCCCCTAAGCTTCAGAGACGCGACATCCCTCTGGCTTGGAAAAACACAAAAACAGAACGGGTCGTTAAAGTTCGTCAGGCAGCGCAGGACTTTGATTTCTTTCCTGCTATCGAAGGTTTTTGGAGGTCTGCGTCCCAAGCCCTTCTTTACTTGCCTCCATGCAGCAGCTGACGCGATGCAGCGCCTGCAGGGAGCCCAGATCGCGGCTCTCCCGGGAAGGCCTGTGTGCTCGGTGTCTCCCCGGCGGGGAGGGCACCTCGAGCCCTAGAGAACGGTCTGGTTCATGCGCAGATGCGCGCCAGGCTCTGAGGAGGTCGGCCCCGTTCCCGTCCAACACGGGAACGGTGGCCATCTTGGATCCACTACTTGCTGCTCCAGCACTGCCTCCTGGGGATTCAGACCCGGACAGACCTCAATCCCCTCCAGTTCTCTTTCCGGCGCACCTCCCCGACACAGAGCCGCCCTCAGAGGACCCTTCGCCCCCCCCTCCGGCCATCCATCCCCCGGAGCCTTTTTCCACAGAATTTATTCTGCTGATGCATGGGGCTTATTTGGCAAGGCTCAGCCAGCACCAGGATGCGGTTTTGGCTCCCCCTCCTCCTAAAGTGGTCAGTCTGGGGGAACACCTGGACGTGGCAGGGGGGCCTCGGGGATCGGTACCGTCATGGCCCGGTACAGCACCAGTATTTCTGGCCCTGCCGTTCCAGTGGCCCCTTCGGGATCCTCTAGGGTTCAGCCGGTTGCCCATCCAACCGGTCCTGACCCCTCTACCCCCGATGGACCCTGCAGTGGACCCTGATCTAGATGACCTGACACCCTTGGCGCAAGTCGAAGGGGATGTTCCTCGGGTTCTACGCCTTTTCCAGAGCGATGAGATGGTTCCACTTATCCCACATGTCCTGGCTGGATTAGATATTGAGGCCCCCCAGGAGGCTTCTGCCGCCAGCACTGCACCGAAGAGAGGGGATCCCGTCCTACCAGGGCTCAAGCCACCTTCGAAGACTTCCCTTTTCATCCTATGCTCCTCCAATTGCTGTCCAGGGGGTGGGAGACTCCGGAGCCTCTTTGCGGGCTGGCAGAGTGATGGACAAACTGCATCCACTCCCCGAAGAGTCCCTGGAACTACTTAAGGTACCGAAGGTGGGTGCATCGGTATCAACAGTCACGGCTAGGAAACCTATTCCTGTGACTGGAGGAGCAGCCCTCATTGATTTACAGGACCACAGAATTGAGGTGTATTTGAAGAGCGTGTTTGAGGCATCCGCCTTGGGAGTTTGGGCTACTGTTTGTAGCTCCCGGATGCAGCGTGCATGACTCCGGTGGAGCCAACTACTCGCAACTCAGGATCTGCCTCCAGGGGAGGCCCAACAGGCGGAAAGGCTAGAAGCCGTCATAGCATATGGCGCGGACGCGCTGTATGATCTTCTCCGGGTGCTGGCCAGGTCTATGGTTTCTGTAGTCTCAGCTCGGCACCTCCTAGTCTCAACTCTGCTCCCTTCCCTTCCAGGGTAAGTTGTTGTTTTGGAGAGTATATGGAGCAACTTATTAAGTCGCTCGGGGAGCATAAGGTACTTAGGTTACCTGAAGATCGTCCTCGGAGATCCAGAACGTACAGCTCCACGCGGAACCGTTTCAGAGGACAACAGCGCTTCCGCCAGGTGCGGCCAGTGCCCACAGGCCTCCCTCGTCTAGATCACAGTCCTGGTCTCATTCCTTTCAGGGATGAAGATCAGCCCAAGACACCCTCGCCCAAGGGACTGCCACTACATCTTCGCAATGAAACATTGCTAGCCCACTCTTCGATTCCCCGGATAGGAGGATGCCTGTCGCTCTTCTACGAGGAGTGGGTCACAATCACCTCAGACCAGGGCGTCCTGGATATTCTACAGAGACAGATTTGTCTTTTCTTTGTGCAGACAAAAGAAACTGGGCGCAGTACGTCAAACGCTAGGCCGCCTCCTGGATCTGAACAAGGACTCTGCCATTATTCCATCTACTTCGTAGCCCCCTTCCGGCCGATCCTGGATCTCAAGATGGTCAACAGGATGCTCAATATATCACACTTCAGGATGGAAACTCTGCACTCAGGGATTGCTGCAGTGCACCGGGGAGAGTTCCTGGCGTCCTTGGACTTGACGGAGGCTTATCTTCATATTCCCATCCTGAAGGAGCATCAGCGCTTCCTTCGCTTCCAGATTTTGGGGAAGCACTTCCAGTTCCGGCCCTGCCATTCGGCCTGGCAACCGCTCCTCGCACCTTTACCAAGATGATGGTAGTGGTGGCAGTGGCCCTGAGGAAGGAAGGGATCCTGGTCCCTCGACTTTCTGGGAGCTCATTTCGACATCAAAGTAGGCACAGGCTCTCTTCGTCTGGAGCAGGCCCTATCGCTCCTTGCTCAGGTTCAGCATTTTCGGGACCTCTGACTTCCCACAGCCAGGGACTATCTCCAGTTGTTAGGTTCCATGGCCTCCACAACAGATGTTGTGCCTTGGGCCTTTGCCTACATGCGTCCCTTAGAAAGAGCATTACTCTCCCGTTGGAAGCCGGTATCTCAGGAATTTCAGGCTCCTCTGCCGATACCGCCCCTACCCAAGGGCAGCCTGACCTGGTGACTCGACCTGGATCATTTGCTTCGAGTAGAGCTCGAGGTTCCACAATGGGTACTCGTTACAACAGACGCCAGCCTTACCGGCTGGGACCAGTGTGCAGTCGGCACTCGACACAGGGTCAGTGGACACCTGAACAGGCAACTTGGCCAATCCACCGTCTAGAAACAAGAGCGGTCCGTCTTGTGCTGCAGCGTTTTCTGCCCCTAGTACAAGGCCGAGCAGTCTGGATCCTCTCCGACAACGCCACGACTGTGGTGTACATCAATCATCAGGGAGGAACAAGAAGTCTCCATGTGACTCGGGAGACGAACAAGCTGATGCTGTGGATGGAACTCCATCTGTCTCATCTGGCGGCGTCTCACATTTCAGGAGTGGACAATGTTGAGGCGGATTTTTTAAGTCGCCAGCGCTTAGATCCCAGAGAATGGGAACTGTCCCAGGAGGCAGTGGCACTACTTGTCACGCGATGGGGGACTCCCCATCTGGATCTGATGGCCACGCAAAGGATCCGTGCTTTTTCAGCCACAGAAGGGAGCATGGAGCAGAAGGCGTCGATGCCCTAGCTCTCCCATGGCCGAGGTACATCCTACGTTCCGTGTTCCCGCCTTGGCCCCTGGTGGGAAGAGTGCTTCGAAGAATAGAGGGTCACCAGGAGCCTGTGATCCTCATGGATCCGGAGTGGCCTCATCGGCTGTGGTTTGCAGACTTAGTCAACCTAGCAGTGGACGGCCCACTGCGCCTGTGGCATCTGTCGAACCTCCTACGGCAGGGACCAATATTTTTCAACCAGGTAGATCACTTCTATCTAGCGGCCTGGCTTTTGGAACGGTGCCGGCTGAGTTGACGAGGGTATCCAGCGGCGGTTATCTCCACTCTTCTTAAGGCTAGGAAGCCTTCCACCTCCATGTCCTATGTCCGAGCTTGGAAAGTGAGGCTTGCTGCCAGTCCTCGCGTCTCTCTCCACGGTGTGCGATCATAGCCCAGATCTACAGCGAGGGCTGGAGAAGGGTTTAGCCTACAATTTTCTTCGCGTTCAGGTGGCAGACTTAGGTGCTCTAGTTTTTCATCAGGATGGCCCTCCTCTTGCAACACACCCGGACATGGTCCGGTTCTTGAAGGGAGTAAAGCATGTGAAACACCGATTCGCAATTTATGCCCCTCGGGGAGTTTTTGATTTTGGTCTTTCGTATTCTTGGCGGGCCGCCCTTTGAACCGCTGTAGAGCGCTACCCTCAAGGACCTGACTCTTAAGACAGTTTCCTTGGTTGCCAACTGTTCCGCTCGCAGAATCTCGGAGCTGCAGGCCTTGTCAAGTAGAGAGCCTTATCTCCGCTCTATGGATCCCGGAGTATCCTCGGGTATCGTACCGTCTTTCCTTCCAAAGGTGGTCTCGTCTTTTCTCCTGAATCAGTTGGTGGAACTGCCATCATTCCAGGCTGAGGATTCCAAGGAGCTCCGGCGCCTAGATGTCAAGCGAGTCCTCCTTCTATATCTGGAGGTTACTAACGACTTCCGCTTATCAGATCTTCTTTTTGTCTTCTGGAGTGGTCCCAAGAACTAGGCTTCAAATACCACCATTGCCCAATGGATGAAGGAAGCAATCTCTACCGCGTACTTTGGCGAGGGGCGTTAGCCCCCAGATGGTATTAAAGCTCATTCTCTCCGAGCTTAAGCAGCTTCCTGGGCAGAAAGCCGAGCGGTCTCTCCGCAGGAATTTTGCTGAGCGGCCACTTGGAAGTCTTTGCACACTTTTGCGCATCACTATAGCTTGAATCTGCAATCAATGACCTCAGGTTCTTTTGAGGCTCGGGTCATTCGAGCTGGGATATCAGTGGCCCACCCTATTTAAGGGAAGCTTTGGTACATCCCACGGTCTGGACTGATCCTGGTACGTACAAGGGAAAAGAAAATTATTTCCTTACCTACTAATTTTCGTTCCTGTAGTACCATGGTTCAGTCCAGACGCCCACCCTAAGGATTTTGGGGTTTTTTCTTTGGGTTAATTCTTCAGCTCGACTGTGTAATCATTTCAGGATCTGTTTGGGACTGACTGAGAGTTCACATTGCAAGTTTGCCTATTCAGATTTACAGTTTGATGTTCAATTTAGTTGATATTCATTTTGTATTGATCCATCCAAGGGGTTTTTCTTTGTTGCTTGGATATTCTTAATACTGAAGGTTTACAGAGGGCGCACCAGTCATGAGGGATCGCCCTCTCAGTTTTTGCTCTGACGCCATCTGCTGGAAGGGGGACATAACCCACGGTCTGGACTGATCCATGGTACTACAGGAACGAAAATTAGCAGGTAAGGAAATAATTTCTTATTACTGCTAGCAACATTTTTAGTGGGTAAGGCGCTTTCTGCTGCTTGACGTTTTTTGCTTTGGGACTTGGCCATAGAAGCCGTCCTGTGCTTTTTCCCTTTTGTCTGCATATCAGTTTCCCAGACTGTAAAAGTCAGGGCCCATGTTGGTTGTTGTCTTTATCCAGTTCGCCTTCCTCTAACCCCCTCCGCCACCATGAAAATGGGGAGTGATGTTGCAGTTGCTTGTACCCACTTGGGGGCCTGCGGTTTCCCTGTTCGTACCCCATGTCAGTCCAGACGAGTGGGTTTTGCATCCCTACCAGCAGATGGAGTCAGAGAACAAAACTTTGAGTCACTGTTACATAACTGAGAGTGCCACCTGCACTCCCTCAGTATTTCTCTGTCTCCAGCATATGGCAGAGGTGCAAACCTGCAGTCTGGAGTTTTCAAAAAACAATTTATAAGGAGATTACAGGAGGACCTTGCAAGACTGGAAGATTGGGCATCCAAAGGCATCCAAATGGCAGATGAAATTTAATGTGGACAAGTGCAAGGTGATGCATATAGGGAAAAATAACACTTGCTGTAGTTACACAATGTTAGGTTCCATATTAGGAGCTACCACCCAGAAAAAAGATCTAGGCATCATAGTGGATAATACTTTAAAATCGTCGGCTCAGTGTGCTGCGGCAGTCAAAAAAGCAAACAGAATGTTAGGAATTATTAGGAAGGGAATGGTGAATAAAACGGAAAATGTCATAATGCCTCTGTATCGCTCCATGGTGAGACGGCACCTTGAATACTGTGTACAATTCTGGTCGCCACATCTCAAAAAAGATACAGTTGCGATGGAGAAGGTACAGAGAAGGGCAACCAAAATGATAAGGGGAATGGAACAACTCCCCAATGAGGAAAGACTGAAGAGGTTAGGGCTGTTCAGCTTGGACAAGAGACGGCTGAGGGGGGATATGATAGAGGTGTTTAAAATCATGAGAGGTCTTGAACGTGTAGATGTGAATCGGTTATTCCCTGTACGTACCTGGATCAGTCCAGACAGTGGGTTATGTCCCCAATCCAGCAGATGGAGTCAGCCCAAAGCTTCGAGGGGGCGTCACCATAAGTACTACTACCCCCTCTGCAGGAGTTCAGTATCTTCTGACTCCAGCAGATGCGAGTAGGGGAATCTGGGCTTGCTCCCGATTTCCTGTAACCTATTCTGTTTTTCCTTGGTTAGAACTCTCTTCTGTCTCTGTCTTGTCTTGGATCAAGTTGTGCTTTATTTAAAAAAAAACAAAACAAAAAAAAACAAAAACTAACTAATTGATTAATTGGGGAGGCGGGGCTCCTTCCTTGTGCTGGCTCTCTGTCTCCTTTGTTTTCCTCAGCGCGAGCCTGTGGTCTTGCCGGGGTAAGTTGTGTTTTCTGTTTTGCTGGGCTGTAGTTTTTATTTTCAGCTGGCTGAATTACCACTGCCGGTGTGTCCGGCCTACCAGCGGGTTCCCTCGCTCCCGCGGCCATCTTGCGACGCTCCTCGTGGGCTGCAGGGAGCAGGGTGAGTGTTTTCAGCGGGTTGCGAGGCCAGGACAGGCCCCCCCGCGGCGCCGCTTGTTTTCTCCGCGGGTTGTGCAGGCCGTCCGGGCCCCCCCGCAGCGGCGCACCTTCTCGCGGCCCCCCCCCCCTCCCGCCCTGAGGCTCACCGAGTGACTTTAGTTGCCGGGGGTGGTTTTTCTGGGCGCCGGATATGCCGCGGCCGTCGCGTTGCTCGGCCTGCGGCGAGCCCGGTTCGCGCATCTCCAGGGAGGGCATCTGTGCCAGGTGCCTCCCAGGGGGGGAAGGCACGTCCGGGCCCCGCACTCGTTTTCCATTGACAGCCTTGCCCGGGCGCCCGTGGGCCGGCCCCCTCCCCCATTCATGGCGGGAACGGCGGCCATTTTGCACGCGCTGCGCCGCAAGGAAGATCGGACAGCGCTGGGGGATGGGGAGGCTTCAGGGGACTCTCCCCCGAACCTGCTGACGGAGGAAGATCCGGAGCTGGACTCACAGGAGCAGGGCCCTCCGGGTCTCTCCCCCGTGGAGATTCCCCCGAGTAGGCCGGGGTTCTCCCCAGAGTTTATTCGTCTGATGCACACAGCGTACCTGCAGGAGCTGGCAGCTCCCACGGGGCCTCCGCCCCCCCAAACTACCGCGACCTTCGTCCCTCGCCTCGGCCCCCCCCCCCTCCGGGGGGCGTGGGGGCCCCACAGCTCCCCGCACACGTCCGGCTTCCTGTGGGCTCGGGGGGGGCTGGCTCGGACCCAGTTTCCCCGGGATCGGACCCTGCCGGTTCGGGACAAGGGGAGTCTACCTCGGAGGGAGAGGATCCACGCACGCTGCGCCTATTCCAGCGGGAAGAGCTGGATGACCTAATCCCACAAATCATTCAGGGGTTGGACCTCGATCCCCCGCCGGACCCGCCAGCTCCCGTCGCGCCCGCTGTCGTCACTTCTTCGAAGAAGGGGGACCCGGTCCTGGCGGCACTTCGTCCGCGGGCGCGGGCCTTTCCCATCCACGAGTCGTTCCTGCAACTTCTTACCCGGGAATGGGATTCCCCGGAAGCTGCGCTAAAGGGCAGCAGAGCCATGGAGAGGCTGTACCCACTGCCGGAAGATTTTCTGGATCTCATCAAGGTACCCAGGGTGGACTCCGCGGTGACGGCGGTCACGAAAAGGACGACCATCCCGGTGACGGGTGGAGCGGCGCTGCGGGATACGCAGGATCGCAAGTTGGAAGTATTCCTCAAGCGGGTCTTCGAGGTCTCCGCAGTGGGACTGCGGGCAGCGATGTGTAGCTCTCTTGCCCAGCGAGCCAGTCTTCTCTGGGTACAGCTACTGCTCACTTCTCAGGTGCTGCCTCCCGAGGAGGCCGCCCAGGCGGATCGGCTCGAAGCCGCAGTGGCATACGGGGCCGATGCCTCCTACGATCTATTCAGGATCCTCGCCCGCTCCATGGCCTCGGTAGTGGCGGCGCGTCGACTCTTCTGGCTCCGCAACTGGGCGGCGGACACGTCCTCCAAGTCGAGCCTGGGTTCCCTGCCCTTCAGGGGTAAATTCCTGTTCGGAGAGGAGATGGACCAGATCATAAAGTCGCTGGGGGAAAAACGCGGTCCATCGCCTGCCGGAAGACAGATATCGCTCCACCAGGGCGTTCTCGTCCTCCCGGACCAGAGCCAGGGCGCAAAGACGCTACAGGAGTTACAGGCCGGCGGTCTCCCGGCCCCCTCCCTCCAGGGCTCAGCCCTGGTCCCGGTCCTTTCGCGGGCGCCGCCCAGCGCAGGCCGCGCCCACGGCGGGACAGCCCTCGCCCAAATCCTCGCAATGATGTTCAGCTCGCCCACTCCGCCGTTCCCAGGATCGGGGGACGGCTGGCGTTCTTTTACGAGGAGTGGGCACGGATCACCTCGGATCAGTGGGTTCTGGACACCATAGGACACGGCTACGCGTTGGAATTTGCCCGCCCTCCGAAGGGACGGTTCATCTTCTCTCCCTGCGGTTCGGCCATCAAGCGAAGGGCGGTGCAGCTGACCCTGGACAGACTGTGGGAGATAGGCGCCATTACGCCCGTACCCTCCGGAGAGGTGGGCTCGGGCCATTATTCCATCTACTTCGTCGTACCGAAGAAAGACGGTTCCTTCCGCCCCATCCTGGACTTGAAGGAAGTCAACAGATCCCTTCGGGTGGTCCAGTTCCGCATGGAAACGCTACGTTCGGTGATCGCGGCGGTTCATCGAGGGGAGTTTCTGGCCTCCTTGGACCTGACGGAGGCCTACCTTCACATTCCCATTCGCCAGGAGCATCATTGTCTGCTACGGTTCAAGATCCTGGATCAGCATTTCCAGTTTGTGGCTCTTCCGTTCGGATTGGCAACGGCCCCGCGCACCTTTACCAAGATCATGGTAGTTGTGGCGGCTGCCCTCCGGAAGGAGGGGATTCTAGTTCATCCTTATCTGGACGATTGGCTCATACGAGCGAAGTCTTTTCGACATGGACAAGCGGTGGTAGCCAGGGTGATAGAGTTTCTGCAGTCCCTGGGATGGGTGGTGAACTTCTCCAAGAGCTCCCTCGTGCCCTCGCAGCGCTTGGATTTCTTGGGGGCGACCTTCGACACCCGTCTGGGAGCGGTTTTTCTACGGCAGGACAAGGCGCACGCCCTACGGGAACATATACAGCGATTCTCTGCATTACCAGCTCCCACCTCCTGGGACTATCTTCAGCTCCTGGGGGTGATGGGCTCCACCATCGACATGGTTCCTTGGGCTTTTGCGCACCTCCGTCCTCTACAAAGAGCTCTTCTATCCCGTTGGAAACCGCTCTCGCAGGACTACCAGGTGATTCTTCCGCTGCCCCAGTTCGCCAGGAACAGCCTGAACTGGTGGATGGTACCGGGGAATCTGGCTCGTGGCGTGTCCCTCGACCTACCAAATTGGGTGGTGGTGACCACCGACGCCAGTCTCGTCGGCTGGGGAGCCGTCTGCGACCGAAGCGCCACGCAGGGGACGTGGTCCGCGGAGGAATCGAAGTGGTCCATCAATCGCCTGGAGACCAGAGCGGTCAGATTGGCGCTCCTCCATTTCCTGCCACTCATTCGAAATCAGGAAGTCAGAATCTTATCGGACAACGCGACCACGGTAGCTTACATCAACCGTCAGGGCGGCACTCGCAGTCCGCAGGTCGCGCTCGAGGCAGCGATGCTGATGCAGTGGGCGGAACGGCATCTGCGCCGCCTCGCGGCCTCACACATCGCGGGCGTGGACAACGTCCAGGCCGACTTCCTCAGTCGCCAGCTCCTGGACCCCGTAGAGTGGTCGCTCTCCGACACGGCCATGCAACTACTCGTCCGGCGGTGGGGCTCCCCCCACCTGGATCTCATGGCGTCCGCACAGAACACCAAGGCGCCTCGTTTCTTCAGTCGCCGGAGAGAAAGGGGAGCGGAGGGCGTGGATGCTCTCGCGCTCCCGTGGCCGGCCGATCTGCTCCTATATGCGTTCCCACCGTGGCCGCTGGTGGGAAGAGTACTCCGACGAATAGAAGTTCATCAGGGGACGGTGATCTTCGTCGCACCGGAGTGGCCGAGACTACCCTGGTTTGCGGATCTCCTCCACCTGGTAATCGATGGACCCATCCGGCTGGGACATCTTCCCCGCCTCCTACACCAGGGACCGGTATTTTTCGACCAGGCAGAACTCTTCTGTCTTGCGGCCTGGCTTTTGAGAGGCGCCGCCTCCGCCGACGAGGGTACCCAGAGGCGGTAGTGTCAACTCTGCTGCGGTCTCGGAAGACTTCGTCGTCGGTGGCCTACGTGCGGGTCTGGAAGGTGTTCGAACTGTGGTGTACCGACCGGAACACAAGACCCACGGAGGCGTCTGTCCCGCAGATTCTCCAGTTTCTACAGGCGGGAGTGGAAAAGGGGCTAGCTTACAACTCACTTCGGGTTCAAGTGGCCGCCCTTGGCTCCCTCCTGCGGGGAGGGGGATCTCTGTTACACCATCCGGACATCCTCCGTTTTCTCAAGGGCGTCAAGCACTTGCGGCCTCCATTGTGGGATCCTTGTCCCTCTTGGAGCCTCAATTTGGTACTACGTTCCATGTCAGGACCTCCGTTCGAACCACTGAGGAGTGCGACGATCAAGGACCTCACTCTCAAGACGGTGTTCCTGGTGGCCATGTGTTCCGCTCGGCGTATTTCGGAACTGCAGGCTCTGTCCTGTCGAGAGCCTTATCTGCGGTTCACTGATTCGGGCGTTTCACTTCGTACTGTGCCCTCCTTCCTCCCGAAGGTGGTGTCCGCCTTCCATGTGAATCAGACGGTGGAATTGCCTTCTTTCTCTTCGTCTGAGCCGCGGGCTCTTCGTCTCCTCGACATCAAGCGCACTCTGCGGGTCTACCTGGAGGCTACGAATGACTTACGGACTTCTGACCATCTCTTCGTCCTTTGGTCTGGTCCCCGGAAGGGATCCCAGGCCTCGAAGACTACTATTGCCCGATGGCTGAAGGCCGGCATTGCCGCTTCCTACATCGGGACGGGGCGGACTCCGCCACCCGGTATTGTGGCGCATTCTACACGCTCTCAGGCGGCCTCCTGGGCGGAGAGTCGATCGGTATCTTCGCAAGAAATCTGTAGAGCGGCCACCTGGAAATCGTTGCACACGTTCTCGAGACACTACAGACTACACCTCGCCTCGTCCGTCCATGGACACTTTGGCGAACAGGTTCTACGAGCAGGCCTCGCAGAATCCCACCCGGGTTAGGGAAGCTTGGGTACATCCCACGGTCTGGACTGATCCAGGTACGTACAGGGAAAAGAAAATTATTACTTACCTGCTAATTTTCGTTCCTGTAGTACCATGGATCAGTCCAGACGCCCACCGCATTTGGGTTCTACTCCTGCTCGGCTGTCTTGGGGTCTGACTTGACTCAGCTGTTATACAGTAGTGGGTTTCTTTCTTCTCCTACTATGTTCTCTCACGTGTTCCCCGTTTCACTGTTTGTGATTGTTCTTTTCCTGGGGGTCGACACGAGTTGTAACCTCCCATCCGTTGGTGGGATGGTACAGTTCTCTCTGTTTTAAATTCAGCGGCTCGTTATTGCCGTCTTGTTTAAACTTGATCCAATTCAGGGGGTTTCTGATTACTCGGGCTTTGATATTCTCGATACTGAACTCCTGCAGAGGGGGTAGTAGTACTTATGGTGACGCCCCCTCGAAGCTTTGGGCTGACTCCATCTGCTGGATTGGGGACATAACCCACGGTCTGGACTGATCCATGGTACTACAGGAACGAAAATTAGCAGGTAAGTAATAATTTTCTTTTTACACTTTCGAATAATAGAAGGACTAGGGGGCATTCCATGAAGTTAGCAAGTAGCACATTTAAGACTAATCAGAGAAAATTCTTTTTCACTCAACGCACAATAAAGCGCTGGAATTTGTTGCCAGAGGATGTGATTAGTGCAGTTAGTGTAGCTGGGTTCAAAAAAGGTTTGGATAAGTTCTTGGAGAAGTCCATTAACTGCTATTAAACAAGTTCACTTAGGGAATAGCCACTGCTATTAATTGCATCAGTAGCATGGGATCTTCTTAGTTTTTGGGTAATTGCCAGGTTCTTGTGTCCTGGATTGGCCTCTGTTGGAAACAGGATGCTGGGCTTGATGGACCCTTGGTCCTGCAGGACCAAGTTCACCAACTTGGTGGAAAAGAAATGCCTGCATCACCAACTTGCCTGCATCACCAGGCATCACTGACCCCAGGTGTCTGTACTATAACATCACTCCCCACCCTCCCCTTACCCTCTCACTGACCCCAGGTGTATGTACTATAGCAACACTCCCCACCCTCCCCTTACCCTCTCACTGACCCCAGGTGTCTGTACTATAGCATCACTCCCCACCCTCCCCTTACCCTCTCACTGACTCCAGGTGTCTGTACTATAGCATCACTCCCCACCCTCCCCTTACCCTCTCACTGACTCCAGGTGTCTGTACTATAGCATCGCTCCCCACCCTCCCCTTACCCTCTCACTGACCCCAGGTGTCTGTACTATAGCATCACTCCCCACCCTCCCCTTACCCTCTCACTGACCCCAGGTGCCTGTACTATAGCATCACTCCCCACCCTCCCCTTACCCTCTCACTGACCCCAGGTGTCTGTACTATAGCATCACTCCCCACCCTCCCCTTACCCTCTCACTGACCCCAGGTGTCTGTACTATAGCATCACTCCCCACCCTCCCCTTACCCTCTCACTGACCCCAGGTGTCTGTACTATAGCATCACTCCCCACCCTCCCCTTACCCTCTCACTGACCCCAGGTGTCTGTACTATAGCATCACTCCCCACCCTCCCCTTCACCCTCTCACTGATCCCAGGTGTCTGTACTATAGCATCACTCCCCACCCTCCCCTTACCCTCTCACTGATCCCAGGTGTCTGTACTATAGCATCACTCCCCACCCTCCCCTTACCCTCTCACTGATCCCAGGTGCCTGTACTATAGCATCACTCCCCACCCTCCCCTTACCCTCTCACTGACCCCAGGTGTCTGTACTATAGCATCACTCCTCACCCTCCCCTTACCCTCTCACTGACCCCAGGTGTCTGTACTATAGCATCACTCCCCACCCTCCCCTTACCCTCTCACTGATCCCAGGTGCCTGTACTATAGCATCACTCCCCACCCTCCCCTTACCCTCTCACTGATCCCAGGTGCCTGTACTATAGCATCACTCCCCACCCTCCCCTTACCCTCTCACTGACCCCGGGTGTCTGTACTATAGCATCACCCCCCACCCTCCCCTTACCCTCTCACTGATCCCAGGTGTCTGTACTATAGCATCACTCCCCACCCTCCCCTTACCCTCTCGCTGCTCCCAGGTGTCTGTACTATAGCATCACTCCCCACCCTCCCCTTACCCTCTCACTGACCCCAGGTGTCTGTACTATAGCATCACTCCCCACCCTCCCCTTACCCTCTCGCTGCTCCCAGGTGTCTGTACTATAGCATCACTCCCCACCCTCCCCTTACCCTCTCACTGACCCCGGGTGTCTGTACTATAGCATCACCCCCCACCCTCCCCTTACCCTCTCACTGATCCCGGGTGTCTGTACTATAGCATCACTCCCCACCCTCCCCTTACCCTCTCACTGATCCCAGGTGTCTGTACTATAGCATCACTCCCCACCCTCCCCTTACCCTCTCACTGACCCTAGGTGTCTGTACTATAGCATCACTCCCCACTCTCCCCTTACCCTCTCACTGACCCCAGGTGTCTGTACTATAGCATCACCCCCCACCCTCCCCTTACCCTCTCACTGACCCCAGGTGTCTGTACTATAGCATCACTCCCCACCCTCCCCTTACCCTCTCACTGACCCCAGGTGTCTGTACTATAGCATCACTCCCCACCCTCCCCTTACCCTCTCACTGATCCCAGGTGTCTGTACTATAGCATCACCCCCCACCCTCCCCTTACCCTCTCACTGATCCCAGGTGTCTGTACTATAGCATCACTCCCCACCCTCCCCTTACCCTCTCACTGACCCCAGGTGTCTGTACTATAGCATCACTCCCCACCCTCCCCTTACCCTCTCACTGATCCCAGGTGTCTGTACTATAGCATCACCCCCCACCCTCCCCTTACCCTCTCACTGACCCCAGGTGTCTGTACTATAGCATCACTCCCCACCCTCCCCTTACCCTCTCAGTGACCCCAGGTGTCTGTACTATAGCATCACTCCCCACCCTCCCCTTACCCTCTCACTGACCCCAGGTGCCTGTACTATAGCATCACTCCCCACCCTCCCCTTACCCTCTCACTGACCCCAGGTGTCTGTACTATAGCATCACTCCCCACCCTCCCCTTACCCTCTCACTGACCCCAGGTGTCTGTACTATAGCATCACTCCCCACCCTCCCCTTACCCTCTCACTGACCCCAGGTGTCTGTACTATAGCATCACTCCCCACCCTCCCCTTACCCTCTCACTGATCCCATGTGCCTGTACTATAGCATCACTCCCCACCCTCCCCTTACCCTCTCACTGACCCCAGGTGTCTGTACTATAGCATCACTCCCCACCCTCCCCTTACCCTCTCACTGACCCCAGGTCTCTGTACTATAGCATCACTCCCCACCCTCCCCTTACCCTCTCACTGACCCCAGGTGTCTGTACTATAGCATCACTCCCCACCCTCCCCTTACCCTCTCACTGACCCCGGGTGTCTGTACTATAGCATCACTCCCCACCCTCCCCTTACCCTCTCACTGATCCCGGGTGTCTGTACTATAGCATCACTCCCCACCCTCCCCTTACCCTCTCACTGATCCCAGGTGTCTGTACTATAGCATCACTCCCCACCCTCCCCTTACCCTCTCACTGACCCTAGGTGTCTGTACTATAGCATCACTCCCCACCCTCCCCTTACCCTCTCACTGACCCCAGGTGTCTGTACTATAGCATCACTCCCCACCCTCCCCTTACCCTCTCACTGACCCCAGGTGCCTGCACTATAGCATCACTCCCCACCCTCCCCTTACCCTCTCACTGACCCCAGGTGCCTGCACTATAGCATCACTCCCCACCCTCCCCTTACCCTCTCACTGACCCCAGGTGTCTGTACTATAGCATCACTCCTCACCCTCCCCTTACCCTCTCACTGATCCCAGGTGTCTGTACTATAGCATCACTCCCCACCCTCCCCTTACCCTCTCAGTGACCCCAGGTGTCTGTACTATAGCATCACTCCCCACCCTCCCCTTACCCTCTCACTGACCCCAGGTGTCTGTACTATAGCATCACTCCCCACCCTCCCCTTACCCTCTCAGTGACCCCAGGTGTCTGTACTATAGCATCACTCCCCACCCTCCCCTTACCCTCTCAGTGACCCCAGGTGTCTGTACTATAGCATCACTCCCCACCCTCCCAGTGATCCCAGGTGTCTGTACTGGAGCATTCTCCTGTCAGTTGTAGTCATGTTTTCTGGGGGGGTTCTTTCTCTTTATCTGTCATCTTCTAGATCATGGACGCTTACTATAAGAAGAACCTCTGCAACAAATCCAATGGAGCCATGTTCCTAGCAGTGTGTCGTGGCAAGGTAACGCGTGTTGTCTCTGCTGGCAAGGAGAAGAACTGGGTGGAGGAGGAATGGGTGGAGGAGGAATGGGTGTGGGGTGAGGAGGCTCTCCCTATTTTGAGAGGACAGAAAGGGATAGGCTGACCTTGCAGCTGGATGGAATGGGGATGGTAGGGGATGGAATTGGAGTTGGGTGGAGGGAAAGACTGGGCCTTAATGGGAGAGAGGCTGGACTGGAACTGGGGGAGGGATGTGGGGGAAGGTGTTGCCCTCATAATGAATGAGAGGGAGATTGCCGTGTTACAAAGGGACTGGAGAAGGGTCTGCCCTTGTAATAGGGCAGTAGAGAAGGAAGTGCTGTAAGGCTGGGGGCAGGAGAGGCCTTTCCTATAACAGAAGGACGAGTGAGCTTAGGGAAGGGAAGATTCACAATCTGCCGCCTTTCTTTGTTTTTTTTCTCCTGCCTCCTCTCTGGCTTCTGTTTTTTCTCTCTCTATCTGTCTCTGTTATCACAGACCTGTCTCATGTCTTCCTCCACCTCCCTTCCTCTCTCTCTTTCTCTGTCACAGACCTGTCTCATGTCTCCCTCCACTTCCCTTCCTCTCTCTCTTTCTTTGTCACAGACCTGTCTCATGTCTCCCTCCACCTCCCTTCCTCTCTCTCTTTCTCTGTCACAGACCTGTCTCATGTCTCCCTCCACCTCCCTTCCTCTCTCTCTTTCTCTGTCACAGACCTGTCTCATGTCTCCCTCCACCTCCCTTCCTCTCTCTCTCTCTCTGTCACAGACCTGTCTCTTCCCTGTATGTACCAGCATCAGTCCCAGACGGTGGGTTATGTCCCCCGTCCAGCAGATGGAGTCAGAACAAAAAGCTCGGGGGGAGGTCCTATATAACCTCACCTCCCCTGCCTCAATCCTCAGTATCTTCTGACTCCAGCAGATGTGAGCAGGGGACTGACAAGTCCCCAGCACAGGAGCTTAGAATTTCTAGGTCTTCTCTGTCTGTTTTCTAAGGGATCAAGTATATATAAAAAAAAAAAAGTTACTTGATTTGGTTAGGACAGGTGGAAGGGGTTGCTGACAGGTCTGTTCCCTAATCTGCCTTCCTCTGCCTTCCTACCTTCAGTTGGGGGGTAAGTGTGTGAATTTTTTTCTTTCTTTCAGGCTTACCTCCTTTTTAGTGGTACTCAACGTTGTTGGGGGCTGCGCCGGATCACGGGGTGTAAGTTAGTGGTGCTATCTTCTTCACCCCCCCAGCCGCTGCCGACCCACGGCCCCGCGACGTGCCATTCCCCGGCCGCCGGGAGGTCCAATTCCCCAGCGGCTCCTTCAGGTCGGTGGGGGGGTGGTCCATGTACTTTAGGCGTTCAGGTGCCGAGGACTTTGCTGCATTTGTCTTGCCCCTCCCCCCCACCCTTGGACTCACTATGCCTCGATCGGCGGCCTGTTCGGCATGCGGCCGGCAGGGGGAGTCGGCTGTCGCGGGAGGAGCTCTGCATGAGCTACCTCCCCGACGGGGAAGACAGCTCTCATCAGGGGGACGCCGCAGGACGCGGAGAGGACCGCGCGACTAGAAAGCGGCAAGCCCCCTTCCCTTTGAGAGCGGGAACGGCGGCCATTTTGTTTTCAGATTTGGAGGCTGGCATTTCCGAGGAGGACACAGAGGGCCCCGTTTCAGTGGCGCCTCCCGTTTTAGTGCCATTTGCAGAACCAGAGCCAGTTTTTCAGGAAGGGGAGGCTCTGGTTTGCCCTTCCTCGGAGGCACCTTCGTTCTCGCCGGAATTTGTTATTTTGATGCACAGGACGTTCCTGCAGAGTAGGAACCAGCCTATGGATTGTCCAATGGGACCCCTTCCCCCCAAACTGGCATGCACGGTACCACCCCTGGTAGGGTCCTCCCCACAGGGTACTGCCCAACCAGCCGGGGGAAGGCCGGGGTCCTCCAGGGATCCCCCTGCGCCATCTCGAGGATTGCACGCCACTCAGGAGGGGGGACCCTCTCCCGGATCCAGCAGGGGACGATCCCACCTTTGCAGCACAGGTGGAGGGAGACGATCCGAGGGTCCTCTGCATTTTTCAGTTGGATGAGCTGGACGACCTTATTCCCTACATCCTGCAGGAGATGGACATCGATGCCCCTCCGGAACTGGTAGGACCCGATCCCAAGGTGCGGAAGGGGGACCCTCTTCTGGCGGGCCTCCGCCCCTTGGCTAAAGCCTTTCCAACTCATCCCACCTTCTTACAATTAATCTCCAGGGAGTGGGATGCACCGGAGGCCACTCTCAAGGTCAGTAGAGCGATGGAGAAGCTCTATCCCCTTCCGGAGGAGTTCCTGGAGCTGCTCAAGGTCCCGGCCGTGGATGCCACTGTCTCGGCAGTCACGAAGCGTACCACCATTCCAGTCACAGGCAGCACGGTGCTGAAGGACCTCCAGGACAGGAGGTTGGAGGCCTATCTCAAGAGAGTTTTTGAGGTTTCTGCGCTAGGGATCCGGGCAGCCATCTGTAGTTCACTAGCGCAGAGAGCTGATCTTCCTTGGGTTCAACAGCTTCTCACCTCACAGGATTTGCTGGCTGCGGAGGCTCAGCAAGTGGATAGATTGGAGGCCGTGGTAGCATATGGGGCGGACGCCCTATATGACAACCTCCGGGTTCTGGCCCAATCAATGGTGGCTGCGGTCTCGGCCCGTCGTCTCCGAAACTGGTCGGCGGATGCCTCGTCTAAGACCCGGCTGGACTCTCTTCCCTTCAAAGGCAAATTTCTCTTCGGGGAGGATCTGGACCAAATCATCAAGTCCCTCAACGAGAACGTGGTGCATAGACTCCCAGAGGATAGGCCTCGTTCCTCAAGATCCTTCAGTTCCACTAGATACCGGCCCCGGAATCAGCGCTGATCTCGGACTACGAGGCAGCAACCACCCCAGGCTCTGTCATCTGGCTCGCATACCTGGAACCGGTCCTTTCGAGGTCGCAGGCCCAGCAAGGAAGGACAGGGTCCAGGCACCTCCTTGAAATCAGCCCAATGATGCCAGGCCGACCCACGGACCGACTCCCCGGGTAGGGGGAGTGGGTCCGAATCACGTCGGATCAGTGGGTCTTGGATATTCTAAAACATGGCTACGCCTTGGATTTTGTCCGTGCGCCCAGGGACAGGTTTCTCTTCTCCCCATGCGGGTCCCTTCACAAGCGAAGGGCCGTTCGGCAGACCCTCGACCGCCTACTATCACTGGGGGCGATAGTGCTGGTGGCCGCCTCCGAGCTGGGCCGAGGACATTATTTCATCTATTTCGTGGTGCCCAAAAAGGAAGGCACTTTCCGGCCCACCCTGGATCTCAAGACCGTCAACAAGTCCCTCAGGGTCCCGCATTTTCATATGGAAACCCTCCACTCGGTACTGGCAGCAGTAAATCAAGGGGAATTCCTCACCTCTCTGGACCTAACGGAGGCGTACCTTCATATCCCGATCCATCGGGCACATCAACACTACCTTCGCTTCAAGATCTTGGGGCAACATTTTCAATTCCAAGCCCTTCCTTTCGGTTTGGCAACAGCTCCACGCGTCTTTACGAAGGTCATGGTAGTAGTGGCAGCGGCACTACGCCGGGAAGGGATCCTGGTGCACCCCTATTTGGACGACTGGCTCATACGGGCGAAGTCTCTGAACCAGGGTCTTCAAGTGGTCGACAGGGTGGTACAACTGCTCCGGTCCCTGGGGTGGATTATCAACTATGCCAAGAGCGACCTTCTTCCATCCCAATCGTTGAACTTTCTGGGCGCACGCTTCTACACACAGGTGGGCAAGGTCTTCTTATGCCCGGAGCGGGTAAAAGTGCTGCGCAAGCAGATTCATCATTTCACTGCACTACCTGCCCCCACAGTGTGGGATTACCTACAGGTTCTGGGAACCATGGCTTCCACTATCGACCTGGTTCCGTGGGCCTTTGCGCACCTGCATGCCCTCCAGAAGGCATTACTATCCCGTTGGAAGCTGGTATTGCGGGATTTTCAGGCGGTACTCCCGATCCCAACACAACTCAGCCTCCGCTGGTGGCTGAATCCTCGACACTTGGCCCAGGGAGTATCCCTGGAGGTTCCGGACTGGGTGGTAGTCACCATGGACGCCAGTCTTGCCGGTTGGGGAGCGGTCTGTCAGTCGAGCTCCATACAGGGCCATTGGACGGCGGATCAAGCACGGTGGCCCATCAACCGCCTGGAGACCAGAGCGGTCCGCTTAGCATTGAAGGGCTTCCTTCCGCTGGTTCACCATCGGGCGGTCAGGATTCTCTCGGACAACGCGACCATGGTGGCGTACATCAATCGCCAGGGAGGCACGAGGAGTCGTCACGTCTCGTTGGAAGCAGACAAGCTGATGCAGTGGACGGAACTCAATTTGCTCCCCTGGCAGCCTCCCACATTGCAGGCGTGGACAATGTACAGGCGGACTTCCTGAGTCGTCAGCACATAGATCCCGAAGAGTGGGAGCTCTCGGAGGAAGCAATGCATCTGATAGTAAGACATTGGGGGACCCCCCACATGGATCTCATGGCCACAGCCAGCAATACAAAGGCCCCTCGCTTCTTCAGCCACAGAAGAGACCATGGCACAGAAGGGGTCGATGCTCTGGTTCTCCCATGGCCCTGGCAGATCCTATTGTATGTCTTCCCCCCGTGGCCCCTTGTGGGGAAGGTAATTCAGCGGATAGAGAGCCATCAGGGTCCGGTGATTCTGGTGGCGCCGGAATGGCCCCGACTGCCGTGGTTCGCAGACCTCCTCAACCTGGCGGAGGAGGGGCCAGTACGTCTCAGCCACCTCCCGCGTCTTCTCCGCCAAGGTCCAATATTTTTCGAGGAGGCAGATCGCTTCTGTCTTGCGGCTTGGCTTTTGAGAGGTGTAAGTTGAGGCGTCGTGGATACCCGGAGGCTGTGATTTCGACCCTACTGCAGGCACGCAAAACTTCCACCTCCGTTACTTACGTGCGGGTGTGGAAGGTCTTTGAGACATGGTGCCGGTCACATACCATTCAACCGTCCCAGGCCTCGGTGGCACAGATTCTCTCATTTTTACAGGATGGTCTGGATTTGAGCCTCGCTTATAACTCCATCAGAGTTCAAGTGGCGGCTTTGGGAGCTTTCCTTCATACTGGGCACGACTCGCTACTCTCATCCCATCTGGATATCCTGCGTTTCCTCAAAGGGGTAAAGCACCTGAAGCCACCACTACGGCCACCTTGTCCCTCATGGAATCTCAACTTGGTACTCCGCGTCCTCGGTGGACCACCTTTCGAGCTTCTTCGTGCTGCCACCCTCAAGGATATCACCTTCAAGACGATCTTCCTGGTAGCGATCAGCTCGGCGCGTCGCATTTCCGAACTTCAAGCGTTGTCTTGCCGAGAGCCATACCTCCGGTTCACCGAGGAGGGTGTTTCCTTGCGCACGGGTACCATCTTTTCTACCCGAGGTAGTCTCTGCCTTTCACCTCAACCAGTCATGGAGTTGCCTTCCTTTTCCTCGACGGACTCCAGGGATCTTCGCAAGCTAGAAGTTAAGCGATGTCTGATGCAATATTTGGCGGTCACCAATGAGTTTCTGCTTTCTGATCACTTGTTCGTCCTCTGGTCGGGACCTAAGAAGGGTCATATGGCCTCCAAACTGACCATTGCCCGTTGGCTGAAGGGAGCAATTGCTGCCGCATATCTTGGTGCCGAACGGCACCCACTGCTGGGGGTCAAAACTCACTCCCTTCGCTCTCAAGCTACGTCCTGGGCAGAGAGTACTTTGGTGTCCTCGCAGGAGATCTGCAGGGCGGCCACCTGGAAGTCTCTCCATACTTTTGCAAGACACTATCGCCTGGATGTACGGGCGCCAGCTTTTGGTTCCTTCGGGGATAGCGTTATTCAAGCGGGGCTGTCTACGGCCCACCCATAGTAGGGAAGCTTTGGTACATCCCACCGTCTGGACTGATCCTGGTACGTACAGGGAAAAGAAAATTATTCCTTACCTGCTAATTTTCGTTCCTGTAGTACCATGGATCAGTCCAGATGCCCTCCCTGTTTTGGGGGATTTATTGGGGTACGCCTCTGCTCGAATGCCTTTTTCCGATTTACCTCTGTGTTCCATGGGGTCCCAGGGTCTGTTTGTCTTACAGTTCTGTTTGCAAGTTCCCAGTAGGGTTTTTTACTGCAGTTATGGATTTCTCTAACGTTACTTGGAGAGCGTTTAGTTACTTGATCCCTCCGTCTCTTCTCTTCTTGGCTTTGCTAGGCTAGTTACTGAGAATTGAGGCAGGGGAGGTGAGGTTATATAGGACCTCCCCCCGAGCTTTTTGTTCTGACTCCATCTGCTGGACGGAGGACATAACCCACCGTCTGGACTGATCCTGGTACTACAGGAACGAAAATTAGCAGGTAAGGAAATAATTTTCTTGTCTCCCTCCACCTTCCTTTCTCTCTCTCTCTCTCTCTCTCTGACCTGTCTCATGTCTCCCTCTACCTCCCTTCCCCTCTCTCTCTCTCTCTCACCTGTCTCATGTCTCCCTCTACCTCCCTTCCCCTCTCTCTCTCTCTCTCTCAGACCTGTCTCATGTCTCTTCTCTCCCTTTGCCCCTCTCTCTGTTGTCTCATGCTTGTTCCTCTTCCTGACAGGCAAGTGAGGGCCTGGACTTCGCAGACATGAATGGGCGGGGTGTGATTATCACCGGGCTTCCCTTTCCCCCTCGAATGGACCCCCGAGTTGTTTTAAAGATGCAGTTCCTGGATGAGATGAGAGGGAAGCATGACGGTCGAAAACAGGTCTATTTCTCATATTTACCTGTCTGATTTCCTTTCATTGTTTGGGACATGTTGCACTAATGCTTGATGCATTCTCTTAGTGTGCTAAGACCCATAATTAGGGCATGAGAGGTTGGCATGATATTAACTGGGAGCCGTGCATGGTAGGCTGGCAGGACGTGCTGTTGGCTGTGAGCCGTGCCGGGAGATTGGCAGGACGTGCTGTTGGCTGTTGAGCCATGCCCGGGAGGCTGGCAGGGCGTGTTTTCGGTTTTGAGCTGTGCATGGGAGAGTGTGTGGTACTGCTTGTGAGTAGGAAAGCTGGTGCAGTGTGGATGGATGTGTGATGTAGTCAGTGGGTGTTTACAGACTTTGAACCCTGTCTTCTCTCCTGTAGTATCTCTCTGGACAGGAGTGGTACAGGCAGCAAGCCTCTCGTGCTGTGAATCAAGCTATTGGTAGAGTCATTCGACATCGCCATGACTATGGCGCCATCTTTCTGTGTGACCACAGGTAACAGCTTTTTGGCATGATTCTGCGCATAGAACGCTAATGGGAGTGTAATGTAAAGCCATGTCTGGGGCTCCTAGGCAGCTTGATCCCTCTCTTCTGCCATAGATCTGTTCTGATCACAGACTTAGATTTCTGTTTGCCCTCTTCAGGCCGTTCCTTTCTTGGAATATGTTAATAACTCCAAACCTGAATGAATGCAGATAAATGTAAATCCACTGTCTCTACTCTCCAGGAATGATTGCGCTTGGGAGGCAGCACTTTTTCTAGTGGAGTTAATAATGGGGTCTCCTGCCCTGGGAAGGTACAGAAAGGTTTCTACTCCACTAAGGCTCCTAACCTCTCTCCTCCTAACTCACCATAGGTTCATGCACTCAGATGCCAAAGCTCAGCTGCCCTCCTGGCTCCGGCCCTACATCACAGCCTACGACAATTTTGGGCACGTCATCCGAGATGTGTCTCAGTTCTTCCGCATTGCTCATAAAATTGTAAGTAATGTCAGACAAAAAAAAAGCTGTGGGAAGGGCCTGCACAGAGCGTTATGGGGGTCCCAACTCCCAGCATGAGGGGTTGTTTCCCTGGTGTATTTGCAGGAGGTCCTGTTTTTAGTAAGATAACTATATATACTTACTGTACCCTGAAGTATCCAAACTGTATTTGAATGTTACTTGTTTTGTTCTCACAGGACAAGCAGGATGTTAGTCCTCACATATGGGTGACATCACAGGATAGAGCCCAATCACAGAACACTTTTGTCAAAGTTTCTAGAACTTTGACTGGCACCTACTGGGCATGCCCAGCACGGCACTAACCCTGCAGCTAGCAGGGTTCCCCCTTCAGTCTTCTTTTTTCTGCGCAGCAGTAGCCACGCGGTTAAGGAGCTCTGCAGAGATTCCTGACAGGAATTTTCCTCACGGAATTACTACAAACTTTCATACCCCACAGGGGTCCCCCTCTCAAATTTTTGTTTCCGTGGTACTCCGGTAAGTTTTTTACCTGGTTCTGGTCGATTCCTGTCAAGTTTGGCCCTCGTGGCCTGCTGGCCATTGACCGCAGCTCAATTTTTTCAAAGGCCATGGCATCGGGGTTCCGTCGGTGCCCTGACTGCACTCGCACCATGTCCATAACAGACCCCCATAAAGTCTGTGTAATGTGCCTTGGGTGTGAGCTTGATGTCCTGACTTGCACCAAATGTTCTTTAATGACACCAAAAGGTCGCAAAGCCAGAATGGAGAAAATGGAACTTCTCTTCCGTTCTCAAACTCCGACGCCGTCTATTGTTTCGATGTCGTCTGAACCGATGCTGTCTACTTCGCGCCAGTATCGGGCACTGACCGGTGACCGTCCGGCGTCGACAACCTCCCGGCCATCGACTACCTCTACTCCCCCTCAGGACCGAGGGGATCGTAGAGAGAAACATCGGCATCGACACCGATAGCCTCGGACCATCGATGAAGGAAAGTCATTGACCTTGCCATCGTCCGAGCCGCCATCGAAGAAACTCCATCCAGAAAAGGCATCGACCCTTTCTGAGACAACCCTCACCCGGATGGGTGTTGGGAGCTGCGACTCCGCCTTTAATGGTGGTCCCTCCAGCTATGCCTCTGCCTCCCTCTTCCGTTCCGGAGCCGGGGCTGATTGCTCTAGGTCTCCGTGAAGAGCTGGACCAGATGGTTCAGGAGGCCATCGATAAGGCAATGCACAGATTCCAGGTTCCTCAGACGCCAAAGAATTATCTCTCCCCATCTCATATTTTGGAGTTCTTGGGAGCGTGCTTCAACACCAGGGCAGGAAAGGTTTTCCTTATGGAGGAGCGTATTCTCAAGCTGCAGAAGCAGGTGTGCAGGCCGTTGGAAGTTGCAGTTCCCAGGGTCTGGGATTACCTTTAGGTGTTGGGCTCTATGGGCCTCCATGTTGGAGTTGGTTCCTTGGGCCTTTGCACATGTGAGGCCTTTGCAACGGTCTCTTCTTTCCCAGTGGGATATTTTGTCGGAACAATTTCATCTTCCACTGGCACTCGAGGAACCTGCTAGGTCTAGTCTTTCATGGTGGCTTGGTCAAGAACATTTAAGAAGCGACGTGGACTTGGAGGTTCCGGACTGGGTGGTAGTTACCACCAATGCCACTCTCTCCGGCTGGGAGGGGCGGTATGCCAGAATCAGTCAGCCCAGAGGCAGTGGTCCAAGGAAGAGAAGTCTTGATCTATCAGTCGTTTGGAGATGAGGGCAGTGCGGTGTGTTTTAATTGCGTTTCTGCCTCTGTTGAGCTGCCACTCAGTGCGCATCCTGTTGGGCAATGCAACCACGATGGCTTATATCAACCGTCAAGGGGGAACCAGGAGTCTAGCATTAACCCAGGAAACTCAGGAGTTTCTTTCGGCAGAGCGGCATCTAGCTATGTTAGCATTGTCTCACATTGCCAGGGTAGACAATGTGCAAGTGGATTTTCTCAGTTGCCAGAAGCTGGATCCTGGGGAGTGGGAGCTGTCAGCTCTGATATGTCACCGGTGGGGTACTCCTCACTTGGACTTGGTGTCGTGGAAGAATGCCAAGGCGCCCCGGTTCTTCAGTCGCAGAAGAGAGCATGGAGTAGAGGGCGTAGATGCTCTAGCTCTACCCTGGCCCCAAGGGATTCTTCTTTACGTGTTCCTACGACAAATAGAAAATCATCCTAGAGAAGTGATTCTAGTGGCACCAGAGTGGCCAAGGCGCCTGTGGTTCGTGAACCTGGTCCAACTGATGGTGGACGGTCTGCTGCGACTCGCACATTTGCCAAGGCTTCTTCTGCAAGGTCCATTATTTTCAGATCAGGTGGATCGCTTCTGTCTCGCAACTGGGCTTCTGAGAGGAGGTGTTTGAGAGAAAAAGGATATTCAAAGGATGTCATTACCACTTTGTTGCAGGCTAGAAAGACTTCCACTTCGTTGTCATATGTAAGGGTCTAGAAGGTCTTTGAGTCCTAGTGCACGGGTTGAGGAATAATCTCAAAGTAGGTCTCGATAGCTCACATCTTGGCTTTTATGCAGAAAGGTTTGGTTAAAAGCTTGGCTTTTAACTTTTAAGGTTCAGGTTGCAGCCTTGGGCTGTTTACGGGATAAGGTGTATGGAGTGTTGTTGGCTGCTCACCCAGATGTGGTTCGATTCCTCCAAGGGGCAAAGCATCTGCATTGTCCTGTGCAGAAAATATGTCCTCCTTGGAACCTCAGTCTTGTCCTTTAAGGGTTGTCTGTAGCTCCTT
This sequence comes from Rhinatrema bivittatum, assembly GCF_901001135.1. NCBI lineage: Eukaryota > Metazoa > Chordata > Amphibia > Gymnophiona > Rhinatrematidae > Rhinatrema > Rhinatrema bivittatum. Next base: position 6,298,202 of record NC_042622.1, read on the forward strand.
TTGAACCTTTAAAAAGGGCAACGGTAAAGTATCTCGCTTTGAAGGTGGTGTTTCTGGTAGCCATTTGTTCCGCCCGAAGGATTTTGGAACTTCAAACGTTATTGTGCAGAGAACCTTTTCTGAAAATCTCTGATTCCGGGATATCTTTGAGGATGGTGCTTTCTTTTCTCCCGAAGAATGTGTCAGCTTCTCCAGATTTGGATGTGGCGGCTCCGCATACTAGAGACTTATGTTGTTTGGATGTGAAGAGGGTTTTGTTTCGTTACCTCAAAGTCACCAGTAGTTTCAGGGTATCTGACCATCTCTTTGCGCTATGGAGCGGTCCTAGGAAAGGGCAGAAGTCTTCAAAGTCTACGATAGCAAGATGGTTGAAAGAGGCAATAGGGATTAAGGGTGCATTCGGTTCGATCTCAGGCAACTTAATTGGTCGAGGGTCAGCTGGTGTCACCACAAGAAATTTGTAGGACGGCTACCTGGAAGTCATTGCACACTTTAGCAAGACATTGTTTGGATGTCCAAGCCCCAGAAACTACGGGCTTTTGTGAGAGTGTTCTTCGAAACATATATAGAAATGACGGCAGAAAAGGACCAACGGACCATCCAGTCTGCCCAGTAAGTTTATGGTAGTTTCTGTTGAGCCATACAAGTCCCCCTATTTTTTTCAGTTTCCCAGACCATCAATGTCAGAGCCTTTGTTGGTTGCTGTAAGAGGTCCAATTCCCTGTTACCTTCTGCCGTAGAAGCAGAGAGTAATGTTGGAGTTGAGAATAATTCCCTACTTAGGGAAGCTAGGGTATATCCTAGGAGTTTGGACTGATCCAGGTATGAACAGGAAAGGAAAATTGGTTCTTACCTGCTAATTTTCATTCCTGGAATACCACTGAACAGTCCAGAGTCCCGCCCTGGTGTGGGAGAGTGTTCCCTCGTACTTCTGTCATGGTGATGTTGTATATAGGCTGCAGAGCTGCTTAAGATTTCAAGTTTATTCTCCTGGTTCAGAGTTATGAAGCAAATAATTTTTCTTTCACGTTGAGGTTTTATCTTTTTTCCTCTTGCTTGTTGGTGGGGCATTGTTTGCATTTCATTAGGATTGTTATATAGTGAATCTTGGATTGGGTACAGGTCAATACTGAGGGTCTGCAGGTGGCACTCCAGGTTATATGCCAGTGCCAGTGAAACTTTCTCTGTCTCCATCTGCTGGAAGGGAGGCAAAACCCAGGAGTCTGGACTGATTTGTGGTATTCCAGGAACTAAAATTAGAAGGTAAGAACCAATTTTCCTATAGCAGAGTATGTCTAAGGGTCTGGCATACAACTCCCTTCATGTGCAAGTGGCAGCTTTGGAGTGCCTCAGAGTTGGATGTAAGGGTGACCTTTGGTGGTACATCTGGATGTGGTGTGGTTTTTAAAGGGGGGTCAAGCATTAGTGACTGCCGTACGCAGGATGTGTCCAGTGTGGAGTTTGAACTTGGTTCTTCGGGTTCTTTGTGGGCCTTCATTTGAGCTGTTGCGGAGGGCGTCGCTGAAGGACCTCATCCTAAAAGTGGTGTTTCTGGTGGTGATTTGTTCGGCCAGACGGATTTCGTAGTTACAGGGTTTGTCCTGTAGGGAGCCGTTTCTGAGGATTACAGATGACAGGGTATCTTTGTGTACAAAAAATTAACCCAGCCACCCACCCCCTAGACCCCATCCCAGTAAAAAACCCTTAAACTAATCCCCGAAATCATTGCCAAACCTATTGCCAACATAATAAATACATCCCTCGAACAAGGCCTCTTCCCTGAAGCCCTCAAATGTGCCGTAATAAAACCCATACTAAAAAAAACCCCAATTGGATCCCTCCGACCCAACTAACTACAGACCCATCTCAAATCTGTCCTTCATATGAACCATCAACTCCCAGAACACCTGGAAACCCATAAAATACTATACCCTACCAAACATTGCTTCAGGAAATCGCTCAGCACCGAAACACCATTACTATCCCTCACAGACACAACCCTAAGAAGTTTAGATGCCGGACACTCCTACCTTCTGATACTACTAGACATCTCTGCCGCCTTCGATACCATCAACCACGACTCATTACTTACCAGGCTAATGGAAATTGGACTAGGCGACAACACCATAAAATGGTTTGAATCCTATCTATCAAACAGATCTTATAAAGTACGACTAAAGAACAGTGAATCTAAACAATTCCCACTCCCCCACGGTGTACCACAAGGGTCTTCACTCTCCTCTACCCTATTTAACATATACATGCTTCTCCTCTGCAAACTCCTCTCTAGCCTGGACCTCCACTACTACGTCTGTGCAGATGATGTCCAGATACTACTCCCCATGAAAGAAAACATGCAATGTACCCTACTACTATGGGAATCTACTCAGCCCAAGTAAAAAACCTCCTTACTCAGTTATCGCTCACACTCAACCACAAAAAAACAGAAATACTATACATAACAAACAAGCCCCCCACAAATAACATCCAAGACCTCTCGTCTACACAACCAGTCAGTCAATGCATAACCAAAGTAAAAGACCTAGGCATCACATTGGACTCTGAACTTAACCTAAAAAAACATATCAATGCAACAATAAAAGAGGGCTACTTCAAACTACAAGTCCTCAAAAAAACTCAAGCCCCTCCTCTTCAATCATGACTATCGGGCAGTACTCCAATCCCTCATATTCTTCAAGCTGGACTACTGCAATTCCCTCCTCCTCAGTCTCCCTGCATCCTCCCTCAAACCCCTTCAACTACTCCAAAATGCAGCAGCCAGATCCCTCACAAACAGCAGTCAATCCTCCCACATCACACCCATTCTTAAAGACCTTCATTGGCTCCCCATAACCCACAGAATACAAATCACAAAACCATTTACAATGAGAACACAGAATGGCTAAAGGACGTCCTCCACCATCATGACTCTCAAAGAAATCTCCGGTCCAAGAACACCGGCCTGCTAACCATACCCTCCACAAAACTAGCTCACCTCACCACACCCAGAGAACGCGCCATCTCTATCGCTGGCCCCCCATTATGGAACAAACTTCCTGCACATCTCAGACTGGAACCCTCAACCCAGTCATTCAAAAAGACCTTAAAAACTTGGTTATTCCAAAATGCCTACCAACCTGTATGTTAAATCACCACATCCCTTCCCCCACCCCTCATACCTCCTCCCTTCCTTTCCTTTCCCACTACCCCCCCTCCCCGGCCCCTTCCTCCTCCCCCACCTAGACCAAGCCCTCAGATTGCACCCTTGCTCCCACCCACCCTTCTAACCTACCCTCCCCATCCCCCTCCTATCGCTCCTGTCTCCTCAACAGAAATCTCCAACTCCCTAATTAACGTGCACTGTCTCACCGCAGTTTCACAAGACGTAGCCTCCCCATCCCACCTACCTAAGCTTCTCAACCAAAAGCCCTACTGTCACCCTACAGATTTTTAACAAAATTCCCTATGCTACAATGTATTTTCCTTATCAGTTTTTTAAGTTCCAAAAGGAAAATTGGTTCTTACCTGTTAATTTTCGTTCCTGTAGTACCACGGATCAGTCCAGACTGTGGGTTGAGCCTCCTGTCCAGCAGGTGGAGACAGACCAAAACTGAAAGGGTATCCTGTATGAGGACAGTGCTCGCCCTGCAGCCCTTCAGTATAACCATGGTCAAAGCAGAAAACAACAAAACCAGAATAGGATCAAGCAAGAAACCATAAAGTTCAATGGAGCAACTCCAGAACAATGTGAGAGATACGGTAGGACTAACCGCTCTGGCATGTACTTGGTGCTGGAACAACCAAGGCTTCTGGTGCAATTACCCAGTGTTCTTGCACAAAAATGAAGTATCAAGGTCTGTGAATCTGCAAGAGAAACAAGCTTCGAGAGGACAGTAAGAAAAAGACAAACAGGGAAGGGCGTCTGGACTGATCCGTGGTCCTACAGGAACGAAAATGAACAGGTAAGAACCAATTTTCCTTTCCCTGTACGTACCCGGATCAGTCCAGACTGTGGGATGTACCCGAGCTTCCCTAAACCGGGTGCGACCGAGACAGTCCCGCTCAAAGCACTCATAGCCCAAAAGACCCAAAAACCGGTGCTTTCACATCCAGACGGTAGTGGCGAGCAAAAGTATGCAGTGACGTCCATGTGGCAGCCCTGCAAATCTCTTGTGGAGAGACCGATTGACTCTCCATCCAGGAAGTGGCTTGAGAACGCAGAGAATGAGCCTTTCGACCAGGTCCGACCAGGGACCACATCCTGGGAGGCCTCGGGGCTCAAATTGGGGGGGGGGAAGTCGCGAAATTCTGGCTCCCCAGCCCCAGGCAGCTATGAATCGGGAGCTGCAGAAAATCCCAAAACAGCCGCCGTTCCCGGGCTTTGCCGACCCGGGAACGGCCTGGCCATGCACTGGGGAATCCGTCCCCGGGCTGGATTTGCCTGCCCTGCCGAGGAGGGGCCTTCCTCACCCTGCAGGCAGGCTGAGCAGAGCCGAGCCCCTCGTGCGATAGGCGCGACGAGGGCTCCCCACAAGCAAGGCAGGCTGCTGGCCGCGGCATCCTCGGTGAAGAGGAGCCACGCACTGAACAAAAAAAAAGTTAAAAATAGAAATGATTGGCAGCCCTGCCGGCAGGAGCAGAGGCAGGGGAGTGAAGCCTGCTCACTCCTCAATGTCTGGCTGCCGGTTCAAATCCCAGGGAGGTTTTAAGTATTCTTATTTTATTTTTTTTTTTTTAAACCCAAAACTGAGCACAATGGAGCCCTAAGCTCCCTAGGCAGCCAGGGGGGGGGGGGGGGAGAAGAATGACTGGACCACCAGCCTCGGTCCCCACACCTGGAAACAACCACGGACTCAGGCTATGCACAGCACAAGGGGCTGGCAAGAGCCAGGAGATGGCACCGTCTCCTGCACAGACTAAAAATTAAACTTTTTTTTTTTTTTTTTAATCCCTAAGGAAGAAGTACTTGCTTGATCCCAAAAGAAAAAAGAAGGCTGACTAGCCTAAATCAGGAGACCAAAGGGTGAGCTGATCCACCTGCTGGAGACAGACAAATATTGAAGGGCTGCAGGATAGGCTCTGTCCTCATATAGGATACCCTCACAGTTTTGGTCTGTCTCCACCTGCTGGAAAGGAGGCTCAACCCACAGTCTGGACTGATCCGGGTACATACAGGGAACTGTTATTTTTTCCTTTTCTAAGTCTCATGATACAATGTAAATTTTACAATGTTATGATACCACAATGTATGCTCGTGTATCAGACTTAAGTTCCAAACTGTTCCCTAAGTTTTTACTGTTACAATGTAATAATAATAAGACATCTTAGTCTTATTATTCTCCGAGTTATTATGTAAACCAGGGGTCGGGGAGCCAGATATGGCTCTTTTGAGGGCTGCATCTGGCTCGCAGACAGTCGCCACATTTTCCCGCTGACCCAGCTGCTCCCCGGTCCTCCTCCGCCCGGGCTTAAAATGCTGTCAGCCCGGGCGGAACGCGGCAGGACAGCTGGAGTCAGCGGCACCGGCGTGCTCTCTTCGCCCCCCCCCCCCTCGCGGCCCGGAAGAGGAAGTGAAGAGTATCGGGTGCCTGCGCGGCAAGAAGAGGCCACGCTAGTGCGCTCGGCATCGGCCCGAAGAAAAGAAGATTGCAGCGCGGCTCGGAGGAAAATGAAGAGGTTCAGCCGCGGCCGATGGGACTCCGCCTCCGCGAGGGCTGAAAATGAAGAGGTTAGCGTTGGGAGGAGGCTGCTGCTGCCGCGAGTTCCCGGGGGGGGGGAGAGAGAGAGTGAATGAGCGAGCAAGCTGTGTTTGCTCGCTCATTCACTCTCTCTCTCTCCCCCCCCCCCGGGAACTCGCGGCAGCAGCAGCCTCCTCCCAACGCTAAGCTCTTCATTTTCAGCCCTCGCGGAGGCGGAGTCCCATCGGCCGCGGCTGAACCTCTTCATTTTCCTTCGAGCCGCGCTGCAGTCTTCTTTTCTTCGGGCCGATGCCGAGCGCACTAGCGTGGCCTCTTCTTGCCGCGCACGCACCCGATACTCTCCACTTCCTCTTCCGGGCCGCGGGGGGGCCCTGTGTGTGTGTGTGTGTGTGTGTGTGTGTGTGTGTGTGAGAGTGAGAGATTGCATGTATGTGAATGATTGAGAGCCTGTACATGTGAAAGAGAGTATGTCTGTGATTGAGAGCCTGCCTGTGTGAGAGAGAGAGAGCATGAATGTAAGTTTACCATTGGGAACCTGTATGTGTAAGTTTGTGATTGAAAACCTGTTTGTGTGAAAGAGTATGTGTGTATGATTGAGATCCTTTGTGTGTGAGAGAAATCATGTGTATGTATGATTAAGAGCCTGTGTGTATAAGTAAGAGAGAGATCATGTGTGTCTGTGTGTGATTGAGAGCTGGTTTAGGTGATGGAGCATGTGAGTATGTGATTGAGAGCCTGTGTGTAAATGAGAGAAAGAGAGGACATGTTTGTAAGCATGTGAATGAGTCTGTGTGTGAGAGAAAAAGACAGCATGTATTTATGTGATTGAAAGCCTGTGTGTGTGTGTAAGCGTGAAAAGATAGACAGCATGTGTGTAAATGTGTAATTAAGAGCCTATATAAGTGAGTGAGAAAAAACGTGTATATGTGAGTACTGAGAGCATGTGTGTATAGGTGTGTCATTGAGAGCCAGTGTGAGAGAGAGCGCTGGTATGTGACTGAGAGAGGAGAAAGTTCCAAGCAAACCACCCCACCTCCTGCTAATTCAGAACAATCTCAGGACACCTGGATATCAAACATTCCCAGGTATGCAGAGCAAAAAAATGTTTGTATCCTTATTATTTTTCATTACTGGGTCTTTGTGTCTGCGATTTTGAAATATTTTGTTGGTATCTGAAATGTTTTATATGTGTTTTTAATTATTGGATATTCCACTCATTAGCTGTTTCGAAATATGTTCTTTTTGTTAGTACAGTTTTACTGCTGATGATTTTATATTTCTTGATTTGTTTTATAAGGATGGGTGATGTTTCTTTTTTCCTTTGTTACACTGCATACAGAGACTCTGGCTTGTTGCAGTTTCCAATTCATTTTTTTCTGTATGCTTCTTGTTATGCGTTTTGGTCTCTTTATTCTATGTTAGGTGAGGGACAGCACGTGATTCAGGTGAGGTTTTCTGCTGGCGTGTAGTTTCTGTGTAGGACTCTGTAGCAGCCTGACTTGGTCCGTTTTCCTAATAGGAGATGTATTGGTGTCTTAAGGCCTGGTGTAATATTTTCAGAGACTTATTGTACTTTAAAAGTGTGATCTTACATAAAATGCACACATTTACTTGTATTTAGTTTTAAACATATTGTATGGCTCTCATGGAATTACATTTTAAAATATGTGGCGTTTATGGCTCTCTCAGCCAAAAAGGTTCCTGACCCCTGATGTAAACCGATGTGATATACCCCAAGGAATGTCGGTATATAAAACCAAATAAATAAATTTCTACCCAAGGTCGTTTCTTCGTTCCACCTGAATCAGACGGTGGAGCTCCCTGCATTTCTGAATTGGTCTTCGGAAACTCCGGAGGCGAGGGAGCTGCACTTGTTTGGATGTTGCCCAGGTTCTGCTGCGATATCTGAAGGTCACCAACAGCTTTTGGCGGTCAGATCATCTGTGTGCCTTGTTTGAGGGAGCAAAAAAGGGAAGTAAGGCTTCTGAGGCCATGATTGCTCGTTGATTGAAGGAAGCTATTTTTTCGGCCTATCTTTGCTAAGGTCACAAAATTCCAGAGGGGTTGCTCTGTACTGAGGCGCAAGCAGCCTCCTGGCCGAGTGTCAGCTGGTGTCACTGCAGGAGATCTGTAGGGCGACGACATGGTCTTCGCTACACATTTTCTCCTGTCATTACCAGTTGAATGTTGTGCACTGGGTGAGCCGATGTTTGGTGAGAATGTGTTGAGAGTGGGTCTTTCAGATGCCCACCCAGAATAGGTGTACTTTGGTACATCCCACTGTCTGGACTGATCTGGAGTATGAACAAGAAGGGAAAATTGGTTCTTACCTGCTAATTTTCATTCCAGAAGTACCACAGATCAGTCCAGAGACCCAGCCCCTTATCTGCGAAAGACCATTCTGAGTATATTGACAAAATTGGTCAGATTTTCAGTTTGTATATATTCAGCGCCTATAGGATGACTAGGTTTGGTTGGTTTCCTTGGTGTTGATGTAGGGTTCCAGTTCAGGGGGCTCCAACTCTGGTTTTGATGTTCGCCCTGATAAAAAGGGAGAAAGTTTGAGTTTCAATACAGTTTGGCTTGGGTACAGGTCAATACTGAGGGGACTGCAGGTGTTCTGCTGGAGACAGAGAAATACTGAAGGGCTGAGGTCACTGCAGAGGTGTATCTAGGGTGACGTCAGCTTTGAAATCTGACTCAGTCTCCCATCTGCTAGCAGAAGAGCACAAAACTCATTGGTCCTGAGTCCATCTGTCTACACTAAGGAAAACGAAATTATCAGGTAACTAATTTCTCCAATATGTAGCAGTGCCTCAAAGTTTTTTTTCTCTGCCTCCATCTGCTGGTAGGAATGCAAAACCCAGGAGTCTGGACTGATCTGTGGTACTTTAGGAATGAAAATTAGCAGGTGAGAACCAATTTTCTTATCACTGAGTTGCTGTCCGATGTGTGGCATGTGCTGTGTTGTTAGTTTTGGCTTTTCCTGAAGCTACATAACAGGCAATTCTTTCAAAATAAATCTTTCCTTGGAAACACAGATGCCAGTGCCCTCATCCCAGAGCTTGCACAAAGCTGTAGATGCTGCCAGACCATCCTCTCATGCGTCCCTGTCGCCAAAGTCGTTTACCTGCCTGCTGAAAGCCAAGAGCCTGGATGCCCATGTACCCAGTCTGAAACGGAAATGGCGGGGTCAGTATGCTTCACACCTGCTCTCTGGGATAGCAGGACCCCACAGCACATTAGTAAACTTCAGCTGCAGATTCCGTGTGCCTGTTCTGTGGCAAATCTCAGATACTGCAGCCGAGTCATTGTGACACACAGTAGTAGGAGGGAGCCTCCTGTAATGCATTAATATCTGAGTGGCGCTGAGCTGGTGCATCACTGGGGCTCACTGGGAGGGAGAAGGAGTTAATATTACAGATGTCTGCTGTGTCCAGTTCTGGGGATCACATCTACAAAAGGCTATAGAGACTGAGGAGTTGATTCAGATGCGCTGTAAGCTTTATGTGAAGAGAGAATTTATTTTATTTATTTATTTATTTTAAGTTTTTCTATACCGGCATTCGCGATGAGTATCGCATCATGTCTGTTTACAATTAACAAGTGAAGAGGTAACAAGAGGTCATAAATAACAATAAATAACATAAATTAAAAAGGTAGTAGTAATAGTAACAATATACAAGTGAAAGTTAAGGGTTGCAGTTACAATAAAACAAGGTAGTAATATAACTTGGAACAGAGAAAGAAGCTGGGGTTTTTAACTAGATACATATGATACATATATGCCTATATATGGAGTTAATTGCTATGTTAAGGTAAAGTCAGAGTGATTAGTCAAAGACTGATTAAGAATGGAGCAGCAGACTGTTGTTGATCCTTTCCTGGATCCCATGGTACAGGTGGCCGGACAGACGTGGTAGACTAAAGAAAGCCATTGCTATCCCTGGAAGTGAGTAGCAGGATCTGCCCAGTACTTTTGCCTGGGACTGACCACTTAGAAATAGGATTTTGGGCGCCATGGACACTGCTTTGATCCACTTTGGCATTTCCTATGTTCTTATGGAGGTTCTCCTTTCTCCTTTGCTGTGTCCTGTGGTGCAGGTTATGGGGATGAGGCTTTGTCAGAGGGCAGCGCTGGGATGGCCAGCCTTTGTGTGGAGTATGAACAGGAATTGAACTCACCCACCAGGAAACCAGCAGGCCTATTGGATGCCCTGGAGCAGAGCGAGAAAAGAAAAGAATGTGTTGGCGAGGTGGAGAGCTTGACAGGGAAGGAGAAGGTAAGGAGCAGCTGAAGCGTATCCACGTCAGATCTGGAGAGAGTCTCTTGACCCATGTTTGTGCAGTTAAATGCCAGGAGCTGCCGTGAGCAGAGCATGAGAGTCTGGCACAAGGGGCACCTGACTAGCATTGGTAATTTCCACCTGTATACTGCTTAGAAACATTTCTTGTTGGAGAAAGTGCAGAGGCAAGCCCAATGTGCTCTGTAGGCAGCAATCCTCAGAATCCAGCTTCTTGAGAGACTTTTGGTCAGCGTCTTAGCACACAAAGGAAAGAAGCCTGATCCGCTGCATGTACCACAGGCCCTCTAGCCCCCCACTCCAGTCCTGCTTTCATAGGCCTAGGTAGGGAATAAGGTGGGCTTTCTAAAGATTTTGGGAGTGGGGGCAGGCCTTCTTGTGTCTCCTTAGGCCTGGAGGAGAGAAATGGAGCCAGGCCTTCTTGTGGCTTGTTTGCGTGGGCACGGAGACAGGAAAGGATGCAGGCCTTCTGTGGCTATGAGGACAGAAGCAGGCTTTCCTGCAGCCTGGGCAGGGAGGGAAACTGGCTGCTTTGCGGTCCCTAGCTCCATATTCCAAGGGGCTTTAATCATTTAACAAAAAGGTTACATTCCTGGATATGATGAAAAGGTTCATAAAACTGATTGTAAGCTCTCACCATTCATTCACATTTCCACATAGAATGGTTATGCTTATGGTTATATTTATTTGTATGCTGCCAAAAACCTAGGAGACTTACAACATGCATACACAATAAAGCAGTAAAGGTTAATAAAGCACTGTTCTCACAGGACAAGCAGGATGTTAGTCCTCGCATATGGGTGACATCATCAGGATGGAGCCCAATCACGGAAAACTTCTGTCAAAGTTTCCAGAACTTTGACTGGCCCCTACTGGGCATGCCCAGCATGGCACTAACCCTGCAGCTAGCAGGGGTCCCCCGTCAGTCTTCTTTTTTCCGCGCAGCAGTAGCCTCGCGGTTTAGGAGCTCTGAACTGATTCCTGACAGGAATTTTTCCTAACGGAATTAATTAAAAATACTTCGCCCCACAGGGGTCCCACCTCTAGTTTTCTTCAACCGCAGTACTCCGGTACGTTTTTTCCACCGTTTTTTGTTGGTTACCGTCGAGTTTGGCCCTCGCGGCCTACTGGCCGTCGACCGTACCGCGGCTCGATTTTTCCATGGCCATGGCGTCGGGGTTTCGTCGGTGCCCGGACTGTACTCGCACCATGTCTATCACAGACCCTCATGGAGTCTGTGTTTTGTGTCTAGGCTGTGAGCATGATGTCCTAACTTGCACCAAGTGTGCCCTCATGACACCTAAGGGTCGCAAAGCCAGAATGGAGAAGATGGGACTCCTCTTCCGTGCTCACACCCCGACGGCGTCCATCGCATCGACGTCCTCGGAACCGGCACCATCCAAGTCGGTCCATCGACAACTGTCCGGTGACCGCCCGCCATCGACGTCTTCACGGCCATCGACTCCCGTACCTCCCCCTCAAGATCGAGGAGATCGTAGGGAGAAGCATCGCCATCGGCACCGTAGGTCTCGGACCGTCGAGGGAGCGAAATCATCGACCGAGCCACCATTGAAGAAGCCCCGTCCAGGAGCGGCACCGACCACTCCTGTGACTGGGACATCGAGGCCACCCTCACCCGATCGGGGTTTGGGAGTCGCGATTCCACCTGTAAAGGTGGTCCCTCCGACTGTGCCTCAGCCTCCCTCTTCCGTCACGGAGCCGGAGCTGATTGCCCCAGGTCTCCGGGAAGAACTGGACCGGCTGTTCCAGGAGGCCATCGACAAAGCGATGCAACGACTCCAGGTCCCACCGGCACCGAGAGTGGAACCGGTCACCGACCCGATTCCAGCAGCGCTGGCACCGCTGCTTTCCCGGATGGAGGCGCTCATGACTGCCCTTCCACCGGTGCTTCCCGGGTCTCCGATGGCTCCGGTGCCCTCCCTGATGACTGCTTCATCGGGAGGAGAAACACCGTTCCGCATTCCTCCTTCGGGGGTAGTGCCTCAGCCATCGATGCCATGCCATCCCTCGCCACCGATTCACTCATCGGGGGCGATACGCACATCGGCGCCATCGATGCCTTCAATGCCGACACCGATGCCCCCCAGGGTGCCCACGGTGCCCCCGGTGATTCCTTCGATTTTCTCTGAGCCTCAGCCGGGCCCTTCCGGTATCCAACCCCCTTCTCATCCTACAGGTCAGCCTACTGATCCTTATGACACCTGGGGTGATGATACTTCCACAGACACCGATGACTTACCTTCACCTCCCTCTCCTACTGAAAGTATGAGAGGGAGGTGAATGGACATGTCCTAGTAAATACCATAAACTCTGTAAATGTACCCCGTCAAATTTCGGTTAATATATTCTGTTAAATTTCCTATCACTTTTCTCTGCTCCTAGTTGTACTTTTCCCTGTTTTATTGTAACTGTAATTGTTTTCTTTCAGCACCTGTTATTTATTTCGTTCACTGTAACTTTTATCACTCCCCCTGTTTATTGTAAACCAGCATGATGTGATACACTCACGAATGCCGGTATAGAAAAAACTAAAATAAATAAATAAATAAAGTAGAAAGCGTTCTCCTCCAGAGGACCTCTCTTTCATTAATTTTGTGAAGGAAATGTCTGAGATGGTCCCTTTCCAACTTCAGACGGAACAAGATGATAGGCACCAGATGATGGAGCTTCTCCAATTCCTGGATGCCCCTAAAGTGATCACCTCTATTCCCATTCATCAAGTTCTTCTTGATCTCCTTAAAAAGAATTGGGAAAATCCTGGATCCGTGGCCCCAGTATATAGGAAGGCTGATACTACTTATTTAGTACAGTCAGCCCCGGGCTTTCAAAAGTCTCAGCTTGACCACCACTCAGTTGTGGTAGAGTCAGCTCAGAAGAAGGCAAAAAGAACAAAGCCACTCCTCTATCCCTCCTGTCAAGGAACACAAATTCCTAGACAATATTGGTCGACGAGTGTTCCAAGGGGCCATGCTCATCTTTAGAATTGCTGCTTACCAGCTGTATATGACCCAATACAACAGGGTCATTTTCAAACAGATACAGGACTTCTCTGAAACCCTGCCTGACCAATTCCAAGAACATCTTCAAACCCTTGTCAACAAGGGCTTTGAAGCAGGGAAACACGAAATAAGAACAGCTTACGATATCTTCGACACCTCCTCTAGAGTGTCTGCGACTGCCATTTCGGCACGGCGTTGGGCCTGGCTCAAGTCTTCAGACCTTCGCCCAGAAATACAAGACAGGCTCTCCGACCTGCCTTGTATTGGTGACAATTTATTCGGTGAACAGATTCAGCAAATAGTGGCTGAGTTAAAGGATCATCGTGATCACTAATGGAGTGATAATGTCTCTGATGTCCAGGTGGGCGCCCACCTCAGCACCAGTGATAATCAAACGGTATGGTTTAATATCACTAAAAGAATATGGAAAAGAAGCACAAAGACCCGAGTTTTACAGTTCAAAAACACGGACTTTGAAGAAATGGGGAAATACCTAGAGGAAGAACTAAAAGGCTGGGAGAACGAGAGAGATGTGGATCAGCAGTGGACCAATCTAAAAGGAGCAATTACCAAGGCAACTATATGTTAGAAGTGTAAAGAAAAGCAAAAGAAAAATGAAACCTACCTGGTTCTCAAAGGAGGTGGCTGACAAAATTAAGGCTAAAAGAACAGCATTCAAGAAATATAAAAGATCCCAAAGGGAGGAGCACAAAGAACAATATTTGATTCAACTGAGGGAGACAAAGAAATTAATCAAGTCGGAAAAAAGTCAAGCGGAAGAGAGGATTGCCAAGGAGATAAAGAATGGTAACAAAACATTTTTCAGATACATCAGTGAAAAGAGAAAAGTTTAAAACGGTATAGTGAAATTGAAAGGTGGAAATGATCAATGCGTGGAGAGAGACGAAGAAATGGCAGATATATTAAACGAATACTTCAGTTCTGTGTTCACTAAAGAAGACCCTGGAGAAGGACCATCTCTACACAACAAGAAACTGGAAGGAAGTGGAATAGACGAAAACCCTTTTACAGTAGAAAATGTATGGGAAGAGCTAAAGAATCTGAAAGTGGACAAAGCCATGGGACCTGATGAGATTCATCCAAGGATACTGAGGGAGCTCAGAGATGTGCTGGCGGGTCCGCTGTGTGACCTGTTCAATAGATCCCTAGAAACGGGAGTGGTGCCGAGTGATTGGAGAAGAGCTGTGGTGGTTCCGCTTCACAAGAGTGGGAACAGAGAGGAGGCTGGTAACTACAGACCGGTTAGCCTCACTTCGGTGGTGGGAAAAGTAATAGTCACTGTTGAAAGAGAGAATAGTGAACTATCTACAGTCCGGAGAATTACTGGACCTGAGGCAGCATGAATTCACCAGGGGAAGATCCTGTCAGACAAATCTGATTGACTTTTTTGACTGGGTAACCAAAAAATTGGATCGAGGAAGAGCACTCGATGTCATCTACTTAGATTTCAGCAAAGCTTTTGATACGGTTCCGCATAGGAGACTGGTGAATAAAACGAGAAGCTTAGGAGTGAGTGCCGAGGTGGTGGCCTGGATTGCAAACTGGTTGACGGACAGAAGACAATGTGTGATGGTAAATGGAACTTTCTCTGAAGAGAGAGCGGTTTTAAGTGGTGTACCGCAAGGATCGGTGTTGGGACCGGTCCTGTTCAATATCTTTGTGAGCGACATTGCGGACGGGATAGAAGGTAAGATTTGTCTTTTTGTGGACGACACTAATTCTGTTATAATTATTATTATTGTTACCATGTTATAATGTAAAATAGGGCCGATCTCGCCCTATTCGTTTAGTTACCTGGAAACCAATGTGATATCTCGATCGAATGTCGGCATATAAAAGAAATAAATAAATAAATAAATAAGATCTGCAACAGAGTGGACACGCCAGAAGGAGTGGAGAGAATGAGACGGGATTTAAGGAAACTGGAAGAGTGGTCGAAGATATGGTAGCTGAGATTCAATGCCAAGAAGTGCAAAGTCATGCATATGGGGAGTGGAAATCCTAATGAACTGTATTCGATGGGGGGGGAAAGGCTGATGTGCACGGAGCAGGAGAGAGACCTTGGGGTTATAATGTCTAATGATATGAAGTCTTCAAAACAATGCGACAAGGCGATAGCAAAAGCCAGAAGAATGCTAGGCTGCATAGAGAGAGGAATATCGAGTAAGAAAAGGGAAGTGATTATCCCTTGTACAGGTCCTTGGTGAGGCCTCACCTGGAGTACTGTGTTCAGTTCTGGAGACTGTATCTACAAAGAGACAGAGACAAGATTGAAGCGGTGCAGAGAAGGGCGACCAGAAAGGTGGAGGGTCTTCATCGGATGTCATACGAGGAGAGATTGAAGAATCTAAATAATGTACACCCTGGAGGAAAGGAGGAGCAGGGGTGATATGATTCAGACTTTCAGATACTTGAAAAACTTTAACGATCCAAAGACAACGACAAACCTTTTCCATCAGAAAAAAATCAGCAGAACCAGAGGTCACGAGCTGAGGCTCCAAGGAGGAAGACTAAGAACCAATGTCAGGAAGTATTTCTTCATGGAGAGAGTGGTGGATGCCTGGAATGCCCTTCCGGAGGAAGTGGTGAAGTCCAAAACTGCGAAGGACTTCAAAGGGGCGTGGGATAAACACTGTGGATCCATCAGGTCTAGAGCAAGCGTATAAAGAAGAGGCAGCAAAACACTGCACGGAGCCACAGAGGCATTCTCGGAGCGGGATGCCAGTGGCCAGTGGTTGATATTCCACCTTCATGGAGCGGAAGGATGGAGGGCTGCCATTTCCAAATTAAAAAACCAAAAAAAAAACAGGGATGGGTTCATGGGCTATAGGTATTACCAATTATTAGGCTTATTCAATTACCAATTATTAGGCATTTCAATATTAGATGATAGTTAATGTGACTTTCAAGGCATACTTCACTTTCAATGCATATCCAGCATTGCTCTCTGCTTCAACGGCAGAGAGCTATGCTGCCGCTTAACCAACTAATCAAACTTAATATTTCACTTGGAAGCAGCTCCATCACTGCTCTCTACATTAATGGTGGGGGTGAAAGGGAAATAGAACCTAAGGTTAATAAGAGCCAAGAGAAACAGATAAGTATGAGAAAAAAGAAGTGTGAAGCTTGCTGGGCAGACTGGATGGACCGATTGGTCTTCTTCTGCCGTCATTTTCTATGTTTCTATGAGACCCTCAAACAGCTCTCATCGATACCTTCTGACTTCCCGTCTAGACAGCCCTCCAAGAAGGACCCTTAGAAGTCTTTCTTCCGGCCAAGGAAGTACTATCCTCCACCGACAAGGACCCGAGTGACAAGGACCTATCATAAGTCCCAGCCTCGCAAACAAAAGTCTCAAGCAGCTCCCCAACTGGGGCCTGCTTCAGGCTTTTGACTTTCACTTCGAGAGCAGCAGCCATACCAGTGGGAGGTCGACTATGCCACTTTCATGGAATGTGGCAAACCATCACAATAGACCAATGGGTGCTGGCAATCATTGCTCAGGGTTACCATCTGAATTTTCTTGCTGTTCCATCGGACTCCCCGCCGCTACAAGTGTGGGGAGTATCCGACCACTCTGTCCTTCTGGAGCAGGAGGTCTCCCTTCTTCTCCAGTTAAGAGCAATAGAACCCGTTCCTCTTTCGCAGCAAGGCCTAGGGTTCTATTCCCGGTACTTTTTGATTCCCAAAAAATCCGGGGGCCTTCGTCCAATTCTGGACCTACGTGCCCTCAACAAGTAGCTCCAGCGGGAAAAGTTCAAAATGGTAACCTTGGGCTCCCTTCTACCTCTTCTACAAAGGAGAGACTGGCTCTGCTCTCTAGACCTCCAGGACGCATACACCCACATTGCGATAGCTCCAGCTCATCGCAATTACCTCCGGTTTTTAGTAGGCCAAAAGCACTACCAATACCGGGTGCTTCCATTCGGCCTAGCGTCAGCTCCACTAATCTTTACCAAATGTCTCATAGTTGTCGCAGCCTTCCTTTAGAAAGAAGGTGTTCACGTCTACCCCTATTTAGACGACTGGTTAATCAGGGCCCCAACCCAGCAAGCAGCTCGATCGTCCCTGAATTTGACCCTACATACTCTAATTTCTCTAGGATTTCTCGTCAATTACGAGAAATCCTGTTTAGTCCCATCTCAAACCTTGTCTTTTATTGGGGCAGGCTTGGCCACTTTACAAGCAAAAGCCTTCTTACCTCAACAACGAGCTCAAACCCTTGTGTCTCTCGCTCACCAGTTGCAGTCTCAGTACACAGCGACTGCTCGGCAATTCCTTGTTCTTCTCGGACACATGGCGTCCTCAGTCCATCTCACTCCAATGGCCCGTCTGGCCATGAGAGTCATGCATTGGACGTTACGGTCACAATGGACTCAAGCGACTCAGTCTCTCTCAACCATTGTCCACATCACCGACGCACTCAGTCTGTCTCTCGCCTGGTGGAAAGATCAGAACAATCTCCTCCAGGGACTACCTTTTCATCTACCAGACCCTCAACTCATTCTCACCACTGATGCTTCCAACCTCGGCTGGAGAGCTCATGTAAACAATCTACAGACACAAGGATCTTGGTCTCAAGAGGAATCCAAACACCAGATAAATTTCCTGGAGCTTCGAGCAATGCGATATGTTCTCAGAGCTTTTCAGGATTACCTATTGAATCACGTCATCCTGATTCAGACAGACAACCAGGTGGCCATGTGGTACATCAACCAACAGGGAGGCACAGGCTCCTTTCTGCTGTGTCAGGAGGCCGCTCAGATTTGGGCGGAAGCGCTCTCCCACTCGATGTACCTCAGGGCAACCTACTTGCCGGGAGTGGACAATGTTTTGGCGGACAAACTGAGTCATGTCTTCCAACCGCACGAGTGGTCGCTCAATCCCTCGGTAGCGACCTCTCTCTTCCAACACTGGGGTTATCCCCAAATAGACCTCTTTGCATCCCCTCAGAACCACAAAGTAGGCAATTACTGCTCCCTCATTCGGAGCGAACGCTCGCAGCCCAGAGATGCATTCTCCCTCTCGTGGGCAGCCGGGCTGCTTTATGCATTCCCTCCGCTTCCTCTTCTCTCAAACTCTCGTGAAGCTCCGTCAGGACAAAGGAACCATGATCCTGATAGCTCCTCACTGGCCACGCCAAGTGTGGTTTCCAATACTCCAGGATCTCTCCATCCGCAGGCACATTCCCTTGGGAAAGGACCCGCTTCTGATCACTCAGAACGACGGATGTCTACGCCATCCCAATCTTCAGGCCTTGTCCCTGCCGGCATGGATGTTGAAAGGTTGATTCTTCAACCACTTAACCTTTCAGATTCGGTTTCTCGTGTCCTCATTGCTTCACGGAAGCCTTCCACAAGAAAGTCTTATTCCTATAAATGGAAAAGGTATACATCATGGTGTTCTTCACAGTCCCTTGTTCCCTTTTCCTGTCCAATCCCGAGATTTCTGGACTATCTCTGGCATTTATCGGAATCCGGTCTAAAAACTTCCTCAATTAGAATGCATGTCAGTGCGGTAGCCGCTTTCCATAAAGGTGTCGGGGATGCCCCTATATCGGTACAACCCCTCATAACACGTTTTCTTAAAGGCTTGCTCCATATCAAGCCACCCTTACGTCCTCCGGCCCCTTCTTGGGACCTTAATTTGGTTCTTGGTCAGCTCATGAAACCTCCATTTGAGCCTCTTCACTCTTGTGACCTAAAATATCTCACATGGAAGGTGATTTTCCTTTTGGCTATCACTTCAGCTCGCAGGGTTAGTGAGTTACAGGCCCTAGTTACCTATCCACCTTACACTAAACTCCTGCAGGGTTGGTCAGGGTCATGTCCGACAATGCGACCACAGTAGCCTATATCAATGCTAAGGGGGGACCAAAAGTCGAGCAGTGGCTCGAGAAACGGCACAGTTATTCTCTTGGACAGAACAGCACCTAGCTCAGATAGCAGCTTCGCACATAGCCGATTTCCTCAGCCATCAGCTGTTGGACCCTGCAGAATGGAAGCTCTCAGATGAAGCAATGAGTCTCATTGTACACAGATGGGGGGTTCCCCACATGGATCTAATGGCAACTCAGAGGAACGCCAAAGCCCCTCGCTTCTTCAGTCGCAGATGAGAGCGAGAAGCGGAAGGGGTCGATGCCCTGGTTCTTCTGTGGCCAACCGACATACTCAACTATGTGTTTCTGCCATGGCCCCTGGTGGGCAGGCTACTCAGGATAGAAATCCATCCAGGAAGCGAGATCCTGGTAGCTCCAGAGTGGCCGCGGCGGCCTTGGTTTGCAGATCTGATCAATCTAGCAGTGGACGGCCCGCTGAGATTGGGACACCTTCCAAACCTGCTTCGTCAAGGTGCCGTATCTTTTGATCAGGCGGATCGCTTTTGTCTAGCGGCTTGGCTTTTGAGAGGCAGAGTTTGAGGAAGAAGGGATACCCGGAGGATGTCATGACCATTTTGTTACAGGCTCGTAAGTCCTCTACCTCCTTGGCTTATGCTAAGGTGTGGAGGGTTTTCAGAGAACTACCATTAAGGATCTCACCCTGAAGGTTGTCTTCTTGGTGGCTATTTGTTCAACCAGAAGAGTGTCGGAGATCCAGGCATTATCGTGCAGGGAGCCTTCCTTGTGGATCTCAGACTCAGGGATTTCTTTGAGGATGGTTCCGTCTTTCTTCCCTAAGATGGTGTTTCACTTGAGTCAGTCAGTGGAGCTTCCAGCTTTTACAAACCTGGAGTTGAGTTCAGCCTATGCCTCAAAGTTAAGGCGTTTGGATGTTAGATGAGCCTTGTTGCAGTACCTGGAGATGACCAACAGTTTTAGACTGTCGGATCACCTCTTTGTCCTATGGAGTGGTCCTAAGAAGGGTCAAAAAGCATCGAAGGTGACTATTGCTCGTTGGTTGAAGGAGCCTATTGGGGCAGCTTATATGTGTCGTGGTTGTCCAGTCTGGAAGGCTTGAGAACCCATTCAACATGGTCCCAGGCTGCATCCTGAGCAGAGTGCAGCTAGTTTCTCCTCAGGAGATTTGCCATGCAGCAATTTGGAAGTCCTTGCATACCTTTGCCAGACACTATAGACTGGATGACCATGCTCTGGAGATTGTTGCCTTCGGAGAGGGTGTCCTTCAAGCGAGACTCTCCCAGTCCCACCCAGTTTTGCGCTCTGCCCTTTGGCCTGGCCACAGCCCCAAGGACTTTCACCAAAATAATAGTCGTGGTGGCAGCGGCTCTGCAAAAGGACAAGATCTTAGTCCATCCCTACTTGGACGACTGGCTGATTCAAGCAAAATAAGAACAGCAGTGCTCTCAGGCGGTGGCATCTGTCCTCCTTCGACTGCGCTCTCTGGGTTGGGTTGTCAACCTAGCCAAGAGTCACTTGTCTCCGGCTCAAGGTTTGGAGTTTCTGGGAGCCCGCTTCGATACTTGCCTGGTCCCATAAAATTATTAAAAAACTTGTTTTGTTTTTATAATTGACAATTTTTATTATTATATAATCACATTAACAATACATTGTCAACGAATAGAACTATCACATACAGAATGACAAATTGCAAGAGACAGTATATTTAGACATGCTATCAATAAAATACTGACTGCAGGAACAAAGCATCCTCATTTGTCTTTTACATGGACCAACTCCCCCCTTCCCTCCCCCGTTCTGTAATCTCATCCCCACTCCCATCCCCATGGGGACCCTCTTAGTGTTCCAATTCTTCTTTATTCTTGGAGATAACGGGTTATCGGGGACCATACGCTACGAATTTTAGAAAAAGCTTCCCTTCTGATGGCCATCAGTTTTTCCAGCCTCTGTAAGTGCCGTAGTTTTACTAACAACTGTATGGGACGGCGTGGTGTGCGACTTCCATTGAGCTGCCACCAACACTCGTGCTGTGGTCACCACATACTGAAACAATATTTGCTGCTCCTCTGTGTACCCCTCATAAGAAATGCCTAGTAGCCACAACTCTGCTGTCAAAGGGATGGGGACACCTAGGACTTTCTCCATCCACCCCTGACAAGCCTTCCAGAAACTCTGGATGTGAGAACAACTCCACCACATATGAAAGAAAGAGCCTATTTGGGAGCATTGCCGCCAGCACGTAGGTGGTCGGCCCAGAGACCATCTGGCTATACGAGCCAGAGAATAATTGCTGCGATATAGTAGTTTATATCTATTTTCCATCAAGACAGCAGACATTGAAACCTGGCCCAGACTCCGAAAACATTTTTCCCATTGGACCCTGTCCCTCTTGACCCCCAAATCTGACTCCCAAGCTGCAATATGGGTTCCTTGAATACAATCTTGACCTATCAGTAATTGATATATTTTTGATTTATGCTTTTGAACTTTATCTCCCAAAATGCAGTACCCTTCAAAAAGGGAACGGCCCTGCTGTAGATCTGTCTCCACTGCTTTAGTACTAATAAAGTGTTTCAGCTGAGCATAGGCTAAAAAGTCAGACTTAGGGAGGCCATATATCAGTTGTAATTGGTCAAATGCTATCACTCCATTACGCCAGATCTGCCCCAAACAAGTAAGCCCCAATTTCTCCCATTGGAGAAATACTGGATTTAATCTCCCAAAACAGGGTGTGCAGTGGAATATCCTCTAGCAAAGCCGGTTCTGTCTCTACCCACTGGTTGGTCGAGTTAGGATCAAGGCATTTAATTACCGATCGGAGTTGAGCGGCCACATAATAGTGTATTAAGGATGGGAGTCCCACTCCTCCGTCCAGTCTGCTCCTGTACACCACCAACTTAGCTACCTGCGGTGGTCTCTTATGCCAGATAAAATACAACAATGTCCTCAAGAAGGGGTTTCAACTCATGTTTAGGGAGGAGGCTGGGTAGAGCCTGGAAGAGAGATCCCAGTCAGGGTAATATATTAATTTTAATGGTATTTATCCTACCAAACCAGGAAAGCTGAAGGCTGTCCCATTTGTCCAAGTCTCCCATTATACTCCGCACAAGGGGTTGATAATTATTCCGCATTAGTGCCGCAATGTCTCGCCCTAAATTTACACCCAAGTATCGAATGAGCCCCTTTGTCCACCAAAAGAGAAACAATCGTTTCCCTTCCCGTTCCAGTTCTGTATCACAATGGGCTGATAAAATCTCCGACTTATAGTTTACACGAAAACCCGAAAGACGGCCATAAACTTCCAGGTGACTCTTTACCTCATTAAAAACCTGTTTACATGAATTGATAAAGTTTGGCAAATACGTCTTTATTCATATACAAGCAATAAAATTTAGCATTCACTTATCACTGCTTCTAATGTAAGTAAAACAAAAGAATCACAGCTGATGATGTTTTTTGCTGCAGCTTAAACATTTTAAGACAAATTAAGGCTCTCAACTTGTCAGGTAAACAGTTCCAGAAATCTGGGGCAGCTACTGAGAACGCAAACTTCCAAATTGCACATAAGTGCACCTGCTTAAATGATAGCAGCTCTAGCAAAGATTTCCAGGATAAGCGTAAAATTCATCATCGTAGCTGAAATCAAGCCATCAAGTTATGGATTAGCCAGACGTTTTTAATCCTAAATTGGATAGGGAGCCAGTGCAATCTCACCAAAAGTGGAGTTATATATATTCCCTTTTCAAAAGACCCGAGATGGGACAAGTGGTGCCATTCAGCAGTAGTTGCAGAAACTCTATTGAAACAGCAGGAAGACCCAAATATATGTTGCAATAGTCAATTAGAGGTGTTATCAAAGACTGGACTAGTGTCCGAACCTCAGAGGGTTGCAAAAGCCCTTTTAGTGGCCGTAATGATCGCAATTTGTAAAATCCGGCTTTAATACTGATTTATATATAGAATGCATGAAAGCTCAGTGTCTATTGTGAGTCTGAGGTTCTTGCTTGGTCTGATTTATAGAATGCATGAAAGCTCAGTGTCTATTGTGAGTCTGAGGTTCTTGCTTGGTCTGATTTATAGAATGCATGAAAGCTCAGTGTCTATTGTGAGTCTGAGGTTCTTGCTTGGTCTGATTTATAGAGTGCATGAAAGCTCAGTGTCTATTGTGAGTCTGAGGTTCTTGCTTGGTCTGATTTATAGAATGCATGAAAGCTCAGTGTCTATTGTGAGTCTGAGGTTCTTGCTTGGTCTGATTTATAGAATGCATGAAAGCTCAGTGTCTATTGTGAGTCTGAGGTTCTTGCTTGGTCTGATTTATAGAGTGCATGAAAACTCAGTGTCTATTGTGAGTCTGAGGTTCTTGCCTGGTCTGATTTATAGAATGCATGAAAGCTCAGTGTCTATTGTGAGTCTGAGGTTCTTGCTTGGTCTGATTTATAGAATGCATGAAAGCTCAGTGTCTATTGTGAGTCTGAGGTTCTTGCTTGGTCTGATTTATAGAATGCATGAAAGCTCAGTGTCTATTGTGAGTCTGAGGTTCTTGCTTGGTCTGATTTATAGAACGCATGAAAGCTCAGTGTCTATTGTGAGTCTGAGGTTCTTGCTTGGTCTGATTTATAGAACGCATGAAAGCTCAATGTCTATTGTGAGTCTGAGGTTCTTGCTTGGTCTGATTTATAGAACGCATGAAAGCTCAGTGTCTATTGTGAGTCTGAGGTTCTTGCTTGGTCTGATTTATAGAATGCATGAAAGCTCAGTGTCTATTGTGAGTCTGAGGTTCTTGCTTGGTCTGAGATCTTTACAACATTCCCATCAATAACCATCCACATTGGGCTAAGGATGGGTGCAAGATGTTGTAGTAATAAAATCTTTCTTTGACATTGTAAGAGCTAATTTTTTGAGTGTCAGCCAGGATTTAATTGCAGTCATACAAGATGAAATCTTGGTCAAGTTTTGTGACCATGAGCTATCAACAAACATATGAAACTGTGTTGTCTGCATAAATTCAGAAGCCCTCACAAAGGTTGGCTAACATTGAACATATAGGGGCTAGGTAAATTTTACCAAGGCTGACCCCTGTGGGACTCCAGAAAACCTATGGAAGGAAGGAATCTGGAAGCAATCTCGTTAAAAGAAGCTTTCTTTTCCACCCTCCACACACGGAGGGCGGCTCGACCCTGCCGTGAGAGCAGAGGAAATTTTCTTTTATGAGGGTTATCTTGTTTTGTCTGTAATTACAATGTATTTGATTTGTACCTGAATGTTAGCTGTGATTACAATACATTTTGTAGTTTTATAATTATCAACCACTTCTACTTCTGCTAACGAGCAGCAGAAATGGAGGAGTTGGGGATAGGGAAGATAAGTTACAAGTTTGCTTTGTCCCTCTGCAGGCAGGACATCTCTCAGCCCTATCCCTGCAGCACCAGAAAAGACTTGCGGATGAGCACAGAGGAGGAAGGAAGAAGATTAAGATTCTCAGCAAACATGTGAGGAGCTGTGTTTTAATTTCTCCCTTGTTTTCACATCAGCCCAACTCCGTCCATCTCTGATATCTGCACAGGGAGCCCAAGACCCAAGCATTATCACCCAGACGTTGCTGAGCTCCTCCTTGAGTGCTTCCATGGTCCGTGACAGAGTCCTGATAGGAGAGCTCGTGTTGAAGTAGTGCTAGAAGACGCTGTCACATCCCTCCTGCTTCTGGAGGGGGAGACCAGGGGGTCACTGGGGTTATCAGGAGGGGAGGCTCAGGGAGCCAGTTCTTTTGTTTGACCTAAGGCTGGAAGTAAATGCTATGAACACAGCCCAGCAAGAGACAGAACCACTATTGCAGGCATGGACTTGTCTAATCAAGTTAGGCGATTAGCACTGGAAATTAGCATTAGCCTGTTAACTTTTCTCCCCCCCTCTGGGAATCTCTAAAGACAGGTGTTCAAGCTATCTCAGCTTTCAAAGGGGCTGATTTGGGCACCTAAATCCCTTGAAAACTGACCTCATAACTAGTCAGGTTTCTCTACATATACCCCAGTTCAGTCTAAACAAGTCCCTACCAGCAGATGGAGGCAGAGAAAAACCTTTCAGATACTGCTACATGTCCGAGAGGGCCACCTGTAGCCCCTCAGTATTTCTCTGTCTCCAGCAGATGGTAAATGGTGTAAAACATGCAGCCTGGAGTTTAAAAAAACAGGGAAAGCAGAAAGAAGTTGGCTCCCTAAAGTGCTAGGTTCCTTCGTGGGCCATCCCTTAGATAGAGCGGGGAGCTTGGATATCCCTGGCTATCTGGACCCGAAGCATCCAGAGGACTGGAAAGCCAGGGGTCCTGGTTCCTTTGGTCTGTCTGAGGCATCCACGCCTGGGCCTGGCTACAGGACACAGGGAAGTATTCCCTTTTATGTTTTAAGTCTTAAGGGGACTGCTTCTTAAAAAAGAGAGATGAAGAAGAGAGAGGTGTGAGCACAATCACGCCAGTCAGGGCAGCACAACATGTACAGGGGTGAGGAGGAGGAGCTGCGCTAGTGGGCCCGGGGGTCAGTGGGGCACTGTATTTCCTTGGCACAGCTTGTGGTGTTCAGTGTTTGGCAGCATGGCGCTGGCCGCGGAGCACGGCAAACCCTTTCGGGCCTGCGGGTAGAGAAGTTTGCATCTAAGTATAGACGCATTGTGCCCTGATTGTATCTCTGCGGGTGAGGGAAGCTCCTAGGGGGGACCCAATCATTGGGCGCAGGCAAAGAGGCCTTGAGGGATGCCATGGGAGTGGCGACCATTTTGCCTCCATATGGCAGGAGGCAGGCAGGTTCAAGGGAGACCAGAGACTCCCTGCCCTCGCTGTCTCCTATGGTTCAGGATGCACTTGAGGACCAGGATATTGTGGGGGAGTCTGCTGAGGAGATGGTCGATGGTGAGGTCAGTGATTCAGCGGCCTTTTCCACGGATTTTGTCTTGCTCCTTCATAGGGCATATTTAGCCAGGCGGGGAGCAGGAGGAAAGTGGCCACAAGGCTATGCGACCGGCTAAGGTGCGCAGAGTGAATCCATCAGGGAAGTCTGGAGGGCTTCTTCGTCTTCTAGACCTCGGAGGTCCTTTGAGAGATGGCAAGGGGTCCCTCTCAGATTCTGACAATTCAGGGAATCTTCAGGGGGTCCCAAAAGGTAATCATGGGGACGACCAGGTGAATGTTGTCCCAGATGTGGACAAGGTCAAGTCAGACCTGGAGGAGGCCCCGATAACAGAGGGGGATGACCTTGGAGTGGTCTGAATGTTCTGCAAGGAGTAGTTATGTCATCTCATTCCTCAGGTTCTGTAGGAACTGGGATCAGGGTCATGCAGGAGAAATCTGACAAAAGGGGGTGGATCTGATTCTGGATGGGCTGCGTGATCTGCCAAAAACCTTCCCTTTACCTAAGAAGGTGAAGAAGCTGGTAATTTGGGAGTGGGGTACCCTGGAGGCAGGTCTCAAGGTAAGCAGGGCAATGGCGAAGTTGTATCCCTTGCCCGAGGAAACTTTGAAGCTCCGGATGCTTCGGTTTCAGCGGTGACCAAGAAGACAACCATTCCCGTGGTAGGGTCAGCTGTATTTAAGGATGCTCAGGATCAGAAGTTGGAGATTCAGTTGAAGAGGATGTCACAGCAAGCGATGCAGGGATTGAACTGCACAGCCCCAGCTTCCAGAGGTCCTGCACCCTTTGCAGTAAAAGAGGACCAGAAGGCTTATCTGCATACTGCTCCCAGCATCCCCCGGGAGAGGAGTCCAGAGGTCACTGCAAACGATCCAGGGATTGAACTCCACAGCCCCAGCTTCCAAAGGCTCCTCACCCTTTGCAGTAGAAGAGGACCGGAAGTGCGTGCCAAATCTCAGACCCTTCAATTCTTTGAGTGAAGATCAATTTAATGGTGGTTAAAGAGGATTGCTAAGTATAGCTTTGGGAAATCTTTGGACTTAAAAAGTTTGGAAAAAGGTGAAATAGTGGGTGTCTGAGATAATAAGCAAGCCAGTGGTAGTTAATTCTAGTGTCTGTTTTTCCCACCCACTCAACCCTTGATTTTTAGGCAGGAGACACTTTCTCATTAAAAATCAATCAGACTTTTATCTAAATCATACTATTGCACCAGCCCTTATTGAAAGTTTAATTATCCCCTTTAGGACATTTGCTGATTAATTAGTAAATTCACCTGTAAATTTAAAGTTCTCTCATTCCAACTCCCTTAGTATTCTAAACTTAACTAGGAACTCAATAAAATTAAGATGAAGGCAGCAGTCCAGCAGCAAGAGGGGGGCCTTCCAGTCTTTTGCATTGAGTGTCACATGTTTGATTTTTTACCCGATGGTGAGAGATTGTATGTGTGCACTCTGTGCAAAGAGCTCCTGGCTCTCAGGGAATAAATCCGATCTCTGGAGACTAGAGGGGCAGACTTGGAGGAGCTAAGGCAGACAGAGAGGTACATTGATGAGACATTCAGGGACATAGTAGCCAAGTCCCAAATCCAGTCTGGCAGCCCCAGTGTTGCCATGGATCAAAAAGGTCTCCCACTTGGAGAACATCACCCTGGTGTAGCTGGAAGTGGTCCTGGGGCAAGGACCTGCTCTCCAGGTGATGTACTGTCCTAAGTTGGTGATTCAATTATTAGAAATGTAGATAGGGTGGATGTGAGGACCGCCTGGTAACTTGCCTGCCTGGTGCGAAGGTGGCAGACCTCATGCGTCACCTAGATAGGATTATAGACAGTGCTGGGGAGGAGTCGGCTGTCGTGGTACATGTGGGCACCAACAACACAGGAAAATGTGGGAGAGAGGTTCTGGAAGCCAAATTTAGAGTTTTAGGTAGAAAGCTGAAATCCAGAACCTCCAGGGTGGCATTCTCTGAAATGCTCCCTGTTCCATGCGCAGGTCACCAGAGGCAGGCAGAGCGCCGGAGTCTCAATGCGTGGATGAGACGATGGTGCAGGGAAGAGGTATTCAGTTTTGTAAGGAACTGGGGAAAATTTTGGGGAAGGAGGAGACTTTTCCGAAAGGATGGGCTTCACCTTAACCAGAGTGGAACCAAGCTGAAGGCACTAACTTTTAAAAAGGAGATAGCACAACTTTTAAACTAGAATAAGAGGGAAAGCTAACAGTCACTCAACAGTGCATGGTTCAGAGAAATGTATCCTTGAAGGATACTAATGAAACAGGAGAGTTAGGGCATCCCAACAGAGAGGTTCCAATAAAAGCAAATGTAGTCCATGTGCCTATAAGTAAAGAATCACCTGAGCTAAAGATTTCCAAATTATCCCTAACAACTGAAAAGCAGGTTGTTAATACAAACAAAAAACACACTTTGAAATGTTTGTATGCCAATGCCAGAAGTCTAAGAAGTAAGATGGGAGAGCTAGAGTGTATAGCAGCAAATGATGAGATTGACCTAATTGGCATCATAGAGACCTGGTGGAAGGAGGATAATCAATGGGACAGTGCTATATCAAGGTACAAATTATATCGCAATGATAGGGAGGATCAACTTGATGGGGGTGTGGCACTTTACATCTGGGAGGGTATAGAGTCCAATAGGATAAAGATCATACAAGAGAATAAATGCTCAGTGGAATCTATATTGGTAGAAATCCCATGTGTGTTGGGTAAGAGTATAGTGATAGGAGTATACTACCATCCACCTGGACAAAATGGTCAGACAGGTGATGAAATGCTAAGAGAAATCAGGGAAGCTAACCAATTTGGCAGTATAGTAATAATGGGAGATTTCAATTACCCCAGCAAAAAGTGCAGAAAAGGAATTTAGTCCAAACCATAGGATTCAGCAAAGCTCTACAGAGCAGCGAGGTTTTTATTCATTTTTAGGCGGCAACTCCACAATTTCAAATTAGCAAGCAGATTAGAATGCGTCCCCCGACACGGTCCCGTGTTTCGCCGAGGGCTGCATCGGGAGGGAGCAAGAATTTTCACAAAGCACTGTAAATAAAACATACACTGGTAAGGACATAAAATGGCAGATAGTCGACTTAAATTACAAATGATTACACACATACCTGAATGCTGAGGAATTCAAAAATGGCAGGGAGCGCGTCCATCTTAGATGCAGACAGGCATTTAAACCACACGGAGTTGGCGCGAGCTCAGGTTGACAGGTCACATGGTCAGACGGGGCCAATCACAGTTGCCCCCGTTCCTGACGCGCAACTAGCAGTGCAAACAGCAATTGACCTAGGTGGCCCTGACAGGTGTTCAAGTGAAGAGATGCCACTCTAATTCCCGATTTAGACCATTAGGAGCAACTGAATCAAGTTGAAAGATCCATCTCTGTTCAATGCGTCCTAGTTGCTCATTGTAGTTGCCTCCCCGAGGGGAACGGGGGACAACCTCAATGACACAAAAGGACAGATCAGAGATGGAATGTGCCTGTTGGACCCAGTGTGTAACTAGAGGCTCGTTCTCACGAGTGTTGCGGATGTTGGAGCAATGCTCAATTATGCGAGTTTTAACCATTCTAGAGGTCTTGCCCACATACACCAAGGGACAGGGGCAAACAATTACATATATTACTCCTTTTGAGGTACAATCTGAGGTGGCCCGGAGGGGAAAATTTTGATGTGTGATAGGGTGTACAAAAGAAGTGTAAATCCCTGTGTGTTGACACATAGTACATCTACCGCAAGGTTGATGTACAGCCGCAGAGACGGGGACCTGCAGTTCCGGGTTGATATCTGCGTGCACAAGTCTGTCACGGAGATTACGGCCCCTACGGTATGTAAACCGAAGGGGACCAGGGAAAAGACGATTCAAAGAGAGGGATTGCCAATGTGTACGAACAATGTTGGTAACCTGACGGCTCAAAGTGGAGAATGGTAAAATGCAATTACTGACAGTCTCTGTCGATCGGGAACGTGAAAGAAACAATAAATCCCGATTAACAAACAGTGCCCGTTTAAAGGCGTTCTTCACAATCCGTGAGGGATATCCCCTTGATATAAACCTCATAGTCATAGACTTGGCCTGTGACAGAAATTCTTCCCTAGTTGAACAGAGTCTGCGCAGGCGCAGAAATTGTCCAGTGGGGATATTGTGACGTAAAGTCCGCGGATGGCAGCTATCAAAGGAAAGTAATGTATTCCTATCTGTCTCTTTACGAAAAATAGTAGTGATAAAGTGATTATCACGTACAGATATAAGAATATCCAAAAAAGAGATTTGTACCGGATGTATGGAAAAATTAAACTGAATATTAACATCACATGAATTTAACCAATCAAAAAACAAAAAGAATTGTACATCGGTCCCTTGCCAGATGAAAAAAATATCGTCAATGTAACGACACCATAAAGAAATAAAATGAGACCAATCAGATGGGTATACAAACTTTTCCTCAAATTGAGCTACAAAGAGACAGGCCAGACTGGGGGCCATAGTGGCCCCCATAGCCGTACCCTTAATTTGTTGAAAAAAAGTGTCTTTGAAACGGAAGTAATTTTTTGTCAAGGCCAGGTCTGCCAATGTTTTCAAAAAAGAGGTGGGAATCCGACAGGGAGTATCACGTTGGTTTAAGGTATCTTCAACAATTTTAAGTGCCTCCACCTGCGGGATGTTTGTATACAGGGAGACAATGTCTAAGGTGACAAGAAATAAAGAGCTGACTGGGACTGGTGTATTATCCAGAATTGTGATTAAATGGGATGAATCCCGGATATATGACTGAATTTTTGGAACCCAAGGTTTTAGAAAGAGGTCAACGAATTGGGACAGGGGCTCAAGAACTGACCCTATACCTGCCACAATTGGCCGACCCGGGGGGTTATCCAAAGTTTTGTGCACCTTGGGTAAGGTGTAAAAAACTGGGATTTTAGGAAAATCAGTGACCAGAAATTTAGCCTCCCGGGGTGTAAGTATCCGCATATCCATTGCATTCTGGACCACCTCTTTGATCTGTTGTAAGAGGTCTGGTGTGGGGTCACCAGCTAGTGGCAAATAGAAAGAACTGTCATGCAGCTGACGATAGGCTTCAGCTTCATATTGCTCCGTATCCTGCAGCACTAGGCCACCCCCTTTATCCGCAGGCTTGATTATAATACTCCGATCCTGCTCCAAAAGTTTAAGAGCCAGATACTCATTTTTAGATAAATTGAATTGAGTATAATGATGTCTAGATAACAAACTACGTATATCCTGGTCTATCAAGGTTTCAAATGCTGCAATAAGGGGATCACAAGGTCCTGGTGGGAGCCAGCGAGATTTAGGGTACACCAAGGATACATCATGGGTGGCAGGGGAATCAGCGAAAAATAATTTAAGCTTAAGTGTCCTAAAAAAACGGTATAGATGTATTTTAAGATCAAACACATTACATTGAGCCGTGGGTACGAATGATAACCCCTTACCCAATACCCCAAGTTCAATTTCAGACAGATTACGGGACGACAAATTAAAGATAGCTCTCGGTTCTATTGCCAAAGATCCGGCACTTGACTGGTCGCCCTGGTTACGCGCTGAACTGATGAACTGTTGCCGCGTGGACGTGAACGGGTGTTGCGATCCTCTCGAAGCGTCTGTCCCGAGTCTGGTGGTTTTTGTCCAGAGTCCAAAAAAGAGGAGGCAATGGATGCATAACGTGTAGAGGCTGCGCCACCCACGGGCCGTGTTGTAGTAGATGGTACCTCGGCATGTGTTGGTTTTGATGTCATCACCGGGACTTCTTCGCCTGAGGAATCTCCAGAAGAGTCCTGGGCAAAGGTAACCTTTTTTGCAGATGTTTGTTGACGAGACTTGGCCATCCATTGATATACAAATCCGGATTTGTAGTCAGTTTCGTCGCGGATAAATTTCTTATATTTAGCGGTTTTCAGTTCTGTTTTGAATTTTGTCAGGTTATCATGGAATTCACATAACTCACGGTCAAACGCTTCAATCTGAGTAGTAGATTTAATGATTTCAAGTTGATTAGACAGTTCTTCTTGTAAAGAAGTTTGCAAAACTTTAGTAGTTTCTATGATCAGCACCATCAAGTCAAACGAGCACTTATTTAGAATCTGATTCCACCGAGTGATAAAGGTAGGATTATCAGTATGTAACCGAGGTGCTTTTTGCACACGAAGACCACGCGGGATCCTGCGGACCCTACAGTATTCCACCAAAGTTAAAGCATGGAGTTCTGCTCGTGTGAGGCGTTTTTGTAAGTTAATTATATCGGGCCATGAGACAGTCGGTACCTCAATAGAGGAAGGGTCATCAAAGAATTGCTGGTCCGTTAGCACTGCGTTAAACTCCGCTTCGGTGTAACTAAAGGTTTGATCGTCGGCTGCCATTAAGCTCCAATACAGAGGTAATGAAGACCAACAAACCAATAGAGCGAATTACTGCACTTCACAAATATCCCAGCAAAAAGTGCAGAAAAGGAATTTAGTCCAAACCATAGGATTCAGCAAAGCTCTACAGAGCAGCGAGGTTTTTATTCATTTTTAGGCGGCAACTCCACAATTTCAAATTAGCAAGCAGATTAGAATGCGTCCCCCGACACGGTCCCGTGTTTCGCCGAGGGCTGCATCGGGAGGGAGCAAGAATTTTCACAAAGCACTGTAAATAAAACATACACTGGTAAGGACATAAAATGGCAGATAGTCGACTTAAATTACAAATGATTACACACATACCTGAATGCTGAGGAATTCAAAAATGGCAGGGAGCGCGTCCATCTTAGATGCAGACAGGCATTTAAACCACACGGAGTTGGCGCGAGCTCAGGTTGACAGGTCACATGGTCAGACGGGGCCAATCACAGTTGCCCCCGTTCCTGACGCGCAACTAGCAGTGCAAACAGCAATTGACCTAGGTGGCCCTGACAGGTGTTCAAGTGAAGAGATGCCACTCTAATTCCCGATTTAGACCATTAGGAGCAACTGAATCAAGTTGAAAGATCCATCTCTGTTCAATGCGTCCTAGTTGCTCATTGTAGTTGCCTCCCCGAGGGGAACGGGGGACAACCTCAATGACACAAAAGGACAGATCAGAGATGGAATGTGCCTGTTGGACCCAGTGTGTAACTAGAGGCTCGTTCTCACGAGTGTTGCGGATGTTGGAGCAATGCTCAATTATGCGAGTTTTAACCATTCTAGAGGTCTTGCCCACATACACCAAGGGACAGGGGCAAACAATTACATATATTACTCCTTTTGAGGTACAATCTGAGGTGGCCCGGAGGGGAAAATTTTGATGTGTGA
The DNA here is from genome assembly GCF_901001135.1 of Rhinatrema bivittatum. Taxonomy (NCBI): domain Eukaryota; kingdom Metazoa; phylum Chordata; class Amphibia; order Gymnophiona; family Rhinatrematidae; genus Rhinatrema; species Rhinatrema bivittatum. The sequence continues at coordinate 6,331,302 of NC_042622.1, forward strand.
TAGGGTGTACAAAAGAAGTGTAAATCCCTGTGTGTTGACACATAGTACATCTACCGCAAGGTTGATGTACAGCCGCAGAGACGGGGACCTGCAGTTCCGGGTTGATATCTGCGTGCACAAGTCTGTCACGGAGATTACGGCCCCTACGGTATGTAAACCGAAGGGGACCAGGGAAAAGACGATTCAAAGAGAGGGATTGCCAATGTGTACGAACAATGTTGGTAACCTGACGGCTCAAAGTGGAGAATGGTAAAATGCAATTACTGACAGTCTCTGTCGATCGGGAACGTGAAAGAAACAATAAATCCCGATTAACAAACAGTGCCCGTTTAAAGGCGTTCTTCACAATCCGTGAGGGATATCCCCTTGATATAAACCTCATAGTCATAGACTTGGCCTGTGACAGAAATTCTTCCCTAGTTGAACAGAGTCTGCGCAGGCGCAGAAATTGTCCAGTGGGGATATTGTGACGTAAAGTCCGCGGATGGCAGCTATCAAAGGAAAGTAATGTATTCCTATCTGTCTCTTTACGAAAAATAGTAGTGATAAAGTGATTATCACGTACAGATATAAGAATATCCAAAAAAGAGATTTGTACCGGATGTATGGAAAAATTAAACTGAATATTAACATCACATGAATTTAACCAATCAAAAAACAAAAAGAATTGTACATCGGTCCCTTGCCAGATGAAAAAAATATCGTCAATGTAACGACACCATAAAGAAATAAAATGAGACCAATCAGATGGGTATACAAACTTTTCCTCAAATTGAGCTACAAAGAGACAGGCCAGACTGGGGGCCATAGTGGCCCCCATAGCCGTACCCTTAATTTGTTGAAAAAAAGTGTCTTTGAAACGGAAGTAATTTTTTGTCAAGGCCAGGTCTGCCAATGTTTTCAAAAAAGAGGTGGGAATCCGACAGGGAGTATCACGTTGGTTTAAGGTATCTTCAACAATTTTAAGTGCCTCCACCTGCGGGATGTTTGTATACAGGGAGACAATGTCTAAGGTGACAAGAAATAAAGAGCCGACTGGGACTGGTGTATTATCCAGAATTGTGATTAAATGGGATGAATCCCGGATATATGACTGAATTTTTGGAACCCAAGGTTTTAGAAAGAGGTCAACGAATTGGGACAGGGGCTCAAGAACTGACCCTATACCTGCCACAATTGGCCGACCCGGGGGGTTATCCAAAGTTTTGTGCACCTTGGGTAAGGTGTAAAAAACTGGGATTTTAGGAAAATCAGTGACCAGAAATTTAGCCTCCCGGGGTGTAAGTATCCGCATATCCATTGCATTCTGGACCACCTCTTTGATCTGTTGTAAGAGGTCTGGTGTGGGGTCACCAGCTAGTGGCAAATAGAAAGAACTGTCATGCAGCTGACGATAGGCTTCAGCTTCATATTGCTCCGTATCCTGCAGCACTAGGCCACCCCCTTTATCCGCAGGCTTGATTATAATACTCCGATCCTGCTCCAAAAGTTTAAGAGCCAGATACTCATTTTTAGATAAATTGAATTGAGTATAATGATGTCTAGATAACAAACTACGTATATCCTGGTCTATCAAGGTTTCAAATGCTGCAATAAGGGGATCACAAGGTCCTGGTGGGAGCCAGCGAGATTTAGGGTACACCAAGGATACATCATGGGTGGCAGGGGAATCAGCGAAAAATAATTTAAGCTTAAGTGTCCTAAAAAAACGGTATAGATGTATTTTAAGATCAAACACATTACATTGAGCCGTGGGTACGAATGATAACCCCTTACCCAATACCCCAAGTTCAATTTCAGACAGATTACGGGACGACAAATTAAAGATAGCTCTCGGTTCTATTGCCAAAGATCCGGCACTTGACTGGTCGCCCTGGTTACGCGCTGAACTGATGAACTGTTGCCGCGTGGACGTGAACGGGTGTTGCGATCCTCTCGAAGCGTCTGTCCCGAGTCTGGTGGTTTTTGTCCAGAGTCCAAAAAAGAGGAGGCAATGGATGCATAACGTGTAGAGGCTGCGCCACCCACGGGCCGTGTTGTAGTAGATGGTACCTCGGCATGTGTTGGTTTTGATGTCATCACCGGGACTTCTTCGCCTGAGGAATCTCCAGAAGAGTCCTGGGCAAAGGTAACCTTTTTGCAGATGTTTGTTGACGAGACTTGGCCATCCATTGATATACAAATCCGGATTTGTAGTCAGTTTCGTCGCGGATAAATTTCTTATATTTAGCGGTTTTCAGTTCTGTTTTGAATTTTGTCAGGTTATCATGGAATTCACATAACTCACGGTCAAACGCTTCAATCTGAGTAGTAGATTTAATGATTTCAAGTTGATTAGACAGTTCTTCTTGTAAAGAAGTTTGCAAAACTTTAGTAGTTTCTATGATCAGCACCATCAAGTCAAACGAGCACTTATTTAGAATCTGATTCCACCGAGTGATAAAGGTAGGATTATCAGTATGTAACCGAGGTGCTTTTTGCACACGAAGACCACGCGGGATCCTGCGGACCCTACAGTATTCCACCAAAGTTAAAGCATGGAGTTCTGCTCGTGTGAGGCGTTTTTGTAAGTTAATTATATCGGGCCATGAGACAGTCGGTACCTCAATAGAGGAAGGGTCATCAAAGAATTGCTGGTCCGTTAGCACTGCGTTAAACTCCGCTTCGGTGTAACTAAAGGTTTGATCGTCGGCTGCCATTAAGCTCCAATACAGAGGTAATGAAGACCAACAAACCAATAGAGCGAATTACTGCACTTCACAAATATCCCAGCAAAAAGTGCAGAAAAGGAATTTAGTCCAAACCATAGGATTCAGCAAAGCTCTACAGAGCAGCGAGGTTTTTATTCATTTTTAGGCGGCAACTCCACAATTTCAAATTAGCAAGCAGATTAGAATGCGTCCCCCGACACGGTCCCGTGTTTCGCCGAGGGCTGCATCGGGAGGGAGCAAGAATTTTCACAAAGCACTGTAAATAAAACATACACTGGTAAGGACATAAAATGGCAGATAGTCGACTTAAATTACAAATGATTACACACATACCTGAATGCTGAGGAATTCAAAAATGGCAGGGAGCGCGTCCATCTTAGATGCAGACAGGCATTTAAACCACACGGAGTTGGCGCGAGCTCAGGTTGACAGGTCACATGGTCAGACGGGGCCAATCACAGTTGCCCCCGTTCCTGACGCGCAACTAGCAGTGCAAACAGCAATTGACCTAGGTGGCCCTGACAGGTGTTCAAGTGAAGAGATGCCACTCTAATTCCCGATTTAGACCATTAGGAGCAACTGAATCAAGTTGAAAGATCCATCTCTGTTCAATGCGTCCTAGTTGCTCATTGTAGTTGCCTCCCCGAGGGGAACGGGGGACAACCTCAATGACACAAAAGGACAGATCAGAGATGGAATGTGCCTGTTGGACCCAGTGTGTAACTAGAGGCTCGTTCTCACGAGTGTTGCGGATGTTGGAGCAATGCTCAATTATGCGAGTTTTAACCATTCTAGAGGTCTTGCCCACATACACCAAGGGACAGGGGCAAACAATTACATATATTACTCCTTTTGAGGTACAATCTGAGGTGGCCCGGAGGGGAAAATTTTGATGTGTGATAGGGTGTACAAAAGAAGTGTAAATCCCTGTGTGTTGACACATAGTACATCTACCGCAAGGTTGATGTACAGCCGCAGAGACGGGGACCTGCAGTTCCGGGTTGATATCTGCGTGCACAAGTCTGTCACGGAGATTACGGCCCCTACGGTATGTAAACCGAAGGGGACCAGGGAAAAGACGATTCAAAGAGAGGGATTGCCAATGTGTACGAACAATGTTGGTAACCTGACGGCTCAAAGTGGAGAATGGTAAAATGCAATTACTGACAGTCTCTGTCGATCGGGAACGTGAAAGAAACAATAAATCCCGATTAACAAACAGTGCCCGTTTAAAGGCGTTCTTCACAATCCGTGAGGGATATCCCCTTGATATAAACCTCATAGTCATAGACTTGGCCTGTGACAGAAATTCTTCCCTAGTTGAACAGAGTCTGCGCAGGCGCAGAAATTGTCCAGTGGGGATATTGTGACGTAAAGTCCGCGGATGGCAGCTATCAAAGGAAAGTAATGTATTCCTATCTGTCTCTTTACGAAAAATAGTAGTGATAAAGTGATTATCACGTACAGATATAAGAATATCCAAAAAAGAGATTTGTACCGGATGTATGGAAAAATTAAACTGAATATTAACATCACATGAATTTAACCAATCAAAAAACAAAAAGAATTGTACATCGGTCCCTTGCCAGATGAAAAAAATATCGTCAATGTAACGACACCATAAAGAAATAAAATGAGACCAATCAGATGGGTATACAAACTTTTCCTCAAATTGAGCTACAAAGAGACAGGCCAGACTGGGGGCCATAGTGGCCCCCATAGCCGTACCCTTAATTTGTTGAAAAAAAGTGTCTTTGAAACGGAAGTAATTTTTTGTCAAGGCCAGGTCTGCCAATGTTTTCAAAAAAGAGGTGGGAATCCGACAGGGAGTATCACGTTGGTTTAAGGTATCTTCAACAATTTTAAGTGCCTCCACCTGCGGGATGTTTGTATACAGGGAGACAATGTCTAAGGTGACAAGAAATAAAGAGCCGACTGGGACTGGTGTATTATCCAGAATTGTGATTAAATGGGATGAATCCCGGATATATGACTGAATTTTGGAACCCAAGGTTTTAGAAAGAGGTCAACGAATTGGGACAGGGGCTCAAGAACTGACCCTATACCTGCCACAATTGGCCGACCCGGGGGGTTATCCAAAGTTTTGTGCACCTTGGGTAAGGTGTAAAAAACTGGGATTTTAGGAAAATCAGTGACCAGAAATTTAGCCTCCCGGGGTGTAAGTATCCGCATATCCATTGCATTCTGGACCACCTCTTTGATCTGTTGTAAGAGGTCTGGTGTGGGGTCACCAGCTAGTGGCAAATAGAAAGAACTGTCATGCAGCTGACGATAGGCTTCAGCTTCATATTGCTCCGTATCCTGCAGCACTAGGCCACCCCCTTTATCCGCAGGCTTGATTATAATACTCCGATCCTGCTCCAAAAGTTTAAGAGCCAGATACTCATTTTTAGATAAATTGAATTGAGTATAATGATGTCTAGATAACAACTACGTATATCCTGGTCTATCAAGGTTTCAAATGCTGCAATAAGGGGATCACAAGGTCCTGGTGGGAGCCAGCGAGATTTAGGGTACACCAAGGATACATCATGGGTGGCAGGGGAATCAGCGAAAAATAATTTAAGCTTAAGTGTCCTAAAAAAACGGTATAGATGTATTTTAAGATCAAACACATTACATTGAGCCGTGGGTACGAATGATAACCCCTTACCCAATACCCCAAGTTCAATTTCAGACAGATTACGGGACGACAAATTAAAGATAGCTCTCGGTTCTATTGCCAAAGATCCGGCACTTGACTGGTCGCCCTGGTTACGCGCTGAACTGATGAACTGTTGCCGCGTGGACGTGAACGGGTGTTGCGATCCTCTCGAAGCGTCTGTCCCGAGTCTGGTGGTCAGACTGGTGGTCAGACTGTGATTGGCCCCGTCTGACCATGTGACCTGTCAACCTGAGCTCGCGCCAACTCCGTGTGGTTTAAATGCCTGTCTGCATCTAAGATGGACGCGCTCCCTGCCATTTTTGAATTCCTCAGCATTCAGGTATGTGTGTAATCATTTGTAATTTAAGTCGACTATCTGCCATTTTATGTCCTTACCAGTGTATGTTTTATTTACAGTGCTTTGTGAAAATTCTTGCTCCCTCCCGATGCAGCCCTCGGCGAAACACGGGACCGTGTCGGGGGACGCATTCTAATCTGCTTGCTAATTTGAAATTGTGGAGTTGCCGCCTAAAAATGAATAAAAACCTCGCTGCTCTGTAGAGCTTTGCTGAATCCTATGGTTTGGACTAAATTCCTTTTCTGCACTTTTTGCTGGGATATTTGTGAAGTGCAGTAATTCGCTCTATTGGTTTGTTAGATTTCAATTACCCCAATATTGACTGGGTAAATGTAACATCAGGACATGCTAGAGACTTAAAGTTCCTGGATGTAATAAACGACTTGCTTCATGGAGCAATTGGTTCAGGAACCAACAAGAGAGGGAGCTATTTTAGATTTAATTCTTAGAGGAACGCAAGATTTGGTGAGAGAGGTAACGGTGGTGGGGCCACTTGGCAATAATGATCATAACATGAAGGGGACAATAAGTAAATCTACAGCTATAACACTAAATTTTCAAAGGGGAAACTTTGATAAAATGAGGAAAATAGAAAAAAACTGAAAGGTACAGCTGCAAAGGTTAAGAGTTCAACGGGCATGGACATCGTTTAAAAGTACAATCCTAGACGCGCAGTCCAGATGTATCCCACGCATTAAGAAAGGTAGAAGGAAGGCAAAACAATTACCAGCAAGGTTAAAATGTGAGGTGAAAGAGGCTATTTTAGCCAAAAAAAAATCCTTCAAAAATTGGAAGAAGGATCCATCTGAAGAAAATAGGAAAAAGCATAAGCATTGTCAAGTTAAGTGTAAAACATTGATAAGACAGGCAAAGAGAGATTTGGAAATGAAGTTTGCCGTAGAGGCAAAAACTCATAATAAAATTTTTAAAAAATATATCCAAAGCAGGAAATCTGTGAGGGAGTCAGTTGGACCGACAGATGACCGAGGGGTTAAAGGGGCTCTTAGGGAAGGTAAGCCCATTGCAGGAAGACTAAATTAATTCTTTGCTTTTGTATTTACTAATGAGGATGTTGGGGAGATACCATTTCTGGATATGGTTTTCAAGGATGATGAGTCAGATGAACTGAACCAAATCACTGTGAACCTGGAAGATGTAGTAGGCCAGATTGACAAACTAAAGAGTAGCAAATCACCTGGACCGGATGGTATGCATCCCAAGGGTCTGAAGGAGCTAAAAAATGAAATTTCTGATCTATTAGTTAAAATTTGTAACCTATCATTAAAATCATCCATTGTACCTGAAGACTGGAGGGTGGCCAATGTAATCCCAATATTTAAAAAGGGCCCAAGGGCAATCCGGAAAAGTATAGACCAGTGAGCCTGACTTCAGTGCCAGGAAAAATAGTGGAAACTATTCTAAAGATCAAAATTGTAGAGCATATAGAAAGATGTGGTTTAATGGAAAACAGTCAACATGGATTTACCCAAGGGAAGTCTTGCCTAACAAATCTGCTTCATTTTTTTGAAGGGGTTAATAAACATGTGGATAAAGGTGAACCGGTAGATGTAGTGTATTTGGATTTTCAGAAAGCGTTTGACAAAGTCCCTCATGAGAGGCTTCTAAGAAAACTAAAAATTCATGGGATCCTATTGTGGATTGCCAACTGATTAAAAGATAGAAAACAGAGAATTAGGGCTAAATGGTAACTGTTAATGACAAATGAAATTTAATGTGAACAAGTGCAATGTGATGCACTTAGGGCAGAGTAACCAAAATTATATCCATGCAATGCAAGGTTCCCCATTAAGTGCCACCACTCAGGAAAAGGATCCAGGTGTCATCATTGAAAATACGTTGAAATCCTCTGCTCAGTGTGCAGCAGCAGCAGCCAAGAAAGCAAATAGAATGCTGGGGATTATTAGGAAAGGAATGGAGAATAAAACAGAGAATATCATAATGTCTCTGTATCACTCCATGGTGCATCCTCATCTTGTGTTCATATATCATACACAAACAGAATGCTGGGGATTATTAGGAAAGGAATGGAGAATAAAACAGAGAAGATCATAATGTCTCTGTATCACTCCATGGTGCATCCTCATCTTGTGTTCATATATCATACACAAACAGAATGCTGGGGATTATTAGGGAAGGAATGGAGAATAAAACAGAGAATATCATAATGCCTCTGTATCACTCCATGGTGCATCCTCATCTTGTGTTCATATATCATACACATACAGAATGCTGGGGATTATTAGGAAAGGAATGGAGAATAAAACAGAGAATATCATAATGTCTCTGTATCACTCCATGGTGCATCCTCATCTTGTGTTCATATATCATACACAAACAGAATGCTGGGGATTATTAGGAAAGGAATGGAGAATAAAACAGAGAATATCCTAATGTCTCTGTATCACTCCATGGTGCGACCTCATCTTGTGTTCATATATCATACACAAACAGAATGCTGGAGATTATTAGGAAAGGAATGGAGAATAAAACAGAGAATATCATAATGTCTCTGTATCACTCCATGGTGCATCCTCATCTTGTGTTCATATATCATACACAAACAGAATGCTGGGGATTATTAGGAAAGGAATGGAGAATAAAACAGAGAATATCATAATGTCTCTGTATCACTCCATGGTGCATCCTCATCTTGTGTTCATATATCATACACAAACAGAATGCTGGGGATTATTAGGAAAGGAATGGAGAATAAAACAGAGAATATCCTAATGCCTCTGTATCACTCCATGGTGCATCCTCATCTTGTGTTCATATATCATACACAAACAGAATGCTGGGGATTATTAGGAAAGGAATGGAGAATAAAACAGAGAATATCATAATGTCTCTGTATCACTCCATGGTGCGACCTCATCTTGTGTTCATATATCATACACAAACAGAATGCTGGGGATTATTAGGAAAGGAATGGAGAATAAAACAGAGAATATCATAATGTCTCTGTATCACTCCATGGTGCGACCTCATCTTGTGTTCATATATCATACACAAACAGAATGCTGGGGATTATTAGGAAAGGAATGGAGAATAAAACAGAGAATATCATAATGCCTCTGTATCACTCCATGGTGCATCCTCATCTTGTGTTCATATATCATACACAAACAGAATGCTGGGGATTATTAGGAAAGGAATGGAGAATAAAACAGAGAATATCATAATGCCTCTGTATCACTCCATGGTGCATCCTCATCTTGTGTTCATATATCATACACAAACAGAATGCTGGGGATTATTAGGAAAGGAATGGAGAATAAAACAGAGAATATCATATTGCGCCTCTGTATCTCTCCATGGTGCAACCTCATCCTGTGCAGTTCTGGTCACCGCATCTCAAGAAAGATACAGCAGAATTAGAAAAGTTACAGAAAAGGGTGACCAAGATGATAAAGGGGATGGAACAGCTCCCCTATGAGGAAAGGCTGAAGAGGTTAAGGCTGTTCAGCTTGGAGAAGAGACGGCTGAGGGGGGATATGATAGAGGTCTATAAAATAATGAGTGGAATGGAACGAGTAAATGTTAATCAGTTTACTCTTTCAAAAAGTACAAAGACCAGGGGACACACAATGAAGTTACTGGGTAATACATTTAAAACTAACGAGAAAATATTTTATTCCTCATCGCATAATTAAGTTCTGGAATTCATTACCAGAGTATGTGATGAAAGCTATTAGTGTAGCTGCATTTAAAAAAGGTTTGCACAAGTTCCTGGAGGAAAAGTCCATTAACCATTATTAAGGGAGAGTTGCAGAAATCCCCTGCTTATTCATTGGATAAGGAGCTTGGGATCCTGCCAGGTACTTGTGAGCTGGATTGGCTACTGTTGGAAACAGGATACTGGGCTTGATGGACCTTTGGTCTGACCCAATATGGCAAGTCCTGCGTTCCCTGTACATACCCGGATCAGTCCAGACAGTGGGTTGAGCCTCCTGTCCAGCAGATGGAGTTGGAGAAAAAACTAAAGGGTATCCTGTATCAGGACAGAGCCTACCCTGCATCCCTTCAGTATTTCTCTATCTCCAGCAGATGCAGATGGCAAACCATGCGGCTCCCCTCTAGTCAGCTAGATTGTTTAGGAAAGTCTATTTTTTCCCTCTTTCTGTCTTATTTGGATCAAGCAAGTAATTCATTTCTAATTTCAGTTTAAAAAAAAAAATCTTAAAGTTTTCATTTCTTGTAGGGAGCAACAGTGTTTGCCCCTTGCTCTTACTGGGTGCCTAGGGGGGCTTTGCCCCTTGAGATCCTCAGCCTGGTAGTCCAGTCCCTGCCCCGTGCAGACCCAGAGACGAAGCATACCTCGGCTCTGCTGCAGAGAAGTTCATTCCTCTGCTTCTTCAACTTTACCAACAAGTTTATAAAAAAAAACAAAACTTCCATCGGGGGAAAGAGCAGGAGCTGAACTTTCACTTCCCTGCTCTCAGCCAGGCACCGGCGATTCTTGCCGTCTCACGCGCGGCAGATCTGTCCCTCCCCCTCTCCCTCTATGCCTCGATCGGCCTTTTGCCTCGCGTGTGGAGAAGCCTGCCTCGGAGGGGACGGCTCCTCTGCACCGGAGCCAGTCGTTCCCGGCCCGGCAGACGCACTGCAAGGACAGCCCTGTTCCTGCAAACTGCGGGAACGGCAGCCATTTTGGCTCCAAACCTCGCTGAAGATTCTGAGCCTGTTGGGGGCAGGGACCCAATTGTTCTTCCCCCCCCCCCCCCCCGGATTTAAGCCCCGTGGACCCTCCAGATGCCGGTTCTGACCCAGGCAAATCTCCAGGGCTTTTTTCAGCTGATTTTGTTCTCCTTATGCATAAGGCTTATGTTGCCAGCCTTCTACAACAGATGACCCACCAGATCCTCAGCTGCCTGCCTGCCCTCCTCCTGCCAAGGTCTCTAGATCGGCTGCAGCGCAGGGGCCCAGGACCCCAGACTCTCAAGTGGCAAATCGGGTTCGGGTGGTCCCAGGGGTTCCAGACCCTCTGACCCCCACAGATCCGCCCACTCCAATACCAGACCCCGACCCGGATGCCGATGTCCTCGCTCTGAATCCACTAATAGAGGGAGACGACCCCAGGGTGTTGTGTCTCTTCCAGCGTGAAGAGCTGGATCCGCTTATACCCCATGTTCTGGCCGAATTGGGCTTAGATGCACCTCCAGAGGGCAACACGTCTGACGCAGCTTCTAGCAACGTCGACCCAGTCCTCACCGGCCTGAGGGCACTCCCGCACACCTTCCCTTTCCATCCAATGCTATGCAGTTACTGCTCCGGGAATGGGAGACGCCAGAAGCCGGTTTGCGCGTGGGCAGAGCCATGGACAAGCTGTACCCGCTTCCAGACCCCCATGTCTGGATATGCTCTGGGTCCCTAAGGTGGACGCCTCGGTCTCCACTGTCACGAAGCGCACTACTAACCCAGTCGTGGGGGCGACTGCGTTGAAAGATCTTCAGGATCGCAAATTGGAGGTCTACCTCAAAAGGAGTTTTGAGGTCCTAGCGCTCGGGGTCCGGGTGACAGTCTGTAGCAGTCTCATGCAGCGGGCAAGCCTTAGATGGATTCAACAACCACTCAGCACCTGGGACCTCATGTTCTGCAGAGGCGGAACAGGCAGAGCGGCTGGAAGGCGCCATTGCGTATGGGGTGGATGCCCTCTACGATCTTCTCAGGGTGCAGGCCAGAGCTATGGTTTCGGCGGTGTCCGCTAGACTTCTCCTCTGGCTTTGTAATTGGGCACTAAATCACAATTGGGCACTCTCCCATTCAAGGGTAAGTTGCTCTTTGGGGAGGACCTGGAGCAGCTTATTAAATTTCTTGGGGACAATAAGGTGCATAAGCTGCCGGAGGACAGCCCTCGGCAATCCAAATCCTTTTTTCGTTCGCGCTCTCGGTTCAGGGGACAGCGCAGGTACAACAGGCCGAGAGGGGCTGCCCAAAGACCCACTTCTACTAGATCCCAGTCTTGGTCTCATTCCTTTTGTGGCCGGCGGCTGTTCTGGGATACGAACCCTTCAGGTTCCACCTCAAAGTCCTCCCAATGAAATGCGGCCAGCCCATTCCCCCGCTCCCGCCTTAGGTGAACATCTGTCCCTTTTTCTCGAGGAATGGGCCAACATCTAGTCTGATCAGTGGGTCCTCGATGTGATCGCCAACGGCTACTCGTTAGACTTTGCTCAGGAACTCCCCGACCGCTTTCTAATCTCTCCCTGCGGCAGTCAGAAGCATCCAGCGGTGTGCCAGACTCTGGACAGGCTACAGGAGCTCGGGGCCATAGTCCCTGTACCCCTGGAGGAACAGGGATCCGGCCAGTATTCCATTTACTTCATCGTGCCCAAAAAGGATGGCTCCTTCCGACCGATCCTGGACCTCAAGAGAGTCAACCAAGCTCTCCGGGTGCCCCATTTTCGGATGGAGACCTTGCGAGCGGTCATAGCGGCAGTTCGCTCAGGCGATTTCTGGCCTCTCTCGACTTGACAGAGGCTTACCTGCATATCCCAATCCGCCATGACTATCAGAAGTATCTTCGCATCGCCATTCTGGGAACCACTTCCAGTTCCGGGCGCTTCCGTTCGGCCTGGCCACCGCGTTGCGACCGTTCACCAAGGTCATGATAATGGTGGCGGCCTCCTTCGTAGGGAGGGAGTCCTGGTTCACCCTTACCTGGACAACTGGCTCATCCGGGCCAAGTTGGAGAACCTTTTCACTGCAGCGGTCAACAGGGTCGTGACTTTTCTCTCCTCCCTCGGCTGGATTGTCAACTTCTCCAAGAGTCACCTCAAGCCCTCCCAGGTCCTGGAATTTCTAGGAGCCCGTTTTGACACCCGCGTGGGCAAAGTCCTACTGCCCGAGCACCGGGCGCCCAAGCTCATGAACCAGGAACAACATCTCTTATATCTTTTGGTACCCACGGCTTGGGACTATCTCCAGGTCCTGGGCTCCATGGCTTCCACCATAGATCTGGTTCCTTGGGCTTTTGCGCAAATGCGTCCTCTACAAAAAGCTTTGCTGTCCCGTTGGAAGCCGGTCTCGCAGGAGTTCCAAACACCCTTACCGCTCTCAGACTCTACCATTGCCAGCATGCAGCAGTGGTTTTCACTCACCCATCTCTTGAAAAGAGTGCCTTTGGAGACATCCCAGTGGATCGTTGTGACGACGGATGCCAGCCTCTCCGGCTGGGGAGCAGTGTGTCAGCACCAGTCTACACAAGGACGGTGGTCTCCTGTGCAATCCCGATGGCACATCAATCGACTGGAAGCCCAAGCTGTCTGTCTGGCTCTCAAGACGTTCCTGCCCTTGCTCCGTCACAAAGCTATGCGGGTCCTTTCCAGCAGTGCCACCACAGTAGCTTACATCAATCGCCAGGGTGGCATCAGGAGTCATCTGGTGGGTCTGGAGGCCAGCAAGCTGCTCTCCTGGGCGGAGAGACACCTGAGTCATCTGGCAGCTTCCAACATTGCAGGGGCGGAGAATGTGCAAACAGACTTCCTCAGCCGACACCACCTAGACCCCGGAGAGTGGGAGTTGTCCGACAAGGCAATGAATCTTCTGGTGCGCAAGTGGGGAATTCCTCACCTCGACCTAATGGCTACCCTGAACAACGCAAAGGCTCCCAGATTCTTCAGCCACAGACTGGAGCACTGCTCGGCAGGGGTGGATGCCCTGGTTCTTCCCTGGCCTCACGATGTTCTTCTCTACGTGTTCCCACCTTGGCCCCTGGTGGGAAAGGTACTCAGAAGGATAGAACTCCACAAGGGGACGGTCATTCTCGTAACGCTGGAATGGCCTCGGAGACCGTGGTTCGTGGACCTGGTGAACCTCGCAACCGATGGTCCTCTTCGCCTCGGTCACCTCCCAAACCTGCTCCACCAAGGACCAGTATTTTTCGATCAGGTGGATCATTTTTGTCTAGCGGCCTGGCTTTTGAGCGGCGGCACCTGAGAAAGAAAGGGTATAAGGAGGAAGTTATCTCCACTCTCTTGCAGGCATGGAAGACCTCTACCTCTCTCGCTTACGTCCGCATATGGAGAGTGTTTGAGAATGCATGTGCTGAGTCCAGGCGAGCAATGCTCCGGTGTCTCAGGTCCTTTCCTTCCTGCAGTCTGGTCTCTCAATTCTCTGTGGGTGCAGGTTTCGGCCCTCTGTTCTCTCCTTGGGCATATCCATGGTTACACGGTGGCAACTCATCCGGATGTCATTTGCTTCCTTAAAGGGGCCAACATTTAAACCCACCTGTCCGGCCTACTTGTCCGTCTTGGAGCCTCAATTTGGTGCTTCAAGCCCTTTGCGAGGCGCCTTTCGAACCTCTCCGGAGGGCCATGCTTAAAGATCTCACTCTTAAGACAGTATTTTTGGTCTCTATTTGCTCGGCCAGGAGAGTGTCCGAGTTCCAAGCCTTGTCTTGTCGGGAGCCCTTTCTCCGGTTTTCTGACTCAGGTGTTTCCCTCAAGACGGTGCCATCCTTTCTTCCAAAGGTCGTGTCTTCCTTTCACGTCAATCAGTCAGTGGAGCTTCCTGCCTTTTCTCCTGAAGACATTTTATGCACGCCTGGCGGGGATCTCAGGCGTCTTGATGTAAAGAGAGTCCTACTCCAATACTTACAGGTAACTAAAGAATTTCGCATCTCTGATCATCTCTTTGTCCTATGGAGCTGCCCAAATAGTGGTAGCAAGGCCTCTAAGGCTACCATTGCTTCCTGGCTGAAGGAGGCCAATGTGTCGGCTTATATCTGTTGTGGCCGGTCGGTTCCGGAGGGTTTTAAGGCCCATTCTTTGCGTGTGCAATCTACTTCTTGGGTGGAGAGTCAGTCGGTCTCTCCTCAGGAAATCTGCAGGGCGGCTACTTGGAAGTCTCAGCATACTTTTGCTCGTCATTAACACCTCGATGTCCAGGCGCCAGTGTTTGGCTCCTTCGGCAGGCAGGTGCTTCGAGAGGGTTTGTCTCGATCCCACCCTATGTAGGGAAGCTTTGGTACATCCCTCTGTCTGGTCTGATCCTGGTACGTACAGGGAAAGGAAAATTGGTTCTTACCTGCAAATTTTCGTTCCTGTAGTACCATGGATCAGTCCAGACTCCCACCCGGACTGTGGTTTCTTTTTGATTCGTCTGCTCGAAGGTTTTTTCCTTTTTTGTTTGGTTCTTAACAGCATTTTGGATCCAGTTACTTCCTATCGGAACTTCAGGGCACCGGAAGCCTTTCTCAACTGGATATATATGTAAGAGCGGTTCTTTCACGTGTTGATAGTTCACATTACATGTTGGTTGTTACTTGCTTGATCTTCTACTGGTTAACTTTACCTTTTCTTGCTTTGATAACGTTTATACTGAAAGGATGCAGGGTGGGCTCTATCCTGATATAGGATACCCTTTCAGTTTTTCTCTGTCTCCATCTGCTGGACTGGAGGCTCAACCCACCGTCTGGACTGATCCGTGGTACTACAGGAACGAAAATTAGCTGGTAAGAACCAGTTTTCCTTTCTTAGTCAAATATAAAATGATGGAAAGTAAAATCAACTTTTCTTTTTTTTTTTTTAATTTATAATTTTTATTTGCCGTAATACACAGAATAAACATAAACAAGCAGTGGTGCAAGAACAACAGCAAACTTTGCATACATGTCCCAGTCCCCCCACCCCCCAACATGCCATGAAAAGTCCAAAGAATCATCTATAAACGTGAGTAGACTAGCATCACTCCAGTCAACAACAACTCAGGAGCTGAACGTAGGGTAGATAAATGATGAATAAATAGAGGCAAAATGAATGATGAATAAGTAGAGGCAAAAGAAAACAGTGCTTGATGTCACTTTTAAACAACCGTGAAAGATAAGGATCTCCATGAAATATAGGGGTCCCAGATTTGAAGAAATTTAGAAAGTCGGTGGTGTTTCAGTGCCGTGAGTCTATAAAGAAGGCATACGTTATCTAGACGTTTGAGCAATTCGTCTGACGTGGGCGGATGTGGCCTTTTCCATCGGTAAGCAATTTCCATTTTAGTCGCCGTGCACAACTGTTGCACAAGAGTCTGAGCGTGCAAAGGTAAAGAGTCGCAGGGAGCAAAGAGCAATGCCTGCTCCATGGTGAGCAAACAGGGAGACTGAAGCAGGTCTGATAGAAGCCGTGATACATAGGTCCAAAGAGGACGAATAAAAGCACACGTCCACCACATGTGTAGAAATGTGCCCTCTTGGTGACAGTTCCGCCAACAGTAACGGTCCATTTGCGGGTAGCAGCGATGTAGCTTCATCGGCGTCAGGTGCCAGCGATATAAAGTCTTGTAGTTGGCTTCTACAATGCGGGTGGACACATTGCCACGGGATATGTTGGAAAAGATAGATTCCCAAGCCTCCTCCGATAGAGGCCGCTGGAGGTCAGCTTCCCAAGCTGTCATGTGAGTGTGTTTAGTGAACGGGCGCTGTAGTAGTTGCTGGTAAATTTTGGAGATAAGGCCACCAATTGCAGTAGGCGAAACACAGTATCCCTCAAAAAGAGAGCGTGAGGGAGCCAGGAGCCCCCTAGATTGAACATGGGAGATAAAATGGCGGAGTTGCATGTAGGCAAGAAATTCCGTAGCTGGTAGGTGGAATCGCTCTCGAAGGATGTCGAAGGAGGCCAGTCGACCCTGGTGCATGACATGATACAGGCAGAGAAGTCCTCCCGCTTGCCAAAGTCCATAGGCCTTGGTAGGTAGACCTGCCGGAAACTGGGTGTTGTGGAATAAATAAGTAAGAGGGAAATATTCATACCGGCCCACCAGTCGGGTTCTCCACTGCTTCCAGATGTTATACGTGTGCCTGGTGCAGGGTGGAAGCTGTATCATCGGTCGCCAGGACGAGATAGGTTGCCAGAGAAGGGAGGCCAAGGGGACCGGCGCAATCCACGATTGTTCCAAAGCGACCCACGGCTTTGTGGCACGAGCACAGTGCCAGTCAATGAGGGGCCTGAGCTGGGCAGCTGCATAATACCATCTCAGATTGGGAAGGCCCAGACCACCTTGTAGTTTCGGCTGGTAGAGGACAGACTGCGCCACACGAGGAGGGCGGCGGCGCCACAAGAAACGGAGCAGCTTCCGTTGCCATTGAAGTAGCGTGATTCGACTCAGTGGAATTGGTAGTGTCTGAAAAAGGTACAGGAACCGGGGCAGCAAGTTCATCTTGATGGTAGCAAGTCGTCCGAGCCACGTGAGCGGAAGAGAGCCCCAGTTCTCCAAGTCAACATCTATTTTCTTAATAAGAGGAGCATAATTAAGATTATACAAGTCACATACATTATTACTCAGATACACCCCTAAATACTTAAGTTTGGAGGGCGCCCATCTAAATGCATGAGCTTGCTGCAATTGACCTACTATATCTTGGGGGCAGGAGAGATTTAGAATCTCGGACTTCTCCCAGTTGATCTTGAATCCTGAAAGGGCACTAAAACGGGCTAGCTCAGACTCGAGGGCAGGCAGGGAACCCACGGGATTACCAATAGTGAAGAGAATGTCGTCAGCAAAAAGTGACAACTTGGGCTCGCAGGTAGATGTAATGAATCCCTGCACCTGTGGGTTGCGGCGGATGGAAATGGCTAGGGGTTCGAGAAAAATTGCAAAAAGGAGGGGTGACAATGGGCAGCCTTGTCTAGTCCCTCTCTGCACCGGAAACGGGGCGGTGTAGCTACCATTGATTTTTATGCGTGCCAGAGGGTTGTGATAAAGGGCTTGGATCCAGTTGCGGAAAAAGGAGCCAAATCCCATCTCCTGTAATGCTTGAAAGAGAAAAGGCCAATGAACCATGTCAAAGGCCTTCTCTGCATCTATGGCCAGGAGGAGATGATGTACATCCCGTCTTTGCAGAGCCCCCCAAATAATGTTGATAATTTTGCGAACATTGTCGCTGGCCATTCTGCCTGGGATAAAGCCGGCCTGGTCTGGGTGTATAATATGTGGAATGAAAGTATTAATCCTATCGGCCAGAATCTTTGCCAAGATTTTTAAATCCAAATTAATTAAGGAAATCGGGCGATAGGAAGCGCACAAGGAGGGATCCCTTCCAGGTTTAGCAATAATAGTAATGCCTGCGGTGTTAGAAGTTGAATGTAACGTTCCCCCATTACGCAAGTGATTGAAATGACTTTGGAGGTGTGGGGCCAGAACTGACCTAAAGGATTTATAAAAAGTAGCTGTAAGGCCATCGGGTCCCGGAGCCTTGCCGACCTTGAGAGTTTTAATAACCTCAAGAATCTCAGGAGTTGTGATTTCCGCGTTGAGTCTGTCATGCATATCCTGATGAAGTCTAGGAAGGGGGAGATCTCGCAGATACTGGCCAATATTTACCGACTGAATGTGGGATTCAGCCGAATACAACTGCCGATAGAAGTGTAAAAATTGTCGCGCAATGGCCGAGGCAGACGTTTCGATCTGACCCTGGTCATTCTTTATTTTAAGAATGTGATTTTGGAATGATTGTTTTTTAAGCTGGTGGGCCAGAATCCTACCTGCCTTGTTACCGCCCTCAAAGTGATGTTGCCTGGTGAGATTTAATGCGTGCGTAATATGATCTAGCTCGAGTCTGTGTAATTCCTCCCGGGTGTGAGTAAGCTGAGAACGCAGTCGTGGAGACCCAGACTTGCTGTGCTGCGCAGTTAGATCCGCAAGTCTGGCTTTTAATCGTGAGCAAGCCTGCTCTTTCCGCTTTTTAACATAGGAGGAGCGAGAAATAAAGTGCCCCCTAATGAAAGATTTAAAGGAATCCCAAACAGTGACCGGAGAGGGGACAGACCCGACATTATCAAGAAAAAAGTCTCGGATCACCTGCGTGGTAGCTTGTGTGAACTGGGCCTCATGAAGCAGGGAGTCATTAAGCCGCCAAAATTTGGTACCACCATCTCCCGCGGCTATACTAAATTGTAGGGAAACAGGGGCGTGGTCTGACCACGTTACTACCCCAACTTCGGGGCTCCGCACCCGATGAAACAAGTTTTTATCCACCATCAGGTAATCGATACGGGTATAGGAGTCGTGGGGTTTAGAATAAAAAGAATAGGATCGCGAATGCGGATAGGTGGTCCTCCAGGAATCAACCAAGTTATGTTCTGATAAGAAGTCCTTGAGGGTCCTAGCATGTATCCCGGCTGTGTGGGTGAACCCCTTGGAGGTATCCAGGGCCGGAGACAATGGCACATTAAAATCGCCTCCCACAATAAGGGATCCCTGGGCATGTTGAGTAAGGAGGTACCGGAGATGCCTAAAAAACACCGCCTGCTCCCTATTCGGGGCATACACGGAGAGGAGTGTAAATTCCTGGTTCAACACCCTGATTCCCAGCAATAAGTACCTGCCCTGAGGATCCGCCACAATCTTCAGACATTCAATCACCATATGTGAAGCAAAAAATATGCCCACTCCTGCATACTTAGCATTTTTATTTGCTGCAGAGAAAAACTGATTAGGAAATTTAGAAGACTGCATGAGTGCTTCATAGCGACGAGTTAAGTGCGTTTCTTGCACAAAAATAATATCCGGCCCTGAAGAGGCTGCCTCTCTGTAAAAAAGGGCTCTTTTTTGAGGGGAATTCAGTCCCTTAACATTAAGGGACAAAATTTTTAGCCAGGCCATGTAGAGAATTGAAAAGCAAACGAGAGCCAGGCCCCAAAAAGATCATGGACCCCCAAAAAGCAATAAATACCAACTATGGTAATATGGAGCATCAGGCTGAACATGGAGGGCAGCCTAGCCATCTGGGAAGAAAAATCACAATGATCACCGAAGATCCATAAGAAAGGAGACCCTACCATCAGCAAAAAATATGCAGCATGGAGGAGTGACGCAGTGAAATCCACATAAAAAACATCAGAAATAGGCATGAACCCCAATAAGACCCAAGCATTGTAAGGGTCCCATATTAGAACACCTGCCATAACCTCCTAGCAGGCTAGCACCCAACCCAAGCAGGGGAAGTAGATAATATCACGATAACTGAAAATGGCACCCTCCTCCCACCCCCCCCCCCCCCAACACACTAATCACATTATAAAAGTTAACCATACATCCGCCATACAATCAAAAAAAAAGAAACTTTAAACACACTCTGTCCCAAATGCATCAACAGCTGCGCTCTCTTGAGCAAAGGATAAGAAGTAGCCCACTATGCTAAAGCATAGAAAAAGAAATCAGGTCGGGCCCTGTTCTGGGATGAGATCCCCCGGTTGTCTCCGGAGGCGGCTGCTCCTCTTCCCCACTCTCTGCCATGTTGGGAGAGATGTACGAGGAGCGAGAGGACCCGCGTTCCGTCGAGGTGGTTGCAGGCTCACAAATCCCATGTCAGCAAACCGAGACGAGGCCTCCTCGGGGGTCACAAAGCTATGTGTCACTCCTTCATGAACAAACGAAAGTCCAAATGGGTGAAGCCACCGGTATCGCACGGCCTTAGAGCGGAGGAACGCAGTCATGTCTTTAAAGGCATATCGACTTTGTAGCGTTGCTTGTGATAGATCAGGGAAGATCGCTATAGATTGATTATCCCACTCCCATTCATTTTTCTCTCGAGCTACAACCGCTATTCGTTCCTTGATTTTAAAAGAGGTGAAGCACACAATAATGTCACGAGGGCGGTTAGGCTGTGGAGCACGCAGAGCCCTGTGTGCACGATCAAATTGGATGTCTGGGGGCTCGAAATCCCCAGCATTGTTGGCCTTCCGAAGCAGAGAAATACAAAAGTCCCTGATCAGCGCATGGCAGTCCTCAGGCCCAGAGGTCTCCCGGAAGCCTCGAAAACGGAGGTTGCCCCGGCGCGTTCTGTTCTCGAGATCAGCTAATTTCGCGGTCAGCTGGACATTGTCGGCCCGCAGGGAATCACAGATGGTTTTATGGGCAGAAATCTGAACTGCCTGTCCCTCTACGCGGACGTCTATGTCTCCGACACGATGACCCAGTGCTGTGAGGTCCTCCTTCACCTCCTCAACGCGATGCAAAAGCTCTTGGCGGTATGCTTTAATATCGGCCCGTATCCCGGCGAACCACTCCCGAAACTCGGCCCGGGACGGTTGCTCAGAAAGGTAGTCACCCCGGGCGTCCGGCAGTACAGCAGTGGGCCCATCCAAATCGGTGCTCGGGGCGCCGCCATCTTGTCCACCCCCTTCATCCATCGGGGAAGCGCTCACCTCCTTATTTCCCTCGTTTTGATAGGAAAAACGCTGGAGATCCACTGTTTTTTTCCTGCCTGTCATCGCACCCGTCAGCGGCACTCGTAGCTTGCTCGGGAGGGACAGAGTGGGTAAATATAAGGCGGATTGCGGTCGATTCAGTTGGGAGGCGGCGGGAGCTCTGAATTTAGGCAGCCATCTCGCAGCGTGACGTCACGCCCCCCAAAATCAACTTTTCTAAACAGCTGTAGACCACCTGTCGGACTCAGTTTGACTCAAATGCCTGCTCAAACAAATAAGTTTTTAAGGCTTTTTATTTAAAGGTTTTACAAGAAGTCATAGTACTCAGGTGCTCTGGTAATGTATTCCAATAGTGGGGGCCAGCAACAAAAAAAAAGCCCTCATCAAATTTACAGCTGGAGGAGAGGGCACCTCCAGCAGGGAGATTCACAGCATCCTGCTGACCCTCGGGGTCTCCTGCTCATCCGATGGCCCAGCTGACTCCCTTCAGCTTTCTTGTTTTTAATGTAGTTGAAAGTTTTATTCTTGTTTTTGCCTCTTTGGCAAGCCTCTTCTCAAATTGTCTCTTGGCCTGTTTTACATCAGATTTGCTAATGCTTATGCTCTCTTCTATTTTCCTTATTTTCCTGCTTTCCATTTATTTAAATTCTTTTTTTTTTTTGTTTTAATAACCTCTTTCAACCACTATTTAGCTATGCTGGCAGGCATTTGGTCATCTTTTGACCTTTAACATGTGGAGTACATTTCGTGTGGGCTTCCAAGATGAGGCAATGAGTGAAGATCAGGGCTTGCAGTGGGAAGGGTTGTGAACCTCTGGAACTGCAACTGGAAAGGCAGAATCAAAATGTAAAATAAAAGGTGTGGTTGTGGGAAGGGTGAGACTGTGGCTGTAAGGGATCTTACGTTGGGACTTTGGTTCTCTGTGATACGGTTGCGAGAGAGAGTCCTGAGCTGTCCTGGAAAGGCTTGGCATTTTCTGAGAAATGTACCTATGTTTCCTGTAGGGTGGTGAGCTGGCTGCAGGTCTGAATCAGAGCAGCAGCAGAGCTGCACTTTTCATGATGTCAGTAAAACAAGCGCTGAGCCAGTCCAGCTATGAAATCTTCATGCAGGCCATGCAGCACTACAAGAAGGAGGATGACTTCCACGCTACCAGCTCTCAGCTGGTGTCTCTCTTCACAGAAGATCCCAACAAGTACGTCCTCCTGAGAGGTAGGATCCTCCTCCCACCAGCGCTCTCCCTCCCACCAGCGCTCTTCCTCCCACCAGCGCTGTCCATCTGTCAGGTGCCCTCTCCCTCCCACCAGCTCTCCCTCCCACCAGTGCTGTCCTTCTGAGAGGTAGGATCCTCCTCCCACCAGCGCTCTCCCTCCCACCAGCGCTCTCCCTCCCACCAGCTCTCCCTCCCACCAGCGCTGTCCATCTGTCAGGTGCCCTCTCCCTCCCACCAGCGCTGTCCATCTGTCAGGTGCCCTCTCCCTCCCACCAGCGCTGTCCATCTGTCAGGTGCCCTCTCCTTCCCACCAGCGCTGTCCATCTGTCAGGTGCCCTCTCCCTCCCACCAGCGCTGTCCATCTGTCAGGTGCCCTCTCCCTCCCACCAGCGCTGTCCATCTGCCAGGTGCCCTCTCCCTCCCACCAGCGCTGTCCATCTGCGAGGTGCCCTCTCCCTCCCACCAGCGCTGTCCATCTGTCAGGTGCCCTCTCCCTCCCACAAGCTCTCCCTCCCACAAGCTCTCCCTCCCACCAGCTCTCCCTCCCGCCATCGCTGTCCCTCCCACCAGCTCTCCCTCCCACCAGCACTGTCCATCTGTCAGGTGCCCTCTCCCTCCCACCAGCGCTGTCCATCTGCGAGTTGCGTTCCCTGTACGTACCCGGGGAGACTCGACTGGATTCCAGAACAATCCTTTCGGGTTCCCCTCTTGACACCCGACTATGCACCCCTTCGAGGGGCGTCGCTCGTTTTCCGTTCCCGGACAAGGAATGGCACTGCTCTGACTGGCACCAGACCCGAGAAGAGTCCGGAAAGCCCCTCTCCCTTGGGCGCTCTGAGATGCGGCAGGTCTGTCCATGAGGGGAGCCTGTCCAGGCTTGCTCCCGGGTGACTTTGGAATCTGCTTGACTCGGTGACGTCTTCCTCAAGGATCGCTCTCGTCGGCCACGCTTGCCTGCGGATCTCTCCTCTGTGAGAAGAGTTTCAGTCCATTAGCCGGGCGATCGTACCTTTCACCCTTTTGCCATGTCCATGGCTGAGGGAGTTGGGGGCCGAGAACCCCACAACAGAGGCACTGCCCTTTGCTGTTTTTTCCCCTTTTTCAGGGTCACCCTGTCTGGGTCGTGCAGCGTTGTCCATTGCTGGGGCACCTGCTCCCTTAGGAGGAGGAAGTTTCTCCCCTGGGGTAATGGCTCTCAGTTTCTGCTGTTTCAGGAAGGCTGAATGCTCCAGCTCAGTGGGTTTGCTGCCTGCTGGTTTCGGCAGTGAGTTGTTCGCTTGGGATTGATAGACAAGCGGGCGACTTGTGCGTGCCCCCGCAGTCCTGCCTCCTCGTGTTCTTCACTCCTTCCGACTTCAGACTGCATTGTCGTGGAGAGGGAGGTAAAACTAAGGCGCCTGTGCTATATCTCTGTGCACCACTTATTTTCACCGTTCTCCGGCCACTACTGCCTTAGTTTTTTCTCATTCTCTAGGTTGCCCAAAGGGCCTTCCTTCTCCCTTCGCGATCCTGTGACAGGATAGATGAAGCCGTTCTGACAGGTGCTCTTGAGTGAGCTTCAGGCCTGTCTCATCTCCCTGCTCGGGAGGTTTCGGGGATTCTCTCATCCCCTGAAACCCTTGATGCTGTCCTGCGCCGTCAGCTACATCTGATGCTGTGGCACGCAGCGTCTGGCCCAGGCCCTGCCGTGGTTTGCTGCTGCTTCTTCTTTTAAGCATGGCATGGGTTTCCTCTGCCCATTCGGCCTGCCAGCCATACCTGGGCACGCTTCTCCAGACCTTTGGCTGTCAGTGGTCGACAGTCTCTTCTTGGAGGGCTGTCGGATCCCAGGTTTTTTTGTTGTTGTTGTTTTTTTCCACACCAAAGGAAACTGTGCGGTTTTCATCCTAGAGTCTCTCTCGTTTACATCTCTGAGTCCTTCCTATATCCAGGAGGATCTAGTACCCTGCTTGTACCTTCTTCCGTGATGTGCAGTTGCTTTTGTTTGCACTCGCATCACTCCCCTGCTTCAGGCATCCCTGCTATGCATGGGGATTTGTGTCTTTTTCTTGCCTTCCTTTGAAGAACCCATCTCTTCTCCAGCCTAGTGAGTCGGCTGCTTCACAGGCAAAGGACGGAGATAGTGCTCCAGGTTTGTGCAGTTTACCGCTTTCTCCTTCTCGGGCAGCCTGTAGCTTGGTATTCACGCGTGTGTGATACTACCATCCTGCTGGTCCTAGGAGAAAGCAGAGTTGCTTACCTGTAACAGGTGTTCTCCTAGGACAGCAGGATGTTAGTCCTCACATAACCCTCCCGCCTTCCCTGGGAGTTGATTTCTCCATGTATTAACTATTTCATGGACCAGGAGACTGCCTAGGGGCAGGGTGATGACTACAGCTGCACATGCTCAGTAGGGCGTGCTGAAAGCTCTAGAATCTTTCAGGCCGATACAGTAAAGTGCGCTCCGGCGGCGCGCACTGTTAACCCGCGTTTGGACACGCGTTTTCGACGAGCTAGCTTTACCCCTTATTCAGGAAGGGGTAATAGCGCGTCGAAAATGCGCGGCCAACCCCTCCGAACCTAATAGCACCCGCAACATGCAAACGCACGTTGATGGCCCTATTAGTCATTCCCACGCAATTCAGTAAGTAAAATGTGCAGCCAAGCTGCACATTTTACTTTCAGAAATTAACGCCTGCCCAAAGGTCGGCGTTAATTTCTGCCGGCGCCAGGGAAGTGCACAGAAAAGCAGAAAAAACTGCTTTTCTGTTCACCCTCCAACTAAATATCATAAGAACATAAGAAGCTGCCATACTGGGTCAGACCAAGGGTCCATCAAGCCCAGCATCCTGTTTCCAACAGTGGCCAATCCAGGCCATAAGAACCAAATATCATGGCAATATTAAGTCAGAGGTCCCAAAAGTAAAAAAAATAATTTTAAATAAAAAAAATTTTTAAATCAGCCTGCGGCTCGCGGGTTGAAAACCAGATGCTCAGTTTTGCTGGTGTCCGGTTTCCAAACCCATGACTGTCAGCGGGTTTGAGAACCGACGCCGGCAAAATTGAGCGTCGGCTGTCAAACTCGCTGACAGCCGCCGCTCCTGTCAAAAAAGAGGCGCTAGGGACGCGCTAGTGTCCCTAGCGCCTCTTTTTACCGCAGTCCCTCATTTGAATACTAAATCGCGCACACAGGAGGGTGGCCTGTGCGCTCGCCGCCGCTCTCCCGTGACGTTTACTGTATCGGCCTGTTTGAGATCAAAGTTCCGTGCCAGGCTCCATCTGATGACGTCACCCACGTGTGAGCACTCACATCCTGCTGTCCTAGGAGAATACCTGTTACAGGTAAGCAACTCTGCATTCCCTGTACGTACCTTGATCAGTCCAGACCATGGGTTGAGCCTCCTGTCCAGCAGATGGAGACAGAGAAAAATTGAAAGGGTGTCCTATATCAGGACAGAGCCTACCCTGCAGCCCTTCAGTATTCATCTGTCTCCAGCAGGTGCAGGCAGCTGAACCTACGGTTCCCCTACTTCTTCTTCCCTTAGTTTCCCTGAGGGGATTTTCTTTACTTCTGGTCTGGATCAAGCAAGCATTAAATTCTTGTTTAAAAAAAAAAAAAAGAGGACTTTGAAAGTTTTCTCCCTTTTTTTCCTCACAGAGACAGTTCGGTCTCTTCGCTCTGCTGGGAGCCGGGGGGGGGGGGGGGGGGGCTTGCTCATCCTAGGCCCCTTTTTCCCGGTGACCATCTGGGGTGATACTGGTGGTCCAGTCCCTCCCCCATTATCTAGCTCTCCACTGTACAACAGGACCCTCTCAGGGAATGTTTCCCCTGGCTTAGCTGAGCAGTTTAAAAAAAAAAAGGTACAAGCAGGGCTGTATTTGTTACTTTTTAAGAACTGTGGACAGCTCCGGCAGCGTGCAGAGTTCAGTCACTGCCTCCGCTGACCGACTTCAGCCCTGCACAGCTCAGCTGTTTTTACTTTTTTAGCGATTTTGTTTTCTTCAGCGCTGATGCCCTGTTCCAGTGCCTGTAAAGCATGTGGAGAGTCTGCCACACGTTTTCCCCACAGAGGCCTCTGTTCAGGGTGCCTACCGGGTGGGGAGGGTCCCTCATCGGTCCCTTCACCCACAGCAACCAGAGGGTGAGTTCCCCGCCGCATGGCCCGGCACGGAAAACCGCGGGAACGGCGGACATCTTGGAAGCAGGCTTAAATGCAGAATCTGATGTGCAGGAGGAAGATGAGCCCAATTTTTTAGTTTCTCCTCTGGATTTCAGCCCCCCTCATGCCCCAGAGGGGGTGCCTGACCTTTCCCTACACCCCTCCCCCCCCACCCGGGAAGTCTGAGTCTTGTTTCTCCGTGGAGTTTGTGCTTCTTGTGCACAAGTCCTATTTAGCCAGCTTACAGCAGGAGGAAGATCCATCCCTGGAACCCCCCCCCACCACCACCACCAAAAAACCCGCAAATTTCTCCTCCACAACCTCCAAAGGCGCCAGAGGGCCAGGGCTCGGTTAGGGTGGTCCCGGGGGTCCCGCCGCCTCTGGATCCGCCACAGCCGCCGGCGGTCCCTATTCCAGATCTGGATGTTGACCCGCTGCTTCCTAACCCCCCCCCCCCCCCCTCGAGGGGGACGATCCTTGGGTCCTACGTTTATTTCAAAAGGAGCAAGTAGAACCTCTCATTCCCTTCATTTTGCAGGAACTGGGAATTGAGCTGCCCTCGGTGGATACGGTTACTGCCGCAATGCCTGCCAACATGGACCCAGTCCTGGCGGGACTTAGGGGCTCTTCCATGTACTTTTCCTTTTCACCCTATGCATAAGCTGATGTTCCTTATGGAATGGGAGTCCCCTGAAGCGGGACTCCGAGTAGGGAGGGCTAGGACAAGCTCTACCCCCTTCCTGAGGACTGCTTGAATCTACTTAAGATGCCCCAGTAGATTCCTCTGTCACGGCGGTTACCAAACACACCACCATCCTGGTGGTTGGGGCTACGGCTCTAAAGGATGTCCAGGACCGCAAGTTGGAATTTTACCTCAAAACGCATATTTGAGGTCCTGTCCTTGAGAGTTCTGGCGCCAATCTGCAGCAGTCTCATGCAGCGGGCAAGCCTCAGGTAGGTTCAACAATTACTCAGCACCCAAGAGGTGCTGAGTAATTGGTGTCCACTGCGGTGTCCACTGCGGTGTCCACTGCGGTGTCCCTTCTGACACCGCAGTGGATCGTGGTAACAATGGATGCCAGCCTCTCTTACTGGGGAGCTGTATGCCAGACCCAGTCTGCTCAGTTATTGGTCTCCAACCCAATCTCGCTGACACATCAATCGACTGGAAGCTCGTGCGGTCTGACTGGCTCTCAAGGCCTTCCTTCCCCTACTCCTCCACAAGGCAGTGCGGGTCCTGTCGGACAATTCCACCACTGTAGCCTACATCAATCGACAAGGGGGCACCAGGAGTCACTCTGGAAGCCATCAGGCTCTTTGCATGGACGGAATGTCACCTAGAGCGCTTAGCTGCGTCCCATATTGCGTCGAAGGAGAACGTTCAAGCAGATTTCCTCAGTCGCCAGAAGTTAGACCCAGGCAAGTGGGAATTGTCAGATGCAGCGATGAACCTGATCATCTGCAGGTGGGGTCCCCCTCACTTGGATCTGATGGCCACCGTGACCAATGTGAAAGCTCCTCTGTTCTTCAGCCACAGACAGGAACATTGGGCAGAAGGGGTGGATTCCCTGGCCCCGCGACATTCTTCTGTATGTGTTCCCTCCCTAGCCGTTAGTGAGCAAAGTACTCTGAAGAGTCGAGCTTCATCGCGGGCCTGTCATTCTAGCGGCTCTGGAATGGCCTCGCAGACCGTGGTTTGCGGACCTCGTGAATCTAGCCATTGACGGTCCCCTACGCCTCGGTCATCTTTCCCATCTTTTTCAGCAGGGTCCCGTATTTTTTGATCAGGTGGATCGCTTCTGTCTAGCGGCCTGGCTTTTGAATGGCGGAGATTGAGAAAGAAGAGATATAAGGAAGAAGTTATATCCACTCTATTGCGGGCCAGGAAGCCAACTACCTCGCTTGCTTATGTCAGAGTATGGAAGGTTTTTGAAAATGCGTGTGTTGCCTCGGGTATCTTGGCTCGTAAGGCTCCGGTTTCCCAGGTCCTTTCTTTTCTCCAGAACGGTCTCGCCAAGGGGTTGTCGTTCAGTTCCTTGCGAGTGCAGGTCTCCGCTCTCTGTTCCCTCTTAGGCACCATTGATGGTTATTCAGTGGCGGCTCATACGGATGTCATCCGTTTCCTCAAGGGAGCCAAGCACTTGAATCCTCCGGTCCGGGTTACTTGTCCCTCGTGGAGTCTTAACTTGGTTCTCCGGATTCTCTGCGAAGCTCCTTTTGAGCCCTTAAGGAGGGGTACACTCAAGGATTTGACTCTCAAAACCGTCTTCTTGGTGTCCATTTGTTCAGCCAGAAGAATCTCAGAGCTCCAAGCGTTGTCGTGCAGAGACCCTTTTCTATGTTTCTTGGATTCGGGGGTATCCCTTAAGACGGTACTCTCTTTCTTGCCAAAGGTCGTGTCTTCTTTTCATGTCAATCAGTCCATGGAACTTCCGGCTTTTTCTTCGTCAGCAATAGCAAATACGGCTGGGGGTGATCTGCAGCGCCTCGATGTGAAACGAGTCTTCCCTGTACGTACCTGGATCAGTCCAGACCATGGGTTGAGCCACCTGTCCAGCAGATGGAGACAGTCCAAAACTGAAAGGGTATCCTATATCAGGACAGAGCCTACCCTGCAGCCCTTCAGTATTTGTCTGTCTCCAGCAGATGGATCAGCTCACCCTGCAGTTCCCTGATCTCAGCTAATCAGCCCTTGTTTTTCCTGTTGCTTTCTTTCTCTCTAAAGGATCAAGCAAGTAGTAAAAATTATTTCTAGTATTGTTTAAAAAAAAAAAGTTTAATTTGTTTGTGACGGGCTCTGCCTGTCTCTTCTCAGCTGATATTAATTGCAGATCGCGGCTCCTCTTCAGTGAGGATGCTGCATTCACATGCCTGCACTGCTTGTGATGTGCCCTCGATGCGCTTATCGCGCGAGGGGCTCTGCTCTGCGTGTCTGCCAGGTGAGGAGGGTCCCTCCTCAGCAGTGCTTGTAAATCCAGGACAGGGTCGTGTTCCTCACCGCATGGCACGGCCGTTCCCGGGTCGGCAAACCGTGGGAACGGCGGCCATCTTGGGTGTTTCAGCAGCTCCCGATTCGGGGCTGCCAGGTGCTGAGGACCCGAATGTTTCGGAGTTTCCCCCGATTTGAGCCCCGTGCTGCCCCAGGATGAGGTCCCTGACCCCCCACCCCCACCCCACCCCCTCCGGCAAGACTAGGCCCTGTTTTTCCTCGGAATTTGTGCTTCTCATGCACAAATCTTACTTGGCCAGCTTGCAGGAGGAGGAGGACCCTTCTCCAGGTCCCCTGCTGGCGAAACTCCCACGAGCAGCCCCGACGCCTGCTCCTCCGACTCCGGAGCCGCAGGGGCCGGTCCGGGTGTGGGTGGTCCCTCGGGTACCTCTCATCCCTGATCCTCCGCCTCTGGTCACTCCGAATCCCACCGTGGATTTGGCAGGGGGCGCTCCCCTCTGGAGGGGGATGACCCCCGGGTCCTCCGCATATTTCAGAGGGAGGAGTTGGAACCCCTCATTCCCTTTGTCCTCCAGGAGTTAGGGATTGAGGAGCCCCCTGCGGATACTCTGACGGCTTCGCTGCACAAGGATATGGACCCGGTCCTGGCGGGACTCAGGGCTCCAGCGTATGCTTTTCCCTTCCACCCTATGCATAATTTGCTGCTCCTCCGGGAATGGGAAGCTCCCGAAGCGGGGCTCCATGTCGGGAGGGCTATGGACAAGCTCTACCCCCTCCCAGAGGACTGCTTGGACATGCTGAGGATTCCCACAGTAGATTCTTCCGTCTCTGCGGTCACCAAACACACCACTATCCCAGAAGTGGGGGCGACAGCCCTGAAGGACGTACAGAATCGTAAGCTCGAAGCCCATCTAAAATGTATCTTTGAGGTCCTGGCCTTGGGAGTTCGGGCGACTATCTGCAGCAGTCTCATGCAGAGGGCAGGTCTTAGGTGGGTTCAACAATTGCTCGGCACCCAGGACCTCCCGTCTGCAGAGGCGGAGCAGGCTGAACGGTTGGAAGGCGTCATCACGAATGGGGCAGATGCATTGTACGACCTCCTCCGCGTCCAGGCGAAAGCGATGGTCTTGGTGGTTTCCGCTAGACGGCTTCTCTGGCTGCCCAATTGGTCCGCGGACCCGTCCTCCAAGGTGCGGTTGGGCACTTTGCCTTTCAAGGGTAAGTTGCTTTTTGGAGAGGACCTTGAGCAGCTTATTAACTCCTTGGGGAAAACAAGGTTCATAAGCTGCCGGAGAACCGTCTGAAACAATCTCGGTTGTTTGCGCCCTCCTGTCCTCGATTCCAGGGTCAACGGAGATATAGGCCTCACGGGCGCGGTGGCTCCTCCAGAGGTTATTCTTCCCGGTCTCAATCTTGGTCCCAGCCTTTTCATGGGCGCCGGCCCTTCCGCGAGCGAGCGTCTCAGCGCGCCACCCCAAAGCCAGCCCCACAATGAAGTTCGGTTGACCCATTCCTCGGTCCCCCTTCTGGGTGGTCGTCTCTCCCTGTTTTTCGAGGAGTGGGTCAAAATCACGGCGGACCAGTGGATTCTCGAGATTGTCCGAGCCGGTTACGCTTTAGAATTTGCTTGAGACCTACCGGACCTCTTTGTAGTCTCTCCTTGCGGCCGTCTCAAGCGGGAGGCAGTGGACCAAACACTCACCAGGCTTCTGAGTCTGGGTGCCATTGTCCCAGTTCCAGAGGAGGAACTCTGCGCCCGCCAGTATTTCATTTACTTCGTGGTACCACAAGAAAGACAGAGCTTTTGTCTTGGACCTCAAGAGGGTCAATCAAGCCCTCAAGATCCCACATTTTCGCATGGAGACCTTGAGAGCGGTCATCGTGGCGGTTTATCCCGGCGAGTTCCTCGCATCTCGATCTGACAGAGGCCTACTTCCACATTCCGATTCGCCACGATCACCAGGAGTATCTTCGATTCCACATCCTCAACCGGGATTTTCAGTTTTGGGCGTTGCCCTTCGGCCTGGCTACCGCGCCACGCACCTTCACCAAGGTAATGGTGGTGGTGGCGGATACCCTCCGCCGAGAAGGAGTCCTAGTCCACCCCTGTCTAGACGACTGGCTCGCACGGGCCAAGTCAGAGAGTCGCTGCCGGCAGGCGGTAGATCGGGTTCTAGCTCTCCTCGCCTCCCTCGGGTGGATAGTCAATTTTCCCCAAAAGCAATCTTCAGCCTTCCCAGGGGTTGGAATTTCTGGGGGCCCGCTTTGATACTCGGATCGGCAAGGTGTCCCTACCTCGCGCTCGGACTCTCAAACTTATCGACCAGGTGTGAAACCTTCTCTCGCTCTCTCTCCCGACGGCGTGGGACTACCTCCAGGTTCTGGGCTCGATGGCCTCCACCATCGACCTCGTCCCCTGGGCATTTGCACATATGCGACCGTTACAGAGAGCTTTGCTATCCCATTGACAGCCGGTGTTGGAACAGTTTCACACAGTTCTCCCGCTTTCGGCCTCTACCATCGCCGCCTTGCAGTGATGGCTTTCACTTCATCATCTTCTCCGGGGAATGCCTCTTCAGACTCCACAGTGGATGGTAGTAACCACGGATGTTAGTCTCTCCTGCTGGGGTGCAGTATGCCAGTCCCAGACCACGCAGGGGATCTGGTCTCCAATTCAGTCTCGTTGGCACATCAATCGGATGGAGGCCCAGGCGGTGCATCTGGCTCTACAGGAGTTTCTGCCCCTGATCCACGGCAAGACAATGAGGGTTCCCTCAGAAAACTCCACCACCGTTGTTTATATCAACCATCAGGGGGGCACTCGCAGTCGCCTGGTGGCTCTAGAAGCCAGCCATCTCTTCACCTGGGCGGAGTGACATCTGCAGTGCTTGGCGGCCTCCCACATTGCGGGCAAGGAGAATATCCAGGCCAACTTCCTCAGCCGACAATTGCTCAATCCGGGGGAGTGGGAACTCTCGGATGCGGCCATGGCTCTGATTGTCAGCAGGTGGGGTCCCCCCCCCACCTAGACCTCATGGCGACTCTGCGCAATTCCAGAGCCAATCGGTTCTTCAGCCGCTGGAGGGAGCACGGCTCAGAGGGCGTGGATGCTCTGGCCCTGCCTTGGCCAGCGGACATCCTCCTGTACGTGTTTCCCCCGTGGCCCCTGGTGGGAAAAGTTCTCCAAAGAATAGAACTCCACCAAGGGCCCAGTGGTTTTGGTAGCACCCGAATGGCCTCGCAGACCGTGGTTTGCAGATCTCGTCAACCTGGCGACGGAAGGACCTCTCCGGCTCGGCCATCTTCCTCGTCTGCTTCGGCAGGGGCCCATATTTTTCGACCAGGCCGATCGCTTTTGTCCAGCGGCCTGGCTTTTGAACAGAGACGCCTGAGGCATAAGGGCTATAAAGAGGAGGTTATCTCCACTTTACTGAGGGCTCGTAAGCAGTCGACTTCTCTGGGTGTTTGGAAAGTCTTTGAGACTGTTTGTGCGGAATCGGGGGGTCTCGGCATGCTCTGCTCCGGTTTCGTTGGTACTTTCCTTCCTCCAGAAGGGTCCCTCCAAGGGTCTCTCCTTCAGTTCCTTGCACGTACAAGTCTCCGCTCTCTGCTCTCTTCTCGGAAGGTTTGAGGTCATCCCTTAGCGGGCCACCCGGACGTGGTTCGTGAAGGGCGTCAAGCACCTGTGGCCGCCCGCTCGCTCCACTTGTCCATTGTGGAGTCTTAATCTCGTCCTTCGGGCTCTCTGTGCGGTTCCGTTCGAACCCCTTCGTCGGGCTACAGTAAAGGATCTCACGCTCAAGGCGGTTTTTCTCGTTTCTGTCTCTTCCGCTCGGCGGGTTTCAGAGATCAAAGCGTTGTCCTGTTGGTGAACCTTTTCTGCGGTTTTCCAATTCAGGAGTCTCTCTGAAAACGGTGCCTTCTTTCTTGCCAAAGCTCGTTTCCGCTTTCCATGTCAACTAGTCAGTGGAGCTTCCAGCATTCTCTCAAGAGGAGATTGCGGGTAACGCTGGGGGGGCGATCTGCGCAGGCTTGATGTCAAACGCGTTTTACTCCGGTATCTCCAGGTTACCAATGACATTCGGGTCTCAGATCATCTTTTTGTCCTCTGGAGTGGTCCAAATCGGGGCAAACCGGCTTCTAAGACTACTATTGCTTGGTGGTTGAAGGAGGCAATTTCCTTGGCCTATCTTTGCCAAGGTCAGGCAATTCCTGAGGACCTAAACGCTCATTCATTGCGTTCTCAAGCTACTTCGTGGGCAGAGAGTCAATCGGATTATCCACAAGAAATCTGCAGGACCACTACATGGACGTCCCTGCATACTTTTGCTCGATACTACCGCCTAGATGTGCAAGCACCGGTTTTTGGTTCTTTTGGTCGACAAGTGCTTCGAGCGGGACTGTCTCGGTCGCACCCGGTTTAGGGAAGCTTTGGTACATCCCACGGTCTGGACTGATCCAGGTACGTACAGGGAAAGGAAAATTGGTTCTTACCTGTTCATTTTCTTTCCTGTAGTACCACGGATCAGTCCAGACGCCCTTCCCTGTCTGTCTTTTTTATGTCCTCTCGAAGCTTGTTTCTTACAGGTTTGCAGATTCTATTACTCCCTGTGTTGTGCAAGAATACGGAGCAATTACACCGGAAGCCTTGGTCGTTTTTTCATACCAAGTATATGCAAGAGCGTATAGGTATACCATGTTTGTCTTATTGTTCTATAGTTGCTCTATTGAGCTTTATGGTTTCTTGCTTGATCCTATTTGGGTCTTGTTATTTTTCTGCTTTGACAATGGTTATACTGAAGGGTTGCAGGATAGGCTCTATCCTCATATAGGATATCCTTTCAGTTTTAGTCTGTCTCCACCTGCTGGAAAGGAGGCTCAACCCACAGTCTGGACTGATCCGTGGTACTAGAGGAACAAAAATTAACAGATAAAAACTAATTTTTCTATAAGGCTTCCAAGGCCACTATCGCACGTTGGCTAAAGGAGGCCATTGCGTCGGCTTACATCTGTAAGGGTCGGCCCGTGCTGGAAGGCTTAAAAGCACAATTTGTTGTCTACTATTACTAAAGGCACCGGAAGCATCTAACAGATGAAAATAAAATTGTATGCAAGAGCGTTTTTATTCATACAGAATCCTTTCAATGGTTCACGTGTTCAATTTGTTAGTTTTTTCTTATTGCTTGCTTGATCTTTGGGAAGCTATATCTGCTTTGAAAGTACTTTATACTGAAGGGCTGCAGGGTAGGCTCTGTCCTGATATAGGATACCCTCACAGTTTTGATCTGTCTCCATCTGCTGGACAGGAGGCTCAACCCACTGTCTGGACTGATCCGTGGTACTACAGGAATGAAAATTAGCAGGTAAGAACCAATTTTTCTTTATTTTACGTAGGCCAAATGACCATCAGTGTTGCTGCTTGTTTGGCTGTGAAATACTTTGTGTTTTGCTAAAATGGTCTAAATGCAGATTTATGTTTGCTCTGTTGTAATTGCAGAGTTTTATCAGTTTATTCGCCCACATCATAAGAAGCAGTTTGATGAGCTTTGTCTTGCCGTGACGGGGAAAGGCTGTGGCTACAAACCAGAGCATGAACTGCTGCAGAAGGAGAGGCATCGCAGGGCAGGAGCTGCAGGTAAGGGGGGAGGGTCAGCGGTTTCTCTCTCTTGCCTATTCCCTCCCTCCCCTCTTCCTCCTCTGCCCCACCTTCTCTCTCGTTTTACCAAGTTCATTTCCTTTGAAAGATGCTGGCCCAAGCTGCAGCAGGGAGATTACTGGGAAGGTATCTTTCTCGTCTGGATCTGCACAACAGCTGGACACGGAGACGCAGCTGAATAATGGCGGAACACACCTGAGCAGAACACAAGCAAGCAAAGGTCTGCATTCCACTTCCACTCTTCTGTCTTTGCTTTTAGCTTTTCAGCCAATGCACAAAGTGTTGCGTGCTGTCACGAGAGAGAGCCATTGTTCCCCAGAAGTAACTTGTTTCCGAGCTCAGCAGGTCCCCTTGCACCGAACTCTGAGGCCTCCTCACTCGCATACATTCAGAAATCCCTCCCTCTTATCACATGACCTTCTGCCCTGGTCACTTGGCCCCTCCCCCTCTTGTCACATGCTCCCCCCTCCTCTTTGTCATGGCCTCTCCCTGCCGAGGTCACTTAGCCCTCCCCCTTGTTATGTTTTTGTAAGAATGTGAACCCTGGGCCGAGGTGAGAGGTGTCTCCGCCCACAGGGAGGAGCCTCACCGTCGGTAGGCGTGGTCTCAGAAGCGTAGGACACAGCTATAGATGGAGACTTTATTATGAAAGAAGGAAAGGCAGAGCCCGCGGAGCGGGAGATGTAATAAAAGTACAGTTCTGAGCAGAGGGGTATACCCAGGGTGATACCTCAGATGTGAAGATCCGGTAGTGGCCCGCAGAGCGGGGTACGCCAGGAAGTCTCTTCAGAATTGCAGCAGTACTTCAGACCTGTGGATCCGGTAGTGGCCCGAAGAGCAGGGTACCCCAGGAAGTCTCTTCAGAATTGTAGCAGTACTTCAGATGTGAAGATCCGGAAGTGGCCCGCAGAGCAGGGTACCCCAGAAGTCTCTTCAGAATTGTAGCAGTACTTCAGACGTGTGGATCCGGTAGTGGCCCGCAGAGCAGGGTACCCCAGGAAGTCTCTTCAGAATTGTAGCAGTACTTCAGACGTGTGGATCCGGTAGTGGCCTGCAGAGCAGGGTCACCCCAGGAAGTCTCTTCAGAATTGCAGCAGTACTTCAGACGTGTGGATCCGGTAGTGGCCCGCAGAGCAGGGTACGCCAGGAAGTCTCTTCAGAATTGTAGCAGTACTTCAGACGTGTGGATCCGGTAGTGGCCCGCAGAGCAGGGTACCCCAGGAAGTCTCTTCAGAATTGTAGCAGTACTTCAGATGTGAAGATCCGGAAGTGGCCCGCAGAGCAGGGTCCGCCAGGAAGTCTCTTCAGAATTGTAGCAGTACTTCAGACGTGTGGATCCGGAAGTGGCCCGCAGAGCAGGGTACGGCAGGAAGTCTCTTCAGAATTGTAGCAGTACTTCAGACGTGTGGATCCGGTAGTGGCCCGCAGAGCGGGGTACCCCAGGAAGTCTCTTCAGAATTGTAGCAGTACTTCAGACGTGTGGATCCGGTAGTGGCCCGCAGAGCGGGGTACCCCAGGAAGTCTCTTCAGAATTGCAGCAGTACTTCAGACGTGTGGATCCGGTAGTGGCCCGCAGAGCAGGGTACCCCAGGAAGTCTCTTCAGAATTGCAGCAGTACTTCAGACATGTGGATCCGGTAGTGGCCCGCAGAGCAGGGTACCCCAGGAAGTCTCTTCAGAATTGCAGCAGTACTTCAGATGTGAAGATCCGGTAGTGGCCCGCAGAGCGGGGTACCCCAGGAAGTCTCTTCAGAATTGTAGCAGTACTTCAGACGTGTGGATCCGGTAGTGGCCCGCAGAGCAGGGTACCCCAGGAAGTCTCTTCAGAATTGTAGCAGTACTTCAGACGTGTGGATCCGGTAGTGGCCCGCAGAGCAGGGTCCGCCAGGAAGTCTCTTCAGAATTGCAGCAGTACTTCAGACGTGTGGATCCGGTAGTGGCCCGCAGAGCAGGGTACCCCAGGAAGTCTCTTCAGAATTGTAGCAGTACTTCAGACGTGTGGATCCGGTAGTGGCCCGCAGAGCGGGGTACCCCAGGAAGTCTCTTCAGAATTGTAGCAGTACTTCAGACGTGTGGATCCGGTAGTGGCCCGCAGAGCAGGGTACCCCAGGAAGTCTCTTCAGAATTGTAGCAGTACTTCAGACGTGTGGATCCGGTAGTGGCCCGCAGAGCGGGGTACGCCAGGAAGTCTCTTCAGAATTGCAGCAGTACTTCAGACGTGTGGATCCGGTAGTGGCCCGCAGAGCGGGGTACCCCAGGAAGTCTCTTCAGAATTGTAGCAGTACTTCAGACGTGTGGATCCGGTAGTGGCCCGCAGAGCGGGGTACCCCAGGAAGTCTCTTCAGAATTGCAGCAGTACTTCAGACGTGTGGATCCGGTAGTGGCCCGCAGAGCGGGGTACGCCAGGAAGTCTCTTCAGAATTGTAGCAGTACTTCAGACGTGTGGATCCGGTAGTGGCCCACAGAGCGGGATACGCCGAGGATGTCTGTTCAGAGGTGATGATGAGGAGGAAGGCTGAGGTGCAGGAACTCAGAGAGGATCCTGTAGAAGATGTGGCAATAACCTGCAGCACAGGTATGCCGGAGTAGCTGCTACTGAGGAAGACACGGTAGTGGCCCGAGGCACGGGATACACCGCAGAGAATCTTCAGTAAGGGTAGATAACGTTGAAGTCCGTAGTAAAATACTCACAAGAGGTAGTTCCAGGAGAGCGTCCCGAGAAGCGGGACAGGCAACGGTCCAAGGCAGGAAGGCCCTCCGAGGAGCGGATAGCTGGGAACGTGGAAGGGCCCCCAAGGAGAGCAGGTACCCAAAGCGTTCGAATGCCAAGTAAGGAACTGGAACCGGAAGTCCAAGAATGGAGCGGATTCAGCAACGACAGAACTCCTTCTAACTCGTTGAAGCGTAGGGCCCGGAGGTTCCCGCCATGACGTGTACAAAGGAGGCCCTCGCGCACAACTAAGTGATTCCAGAAACAAGATGGCGGTCGGGAGTGCCCACGCCGTCCTGGGAACGCCAGGCAGGTTGGCAGTGGTTAGCGGAGGCCGCCATTCTTCCAAGGATCAACAGTGCAGCAAAGAAAGAGGTGAGCCTGGGCGTAACCACCCCTCTTGTCAGATGCTACCCCCTCCTCTTTCTCATGTCCTTTCCTTGCTGTGGTCACGTAGCCCTCCCCCTCTTCTTTATCATATGACCTGTCCCTGCCCGTGTATCCCATGCCCCCCTCCCCTTCCTATCACATGCACCAAGATGTCCAGGGCCCAGTCCTAATGGCAGTCTTACTGCATCCTGAGCTTTCTGCAGAGTCTTTCATTGCTTGTGTGTATTGGTTTAGTGCATAGATTTGTCCCGTATCCAGAAGATTTGTAGTTGTTTTTTTTCCCCCTAGGAATGGAAGATATGTGCACCTTGAAAGCAGACAGTGTGAAGGGGTCACAACCCCATAAAGGTCCACAGGAGAGGCACCAGCAGTTCCTGCCTGCTTATCTCACGGAGGTGAAAAAGGCCCTTGGCCAGGACAAATATCACCGCTTCTGTACTGCCCTCTCAATGTACAAAAAGACGGATGACTACCTCGCTGTGGTGTCTGAAATCGCCAGCCTCTTCACTGAGAATCCCGAGGACTCCCACCTGCTAAGATGTGAGTTTATCCCTAAGCTTTCACGCTTCATTTCAGTCTTCTTAGAAAGGATCCATTTGGCACACGGATCAGGAACTGGCTGTGCTTACGGA
Organism: Rhinatrema bivittatum; assembly: GCF_901001135.1. Taxonomy (NCBI): domain Eukaryota; kingdom Metazoa; phylum Chordata; class Amphibia; order Gymnophiona; family Rhinatrematidae; genus Rhinatrema; species Rhinatrema bivittatum. The sequence continues at coordinate 6,369,886 of NC_042622.1, forward strand.
AGGGCAATGTGAGAAAATGAAATTTCCCTGTGAGAATTGCAGCTCCCGCTGTTGAAGTAGGCCATGCACGTACCGATTCATTTCTGGGCTCCCTGTGAGTAGCAGTATGTGAGTAATCTGAAGTCAGTCTGGGCTTCATGGGTGTTGTACCTGGAGAGACCCTGGAAGGGAGCAGTCATGTTTGCCACTTACTCCAGGCAGACTGTATGATTTTTTTTTTTTGTTGCGCTGCCTGTCCAGAGCCTGTTGAAGCAGTGCTGGCTCTGTCATACACATGGGGGGAAGGCCAAGGATGTTTGGTGAGTGACCCACAGTGGTGGATCTTGTGCATGTGGCAGCCCATTGTGCAGAGCTGAGCACAGTCACTAAAAAAGGACAAGAAAGACCCTCTCTTAATACCAGGCTGCTTTCTATCACAGGAAGGGCAATAAAAATCTTGTGGATTAAGTTAATATGGAAAGGAGTTCCTATAGGAGGCAGAAAAATTAATATATAGCAAGATAAGGCAGTTTCCCAGGTCATCCCGTACCGTAGGCACTTAACAATATGCAGCAGTAAGTAAGTGCATCTTATGATCATAAGACAGCAGACTGGGGCAAGCCTCTGTGGGCCAGTATATAATAACCATAAGATGTATCCTTTCTGAGCTGGGCATTCTTTGCTTGCATTGGTCCAGAGGCTTCAATGGGGAGCAGTCCCTCTTCTCCACAGAATCAAAGGACCCTGTATTTTTTTGTAGGAGCTCCTATGAATGTGTTCTTGGGCATGTGTAAGAGAAAGGCGAGCACATCTCAGTCACCTTCTGGCAAGACAGAGGCTCGGCCCTCTGACCCCCAGGATAATGACATGAACACAGATTTTACAATTTTCCCACATTCGGAAGAGCAGATCAACAGGTGAGACGTAGACAGAGCTGCTGACCAGCTTAGTACCCTTTCATTAGCTCAAGCTGGCAAGGAGGAGTTCTGGACACTGCATTTTCAAAAGGATATAGACAGGTTCCCTGTACGTACCCGGATCAGTCCAGACTCCTGGGTTTTGCCTCCCCTCCAGCAGATGGAGACAGAGAGGTTTTGACCGACTCAGCCTGAGGTGCCACCCACAGTCTGTCAGTATTTCTCTGTCTCCAGCAGATGGTGGAGGTGGAAAACTCAGTCTGTACGGGTTTGCTTGGTTTGAATTGCTGGTTTAGTCAGAGACAGGTACTAATAGGATTGTTTAAAAAAAAAATAAAATTCTGAAAAGAAGATACTTTCAGCAGCTAAAGATCCTTTAGCCTCCCAGGGGGTTGCCAGGTCCTGAGAGGACTATCCCCCCTGGTATCTGAGGCAGCTGCAGCTAGGGGTTGAAGACCCTATTGCCACCATACAGCAGCACCTGAGGTGATACTGGGGAGCCCGGATCACTTACCCCAGGAGGGACCAGGATCCGGAGGAGGCAGATTTTACAAAAAAAATTAATTAGTGACAGCGTTCGAGGGGCTAGTTGACATTGTTCTTTCTGGCATTATACGCTCCCTTCCCTTGCTGCCGCGGGTTGCTTTTCGCGCTGTTTCTTTTAAATATCTTGCTTTGTTTGTTCAGCGGCATGCCGAGACAGTCGTCCTGCCCCACGTGTGGCTCGGCACACACACTGCTTTCTCGGAACGGCCTCTGCTCGGGCTGCCTGCCCGGGGGCGAGGGAACTTCGGCGGCAGCTGGGGGGGGTAGTTTTTTTGGTCTCTTCGTCCTCTCACATATTCGGTGACCTGCCGCCTCCGTTTTCTCTCCCATTCCTGCTGAGCACGGGAACAGGCGCCATCTTGGCTCCTGGCACTTCAGCGGCGCAAATAGCAATGGGGGGAGGAGATTCTCCCGCCCTCCTTATCTCCACAGCGCCTGGCTCTGGCAAATAAAACACCACTGGGGCAGCAGGCTGGGTGGTTTCTGGCCCTACTGATCAGGGAGCGGACCCCCATGGGGGATACAGACGACTCTTCCTCCTCCTCCTCCAATTTTATTTTGTTATTACACAAGGCCAGGAAGACTAGTAAGAAGACTTCTGCGGGCAAATCTGCCATTTTTGAGGTACCTGCTAAGTCATAAAAGCACCCTAGAGCTGATTGGTGTGTGGGGACCCCCAAATCAAAGCATCCCTTACGGTCAGGGGTGTCGCAGGGCGAGCAGGACACGTCTTCTGACTCATGGACACGGATGATCAGGATCTTCCATCCCAGCCTCCGAGTGGGGTGGAGGTGGATGGTGAACCGCAGAAGGGTTCTGTCCGTGAGTCGCATGGTATTGAGGGAGACGATCCGAAAGTGGTCCGTCTCTTCAGGAAAGAGGAGCCCCATATTGGACCGCTCATTCCCGCCATATTAGGAGAATTAGGGATCGAGGCTCCGCAGGAAGAGTCCAGGTTAGGAGCTACAAATCCGGTGTTGTTGGGCCTGAGGGGGGTCCTACTTCTTTTCCTTTCCATTTTTCTGCTTCGGACCTGCTGTTCCGAGAATGGGACACCTCGAATCTGGGATTGAAGGTCTCTAAAGCAATGGATAGACTATATACTTTACCAGAGGAGGCTTTGGATCTCCTTAGGGTTCCAAAAGTTGATGCTGCAGTGTCGGCGGTCACCAAAAAGACCACTATCCCAGTTACAGGTTCCATGGCCCTTAAGGATTTACAGGACCGAAAATTGGAACTGCAGCTCAAGAAGAATTTTGAGGTTTCGGCTCTGGGGGTCCGAGCAGTGATGTGCAGCATTTTTGCCTTGAGGGCCGGCCTTCGCTTGGTTCAGCAGCTGCAGGCCAATGAAGGGCTCTGTGAAGAGGAAGCTCTTCAGGCGGGTTGGCTCGAAGCTGTGATTGCTTATAGTGCTGATGCTCTTTATGATTTGTTGAGAATGTTGGCCAGATCCATGGTTTCCGCGGACTTGGCACGTCAGCTCCTTTGGCTGAGAAACTGGTCGGCGGACGTTTCTTCCAAGGCCCAACTAGGTTCTCTGCCTTTTAAGGGCAAGTTGCTGTTTGGCAAGGACCTTGAAGATATGATTCAATCCCTTGGAGAGAATAAGGTTCACTGGCTTCCAGAAGATAGACCCAGGTAAGGGGCTCTTTTCCTTCACGTTCTCGTTACTGTGGGAGTCGGAGGTCTTGGGCTCCTCGCTCAGCTGCTACCTCTTTTCGGCAAAATCCTAATAGGCAGCAGTCTTGGTCGCAGTCCTTTTGCAGATGGTGTTTCAGCAGGCCGGGCGGTATCTCCTCGGCATAGGGAGGTAAGCCTCAGCAATGATGTTCGGCCAGTCCATTCCTCGGTGGTGGTGGTAGGGATTTCGGATTTGGGAATATCGTTGCGGACGGTTCCGTCTTTTCTCCCAAAGGTGGTTTCCTCATTCCATTTGAATCAATCAGTGGAACTTCCATCTTTCTCAGAACTGGACTGATCAGATCCTCTTTATAAGGACTTGAGGAAACTGGATGTTCACAGGACTTTACTGCATTATTTGGAAGTCACGAACAGTTTTCAGGTCTCGGATCATCTGTTTGTGCTGTGGAGTGATCCGAAACGAGGTAATATGGCGTCTAAGACCACAATCGCCTGCTGGCTGAAAGAAGCTATAGCTTCAGCATATTTGCTGCGCGGTAGACCTTTACCAGTAGGTCTTCATGCTCATTCTACCCACTCCCAGGCGACGTCTTGGGTGGAATGTCAGCAGATTTCACCACAGCCTCCCACTGGGCCAGAAAGAAGAGAGGGAAGTGAGAGAAGCCTCCCATCAGGCCCAATGTAAGAGAAGTCAACCAACTCCCACCTGGGCTGATAAGGAGGCAGCCATCTGCTGGCGGTGCGACACATCTCCCAGGACCTCGTGACACACCAGTGTGTCCCAACATACATGTTGAGAACCATTGCCCTAGAGGAAAGGCGAGATAGGGGAGTTCCTGTTCATATCCCAGATCAGTTCAGACAAATGGGTTTATGCATCCCTACCAGTAGATGCAGGCAGAGAACAAAACTTTGAGGCACTGCTACATAACCCAGTGTGCCACCTGCAGTCCCTCAGTCTTTCTCTGTCTCCAGCAAATGGTCGAAGTGCAAACCTGCAGTCTGAACTTAGTTTAAAAGAAAAAAAGAAGATATAGTTTTAGTATAGAATAGGTTTAGAAAGAAGACCGAAGAAGTGAAGTCTGAGCTCCCAGAGGTGTTAGGTTCCTTCGTGGGCAGGATGAGCGGGGGATTAGAAATCTCCGGCCAGGCTCGACCCTTGATTCCAGGGGGAAGGAAAGCCAGGGGTCCTTGTTCCCTCGCTCCCCCTGAAGCCTTCTCACCCTGTCTGGCCGTCCTCAGCAGCCAGGAGCACCCAGTAGCAGGAAAGTATAACTTCCCTTTGTTTTTCTGGGCTGCTTGGGGGCTGTTTCTTTTAGAGAAAAACAGTGTCAGGCAGGCCTTTGTTCGCCAGCTGCAGTCAGTTCGGCATTGGGGTGAGCAGGGAAGCACCTGCGGCTGTTGCTGTTTTTTCAGCACCCGGGGCCAGGACAGCACCGACAGCAGTGCCGGCTTTTCTCTCCCGCTCAGGGTTATTTTTAGCCGCATCATTAGTCATGCCGCCTCCTGCAGAGCCCGGGAAAGTCTGTCGGTCCTGCAGAGGGAGACAATCGTGCCTCAATGCAACCCTTCTCTGCACCAGCTGTGCCTCTGGAAGCGAAGGAGCCTCAACAGAGGGATCAGCAGGCAGACGTTGCACCCATTCTGCAGGCACTGCCCCAGAGGCCCCAGGGAGGGTGATGGAGATGGCGGCCATTTTGACTCCACATGGCAGGAGGCCTGCCATGGATAGGGAGTACAGGGACTCCCCTCCCCCGCTTTCTCCAGTACAGTAGGAGTCTGGAGAAGATGGAGAGTTGCCAGCGGAACAAGGGACGGATCTGGCAGCTGCAGAAGACGGGGAGCATGGATTTTCCATAGATTTTGTATTGTTATTACATGAAGCCTATCTCAACAAGAAGGAAGCAGCGGGTAAGTAGTCGGCCACCCAGAAATTCCAAAGCACGGGTAAGAAGCCTCGAGCTGAGATGCCTCCAAGGTCGGGGGGGCATTCTTCGCCTCTTGGGCCTGGATCGACCGGGAGTGGAGGAGAACTCCTCTGAAGACTTGGACGGTGACTGTCCTCAGGGGGATCCATGTATTGACCGGGGCGCTGGTAAGGATGCGGATCCAGCGACTGGTCTGGTGGGTGCTGACCCGGATGCGGATGATGTTCCTCTCACAGAAGGGGTGAGGCTATTCCGAAAGGAGGACTTGCAGCCGCTCATCCCCCAGGTCCTAGAAGAACCGTGAATCAAGGTTGCATAGGATGATTCCGACAACGAGAGGACAAACCCGGAGCTGTCTCCCTGCACTGCCGGCGCCAGAGAAAAGACAGAAGCAAGGTTGGGGAGAGCACTGTCCAAGACCTGAAAGAAAAAAAGGAAGACAGCCTTATCTGGAGCCTTGGCAAAGGTTCTCTCTCCCCCCGAACTCCGGAAGGTGAGGGAACTGGACCACTAGCTTTCAAGCTCCGGCGTGGGAAACTGGAGCAAAATTTGGGTCACCAACCCCTGCTCGTCCGGCCCTGTTATACTAGGAGGGATGGTCCCACCAGGACCTGCCCACCTCCTAGGAGGGAAAGCCTTTTTTTTTTAATGAGGTTCAGAACTGCAGGTTTTGCACCTCCTCCATCTGATGGAGACAGAGAAATACTGAAGGGTTGCAGTTGGCGCACCAGGTTACATGCCGGTGGTTCAAAAACTTTCTCTGTCTCCATTTGGAGACACTGCCTCTAGGAGAGCACTATAGTCTTGTCCAAATAAAAAGTTTGTGGTTGCAAGTTTGCTGTGTTCTGGACTTGATGGACCCTTGGTCTGACCCAGTATGGCATTTTCTTATGTTCTGGTGATGGGGAATTATTGATGACCCGGCTGTTATGTTCAGAAACTTTATAACAAGCTGAAGCTGCTGCATACTCAGAGTTATGGAGAAGACAGAAGCTCTTTACTTACAGAACTGAGCATTTTAATGTTCACGGTTCCCTGCTTCCAGATGAGCAGAGATGGACGACAGCAAAGCTGGAGTTTGTGCCGAACGTTCTCAGGATCCGAGCCAGGGAGCAGCACTGACGTTATGACCCTGCAGCTTCCCTTTCTCAATTCCTGGACAAAGCCAACCTGATCCGGGCTGAACCCTTGGTGTTTTTCCGTGTTTTTAGGAAATTGTGTAATTTTGTTGTGTGCACAATAGTTTTCATTTGTAGACTTTTGATAGTCCACTTGTATCAAGAATGGCCTCAAGGCAGATTATAGCAAATTTAAAATCCAGTTAGAAGGAAGCGTGTGTGTGTCCTACTCCAAGCAGGAGCTGCAAGTCTTTCAAGTGAAGATATTTGAGTTGGTTTAAGCCCTAAAAGGAGAGAACAGTTCTCTTCTAGATGCAGAGGGCTGGGAAGATCTAACATAACACTTGATAGAAGTTTGCCAGCATTCCCGTTTTGTCCTCCCCTCTTGTGTACAGACCAAGCTTTGACTGATTCTCATTCACTTCTCTCTCAGGGTTTTACAAATTTATTCGTCCACATCACAAACAACAGTTCAACGAGATGTGCAGAGATCTCACTGGCATGAGCTGCAGTGATGCAGACCAGAAGGAAAAGGAGCAGCAGGATTCAGTTACTGTGCCAAGCTCAGAAAGCAAAGAAGATTAGCTGGTGCCAAAGAGAGGAAAGGCCAGGTATAGCTCAGTGCATTGGGGATTACGTACAGAGATGTGTCCGTATGGGAAGACTGTGAGGGGCTACCCGAGCCTCACATACAGGCCGTGCTGATGTGGGGAGGCTGTGAGGGGATACCCGAGCCTTACATACAGGCCGTGCTGATGTGGGGAGGCTGTGAGGGGATACCTGAGCCTTACATACAGGGCCGTGCTGATGTGGGGAGGCTGTGAGGGGCTACCCGAGCCTTACATACAGGCCGTGCTGATGTGGGGAGGCTGTGAGAGGCTACCCGAGCCTCACATACAGGGCCGTGCTGATGTGAGGAGGCTGTGAGCGGATACCCGAGCCTCACATACAGGCCATGCTGATATGGGGAGGCTGTGAGGGGCTACCCGAGCCTTACATACAAGTCGTGCTGATGTGGGAAGGCTGTGAAGGGGCTACCCGAGCCTTACATACAGGCCGTGCTGATGTGGGGAGGCTGTGAGGGGCTACCCGAGCCTCACATACAGGCCGTGCTGATGTGGGGAGGCTGTGAGGGGATACCCGAGCCTCACATAAAGGGCTGTTCTGTTATGGGGAGGCTATGGGAGATACCTGGATCTTACATACAGGGCCGTGCTGATGTGGGGAAGCTGTGGGGGGATGCCTGGATCTTACATACAGGACTGTACTGATATGGGGAGGCTGTAGGAGGATACCTGGTTCCTGAACATACCCAGATCAGTCCAGACCAGTGGGTTGTGCATTCCTACCAGCAGGTGGAGTCGGAGAACAATTAGAACTTTGAGCACTGCTACATAACTGAGAGCGCCACCTGCAGTCCCTCAGTATTTCTCTGACTCCAGCAGGTGGGAGAGCTCCAAACCTGCAGTCTGTTAGTCAGTTAAAAAAAAAAAAAAAAAAAAGGTTAAAAAGGAAAGGTTTTTTTCCTAGGATAGGTTAGTTTGTAGTAGGTTGTGTAGCTTCCTGAGGTGTTAGGCACCTTCGTGGGCCATCCCTCAGTTGAAGCCGGGTTATCGGGGGGTTGGATACCCCTGCCTGTGTCTCGCCCGCATCGCTGCCAGTGTCTCGATATCTAGGGGCTCCTGGTTTCCTCGAGCACTGAGGAGGCTCCTCTCACTCCTTCCCTCAGACTACAACTCTGTTAGGGTAAAGTTTTCCTCAAAAAAAACAAACCAAAAAAACCAAAATTAAGAAAGAAAGCAAAGAAGAAGCCTTTCAAGCATGGGTGTAGCTTGCTTATTGCGGCGGTTACTACCCCTAACTAATTAAGCTTGATATTTCACTTAGATGCAGTTCCAACACTGCTCTCTGCATTAATGGTGGGGGTGGAAGGGAAATAGAACCAAAGAGCTAACAGAAACAGATAAGTATGAGAAAAAAAATGTGTGAAGCTTGCTGGGCAGACTGGATGGGCCGTTTGGTCTTCTTCTGCCGTCATTTCTATGTTTCTATTGTAACCGTCTGTTTTTCTGTCAGTAAGGAGGTCCAGACAACTGATCCGCAAAGATAGACTTTTATTGCCAGCAAGATGCAGCTAAGACAACGGCTTAGTACAACTGCATGCCACGCCCCCTCTGGAGCAAACCTTTATACACTTTACAGTTCTTATCTTTCACACATGCGTTCTGGTTTTGCTGAACAAACATTTTACAAACTGCTGAGCAAGCAATAGCTAGCGTGGTCTCTAGTAGGTGTAGCTTATGATCAGACTATTGTTTCGTCATTTAATTGACGGGTTAGACATTCGCGATAGCGTTCGTATTAATACAATACAAAATATAAATCCAAAATGGAGTTACGTTCACTAAACGTTAGTGTGTAAGTATGTCATTACGTATTAGGTTCCGTTTGCGTTGCAAATGTTAGTAAATCAAAATGGCTGTGCGTTTCACTGCAGCATGATGAGACGAGAGGCGTCACAGCTGTGCACTGTTCAGGGGTTCATGGAATCGAACTCCTTCATTCCCCCCTTTGATACTTCAACGACGATGGGTAGTGGAAGTATCACTCGCTGCTGTTAAGTAACTGAAAATAGAAACAAAAATCAATACTATTAACTGTTAAGGTGGACCCTAAAATGTTACTAGGTCGTTGGTTTCTTCACGGGTTTGAGACGGATGGGCCCTAATGGCGTCAACCCCCTTTGTAGCCCGGCTTTCCCTAGTAACAAAAGTGGTCCTATCGGTGGATTAGGTGGTTTTAGAGTTTAGTATCAAAATAATCATTATCAGAATCAAAAGAGATATCATCAGAGTCAGAACCATCAGAATCAGGGAAAGTAGAAATTGACACATACTTATTGATCATCATAATATGTGCTGCAGCCCTGCGATCAGCAATGGTTTCAATCATTGATCGTAGATTTCTGAAAATAAGAGGTAAACAAAGAGGGAACAGAATGCAAGTTAGAATAAAAAATAAAAGAGGAATGAAGATGTCCTTCAATCCGGGGATTGAAGTAAGCCAATTTGGTAGTGAGGAAGTCCAATCAAGGATACCGGTCCATGTTTGTACAGGGACATGAGCTAATCGTATCATGCGATCAGTAATCTCTTCGATAACTTTGCTTTTATCATCGATCTGTAAACAACAATTGGAGAGATTAAATTTGCCACAGACACCACCTTCTTGTGCAAGGAGGTAGTCCAAGGCTAAACGGTTTTGGTAGACAGCTGTTATTATTTTGGTGTTTTGTTTGGCCAAGATATTGAGTGCCATAGCGGAGTCATTGGTCAGGAGTTCTAGTACTGCTTGTAAGCGAATGATGCGATTTAACATGTATATTGGAGTTCTATATCCATAGGATCCATCTTCAGCCCATGTAGCAGGGCCGTAGTATTGTACAATTCGCTCAGGGGGCCACTCCTGATCTTTCCAGTCACCAATGGAAACTTTAGGACTTCTGCGACGTTTGTTTGGTTTCATAGGGCTATAGACAGGTACACCCAATGTTTCACCCGCTGTGATTGGTAAGAGAAAGAAACTTGGTCGTATGGTGGCTAGGAAACAGGTGCCATACCAGTTTAGCGGGAGTAATTCATATGCCCGGCGGCCACAAACGAAATAATAGCCGTCTGGTGCAGAGAAGAGGGTGGTTGGCACTCCAGCATTAGTCCACGTTTTGTTGAGGACTGCTTCAGTCCACATGGTGGTGGGCATTGTCAAATTCTCAGTTTGCCACCAGGTTTGTTTGGTTAGGTTAGCAGTAAGGACCCCAGTACATGGGGAATTACCAACAGAAGTAGTATATACTCGGGAATGTTGTCGAGATATGCAATGTCTGCCAATGACATCTGTTTGGAGAGCCCATTCATATGGGTGAGGTTTTCGTTTGTAAGTTATTGTCGCGTTCAATTGATTGAGATCGGTTTGGAAGACCTCTTTAGCTTCCCATGGCCATTGTTCTCCAGTGTGCGTTCCTCCGCAGACAAAACAATTTTTAATTTCAAGAGAGAGAGCTATATTCTCAGCCAGATTAACAAACATATTCTTTGCTTGCTTGGAGAATGCATGTTTTTTCAATTCTTCTGATGCGTGGGATATTTCATCAAAGAAGGACTGATAGCCTACTACAGTAGTCTGATGAATAATTGGTCGAGGTTTGTCTCGACGTTGGGTAATTGTTATATAGGTCATGGGGTCTTTTCCTGTTCCATCGATTCCAAAGCCCCAAGTATCTTGCCAGGGATATCCTTCACCCCGTATGGGCCATTGTATGGACATGGTATTACCAGCTACTGCAGTTAACCGGCCAATTCCATGGCAACCATGATATCCTCCTCCTGTATAGTCACATACCAGAGCCCATCCTGATGAAATTAAGTCTCCTTGACATGGTAGCCATTGAGATGGATTGGCCACCCGATTGTAAGGGCAAAGGTACTTATGGTTGTGAGCATAGGCCTGTTTCCAGGCTTTGGATCCGCAGTGGAGGGCGTTCGGGTGCTTTCCAATGGCTTCACAGGCGTTGAAGATAATGGTGGCAGTAGATTCTCCTCCAACAAGGACTTTGGTCGAGTTGATGTAGTACAGGATGCCTTTTCCTTCTGGAACGATGGTTGAGGTATAGCTCTTTGGTAATCCGGCGGTCAAGGTGATGTTATAGTACTTGGGAGTTGTAGGTGTATGACAAATGACCTTGTCATTTTGTAGGCACCGGTGAAAAGATTGGTATCCTTGAGTTGTATTTAATGAGCACGCAGGCTGAGTTGCACATGAGTCAGGTGGCTGAGATTGGTGTATAATGGTAGAGACAATCTGGAATCCATCTGGAGTAGTGGTATGGATTAACTTGACACATTCAGTGCAGTTTTTGCTTAGAGGCAGAACAAGAGATGTAGCTGTAGAGCAGGAAAGTAGTAGAATAACTAGTAGTAGTCTGGTTGTCATAGCCGAAAGTTGAGAGTGAACACGTTGGACTTGAGTTGTAAGTAGTTCAGTAGATTAATTCTGAAAGGAAGAAAAAATGTATATGTTAGTACTCTTTAGCAAAGTACTATACCCATCTAATCTGGACTATCTTGTTGCCTGTTTTGAGTGAATCTTAACTTGTGGTCTCCAATCCTGGAGACCTGCCAATTGGAGGCAGCAGGTTTTAGGCGAGTCCAGTGAATCCAGGAAGGGCATCCAGAGACCTTTACAGCAGTAGGAGTGGTGAGTAATACTGTGTATGGACCCTTCCAACGTGGTTTAAGGAAATCGGATTCATCCCAGTCCTTCACCCATACAGAATTTCCAACTTGGAATGGATGAATTGGGGTCAACAAAACTAGCGGTTCAACGTCACATGTATAGTCCTGAATTGCAATGACTGTGTTATATAGTCCTTTGAGCTGATTACTTAGTGATAACTCTCCTTGTATCTGCAATGATTCAGGAAAAGAAGGGAGAGGTGGAGGTCTTGCATACATCATCTCATACGGTGTTAGCCCTGATCGTTTTGGACTGCATCTGAGATGTAGCAAGGCTAAGGGTAGGATGTCTGGCCATTTGGTCTTTGTTTCTTGACATAGTTTAGCTATCTGATTCTTCAGTGTTCTGTTAGCCCGTTCAACAGATCCACTGCTCTGCGGTCGCCATGCGCAGTGCAGATGCCATGTGATACCGAGGATTTTACTTAGTCTTTGGATAACATCGCTGGTGAATGCTGGTCCATTGTCTGAATTGATTTGTCTTGGCAATCCGTAGCGTGGTAAGATTTGGTGAAGGAGCAAGGATGCAACTTCTTTGGAGGTTTCAGTTCGTGTTGGTGTGGCTTCGATCCATCCTGTATAGGTGCAAACAGCTACCAGCATTGCTTTGTAACCTTTGGACGGAGTCATGTGAGTAAAGTCAATTTGGCAAACTTGGAAAGGTGTAGTTCCTCTTAAAATATGTCCAGGTGATGGACCAGGTCCACTTCTGGGATTATTTTTAGCACATGTGACACATTGGCTGATTGCGTGTTTTGTTAGTTGGATTATTTTATTGATGTAATACGTCTTTCCCAGCAACTTTACCAGTGCATCTCGTCCGAGATGGGTTTTGTTATGTGCTTCCTTGACAATAGTCCAAGCTAATGTTTCTGGAATCCATATTCTGTTATCTTGCAGAATCCACCAGCCATTGTGATGGTGGATCTGTTCAGCCTGTGCCCAGTCATTCTCCTCTGTTGAATAGGTGGGAGTTTCTGTTGGGAATTGTAGAAGTGGACATGTCGTAGTTGGAATTGATAATAAATGTGCACGGGCTGCTTCTTTTGCTGTTTTATCTGCCCATTGGTTTCCTTTTGCAACGGGATCTGACTTTCCGGTATGGGCTTTACAATGCATGACAGCTACCTTTTGTGGTGCCCACACAGCATTTAGTAATTGATGTATTTCAGATGCATTGGCCAATTGTTTTCCTTCGGCTGTTAGGAACCCTCGCTCCTTGTATAGGGCTCCATGTACCTGGATTGTGAGGAAAGCATATTTGGAATCTGTATAAATATTCACAGTCTGTCCTTCTGCCAATTGTAAAGCTCGGGTGAGAGCGATTAGTTCAGCTTTTTGGGCTGATGTCCCGGGTGGTAAGGGCTCAGCTTCAATAATATCGTCTTCAGAAACTATAGCATATCCAGCAACTCGAATCCCATCAATAACCTGGCTGCTTCCATCAGTAAATAATGTCCATGCTCCCTGCCATGGTTGATCTCTCAAGTCTGGTCTGCTGGAATGTATTGTAGTCATGACCTCTTCACAGTCATGTGCGACGGGTTCAGGTGCCGGCATAAGAGTGGCCGGGTTCAAGTTTTTGCTGTCCTGTATTTGGATTTCAGGAGTTTCACATAGCAGAGCTTGATATTTTACAAGACGTGAATTAGTCATCCATTTTGGTCCATGAGTTTCTAGCAGTCCTTGAATGGTGTGGGGGGTCGTTACATTCAAGATTTGTCCAAAAGTTAATTTGACTGCTTCTGGAATTAGTAAGCATGCAGCCGCAATGCTTCTTAGACAACCTGGCCATCCTTTTGCAACATTGTCCATTCCTTTTGAGAGATATGCAACAGGTCGCTCCCATGAGCCTAGAGTTTGAGTCAATACCCCTATGGCCATGCCTTTTTTCTCGTCGACGAATAGATGGAATGGTTTCATTACATCTGGCAATCCTAGTGCAGGTGGTTCAATCAAGGCATCTTTCAGTTGTTGTAAGCTTGTCAGTTCGTGGGTTTCCCACTGAAAAGGCTGAGATTCTGCCTCCTTTCCCCGCAGCTTGTCGTACAGGGACTGGGCGATAACAGCGTAGTTAGCAATCCACAGCCTACAGTATCCTGCAGCTCCAAGGAACGCTCGGAGCTCTTTCTTGCAAGTGGGTACAGGTTGACCTCGTATTGAACTGGTACGGGATATTCCAAGGCAACGGGTACCTTCCCGGATTTGGAATCCCAAGTATTCTACTTCCAATTCACAAATTTGCACCTTCTTTTTACTTGCACGATATCCTTTTGAGTACAACGTCTTTAACAAGTGGAGTGTGGCTATAGCACATTCGTGATACGTTTCACGAAACAACAGAAGGTCATCCACATACTGTATGACTGGCCCATACGTTACTTGGTACATCTTTAAGTCTTTTGCCAGTTGCTCCCCGAACATCGTGGGTGAGTGCTTAAATCCTTGCGGTAAGCGAGTCCATGTGTACTGCTGCTTGATTCCAGTTTGTGCATTTTCCCATGTGAAGGCAAAGATGTTCTGGCATTCTTCTGCTACTGGAACGGAGAAGAAAGCATCTTTGAGGTCAATGACACTGTACCACTTAGAGGTAGGGGAAACTTGAGCCAAGATTGAGTATGGATTTGGTACAAGGGCTACTAGATCTGCTACTTGATTGTTTACTTTCCGTAAATCTTGTACAGGTCGGTAATCAGTAGAACCGGGTTTCTTTACGGGCAGTAGAGGGGTGTTCCAAGCAGATCGGATTCGCCTGAGAATTCCCAAATCATACAGTCTTTGCAGGTGTATTTCAATTCCTTCTCTGGCCATGTATGGAATGGGGTATATAGCAACCTTTATACACTTTACAGTTCTTATCTTTCACACATGCGTTCTGGTTTTGCTGAACAAACATTTTACAAACTGCTGAGCAAGCAATAGCTAGCGTGGTCTCTAGTAGGTGTAGCTTATGATCAGACTATTGTTTCGTCATTTAATTGACGGGTTAGACATTCGCGATAGCGTTCGTATTAATACAATACAAAATATAAATCCAAAATGGAGTTACGTTCACTAAACGTTAGTGTGTAAGTACGTCATTACGTATTAGGTTCCGTTTGCGTTGCAAATGTTAGTAAATCAAAATGGCTGTGCGTTTCACTGCAGCATGATGAGACGAGAGGCGTCACAGCTGTGCACTGTTCAGGGGTTCATGGAATCGAACTCCTTCACTATGACCCTGGGCCCCACCAGACCCTCCTGCGGGGGGTGGTGTTGATTCAGGGGAGTTTTGCCCTGAGTTTGTGCTCCTGCTGCATCAGGCATTCCTGGCTAGGAAACAGGCGATCCTGAAGAGAGCAGTGCAGCCGGACCCTTTGGCGGATCCTCCACCAAAGCGGATACCCATGCAGTCCCCAGACCGCCATCATCTTGCAGGGGCTCAGCAAGGGGCTCAAGGTGTGAATAGGTTGCCGGCCCCACTCGGGGATCCCTCAGACCCTGGGGGGGATCAGGATCTGGGACACCTGGGTGATGTGATACAGGATGACCCGGACCAAGATAACCTCCCAGCCTCGGAAGGCGATGATCCCAGCGTAGTGTGCTTGTTTAAGCGAGAGGAGCTTCGACCTCTCATTCCCCAGATCTTGGAGGTCCTGGGGATCAAAGTGTCACAGGAGGAATCAGACAGTGAAGGTGTCAACCGGTCCTGGATGGGATTCGGGGTCCGATGACTTCCTTCCCATTACCTAAGAAGGTCCGCAAGCTAGTGACCCGGGAGTGGGACTCACTGGATGTGGGTTTAAAAGTGGGAAGAGCCATGGTGTAACTTTACCCGCTATCGCAGGATGTTTTCGATCTTCTAAAGATACTGAAGGTGGACGCGGCGGTGTCTGCCGTGACTAAGAAGACCACCATTCCTGTGGCAGGGACCGCTGCGTTGAAGGACATTCAGGACCACAAACTGGAGATTCATCTGAAGCGAGTCTTTGAGGTCTCAGCGCTGAGTCTCAGGGCGGCGAATTGCACCAGCCTCATGCAGAGAGCCTGTCTTTGCTGGGTTCAGCAGGCGGCGCAACCCCCAGTCCCAACGTTGGGGGGCCCTTGCAAGCCGCGCGTTTGGAGGCAGGAGTTGCCTTTGTCGCGGACGCGTTGTACGACTTGATTAGGACCTCAGTGTGTGGAATGGTGTCTGCAGTTATGGCTCGTAGACTGCTCTGGTTGCGTAATTGGTCAGCAGACTTATCTTCCAAGTCTCAACTTTGTAACCTCCCCTTTAAGGGCAAGCTTCTCTTTGGGGAGGATCTCGACTAGTTGGTGAAATTGCTGGGGGAGTCTAAGGGCAACCGATTGCCAGAGGATAGGAAACCTTCGGGGAAGGTTTTTCCCCTGCGGGCTCGTTTTTGGGATTTTTGCAGATTTCACCCTGGTAGGTTTTCAGCTCCTTCGGGGTTCAGGCCGGGCTCGGGACATTAGCAGTCCTTTCGTGGAGGATGGCACCCAGGCAGAGAGTCCACGGGCCAAGGTGCTATTTGTGGGAAACCTACCTATTGAAGCCAGGGGCACCCATTCTCTCGTAGAAGCTGTCGGAGGCAGATTGTCTTGAGTTTTCGCGCCTGGTGCGGGAGGCCTTTGTGGAGTCTCGCGTCGCTTCGTGGGTCAAGCGCGAGGCAGTACAGGGATGCTACAACAGTTGCTCGATCTCCTAACCATTGTTCCAGTTCCTCTGGCGGAACAGGGCAAGGAACGCTATTCGGTCTATTTTGTGGTTCCCAAGAAAGAGGGCACCTTTCATCCCATTCTGGATCTGCAGAAGGGGAGCAGGTGTTTGCGAGTTCCCCGTTTTTGCATGGAGACGTTGAGAACTGTGGTGGCCGCTGTACGCAGAGGAGAGTTTCTCGTGTCGTTAGACCTCACCAAGGCGTATCTCTACATCCCGATTCGCCAGGCTCACCAGCAGTTCCTCCACTTCAAGGTGATGGGCCAACTTTTCCAGTTTCAAGCTCTTCCTTTCGGCCTGGCGACGGCTCCACATACTTTCACCAAGGTCATGGTGGTCATGGCGGCGTTCCTGCTCAAGGAGGGGGTCCTTGTTCACCCATATCTCGACGACTGGCTAATCTGAGCGAAGTCTCAGGAGGACTGCGTAAGATCAGTTCAGAGGGTGATGCTCACCTTGCAGTTGCTCGGCTGGGTCATAAATGTCCAGAAGAGTCATTTGGAGCCCACGCAGTTGTTGGTCTTTTTGTGAGCGCTCTTCGACACTTTCCGAGGCAAGGTTTCTCTGGCAGCGGACCATGTAACAAAGTTGCAAGATCAGGTCCAAGCCCTGCTTCAGAGGAAGAATCCGACGGTTTGGCATCACTTACAGGTTCTGGGATCCATGGCCTCCACCTTGGATTTGGTCCCGTGGGCATTTGCTCATTTGCGTCTGTTGCAGCGTGGCTGTTATCGCGGTGGAGTCCGGTGTCAGAACAGTTCCATATACCGTTACCTCTCCTTCTAGAGTCCAGAGTCAGTCTATCATGGTGGCTTTCACGCAGCAACCTGGAACAGGGAGTAGACTTAGACCCTCCAAATTGGGTGGTTATCTCCATGGATGCCAGCCTATCCGGAATAGGTGCAGTCTGCCTCAACAAATCCGCCCATTGGCTTTGGTCTCCAACAGAGAAATCCTGGTCTATCAACCGCCTCGAGACAAGGGCTGTCCGGCTGGCCCTCCGAGCATTTCTTCCTCTGGTCAAGGACACAATGGTTCGAGTGTTCTCAGACAACACCGCGACGGTAGCTTACATCAACCGGCAAGGCGGGACATGGAGTCTCGTGGTGGCATTGGAGGCAAGGCTATTGTTCGCTTGGGCGGAGCACCATCTTAAAGGAATTGCCGCATCTTATGTCGAGGGCGAGGAAAATGTACAGGCGGACTTCCTCAACAGGCAACAGCTTGATCCGGGAGGGTGGGAGTTAGCTCCCAAAGCATGGAACCTCATTTGCACCAGGTGGGGCGTGCCTCAGTTGGATCTGATGGCAACTCGAGCCAATGCAAAGACAAAGCACTTCTTCAGCTGTCGTCGAGAGATAGGCTCGATAGAACTGGATGCTCTGGTATGTCCGTGGCCCACGGGCATTCTTCTCTATGCCTTTCCTCCCTGGCCTCTCATCTGTTGGCTTCTACAACACATAGAGCGGCATCCAGGTAGTGTAGTGTTGGTGGCTCCGGAGTGGCCGCGTCGCCCATGGTTCGCGGACATGGTGCGATTAGTCTTGGAAAGATCCTTTACAGGTGGCGCATTCCTCATCTTCTCTGTCAAGGGCCCATATTTTCAGATCAGGAGTTTTGCTTCTCTCTCGCAGCCTGGCTTTTGAGAGGCGGCAATTGCGATTGAGGGGATATTCCGAGCAGGTCATTTCCACTCTTCTTCAGGCGCGTCAGCCTTCTACTTCTATGTCCTATGTTAAGGTCTGGAAGTTATTTGAGGCATGGTGCCGCCAGTGCTCCTTGAATCTTTTGTCAACAGAGATTCCCCAGGTGTTGGACATCCTGCAACAGGGGTTGACCAAAGTTTTAGCTTTCAACTCTCTTAGGGTTCAGGTGGCTGCCTTAAGTGCCTTAAGGGGCAGAGTTCACAGTCGGTCGCTGGCAGTGCATCCAGACATTTCGCGTTTTTCTCAAAGGAGTAAAGCATTTACGTCCTCCCGTACACCCGTTATGTCCAGACCTGGAGTTTGAGCCTGGTGCTTCAGGTGTTTTGCGGAGCCCCCTTTGAGCCTTTATGGAGGGTTCCTATTAAGGATTTGAACTTAAGAACATAAGAAAATGCCATACTGGGTCAGACCAAGGGTCCATCAAGCCCAGCATCCTGTTTCCAACAGTGGCCAATCCAGGCCATAAGAACCTGGCAAGTACCCAAAAACTAAGTCTATTCCATGTAACCATTGCTAATGGCAGTGGCTATTCTCTAAGTGAACTTAATAGCAGGTAATGGACTTCTCCTCCAAGAACTTATCCAATCCTTTTTTAAACACAGCTATACTAACTGCACTAACCACATCCTCTGGCAACAAATTCCAGAGTTTAATTGTGCGTTGAGTAAAAAAGAACTTTCTCCGATTAGTTTTAAATGTGCCCCATGCTAACTTCATGGAGTGCAGAAGTAGCCATTTGTTCTGCTCGACGCATTTCAGAGTTACAGGCTTTGTCATGTCGAGATCCTTTTCTTAGGATTTACGATGATAGTTTTGCTCCGCACGATTCCTTCCTTCATGCCCAAGGAGTCTCTACTTTTCATGTCAATCAGGCGGTGGATCTGCCAGGATTTCCGAACTGGTTCAGGGATTCTCCTCATGAGAGGGAACTTCATCTTTTGGATTTGTGTCACGTTCTTTTGTGCTGTTTGGAGGTTAGTAATGACTTCCGGCGTTTGGACCATCTGTTTGTCTTGTTTGGGGGTCCTAAGAAGGGTGACAAGGCTTCGAAAGTGACAATTTCGCACTGGATTAAGGAGGCTATCGCTGTAGCTTATGTTGGCGTCAGGTGCCCATGGGACTGAGAGCTTATTCCACTAGAGCCCAGGCAACCTCCTGGGCTGAGTGTCAGCTTCTGTCGCCTCAGGAGATCTGCAGAGCGGCAGTTTGGTCCTCCCTGCACACTTTCACCAAGCATTATCGTTTTGATGTGAGGGCGCAAGATGAATCATACTTTTGGGAGGTTGTACTGCGAGCGGGTCTTTCAGGTTCCCGCCCAGTGTAGAGTAGCTTGGGTACATCCCACTGGTCTGGACTGATCTGGGTATGTTCAGGAAAGGAAAATTGGTTCTTACCTGCTAATTTTCGTTCCTGTAGTACCACAGATCAGTCCAGAGACCTGTCCCTCTTTTCAGATTCCGAAAGACTACCTTGAAACGTGATATTTCCTGAAGAAACAATTTGGTCTTTTTCAAATGCTCCAGAAGGGGCAAGTTCCGAGGTGGTCTAGTGGTTTTTTGTTTTATCTGTTCCGGACAAGTGGTTGGCGGTTAAGTTTTGGGTTCCAACCCTCTTCGCCTTTTAAGTAAAGTTTGGTTGTTTAGGCTTGGGTACAGGTCAATACTGAGGGGCTGCAGGTGGCACTCTCGTTAAGTAGCAGTGCCTAAAGTTCTAATTGTTCTCTGCCTCCATCTGCTGGTAGGAATGCACAACCCACTGGTCTGGACTGATCTGTGGTATTACAGGAACGAAAATTAGCAGGTAAGAACCAATTTTCCTGTCTTACAGGGTCTTGCTGATGTGGGTAGGCTGTGGGGGTCTTAAAGTTCCATACAAAACAAAGATGAGCTGTGCAGAGGCTGAGAAAACCATGAGGGTAATTTCCTACTACAGCAGTCCAGTTTGAACAGTGGGTTATATTCCCATACCAGCAGATGGAGGCAGAGTACACAGAATTCATCCCCACTATGTACTGGTGGAGCAGCACAGAGAGAACCTAGTATTCTCCTAGGAGAGCAGAATGTTAGTCCTCACGGAGGTGAAGGAGGAAAAGGAAAGGAGAGGAAAATCACAGAGGCCATACCCGGGGGTGAGGACGGTCTTCCCGGCCCCAATGGGGCGTCTCGCCATGCCTCACGAGTGACATCATAATTAAAGGACCAGCGGGACCTTTAAATTTGGTTCCTTCAGCGGTGCGCAGCTGCTGCTGTTACGTCGCCTTTGTATTAATTTTTCTTCATTCCAAATATTTCTTCAAACTCCTCTGCCTCAAACGGGAGCTTTTGGATTTAAGAGCTGTTTTCTCTGAAACCTCCGTGAAAGGATTAAAGGACTGTTCGTTAAGGAGAGGCCGGCTCTGGTAAGACCTTCAGCCTATTCATTGCTTGTTTAAAAATATTCCGCATACTAAGCGAAAGGGTTGAGTGCGATTGGAGTCCTCTGCTCCAGTACCTACTATCCCTTCACAACCTTTGATTGAAGGATACTTCGTGCCGGCTGCAGCCTCTACACCGGGAGTAAGGTCTGCTGAGGTGGCAGGTAGCGAACATAACCTGCCACCCATGGACGATCAAATCTCCTTGAGCCCGGGAGCACCTGAAACTTCCTCCCCTCCATTTCAAGCCAACCCCCAGGACTATGCCCGAGAACCACGGTTAAATGCCGGAGGGGAATCTGTCGCAGAGGTGGGACCTGGGGGTATCACAACGGATTTTTTAAGTTTGCCTAATCGGATCTTGGATAATAGTAATGAGGGAGGGAATGTTGTATTAAGAGATCAGATTATATCTGACCCGAATAGGGAATTTATTGGGCAAGACAGGGTTGTGGACTTGGCAAGCGAAATCAAATCGATTACAGAAGTTTGCCGAGAAGGTGGGATGAGTACTGGCCTCACAATACAGAAACTATCCAAACCAAATGCAATCACATTGGATTCTATTTGGAATGCATTGGTCACATTGGAAAAATCAATTTCTTCATTAACAAGTGTGATAAACACTTCCCAGAATGCAATGCAGATAATGGAACCTATGTTAAAATCTCAAGAGGTTAGAATTAAAGATATGTCTGTTCAAATAACAACTGTTCAAGAAGTACATACTAAATTGATCCAATCAGATAATTTAATCATGAGGAAAATTGAAAATATTGAGAACAATATGAGGTATTTAAACCTCAGAATATTAAATTTCCCATGTATTAAATTGATATCCCCAAAAGAACAATTTAAAAAATATCTTATGGATATTCTTCTGTTGAATAAAGAAGCGATGCCATCTATATCTTAAGATTTATTTTGTCCCTATGGCTAGGAATGAGAATGACTTAGATCCACCTGTCCCAAAATTAAATATTGAAAATGATTTGACTGCGTTTTTGGAAAGATCAACTAAGCAACAGATAGATTATCAGGGAACTTTATTAGTATCTTTTGTTTCCCCTACAGATAGAGATTTCTGCGAAATCGAAATAAATTATACTTTGGACAGAAAATTTGGGATATATCCAGATATAACAAAAGATAACACAAATACGCAGGAAGCGTTTTGTGGGAATGAGTCAGGAGGCTAGATTATTAGGTGCTCAAATAAACATCAGTTCCCTTTACGTACCCGGATCAGTCCAGACTGTGGGTTGAGCCTCCTGTCCAGCAGGTGGAGACAGAGAAAAACTGAAAGGGTATCCTGTATCAGGACAGAGCCTACCCTGCAGCCCTTCAGTATTTGTCTGTCTCCAGCAGGTGGATCAGCTCACCCTGCGGTCTCCTGTTTCTTTTGCTTAGCCCCTGTTTTCGGGCTTTCTTTCTTCTCTAAACTTATTGGATCAAGCAAGTATTTATTATCTATCATTTAAAAAAAAAAAAAAAAAGTTTTTGGATTCTGTTGATTTCCATACAGGAGACAGTTTCTGTCTCCTCACTCTGGGGGGGACCTAGGGGGGCTTTGCCCGGCTCCCTATCCCCAGTGTTCCTCGGCTATGGGGTGAAATTGGTGGTGCCAGTCACTCCCCCTGTACAGCCTCTCTCTCTCTCTTCTACCGGGACGCTTATCCCCCGGAGCTGCCTGCAGGGACGTGTTTTCCTCTGCACTGTCTAAGTTGAAAAAAAAATAAAAAGACTAAGAATCAAAGTGAAACTAAACACTTGGCAGCCTTTTGTGAGAGTTAGGAGCGTGCAGAGTTCAGTCTCCTGCCTCCGCTCCCTCAGCCCCGGCAGCACAGCTAATTTTAATTACTGCTCCTCCTCTGCATCGGGGCCATGCCGCGCTCTCCTCTCTGCCTTGCCTGCGGGGATTCTTCGCTCCGTCTCTCTAGAGAAGGGCTCTGCTCTAAATGTTTGCCGGGGGGGAGGGTCCCTCCGCGGCTGCGATCTCCTCCAGAGCCCGAGCAAGGCCGCAGAAGCGCATGGCCGCGCCGTTCCCGGGCCAACAAACCGCGGGAGTGGCGGCCATTTGGGGTTTTTCGGATGCTGCTTTTTTAAGGCAGCAGGACTCACAGGACTCTGATTTTTTAGATCCCCCCCAATTTGAGCCCCGTGCAGTCCCCTGATGCAGGTTCTGACATTCCCCCCCCCTCTCCCGAGATTCCAGGCCTCATTTTTCTTCAGAATTTGTGCTTTTAATGCACAAATCTTATTTAGCCAGCCTGCAAGAAGAGGTGGACCCTTCTGCTCCTCCTCTTCCTAAAATTCCTCGGATTGCTGCACCATCCGCTCTAGCGTTCCTGATGCGCAGGGGCCTGACCGAGTGCGGATGGTCCCTGGGGGTCCCCCAGACCCATATCAGGATTTTGTTGAAACTCTCCCCCCCCCCGGGTTCTACGTCTATTCAGAAGGGAGGAACTGGAGCCACTTATCCCTTTTATTTCTCAGGAGCTGGGGAAAAGTGCCCTGCAGTGGACGCGTTTTCGGCCGCAATGCCAGCTTGCGCGGACCCGGTCCTGGCGGGACTCAGGGTTCTTCTGTGCACCTTCCCCTTCCATCTGATGCATCGGCTAATGCTCCTTAGGGAGTGGGAGGCTCCCGATTCGGGGCTCTGCGTCGGGAGAGCTATGGAGAAGCTTTATCCTCTCCCGGAGGAGTGCTTAGAGACATGCTGAAAATGCCCAAGGTGGATTCCTCCGTGACTGCGGTTACGGCTACAGCCCTTAGGGATGTCCAAGACCGCAAGCTAGAATTCCATCTCAAGCGCATCTTCGAAGTCTTGGCCTTGGGTGTCCGGGCGTCGATCTGCAGCAGTCTCATGCAGCGGGCAAGCCTCAGGTGGGTTCAACAATTGCTCAGCACCTAGGACCTCCCATCTGATGAGGCAGAGCAGACTGAAAGATTGGAAGGCGCTATAGCGTATGGGGCAGATGCCCTTTACGACATGTTCTGGGTCCAGGCAAAAGCGATGGCTTCTGCAGTCTCGGCCAGACGGCTCCTCTGACTCCGTAATTGGGCAGCCGACTCGTCTTCCAAGGCGCTGCTGGGCACGCTCTCTTTCAAAGGTAAGTTGCTGTTTGGCGAGGACCTGGAACAGCTTATTTAATCCTTGGGTGAGAACAAGGTACACAAACTACCTGAGGATCGCCTGAAACAAGTGAGAACCTTCTTCCCTACTTGCACCCGCTTCAGGGATCAGCAGAGATATAATCCCAGGGCGCGAGGCACCTTCTCTAGAGGAAATTCCTCCAGGGCTCAGTCCTTTTGTGGGTGCTGTGCCTTCCGTGATGGTAATCCACAGCGCCCCGCGTCCAAGCCCGCCTCTCAATGAGATTCGGTCGGCCCATTCCTCCGTTCCAAACTTAGGTGGTCGGCTGTCCCTGTTCTTGGAGGAATGGGTCAAAATCACGTCGGACCAGTGGGTCCTCGAGATAATCGAGAGAGGTTACACTTTAGAATTTGCTCGGGACCTGTCATCTCCACTATCCTGCGTGCTCGCAAGACTTCTACTTCCCTCGCCTATGTCCAGGTTTGGAAGGTTTTCTAGCTTGTCTGCGTGGAATCGGGTGTCTCGGTACATTCGGCCCCAGTTTCACTGGTTCTTTCTTTTCTCCAGCGCAGTCTCTCTAAGGGCCTCTCGTTCGGTTCGCTCCGGGTACAGGTCTCTGCCCTCGGCTCTCTCCTGGGAAGTCTTGAAGGTTATGTGGTTACGTCCCATCCAGATGTTGTCTGTTTCCTCAAGGGAGTTAAACATTTGAGGCCACTGCTGCGTTCCACTTGTCCTTCGTGGAGCCTTAACTTGGTCCTCTGGGCTCTCTTCCTTGCTCCCTTCGAGGCTCTCCGTCACTCTACTCTCAAGGATTTAACACTCAAGGTGGAGTTTTTAGTCTCTATTTGCTCCGCCAGGCGGGTGTCGGAGATCCAAGCGTTGTCTTGCCGGGAGCCCTTCCTACATTTTTCGGACTCTGGGGTCTCCCTCAAGACTGTACCCTCTTTCTTGCCGAAAGTTGTTTCTGCCTTTCATGTCAATCAGTCGGTGGAGCTCCCTGCTTTTTCTCCCACGGATCTTGCAAGTATGGTTGGGGATGATCTACGTCATCTGGATGTGAAGCGCGTTCTCATGCGTTATCTGCAGGTAACCAATGACTTCCGTGTTTCGGACCATCTCTTTGTCTTATGGAGTGGGCCCAACTGGGGCAAACAGGCCTCTAAGACTACGATTTCTCGCTGGTTGAAGGAAGCGATCGCATCAGCCTATATCTGTCAGGGCCAGGCAGTCCCGGAGGGCCTAAAGGCTCATTCCTTGCGTTCCCAAGCTACTTCTTGGGCGGAGAGTCAGTCAGTCTCTCCGCAGGAGATATGCAGGGCAGCTACGTGGAAGTCTCTGCATACTTTAGCTCGGCATTACCGCCTTGATATCCAGGCGCCTGTCTTTGGTTCATTTGGTCGGCAGGTGCTTCAAGCGGGACTGTCTCGGACCCACCCTGTTTAGGGAAGCTTTGGTACATCCCATGGTCTGGACTGATCCGGGTACGTACAGGGAAAGGAAAATTTGTTCTTACCTGTTAATTTTCGTTCCTGTAGTACCACTGACCAGTCCAGACACCCTTCCCTATACTTTATACTGTCCACTTGAAGTTTCTTTCCTTTTCCTGCAGGTTTTCGAATGAATTTTTATGTGATGATACTCAAGAAGCACCGGAAGCATCTTTATGATGACCATGGACATTCATGCAAGAGCGTCAGTCTACAGAGTCCAGTCACTGTTTGCGCTTGTTCAGATTTTGAGTTCTCTTGTTGGTTGCTAGAGTTCTCTTGTTACTTGCTTGTTTCCTTACTGTTTATCTTCATGTTTTCTGCTTTGACAATGGTTATACTGAAGGGCTGCAGGGTAGGCTCTGTCCTGATATAGGACACCCTTTCAGTTTTGGTCTGTCTCCATCTGCTGGACAGGAGGCTCAACCCATGGTCTGGACTGATCCGTGGTACTACAGGAACGAAAATTAACACGTAAGAACTAATTTTCCTATATCCATATAAATACATGATGAAAATAGATAGTAATAGTTATATTTTTTATGAACCCTCACAATTACAGAGTTTTTTGGATAGTCGTAAGGGTGAGACCAGTACTACCTAACCAGTTCAGGTGTCAAAAATGGATAATAGGCTATTTCCTCCTTATTTTCTTGTATTTGCTTGCTTCAATATAATATTTTGTTCCAATATATCCTAAGATCCTTTCATTTTCTTATGATATTAACAGTAAAAATTTATTTTTGCTTTGAAAAATATGGAAATTGATTTTCTCTATCTTTATCCATTAATGGGATAAGATTTAGGAATATAATTGTTGTAAACTTTTCTGTTAGTATTATATAAAAATTGATAAATAAAGAATTAAACAAAAAAAAAAAAAGGTTAGTCCTCACACATGGGTGACATCATCAGATGGAGCCAGGCACGGAAAACTTCTGTCAAAGTTTCTATACCTTTGACTGGCACACTGAGCATGCCGCTATGCGTGCGGCCACGCAGGGTTCCCTTTCAGTCTCTCTCTTTCTGCGGTGCAGTTGCCTCGCAGAAGGTGGAGCTCTGCTTTTCCTCAGAGTTCTCTGGTTGTTTTCTTGCGTTTTTTGCCACCTTCACGTGGGGTTCCCTCCTAATTAGGGCAGCCCGGTAAGTTTTTACCTTTCTTGAGATCGGTTCTAGGGGTTTTTTGGCGTCTGTGTCCACCCTGCACCGTCCGCTTGTCGGCTCGAGGCATGGCCTCCTCCAGTTTCCGTCAATGCCCCCAGTGCCCTTGGACCATGTCTTTACAGACTTCATGCAGATCAGTCATTCATTGCCTGGGGGCATCGCATGATGTCCGGGATTGCAAATTTTGTGACCAGATGACCCCTAAAGGTCGTCTGGCGCGATTGGATAAAATGGAAAAGCTTTTTGGCCCCAAGAGGTCGTTGCCTGATGCCAGTGTGGAGGGTCCGTCAATGCTGCGGGGTCAAAGGGAACCCATGGTCACCGAACCATCGGTGTACACCCCCACTCAGGCTCCCCCTCTGGAGAGGGGTGCCGGAGATCAACCGCTGTTGAATTCCTCGCCCTCCTCAGCACTGGGGAAAGACCGGGCCGAGCACCAGGGGAAATCAAGGAAACACCATCACTGGTCGCCTTTGACGCATGGCACCGGCTCCGGAAAGGCACAGGCATAGGCGCACTGTTGCCCCCGAATTGGCCCTGTGGAGACCAGGCTTTGCCCTTGGTTGATCCCGGGAGTCTGAGGTGCTCCCTGCTGATGCCCATGTCGGTGCCGGGCAGCAATCCCTCTCGTTTTGGGGGTGATCTGGTGGTGCCTGCTCCTTCTCCACCTGTCTTGTCCATGGCAGCCTTCGAGGAGAACCTGGATTGTAGGATTCAATTGGCAGTATTCTGAGCCCTCAGGGGTATCAAATCGCAAGCCCCGTCGGTACCTCCACCAATGCCGGAGCCCACTCCCTTGATTCTAGCACTGCTGCTGGAGCACCTCAACGTTCTGCTGGGTGCCCTTCCTACACAGCTGGTGCCCTGGGATTGCTCAGTCCCTCGGTAGCCATCGTTGCCTCCCCCCTCGGGGGCTATACCTATCGCCGGTTCCTCTGAGGAGAAAGGCTCTGTGCTTCCAGGGCCATCGGGGCCTCTGGCACCTAGGCTGCTACTTCCGGCTCCAGCACCAGGTCCTTCGGGGGCCTCAGTGTCTCTGGGCCCAAACCAAGGGCAGTCAGCGCGGGTCCCCCACTGACCTCTCCTGGGGATTTCAGTGAGGAGGAAGCTATATACGACCGGTGGGGGGACGATACTTCTGAGTCCTTTTCCGATGTCTTCTCAGAACCGTGTGTCCGTCCGTCCCCCCGAAGGAACGGCGCTGGTCTCCTCCAGAGGACGACCTTTGCCAGTTTCATCTGCACCATGGCGGAGTCTATTCCATCAACCAAAAATAAACTGTGTACTAGTTAGAGAGCTAACATAACACCCAAAAACGCCAAACCAATTATAAACCAATTTTTGTAAGACCCTCTATTCACGAGAAGACATATTATGTGTTCAACTCGTTTCTCATAGGGGTCACTATTGCTTTTAATCATTCAAAAAATCAATTTTTGTTGTCTTTTTCAAAAACTTTTTAAAAGTTCCTCAACCAATTTTTGGCAATCAAAATGCAACGGGTACTTATCCGCACTGAAAAGGTCCCAGGTAACCCGACATGGCCATGTTTCGGACCGCTGTCCTGCTTCAGGGGAAGAAAAGGAAACCAATACAGATCCTTGTAGCCTTGTAGAAACCTTCTTCTTGCGGCGTCTTTATTTGTGCCGATCAATTTTTTCGCGCAGGCTGCATTTCAGCCCGCTGTATGATTCAGCCCGCTCTGTGATTCGTATAAACAGCTTCCGTTGGGTTGCCATTGTCGAAATACAGCGGGCTGAAATGCAGCCTGCGCGAAAAAATTGATCGGCACAGAATAAAGACGCCGCAAGAAGAAGGTTTCTACAAGGCTACAAGGATCTGAATTGGTTTCCTTTTCTTCCCCTGAAGCAGGACAGCGGTCCGAAACATGGCCATGTCGGGTTACCTGGGACCTTTTCAGTGCGGATAAGTACCCGTTGCATTTTGATTGCCAAAAATTGGTTGAGGAACTTTTAAAAAAAATTTGAAAAAGACAACAAAAATTGATTTTTTGAATGATTAAAAGCAATAGTGACCCCTATGAGAAACGAGTTGAACACATAATATGTCTTCTCGTGAATAGAGGGTCTTACAAAAATTGGTTTATAATTGGTTTGGCGTTTTTGGGTGTTATGTTAGCTCTCTAACTAGTACACAGTTTATTTTTGGTTGTTGACATTGGTGTGGACTAGAATACACCAGTTGGTGTGAGTGGGTTTTGTTGTGTGATTGGAGTCTATTCCATTCCAGCTCCTGACGGAAGAGGATGCTGGAGATGCTCCAGTTTGTGGACGCACCAAAAGACGTGGTAGCTGTTCCTGTGCATGAGATCTTCAAGGAGTTGCTCCTGCGCATTTGGGAACATGCTGTATTCATGTCCCTGGTAAACAGGAAGGCTGACGCCATCTACCTCTTTCAGAAGTCCCTCGGGTTTGAGCGGTGCAAGCTCCCCCAGCAGTTGGTGGGGGATTTCTAACCATGAAGATTCAATTTTGTATTTAGTCTCATGCAGGATGTTTATCCTGTTGGACTCTATGCCATCCCGGACATAAAGCGCCACACCTCCTCCCGACTGCTCCTCTCTGTCATTGCGATATAATTTGTACCCCAGTATAGCACTGTCCCATTGGTTATCCTCTTTCTACCATGTCTCTGAGATGCCAATTAAGTCTACGTCATCATTTACTGCTATACCTTCTAATTCTCCCATCTTACTTCTTAGACTTCTGGCATTAGCATACAAACATTTCAAAGTTTGTTTTTTGTTTGTCTTTTCATTCTGCTTTTTAATTGATAGGGATAAGTTAGAATTTTTTAGCTCAGGTGAGTTTTTAGTTATAGGCACTTGGACTACTTTTCTTATTATTGGAACCTCACTGTCGGGATGCCCTAATTCTAATGCATCATTAGTATCCTTTGAAGATACCTCTCTCCGAACCATGCGCTGCTGAGCGACTGTCGGCTTTCCCCTTTGTTCTAGTTTAAAAGCTGCTCTATCTCCTTTTTAAAGGTTAGCGCCAGCAGTCTGGTTCCACCCTGGTTAAGGTGGAGCCCATCCCTTCAGAAGAGACTCCCCCTTCCCCAAAAAGTTCCCCAGTTCCTAACAAAACTGAATCCCTCTTCCTTGCACCATCGTCTCATCCACGCATTGAGACTCCGGAGCTCTGCCTGCCTCTGGTGACCTGCGCATGGAACAGGGAGCGTTTCAGAGAATGCTACCCTGGAGGTTCTGGATTTAAGCTTTCTACCTAAGAGCCTAGATTTGGCTTCCAGAACCTCTGTCCCACATTTTCCTATGTCGGTGCCCACATGTACCACGACAGCCGGCTCCTCCCCAGCACTGTCTAAAATCCTATCTAGGTGACGCGTGAGGTCCGCCACCTTCGCACCAGGTAGGCAAGTTACCAGGCGATCCTCATGCCCACCAGCCACCCAGCTGTCTACATTCCTAATAATCGAATCACCAACTATGACAGCCGACCTAACCCTTCCCTCCTGGGCAGTAGCCCTGGGAGAGACATCCTTGGGCTTGGGTACAGGTCAGTACTGAGGGACTGCAGGTGGCACTCTGTTATGTAGCAGTGCCTGAAAAGTTTTTATTCTCTGCCTCCATCTGGTAGGGATGCAAAAGCCACTTGTCTGGACTGATCTGTGGTACTACAGGAATGAAAATTATCAGATAAGAACAAATTTTCCTTTTTTTTACCTGCCTTTCTGACTACCTTTTTAATACAAAACACACAAATTCCTGGGTTTTGTCTGCCCTCTGAGTAGCTATTTAATACAGTTACACACACACTAAATAATATACCCCAATAGTTTATTTCTCCCCAAATCTTTGAAGTTCTAAAACCTTCGCCAGGCAGTACTTATCGATTCTCTTCAGCCACCAGCAAGGTGATCCTCTCCTCTCAGTGCTCCCACTTAGCAGAGCTCTATGAGAAAACAGTTTTACTTATAGCACGACGGGTTTTGGAGCTGCAAGCTCTTTCATGCCGTGAACCGTTTTTACAAATTACTTTCAGGAAGTCTGATCGTCTGTTTAAGCTCCATGGTGGAGGTGAATGGGGTGAACTGGTGGCAGCAGCAACTGTTGACCATTGGGTAAAAGATGTCACCACGGCTGCCTATGTGGATGTCGATGTCCTGTTACTAGACTGGTGAGTGCACATTCCACTAGGGCTCAGGCGCTATTGTGGGAGGAGTTTCGGTTCTTGTCTCCTGTTGAGATTTGCCAAGCAGTGACTTGGTCCTCTTTACAGATTTTCTGCAAGCATAACCACTTGCATGTGTGGGCCCAGGAGGATGCGGCCTTCACGCTTGCAGTGTTGACAGGACCGCGGGCAGTCTCCCGCCCTTTATAGGAGTAGCTTTTGTACATCCCGTTTGTGTGGATTTACCAATCCACAACCCACCTTGTCTGCCTACTTGCTTTTAGTTTGTCTTTTATATGTGGTTCATTCGTTTGAAAGACTGTAAGTGAAATAATCAGCCCCTAAGATTAGTTGGTGAACATTTTTGCTGAGCTCAGTTTTTCCCGGTTGGTTGGGAGCATGAGTGGTTACCTGTTAATAGTCATGTTCAAGTATAATCGGTTTGTGCACAGTTTGGCTTTTCTAGAGATACTGGCAGGCTGATGTCGGGCCAGGGCTATATGTCAGTGACGTCAGCTTTACTCTGTCTCCATCTGCTGGTAGGAGTGCATAACCCAATGTGTGGATTGGTCTGCCTGTCTTAGAGGAAAGGAAATTATCAGGTAAGAAGTAATTTCTCCTTAGCTTTGGTTTCTTACCAGTAATGCAGCCTCATGCCCTGGGAGTGGAGGTTGGGAGGTGTAGCTGAGGTTAGTCAGACGAATCTTGTGAAGCCCCGTGTTATAAATCTCCACTTTACATCTTTCCACAGAGCATTGAGCAGTGCTGGCATGCGGAAGAGCTGGAGAAATGGGACGAGCCTGAGCCTCCCCAGTGTAGAAGAGCACATTCACTAAATCCCAGCGAGTGAGGTTTCTAATGAATTGTATCAATTTTAAAACATAACCTAGAAAAGATGTTACATTTTAATATAAATAAACACTGTTTTCTACATCTCTAATGTATTATTTCTTTCTCTCTCTGGTATTAATAGGCTGCCAACCAAAGCTCTAGTCGGCAAACATGACATACATAATAGTTAAAAGAAAAACTAAAAACAAGAAAAGAAACCATGCAAGTCCAATCATAAAAGCAATAAAATAAGATGAACCAAGAGTGAACAGGTGGCAAGCATAGAGTCAGAAAGAACCACAACATGGCAGAAAATGATAAAAGACCATTGAAACACAGAAAAGGAGGAGTGAGGTGCATTGTCGGAGCTGTGTGTGAGGGTCTCAGTACAGGAATAGCAGGAGGTGCTGCAGGGCAGAGCTGTGTGTGAGGGTCTCAGTACAGGAATAGCAGGAGGTGCTGCAGGGCAGAGCTGTGTGTGAGGGTCTCAGTACAGGAATAGCAGGAGGTGCTGCAGGGCAGAGCTGTGTGTGAGGGTCTCAGTACTGGAATAGCAGGAGGTGCTGCAGGGCAGAGCTGTGTGTGAGGGTCTCAGTACTGGAATAGCAGGAGGTGCTGCAGGGCAGAGCTGTGTGTGAGGGTCTCAGTACTGGAATAGCAGGAGATGCTGCAGGGCAGAGCTGTGTGTGAGGGTCTCACTACTGGAATAGCAGGAGGTGCTGCAGGGCAGAGCTGTGTGTGAGGGTCTCAGTACTGGAATAGCAGGAGATGCTGCAGGGCAGAGCTGTGTGTGAGGGTCTCAGTACAGGAATAGCAGGAGGTGCTGCAGGGCAGAGCTGTGTGTGAGGGTCTCAGTACAGGAATAGCAGGAGGCGCTGCAGGGCAGAGCTGTGTGTGAGGGTCTCAGTACAGGAATAGCAGGAGGTGCTGCAGGGCAGAGCTGTGTGTGAGGGTCTCAGTACTGGAATAGCAGGAGGTGCTGCAGGGCAGAGCTGTGTGTGAGGGTCTCAGTACTGGAATAGCAGGAGATGCTGCAGGGCAGAGCTGTGTGTGAGGGTCTCAGTACTGGAATAGCAGGAGGCGCTGCAGGGCAGAGCTGTGTGTGAGGGTCTCAGTACTGGAATAGCAGGAGGTGCTGCAGGGCAGAGCTGTGTGTGAGGGTCTCACTACTGGAATAGCAGGAGGCGCTGCAGGGCAGAGCTGTGTGTGAGGGTCTCAGTACTGGAATAGCAGGAGGCGCTGCAGGGCAGAGCTGTGTGTGAGGGTCTCAGTACTGGAATAGCAGGAGGCGCTGCAGGGCAGATCTGTGTGTGAGGGTCTCAGTACTGGAATAGCAGGAGGTGCTGCAGGGCAGAGCTGTGTGTGAGGGTCTCAGTACTGGAATAGCAGGAGGTGCTGCAGGGCAGAGCTGTGTGTGAGGGTCTCAGTACTGGAATAGCAGGAGGTGCTGCAGAGCTGTGTGTGAGGGTCTTAGTACTGGAATAGCAGGAGATGCTGCAGGGCAGAGCTGTGTGTGAGGGTCTTAGTACTGGAATAGCAGGAGATGCTGCAGGGCAGAGCTGTGTGTGAGGGTCTCAGTACTGGAATAGCAGGAGATGCTGCAGGGCAGAGCTGTGTGTGAGGGTCTCAGTACTGGAATAACAGGAGGTGCTGCAGGGCAGAGCTGTGCGTGAGGGTCTCAGTACTGGAATAGCAGGAGATGCTGCAGGGCAGAGCTGTGTATGAGGGTCTCAGTACTGGAATAGCAGGGGGTGCTGCAGGGCAGAGCTGTGTGTGAGGGTCTCAGTACTGGAATAGCAGGAGATGCTGCAGGGCAGAGCTGTGTGTGAGGGTCTCAGTACTGGAATAGCAGGGGGTGCTGCAGGGCAGAGCTGTGTGTGAGGGTCTCATTACTGGAATAGCAGGAGATGCTGCAGGGCAGAGCTGTGTGTGAGGATCTCAGTACTGGAATAGCAGGAGATGCTGCAGGGCAGAGCTGTGTGTGAGGGTCTCAGTACTGGAATAGCAGATGGTGCTGCAGGGCAGAGCTGTGCGTGAGGGTCTCATTACTGGAATAGGAGGCGCTGCAGGGCAGAGCTGTGTGTGAGGGTCTCAGTACTGGAATAGCAGGAGGTGCTGCAGGGCAGAGCTGTGCATGAGGGTCTCAGTACTGGAATAGCAGGAGGTGCTGCAGGGCAGAGCTGTGTGTGAGGGTCTCAGTACTGGAATAGCAGGAGGCGCTGCAGGGCAGAGCTGTGTGTGAGGGTCTCAGTACTGGAATAGCAGGAGGCGCTGCAGGGCAGAGCTGTGTGTGAGGGTCTCAGTACTGGAATAGCAGGAGGCGCTGCAGGGCAGAGCTGCGTGTGAGGGTCTCAGTACTGAAATAGCAGGAGGTGCTGCAGGGCAGAGCTGTGTGTGAGGGTCTCAGTACTGGAATAGCAGGGGTGCTGCAGGGCAGAGCTGCGTGTGAGGGTCTCAGTACTGGAATAGCAGGGGGTGCTGCAGGGCAGAGCTGTGTGTGAGGGTCTCAGTACTGGAATAGCAGGAGGTGCTGCAGAGCAGAGCTGTGTGTGAGGATCTCAGTACTGGAGTAGCAGGAGGTGCTGCAGGGCAGAGCTGTGTGTGAGGATCTCAGTACTGGAATAGCAGGAGGTGCTGCAGAGCTGTGTGTGAGGGTCTCAGTACTGGAATAGCAGGAGGTGCTGCAGGGCAGAGCTGTGTGTGAGGGTCTCAGTACTGGAATAGCAGGAGGTGCTGCAAGGCAGAGCTGTGTGTGAGGGTCTCAGTACTGGAATAGCAGGAGGCGCTGCAGGGCAGAGCTGTGTGTGAGGGTCTCAGTACTGGAATAGCAGGAGGTGCTGCAGGGCAGAGCTGTGTGTGAGGTTCTCGGTACTGGAATAGCAGGAGTTGCTGCAGGGTAGAGCTGTGTGTGAGGTTCTCGGTACTGGAATAGCAGGAGGCGCTGCAGGGCAGAGCTGTGTGTGAGGGTCTCAGTACTGGAATAGCAGGAGGCGCTGCAGGGCAGAGCTGTGTGTGAGGGTCTCGGTACTGGAATAGCAGGAGGTGTAGGGCAGAGCTGTGCGTGAGGGGTCTCAGTCCTGGAATAGCAGGAGGCGCCACATGGCAGAGCTGTGCGTGAGGGTCTCAGTACTGGAATAGCAGGAGGTGCAGGGCAGAGCTGTGCGTGAGGGTCTCAGTACTGGAATAGCAGGAGGCGCTGCAGGGCAGAGCTGTGCGTGAGGGTCTCAGTACTGGAATAGCAGGAGGCGCTGCAGGGCAGAGCTGTGCGTGAGGGTCTCAGTACTGGAATAGCAGGAGGCGCTGCAGGGCAGAGCTGTGCGTGAGGGTCTCAGTACTGGAATAGCAGGAGGTGCTGCAGGGCAGAGCTGTGTGTGAGGGTCTCAGTACTGGAATAGCAGGAGGTGCAAGGCAGAGCTGTGTGTGAGGGTCTCAGTACTGGAATAGCAGGAGGTGCAGGGCAGAGCTGTGTGTGAGGGTCTCAGTACTGGAATAGCAGGAGGCGCTGCGGGACAGAGCTGTGTGTGAGGGTCTCAGTACTGGAATAGCAGGAGGTGCTGCAGGGCAGAGCTGTGTGTGAGGGTCTCAGTACTGGAATAGCAGGAGGCGCTGCGGGACAGAGCTGTGTGTGAGGGTCTCAGTACTGGAATAGCAGGAGGTGCTGCAGGGCAGAGCTGTGTGTGAGGGTCTCAGTACTGGAATAGGGGGTGCTGCAGGGCAGAGCTGTGTGTGAGGGTCTCAGTACTGGAATAGCAGGAGGTGCTGCAGGGCAGAGCTGTGTGTGAGGGTCTCAGTACTGGAATAGCAGGAAGCGCTGCAGGGCAGAGCTGTGTGTGAGGGTCTCAGTACTGGAATAGCAGGAGGTGCTGCAGGACAGAGCTGTGAGTGAGGGTCTCAGTAGTGGAATAGTAGGAGGTGCAGGGCAGAGCTGTGTGTGAGTGTCTCAGTACTGGAATAGCAGGAGGTGCAGGGAGAGCTGTGTGTGAGGGTCTCAGTACTGGAATAGCAGGAGGCGCTGCAGGGCAGAGCTGTGTGTGAGGGTCTCAATGCTGGAATAGCAGGAGGTGCTGCAGGGCAGAGCTGTGTG
Organism: Rhinatrema bivittatum; assembly: GCF_901001135.1. NCBI lineage: Eukaryota > Metazoa > Chordata > Amphibia > Gymnophiona > Rhinatrematidae > Rhinatrema > Rhinatrema bivittatum. Next base: position 6,404,941 of record NC_042622.1, read on the forward strand.
TGAGGGTCTCAGTACTGGAATAGCAGGAGGTGCAGGGCAGAGCTGTGTGTGAGGGTCTCAGTACTGGAATAGCAGGAGGTGCAGGGCAGAGCTGCGTGTGATGGTCTCAGTACAGGAATAGCAGGAGGTGCTGCAGGGCAGAGCTCTGTGTGAGGGTCTCAGTACTGGAATAGCAAGAGGCGCTGCAGGGCAGAGCTGTGTGTGAGGGTCTCAGTATTATCTTAATCGGAATGGAACCCAACTGCTGCCACTAATAATTAAAAATAAATAGTTTAAAAAAAAATCAGCTTTTAAAGGAAGCATGGGAAAAAGAGAGTTGAACATAGCTGCAGAGAGCTTTCCTGCAGGAATGCCGCAGGACAACCCCGATGGTTCGGGGAGGGAGGACATGGCGGGGGGGGGTGACAACCCGGAAGGTATGGCTTCCGGACTGCCGGCAGAGGGGGGTGACCCCAAGATTCTACGGTGATAGCAGTTGTACACTCCCAGGAGTTCCTGGCATCGTTGGATCTGACGGAAGCATATCTTCATATCCCTATTTTTCAGGCACATCAGCACTATCTGCGGTTCATGGTCCTGGGACAGCACTTCCAGTTTCAGGCACTCCCCTTCAGCTTGGCAATGGCACCTCGCGTCTTCACCAAGATCATGGTGGTCGTGGAGGCGGCCTTATGTGGGCAAGGAGTTCTAGTCCATCCCTATCTGGACGATTGGCTCATTCAGGCGAAGTCGGAAGCCAGTTGTCAGGCAGCGGTACAGACGGTGCTTCGAACCTTGCAATCGTTAGGCTGGGTAGTGAATTTGGCAAAGAGCCATCTGGTACCCTCGCAGACTCTGGAATATTTGGGAGCATTCTTCAACACCACAAAGGCAGAGTTTTTCTGACGAACGAGAGGGCTCGCAAGCTTCAATGGCAGATTCGGCGGTTGACGAGGTTGACGATTATCACTACTTGGGACATGTTGCAGGTGCTCGGGTCCATGGCTTCTATCTTGGAGCTGGTTCCATGGGCTTTTGCTCACCTGCATCCCCTCCAGAGTGCACTCTTGGCTCAGTGGAGTCCGGTGTCGCAGCATCACCAACCCGTTTCTATTCCTCCAGAGACCAGGGCCAGTCTGTCGTGGTGGCTCCACACCCCCAACCTTCTGAAAGGGATGTCCTTGGAGATTCCGGATTGGGTAGTCCTGACCACGGGGAGCAGTTTGCCAGAGTCAGGCAGCTTAAGGCTCCTGGTTGAACGTAGAGGCGTCTTGGTCTATCAATCAGTTGGAAGCCAGGGCGGTGCTTTTGGCTTTGCTTGCCTTTCAGCCTTTACTCCAAGGGCGGTCAGTGAGAGTGCTATCAGACAATGCGACCATCGTAGTGTATATAAACAGACAGGGGGACACTCGGAGCCATGCGGTCTCACTCGAGATTCAGGACCTGATACAGTGGGTGGAACATCATCTGATACAGATCTCTGCATCTCATATTGCCGGAGTCGAAAATGTGCAAGCTGACTATCTCAGTCGCACACTTCTGGATCCGGGGGAATGGGAGTTGTCAGACGCAGCGATGCGCCTCATTCGCGAAAAGTGGGGTTGTCCACGGGTTGATCTCATGGCAACTCGTCACAATGCGAAGGCCCCTCGGTTTTTCAACAGACGCAGAGATTACGGCGCCGAGGGCATAGATGCCCTGGTCCTCCCCTGGCCTCAGGGGGTGCTGCTCTACGTGTTTCCTCCTTGGCCTCTGGTGGGCAAAATCCTGCGGCGGATAGAGAGTCACCCAGGGGAGGTGGTCCTCGTAGCCCCGGAGTGGCCTCGCCATCCTTGGTTCGCAGATCTGTTAAATCTAGCGGTCGAGGGTCCCTTACGACTCAGTTATTTCCCCGGTCTACTACATCAGGGTCCCGTATTTTCGGATCAGGTCGTTCGCTTTTGTCTAGCGGCATGGCTTTTGAGAGGAGGCGTTTACGGGCAAAAGAATATCCGGAGACGGTAATTACTACCCTCCTTCAGTCTAGGCGGAAGTCCACCTCCGTGGCGTACGTTCGAGTCTGGGAAAGTCTTTGAGGCTTGGTGTTTGGCAAAGGGGACTCCGGTCTTGCGTGCTTCGGTAGCACAAGTGGTATCTTTCTTACAGGACGGGTTGGTTAAAGGTCTTGCTCTCAATTCCCTTAGAGTCTAGGTGGCAGCGTTGTCCTCTTTGAGGGGAAACATGGATGGCTATCACTTGTCCTCTCATCCGGATGTGGTACGCTTTATACAAGGGGTCAAGAATTTGCGTCCCCCTGTGCGGAAGGTTTGTCCTCCTTGGAACCTCAACCTGGTCCTTCGGGGTTTATGTGAGTCTCCTTTCGAACCCATTCGGAGGGCTGTGTTGAAGGATGTAACCTTGAAGGTGATTTTCTTAGTAGCCATCTGTTCTGCAAGGCATATTTCAGAGTTGCAGGCCTTGTCTTGTCAGGATCCTTTCCTTCAGATATCGGATAGGAGTGTGTCTTTCCGGACAGTTCCATCTTTTCTACCGAAAGTAATTTCTTCCTTTCATGTTAATCAGTCAGTGGAACTGCTGGCTTTTTCGGATTTATCTGATTCAGAGCCACATGCGCGGGAGCTTTGGCTTCTCGATGTCCGCAGAGCGTTGCTTCGCTATCTTAAAGTCACAAATGGTTTTAGGTGCTCTGACCATCTTTTTGTACTATGGAGTGGTCCGAAGAAGGGCCTTCAAGCTTCCAAAACCACTATTGCCAGATGGCTTAAGGAAGCTATTGGATCAGCTTACATTCTCAAAGGTAAGCCAGTACCGGAGGGTTTGAGGGCCCATTCCACCCGGTCTCAGTCGGCTTCTTGGGCAGAGGCTCACTTGGTTTCACCAGAAGAGATTTGTAGGGCGGCAACTTGGAAGTTGCTACATACTTTTGCTAGGCATTATCGCCTAGATGTGGCAGATCGGGAGTCTCAGTCTTTTGGCGAAAGTGTATTGCCCGCGGGACTCTCCAGGTCCTACCCTGTCTAGGAAGCTTTGGTACATCCCAGGAGTCTGGACTGATCCGGTACGTACAAGGAAAAGAAAATTTGGTTCTTACCTGATCAATTTTGTTTCTGTAGTACCAAGGATCAGTCCAGAGTCCCGCCCAGGGATCAAGACAGTTGGAGAGTCGTCCACTTTCCTATTGGTTCCTTGTTATCAGAGACAAATTTTTGTTCATTGTTCAGAAATTTATAATTCAATGGGGTTTTTTTACGATGTTTGGTATTCAGCTTTGGTACAGATTAATACTGAGAAACTGCAGGGGGCATCAGCATAGTTAAAGCAGTGGCAGTTTTACTTTCTCTGTCGCCGCCTGCTGGCACAGTTGTATGAACCCAGGAGTCTGGACTGATCCTTGGTACTACAGGAACGAAAATTATCAGGTAAGAACCACATTTTCTTTTGTTCTCCCCTCTCTGCTTCCTCCTATGCTGAAGGGAAAGGGTTGGACAGAGAAAGCAATCAAAATGTTTGATCCCTCAAAGATCACTTTAATCTTCAAATCAAAGATAATTCTAAAAATATAGCACAGTAAACATGCTGGGAAAAAAGTGTGAAATCAAGAATCAATGAGAGGAACAAGCCTTCACCCCATCTGTGAGCTGATCCTGTAGGAGCACTGATTTACTTTGCACCTCTTGAGAGCATGTAAAATGTTCTTCCGTTTAATGGGCAAACCTAATCCTTCTCACCTGGGAAAGGCAGAGTTTAGATTCTGATTCATAAATCACTGCCATCATTAAAGAACCTCAAGGGTTGTTATAATGGGATTGGAATTTGGAGAGAAGGTGATAATAATGAGTCTATATGGGCAAAATACATCTAATCACGAGGTTTTAACAATTTTATTGATGCAAGTAAATAATCTTTCGTACTGAACTCACAAAATATTTCTCTCCTCAGGCTTATGAATCCTCTTTATGTAAATATACAACAAACAAACCACAATTACAGAGGAACCAGACGTTCTCACTCACTTCATATAAATGTTATCTAGAAATCTATGGGAAATCGTCTCAGAACATAATGTGCTCTTACAGTCATCTGCCTCTTGCCCACATAGGGCTGCAACCAGTTTCATGTATGTGGTACTCACAGTCACCTCATTTACTCTTTCCCAATATTTTTTCTTTTTTTAAAAGAGTGCAATCATGCATATTGTCACCAACGTTAAAACCCTTTTTCCTTACTGCTTAACTTCAGTCACTTCTAACCACTTATCTTTTTTTTTTTTCAAAATAATTTTTATTAATAGGAAGACGTTACACTTAATAACACTGAGTACAAGACCACTTATCCTAATTCTTGCCCAACACCGTAGTGCTCCAAACTTTAGTGTTCTGTTTTTCAATGCTGCTTTCCACCGCACTTCACGTGTGCTGTGCTCGCTGTTCCCACCGCGCTTCACCCGCACTCAATCTTCTTTTTCAATACTGCTTTCCACCACGCTTCACTCGCTGTTCCTGCCGCGCTTCACTCGCGCTCAATCTTCTTTTTCAATGCTGCTTTCCACCACGCTTCACTCGCTGTTCCCGCTGCGCTTCACCCGCGCTCAATCTTCTTTTTCAATGCTGCTTTCCACCGCGCTTCACTTCACGATTCACTCGCTGTTCCCGCCGCGCTTCACTCGCGCTTGTCTGCCACTTTGTTCACGCTGTGAACCTCCCGACATCGGCAATGTTTCGGCGGCCACTACCGCCTTCTTCAGGGGAATTTCCTATTAAGCCAGGCACATTAAACTCACTACTCACAATTATTTAGATTTAAACAACTTTTTAATAAATCTCACAACGCTGCCACTCAAAACAATCAGACTTACTTTCAGTTATACGGCCGAACCCGGCTCCTTCTCACAGCACACTTTCAGAAATGGCGCTTCTCGCTCAAGCACTCCCTCTGGAAGGAGTCTTTTTAAATGAATCAGCCCCCTCCACTGTGTACCAATCAGCTTCATGTTAGATATACCCACCAAGCAACCTCTTTGTTGAGACCTTCAGGATGTACGGACCTCGGTTTAAATAGCCACTTCTGCTCTTTCTGCAATAGTCTTTGCTTGACATTACCCCCTTGTTGATCTTTCTTTAAAACTTCAAGCACTGTACACTTAAGATCTTCAGACGTGTGCCCCTTTTCAGTGCAATGTTGCACCAAGGGTGCTTCCATTTTTAAACATTTTAAAGCACTTTTGTGCTCTATGAGGCGAGTTTTAAATTTTCTTAATGTTTTACCCACGTACAGGAGTTTACAGGTGCACCAGATGACATAAACTACAGCACTCGTAGTACAAGATGTTCTTGTGATAGGAACATAGCCCTTCAACTTATCTAATGGAATCTGAATATTAGTGTGAGCAACAATGAGTTGCATGGGTAATGGCCCACCTCCTCAGTAATTGTTTTATCTGCTTGCTTAAAGAAACAGTGAACCACTCTCTCTTTAATATTACTTCCACGTTTGTAAGCCACCAATGGCTGATCTCTAAATATTGGGTATAATTGCAGAATGTGCCAATTTTTCTTTATTCTAGAAGCCACCTCATTTATACCCTCTGACATGTGTCTTACCATTCTCAATCTTTTTGTTTCTTCTTTTACGTGCGGGTTTAACAGGAGATCTGTTATTCCACCTGGCCCGTTTTAAGGCCTGCCGGACAACATACTCTGGATACTCCCTTTCCAGGAACTTCTGTCTTATCTCCTTAGACCGTTCCATAAATTCCTCAGTGGTTGAGCAAAGCCTTCTCAACCTTAGGAATTGTCCAAAGGGAATACTATCTACTACTTTCCGAGCATGGCAACTTGAGTAACTTAATAAAGTATTCCTGGCAGTGGGTTTTTTATAAATTGTGAAGAAAAACCGCCCTGCTTCAATGGAAATCTGAATGTCCAAACATGGAACCCTTGAACCCCCCAAAGGTTTAGTTAAATTGTAACGAAGGGTCACATGTATTCAACCAGCTTCCAAATTCTTTAAACAATTCCTGCCCTCCTACCCAAAGGATCACAGTGTCGTCTATGAAATGACGCCAAAGTAATATCTGCTGTCTATATGAACAAACTTCCAACCATTTCTGCTCAAACCACCCCACATTCAAGCAAGTGACACTGGGGCCATAGTGGCCCCCATCGCCGTACCACCCACCTTTTGGTAGTACAGCCCATCAAACAAAGAAATTCTGCTTTAAAGCTATCGTAGCTAAAGTAATTATAAAATGCACAGGGGTTCGATCTCTAATCCCTCTCTCTGTTAATGTATCCTGTGTAACTCGTAGGGCAGCGTCTTGGGGGACATTAGTATATAATGGCACCGCATCAATGGTGGCCAAAGCGACTCCCTCCAATGGAATCTGGAATTCTTCCAATACTTTAATGAGGTCGCTCGAGTCCCTGATATAAGAGGGAAGGTTTGGAACTAAAGGTCTGAAAAAGACATCCACAAACTGGGATAATTCTTCAAGTAAAGACCCTCGCACCAAAGACTATTGCAGAAAGAGCAGACATGGATATATAAACCGAGGTCCGTACATCCTGAAGGCCTCAACAAAGAGGTTGCTTGGTGGGTATATATAACATGAAGCTGACTGGTACAAAGCGCAGGGGGCTGATTCATTTAAAAAGACTCCTTCCAGGGGGAGTGCTTGAGCGAGAAGCGCCATTTCTGAAAGTGTGCTGTGAGAAGGAGCCGGGTTCGGCCGTATAACTGAAAGTAAGTCTGATTGTTTTGAGTGGCAGCGTTGTGAGAGTTATTAAAAAGTTGTTTAAATCTAAATAATTGTGAGTAGTGAGTTTAATGTGCCTGGCTTAATAGGAAATTCCCCTGAAGAAGGCGGTAGTGGCCGCCGAAACATTGCCGATGTCGGGAGGTTCACAGCGTGAACAAAGTGGCAGACAAGCGCGAGTGAAGTGCGACGGGAACAGCGAGTGAATCGTGAAGTGAAGCGTGGTGGAAAGCAGCATTGAAAAAGAAGACTGAGCGCGAGTGAAGCGCGGCGGGAACAGCGAGTGAATCGTGAAGTGAAGCGTGGTGGAAAGCAGCATTGAAAAAGAAGACTGAGAGGAGGAAGTGACGTCACCGAGGGAGATGGCTGCCTGAGGCTCGAGCTCCGCTCCCCACCGCAACGTTATCGGCGACCATCCGCTTTAAAATTGCAGTTTTCACGGCAAAACTCTAAATCTAGCAGGGGGGAGCTCCGATGGCTCTTAAAAAAAAAAAACCCCGGACTTGCAGCATTTTGCCTTCACGGCAGCAGCCGAGCAGCAGCAGGGCAAAATGGCCGACCACGTGGCCGCGGCAGAAAGCACAGAACCACCAGCTAGCCTCGGAGGAGGAAGAAACGCCACGGGCAGAGGGTGAGCATGCTGTGACCCGGGAAGACTTCCAGCGGTGGTTTGGGGAAATGAGAGAAGGGCTGGGGCACCTGAAATGTGAAATACAGCAAATTGCTGCTGACCTCCGCAGAGACTTTGCTGGGCTGGGGGAGCGCATAGACACGCTGGAAACCCAGCATGAAGAACAGTGCACTAATATAACGTTTATACAAAATGAAAGGGGGACTCTGAAGCAAGGAATGAAGGATCAGGCGTGCTGGCTGGAGGATCGCTCCAGGAGGGGTAACTTGCGCTTTCGGGGGGTCCCGGAGGAAGAAAAGTATCAAGACTGTCAAAAAGTCATAACGGACATTTGTGCTCAAATTTGGCAAGCCTCACAGACGGAGGAGACCCTTCCTGAGATACAGCTAGATAGAGCTCACAGAGCTCTTACTAAGCCCAGGGGCAATTTCCCCAGAGATATCGTGGTCTGTTTCCACAGTTTTACAATTAAAGAAAAAATTCTTCAGAAAGCAAGGAACCTGGAGGGCTTTCAATGGCACGGAGTGAAAATTGAGATTTTTCAGGACTTGTCACCTATTACAATTAAAAAAAAGACGAGAATTCCGAGAGGTGCTCCAAGTACTGCGTGCAGGAAATTATAGATACAAATGGTTGTTCCCCTCCGGCCTCCAATTTACAATCCAGGGAGTCGCATCCAGAGTGTCAACCGTGGAGGAAGCGGCAAAAATCCTACAGGCGGCTGGTCTTATGAAATCAAGTCAGGCTGCTAAGCCCTCAGAGGAGATGAGGCCTTCCGTGACAGCTTCACAGCGTTGGCAGAGAGTTACCTACGGAGGGAAAAGGCTACGCAGGAATATCAGCAACCATCGAGAGGCCAAAGCTACAGAGACTTGAGTACATTGGATCAGCATGCAGGTTATCCTTTGCTGAGTTATGAAAAAGGTGGATAGGTGTCACAGGTGCTGGCTCCACCGAGATGGGGCGAACCCCGTGTTTAGAAAGTTTGTTTAATATTGTTTATCAGTATACTGCGAAATGTACGCATACAGTTTTTATGTTCTGATGGTTAACTGGTTTTGAATAGATCAGTAGCAGGGGCGAGGGGTGGGGGGCTCTTGGGATGTTAGCCAATCTCTGAGTCCTCCACAAGCAGGGGAGGATGACTGATGGTATGAGGGGGAGAGGGCGGGAGGGGTGCAGGTGCCTGAGTGGGAAGATAGGACAGCGGTGGCAGACTTGATATTTCTGTCACTAGTGAGGTGGACGGGAAGTTCGACAGAGATTGAGTGTATTGAGAACTTTAGAAGCAGTCACGAACACACAACTTGTGGGTGAAGTAAAAGTCATGTCCTGGAATGTAAAAGGACTCAATTCCTTCCACAAGAGGAAACAATTATTACAGGACGCGGTTAGGGACAAGGTACATATACTACTATGTCAGGAGACGCATTTGCGAAAGAAATATGAGAAACTTATGATCTCACACCATTATCCTGTACAGTTCTATGCAGCAGCTAGTGTGGGGCACAAGTATGGGGGAGTGGGGATACTATTCTCTAAGGATCTGACAGTAGACACAGGGTCTGTAGTAAGAGATGTAGAATGTCGGTATATTATAGTGAAATTCAAAATGGGAAACAATATGTACACCGTATCTACGCGCCAAATATGGGGCAGGGACCCTTCTTTGAAAAACTATCGGAGACTTTAAAGCAGTGGGTGGAAGGTTCACTAATAATAGGGGGGGATTTTAACCTGACCAGATACCCCTTTCTCGATTCCAACGGTGGGGGGGGGGGGGGGGAGCAGTCACTCACACAGACACAGGAAAGGGTTAAAAATCTTAATGAGAGCCTGGCATCTCCTGGATATATGGAGACTGCACCATCCTACAGAAAGGAATTACTCATATTACTCATCCGCACATAAATCTTATTCCAGAATAGATTACTTTCTGGTGGATAGGGACCTGGCAAATAAAGTATGGCATCAGAGATATGTCCCACCCCTTGGGCCGATCATGCGGCTATTAAGCTCACTTTATATAAACTAGGCCTCCAATCTGGCGATCGTTTCTGGCGCCTGCTGGCGGATGCTGAATATGTCACCCAACTTAAAGAAGAAATGGAGACATTTTTAGAAGAAAATAAGGATGAAGGGGTGTCCGCCAACATGCTATGGGACTGCTTTAAGGCTGTGGCAAGGGGTAAACTAATTGCTAGAGCATCCTACCTACTAAAAAAGAGAAACAGCAGAAGGACTGAAATTCTACAACTACTAGGGAAATTAGAAATAAGGCATAGGAGGGTGAGGGGGGGACGATTTAGCGAGGCAACTCGTGTCTCTAAGAGAAGAATTAAAGACCCTATCATTGGGAGAAATAGCCTTTCAAATGGATAGGGCCAAACAGGAGGTTTTTGAAGGGGGCAATAAAGCAGGGAGGTTACTGGCACGTCGGTTAAAGGTGAGGGCAACCCAGAACCAAATTTTAAAAATTAAGTCTGAATCAGGGGCGTTACTTACCGATACTGAAGATATACGTGAAAGATTTATTCAGTTTTACCAAAAACTGTATTCACAGCAAAAGGAGATAAGGCAGCATGATATAGATATCTATCTAGAGGGTGTCACTCTGCCACAGGTAGAGGAGGTACAACAAAGATATTTAAATAAACCTATCACGGCTGAAGAGGTGTCCAAGGCTATAGCTGGTTTGAAATCTGGCAAATCCCCGGGTGTAGATGGATATACCGCCAGTTTCTATAAATCGCTTCGAGAGGTGGTTACCCCACTTCTGGTGGAAGCTTTTAACAATCTATTGTTAAATGGGGAAATAGCTAAAGATGCTAATAAAGCGGGGATCACCATACTGGCTAAACCGGGCAGGGATGTCAGCCTTTGTGGTTCGTATAGACCCATTTCATTAATTAATTTGGATTTAAAACTCTTGGCTAAAATCCTGGCTACTAGACTGGGACATGTGGCTTCATCAATAATACATCCAGATCAAACTGGCTTTGTTCCTGAAAGATTAGCGGGAGACAATGTGAGGAGGGTCACGGATTTAATCTGGTATGCTAAAGTCAAACAACGCCCCATGGTACTATTCACAGTCGATGCGGAAAAGGCATTCGACCTAGTTAACTGGGATTATCTTTTTTCAGTACTCCATAGGATGGGGATGGGTGGTAATTTTCTCACTTGGCTTCGGAAACTATACACTAATCCCAATGCGCGTATTAAGGTGAATGGGGGATATTCAAAGGTCTTTCCGATTGAAAGGGGAACCAGTCAGGGTTGCCCCCTGTCCCCACTCTTATTTGCTCTATACTTAGAGCCATTAGCTGAATATATCCGATGCTCAGGGGAGATCCAGGGGATCAGAATAGGGGAACAGGACTATAAACTTTCGCTATTTGCAGACGATGTGCTTTTCACTGTGGTGGATCCTTCCAACTCCCTACCGTACTTGGTAAGCGCATTAAACACATTCAGTGGGGTCTCTGGCTATAAATTGAATATGGACAAATCCAAGATACTTAATATAACTCTTAATTCTGCAGAGATGCGAGAGATACAACAAAAGTTCCCTTTTAAATTGGTTAAAAAATCCTTAAAATATTTGGGAGTCAGAATAGGGGCGGAGCAAGGGGACTTATATCCCTTGAATTATGAACCCATTTGGAACACAATCAAGGATGATCTGCAAAAATGGGAAAGACTGGAGTTGTCCTGGTGGGGGAGGATATCTACAATCAAGATGAATGTTCTCCCTCGGCTTTTATATTTATTCCAAGCTCTGCCGATTCCTGTCCCATCCTCAGACCTGCGTCTATGGCAGAGGCATCTATATCGTTTCTTGTGGAGAAGGCGACCGCCCAGGGTTAGCGGAAAGGTTTTGCAATTACACAAGGATAGAGGTGGATTGGGTGTACCTTGTTTACAGTATTACTATGCTGCAGCTCAGCTCAGATATGTTATCGACTGGCATGTGGAGGGAAGTCAGAAACGATGGGTGTCGCTTGAGGGAGCTCTCTTGGGAGACCTACCTCCAAAAATGTTGGTCTGGCTTCCACAGAAGGAGATCTCCCCGTCTATTATACACACTTTATCCATCTGGGAGGCGTGGCGAAAAGAGCTGGTGGGGGACCGAACGATATTTTTTAAAACCCCTATTTTCTATAATAAAGCTTTTCCCCCGGGAGTTTCTAAGGTTGCTGCCTCTAGGTGGAGGTCCTTTGGGTGTGAATCTCTGGAACAGGGGGACGATCAAGGAATTTTCTGAGCTCTCTACCGACTTCCCTTTATCGAGAGCAGACCAATACTTTTACCTTCAACTTAGGCACTATATGTCACAACGCTCAGTTATGACCGATTTACGCAAAGGTAAATCACTTTTTGAAGGTTATTGTGATAATGCCAATAAACTTAAGAAGGCTTTATCCAGGCTATATACTCTACTCAATAAAGATTTGGCAGTGCCCCCAGCACATATTGTTAACTGGGAAAAGGGCTTGGGAGGAAAATTGTTGACGACTGAATGGTCAGATTGTTATAGGGCTGCTAAGAAGGGGTCAGTGTCAGCTTCTATAATAGAGCAAAATTATAAAATGTTATATCGATGGTACTTGACCCCGATGAGATTACATAAATTCTATCCATCAGTCTCAGACCAATGTTGGAGAGAGTGTGGGAAACAGGGCACTTTTATTCATATTTGGTGGGAGTGTGGCCCAATACAGGGATACTGGAACATGATAAGTGGGCTTATATTTGAGATCATGAATGTATTAGTTCCTGTACAACCAAAAATATTTCTTCTGAACATTTTTCCTCCTGAGTATGGTGATGGGGACACCTACCTAATACAGCAGATCACTCAGGCTGGCAGGGCGGAGCTGGCTACGCTATGGCGTCAGAAGGAGATACCGTCGTGTGACGGGTACTTCAGCGTCTGACTAAAGTGTGGTATCTTACCCAGCTGACAGCTATCAAACAGAAGACTTTGAAGAGGCCCCTGTCCCAGTGGATTTATTTTGAATGTTGGAAGCGGCAACAGGAGGGGTAGACTGAGGAGGAGGGGTTGCATTATGCTATGCTAGAGTATATATATATATGTCCTGACTATTCACATTATGGAGCGTTCTACTGAGCGTGTCTCACCTATCTCAAGGACTTTGTACTTCTAGCACCTCCTTTAATCTGTATGATATACTTGGGGTACCGATGTATTACAGTAACATGTCATTGCTTCCTGGTACTTTGTATGCTACGTGTCTGTCTTGTGATAACAGTGATAGGAAGGGGGGTGGTGAGGGAAGGGGAGAGGGGGGTAGGTAATCACAAACCTCAAGCATTCAATACGAGACTATCTTCAAAATTTCATATTTATTATTATTATTCTTTATGCCACAATTCTGTTACATTTGCCATACATGTATGTTTTGAGATGCACATACTTGCTACATGTTTATATGCTTAAATTACAAATAAAAAAAGAAAAAGAAGATTGAGCGCAGGTAAAGCGCGGTGGGAACAGCGAGTGAATCTTGAAGTGTGGTGGAAAGCAGTATTGAAAAAGAAGATTGAGCGCGAGTGAAGCGCGGCGGGAACAGAGAGTGAATCGTGAAGTGAAGCGTGGTGGAAAGCAGCATTGAAAAAGAAGATTGAGCGCGAGTGAAGCGCGGCAGGAACAGCGAGTGAAGCGTGGTGGAAAGCAGTATTGAAAAAGAAGATTGAGTGCGGGTGAAGCGCGGCGGGAACAGCGAGTGAAGCGTGGTGGAAAGCAGCATTGAAAAACAGAACACTAAAGTTTGGAGCACTACGGTGTTGGGCAAGAATTAGGATAAGTGGTCTTGTACTCAGTGTTATTAAGTGTAACGTCTTCCTATTAATAAAAATTATTTTGAAAAAGTGGTTAGAAGTGACTGAAGTTAAGCAGTAAGGAAAAAGGGTTTTAACGTTGGTGACAATATGCATGATTGCAGTCTTTTAAAAAAAGAAAAAATATTGGGAAAGAGTAAATGAGGTGACTGTGAGTACCACATACACAAAACTGGTTTTAGCCCTATGGGCAAGAGGCAGATGACTGTAAGAGCACATTATGTTCTGATACGATTTCCCATAGATTTCTAGATAACATTTATATGAAGTGAGGGGGAACGTCTGGTTCCTCTGTAATCGTGGTTTGTTTGTTGTAAATAATCTTTCACGTGTACCTCTGATATTGGTGGGGAAATTAAACTGTGTTTCAGATCCTGCTATGAATAGATCTGGAAAGACCACCAGGGGAAGGCCAGATCAACCTAAGGGGATTCCATATCTGTGCAAAGCTTTCTCTCACTAATACGTGATGTACGTATCATCCAGCAGGACGAGATTACATTGCATCTTTTGCACATGGTTCAATGTCCCAATAAGATAAGATTTTTATTCAGATTCGCTATTTGCAAAAGCTAATATTTGACCCCTTGGTAATTTCTGACCATGTTCTTGTGTGGTTGGATTAAGATTTAAGTGAGCATAAGAACACATTTAGGAAATGGCATTTTCTCTCTTATCTTGTTTCTGATATTGTTTTAAAGGAGATGGAAAAATTACGTAACATTTAATCAGAAATATGAAAATAACCCTGTCATGTACTGGGAAATTTTAAAAGCTGGCCTTCGAAATGAAATAATTGCATGTACTAGTGCACACTGGAAGATGGCCAACAGCAAAACCCTAATTTAGGTAAAAGGTTAAACAGGGAGAAAAGGAAATTAGTGAGACAAACATCCACTAAGATACTGTAATGTTAGTGGGTCCTTGTGTTGTGCTGTGATGGACGCAGCCTAGAAAGTGAACCTGCTAGGCCCATACTGACAGCTGACGCTGCGACAAGGCTGGACTTTCACCTATACCATCCCTGTTCCCTGCAGCTTGAGCCCATGGGTTCCAGGGAATGGCAGGACTTAGGACAGAGTCAGGATGAGAGAGTCCGGGCCAGGCCAAAGTCAGGGCAGGCAGCAGTCAGGTCAAGGATCAGGGCAGGCAGTGGTCAAGTCAGGCCAAGGCTCAGAGCAGGGCCAGGTGCAATTGAGGTCCGAAGCAGAGGTCAGCAGCAAGCAAGAGAGTAGTCCAGGTCCATAGCAGAGGTTAATGGCAGGCAGGCAGGCGAGGCACCGGGCTGATGCAAGGCAGAATGAGGCAGGGCGGATTGGATAAGGCACAGGAACACAGGATCAAGGCAGGCTCAGGAACATGTGAGCAGCACTCATGGCTGGAAGCAGGAGGACCTGTTGCTGCGGAGACTATGCTTAAATAACCTGGCAGGCCTGACGTCATCAGGAGGTGCTGAGAGTGAGCTTCCACCGCAGGGCCCAGATAAGGCATGAGGGGGCGCATGCATACACCTAAGGGGGTTGGTGGTGGCGTGTGCCACAAAGAGCTGGATCGGCATGCTGTGGAGGCCACAAGACTGCTCCTGGGTGAGTGCCGCTGGTCGTGGGACCACCCCACGACTGACAAACGTTACAGATGCAGGAAACATTTAGAACTGCGCAACTGCACTCAATGTATTGCAGCAGAAGGCACAGACATCTTATTTTCTATATAAATTTTATAGATACGGGAATCGATCAGATAGGATAGTATACTCACAGCAAGGTAATAAATTTATTCCACTGATAAAAGATGAGGAAGATATTAGATGTGCAAATACCTCCATTATAAATAGAATTTTCAGCCAGTTTTTCAAAAAGTAATATTATACGGAGGAGAATTTAGCTAATTAGGATAGCTTCTCTGAGGGGCGTGTCCTTCCGTAAGAGACTCTCCCTGTACGTACCTGGATCAGTCCAGACGCCTGGGCTCATGCATCCCTGCCAGCAGGTGGAGACAGAGAAAAAAACTTGCCTGACCCTGCTTCCTAAAGCCAGTGCCACCTGCAGTTCCTCAGTATTTTCGCTTTCCCTGTACATACCTGGATCAGTCCAGACACCTGGGCTCATGCATCCCTGCCAGCAGGTGGAGACAGAGAAAAAAACTTGCCTGACCCTGCTTCCTAAAGCCAGTGCCACCTGCAGTTCCTCAGTATTTTCGCTTTCCCTGTACATACCTGGATCAGTCCAGACACCTGGGCTCATGCATCCCTGCCAGCAGGTGGAGACAGAGAAAAAGCTTGCCTGACCCTGCTATCTAAAGCCTAGTGCCACCTGCAGTTCCTCAGTATTTTCTCTTTCCCTGTGCATACCCGGATCAGTCCAGACGCCTGGGCTCATGCACCCCTGCCAGCAGGTGGAGACAGAGAAAAAAAACTTGCCTGACCCTGCTACCTAAAGCCTAGTGCCACCTGCAGTTCCTCAGTATTTTCTCTTTCCCTGTACATACCCGGATCAGTCCAGACGCCTGGGCTCATGCACCCCTGCCAGCAGGTGGAGACAGAGAAAAAAACTTGCCTGACCCTGCTACGTCGTCGACAAAGTGGGCCAACATGACACAGGAGCAGTGGGTTCTCAGTATAATAAGAAACGGCCCACTCGTCGTAAAACTGCGTCAAGCGACCTCCTATAATAGGAACGACAGAGTGGACCGGCCTTGCAGGACGCTCCAGATCCCACCCCATTTAGGGAGCTTTGGTACATCCCACTGTCTAGACTGATCCGGGTACGTACAGGGAAAGGAAAATTGGTTCTTACCTGCTAATTTTCATTCCTGTAGTAGCATGGATCAGTCCAGAACCCGTCCGTTTTTCCTGGAGGTGGAGAATCGCTCGCTCAGCTGTAGTTTTGCGTTATGCGTACAGATTCATAGCAGCCTGTTTATAGTTTTTCACGTTGACAAGAAGTTTCAGGTTTTACTTTTTTTCTATTGATTCATTGGATTGAAAGTTGCAATTTTTTTGCTTGGATACAGTTCTAAATGCAGGTGGCACTAGGCTTTATGTAGCAGGGTCAGGGATATATGAGCCGAGGCGTATGGACTGATGCATGGTACTACAGGAATGAAAATTAGCGGATAAGAACCAATTTTCCTTTGGATAAATTTAAGTCTGAAATTAAGATAGAGGTGATCAGCACCACAGTCAGGAGCCTTAAGAGCTCTAAAGTACCGGGTCCAGATGGTTTCACATCAGAATTCTATAAATCCACATCAAAGTATGTGAATTTTGTGTTATATAGATTATATCATATGTCCCCCAAAGATGATACCAAATCCATCTTTACAAATCATATATTACACTAATCCCCAAAGCAGGGAAAGATGCAGAAAATTCCAAATCATACAGGCCTATCTTGCTTTTAAATGTTAACAGAAAAATATATGCTAAAATTTTACCTAATAGATTAAGGGTGATTATGCCCTTCCTTGTGTAGGATGCATTTGGGCAGACCGTCTACCATGAACATAAGGAAATGAGGTGGAACTTTAAGTAATCAAGCTGCTGTAGTAAGCTAAGATGCTGAAAAGGATTTAAGTGTCCTGGCTGTATCTTAAAAATGCTTTAATGCTATAGTAAAGAGGTGGTATTCAAGTATTGATCATAAAATTTGGTGTTAGGATAAAATGTTATACACTATCCTATGCCAGAAATGTTCTTAGGGGGAGAAATGTCAGCTGAATTTCAGCTAGAATGAGCTACAAGGCAAGGTTGTCCCTTCTCTTTATCTTAGTCTGGAGCTGTTAGACCGCCAGAGCTGGAGCAGTGAGGATTGCACAGGAATTAATTCAATTAAACCTTTGAGCAGAGGACATGGCTTTTGATACTTTCAGATCTGTCGCCTTCTCTGCCTTTGGTCTTAGAAATTATTGAATTAAATGGAAGCTTTTTCAGGCCTCCATACAAACTTAGATAAAGAGAAGCATTAGATTTGAAGCAGGATAAGGCGGCGGTGGTAGGGTTCAGAGGCTTAAGTCAAACGTACAGTCTGAATGACCTTCTTGCACTAAATGCCAGATGGAGGCGTCTAACCCAGCCTTTGACTGGGAGGGTGCAGCACCCAACTTCAACTACTCCCGTTACTGATTCACAGGAAAGATCCTACAGACATGGAATAAAAGATAAAAAAAAAAAATCCAGGATCGCACTACAAAAACGTTATCATCCAGTTCAAGATGAGGCCTGGGCTTCCCTGATTTCTTTACTATTTATTAAAATCAGTTCTGCCTAGCAGATGATACATTATTAATAGAAATGCAGTAAGTAATAACAAAATTTAAAAGGACACCATTTTAACTCAATCTAAACAATATAAATACATAAAATCAGTGAAAAGCTTTGCAAAATAAGAGATGTGAGCTAAATAACGTAACGTCCTCAGGGCACGGTTTTTAGTCTCCTGTCCATGTCCCTGTAAGAAATGAGGATCCGCAGTCTGCGAGGAGCGAGAAGTTTAAAAAGATGAGAGGGAGCCTCGGCCACGTGGGAGCGCGCGCCTTCCCATCTCTTTTATAGGACTTCAGACCGGGATCCCACGTCCTGGCAGGAAAGCCCCGCACCGAGGCCGAGCCCCCGGCACTCGCTCCTTCCTTCCTGGCCGCCGCCGCCGCCGCTTCCTGTAACGCACGGAGCTTCCCAGCAGCTCCGCACCGCTTACACAGGGAGGAGTCGCTACTGCGGGGGGAGGGGCTGGGGGCGGGGCTCGGCCTCGCTATAAGCTGCTGCTGCTGCCGGCTGGGAGCAGGAGAGATCGCTGCCAGCGCTCTATCGAGGTGCCCGCCCCGGAGAACGGATACACGGCGCAGGTAAGCGGCTCTCAGCCCTCCCAGTACTAACGCCACCCACCCACCTCATCCCTCTGTATCCGAGTCCTCCAGCCCCCTGTATCCCCCCCAACTCTGGCACCCAGCTCCCCCTCTGTATCCGAGTCCTCCAGCCCCCTGTATCCCCCCAACTCTGGCACCCACCTCATCCCTCTGTATCCGAGTCCTCCAGCCCCCTGTATCCCCCCCAACTCTGGCACCCACCTCATCCCTCTGTATCCGAGTCCTCCAGCCCCCTGTATCCCCCCAACTCTGGCACCCAGCTCCCCCTCTGTATCTGAGTCCTCCAGCCCCCTGTATCCCCCCAACACTGGCACCCACCTCATCCCTCTGTATCCGAGTCCTCCAGCCCCCTGTATCCCCCCAACTCTGGCACCCAGCTCCCCCTCTGTATCCGAGTCCTCCAGCCCCCTGTATCCCCCCAACTCTGGCACCCAGCTCACCCTCTGTATCCGAGTCCTCCAGCCCCCTGTATCCCCCCAACTCTGGCACCCAGCTCATCCCTCTGTATCAGAGTCCTCCAGCCCCCTGTATCCCCCCAACTCTGGCACCCAGCTCATCCCTCTGTATCTGAGTCCTCCAGCCCCCTGTATCCCCCCAACTCTGGCACCCAGCTCATCCCTCTGTATCCGAGTCCTCCAGCCCCCTGTATCCCCCCAACTCTGGCACCCAGCTCCCCCTCTGTATCCGAGTCCTCCAGCCCCCTGTATCCCCCCAACACTGGCACCCAGCTCCCCCTCTGTATCCGAGTCCTCCAGCCCCCTGTATCCCCCCAACACTGGCACCCAGCTCCCCCTCTGTATCTGAGTCCTCCAGCCCCCTGTATCCCCCCAACACTGGCACCCAGCTCCCCCTCTGTATCTGAGTCCTCCATCCCCCTGTATCCCCCCAACACTGGCACCCAGCCCCCCCTCTGTATCTGAGTCCTCCAGCCCCCTGTATCCCCCCAACTCTGGCACCCAGCTCATCCCTCTGTATCTGAGCCCTCCAGCCCCCTGTATCCCCCCAACTCTGGCACCCAGCTCCCCCTCTGTATCTGAGTCCTCCAGCCCCCTGTATCCCCCCAACTCTGGCACCCAGCTCACCCATCCCCCTCCCTGCATCTGAGCCCTGCAATCTGCTAGAACTGATCCCCTCACTGTATCTGAACCCCCCACACCTGTAGCACCCAGCCCCCTCTATCAGAGCCTTCCACGCCTCTAGCACCCAGCTAGGTCTGTATCTGTATCCCCCACACTTCTAGCAGCCAGTCCTCCCATATCTGATCCCTCAGACATGTCTAGGAGCCACCCCCCCTGAATCTGAGCCCCCTACACCTCTACATCACAGCCTCTCTCTATCTGTTCCTGCACACCTTACTCCCAGCCTCTTCTATCTGACCTCTCCCCCACACCTCTAGCACCCATCCCCCATATCTCAGCCTCTCCCACACCTCTAGCACCCATCCCCCATATCTCAGCCTCTCCCACACCTCTAGCACCCATCCCCCATATCTCAGCCTCTCCCACACCTCTAGCACCCATCCCCCATATCTCAGCCTCTCCCACACCTCTAGCACCCTGAGGGCATCCTCTGTATGGGAGCCACACACCTCCGCTGCTATGGATTCTAGCACCCAGCAGCCATCAAAGAATTATTCCTTGCCCCTGAAATAAAACAGAACTATTACCATCTCGCATTCTAGGAAAGCCAAGACTGATTATTCCTGTACTGTGCGCTCTCTCTTTCCTGCAGCCCCTCCGGGGATTCCTGTACTGTGCGCTCTCTTTCCTGCAGCCCCTCCGGGGATTCCTGTACTGTGCGCTCTCTCTTTCCTGCAGCCCCTCCGGGGATTCCTGTACTGTGCGCTCTCTCTTTCCTGCAGCCCCTCCGGGGATTCCTGTACTGTGCGCTCTCTCTTTCCTGCAGCCCCTCCGGGGATTCCTGTACTGTGCGCTCTCTCTTTCCTGCAGCCCCTCTGGGGATTCCTGTACTGTGCGCTCTCTCTTTCCTGCGGGGATTCCTGTACTGTGCGCTCTCTTTCCTGCAGCCCCTCCGGGGAGGGTGTCCTGGTGAGTTTGTTTTGTACAATGAATCTCACTCATAAGCCAGGGAAGGTTGGACACATTTCAAGCCTTTCAGTAGACTGTAGAGCTCGCATTGTGCCAGGAGCGCCTCCTGGAGTTCAGCCTTGCAGTCAGGCTGGTGGCATCTTTCCTGCTCTCTGACTGCATCTTTTGATATTTCAGGCTCTTCTCTCTCCGTTGCTTGGTACTGACCATTCTTTCTTTTCTCCTTTACCACGGTGTCCGGTTTTCTTGCATCATCAGTGGGAATGGGAACGACCCAGGTGATCACAACTTCTTCATTCTGCGCCGTTCCCTCGGGGTCAGGATCCCAGTGCTTTCCTGCTGCAGCCATATTTAGTGTTTACACAGTGTCCGGGGGATGAGCTCTGCCACCCTATCATCAGCTCATGACTCCAGTTCTGTCCCACCGAGTCTGCATTTATCTGTGCTGCGCTCTTCCCTACTCTGGCTGTAGTGCACGGTCCTGTGCTGCACTTATCAGTCTCTCTCGTCTCTAGCTTTACCTTCACCTCTCCTGTCCCACCGAGTCTGCATTTCTGTGCTGCGCTCTTCCCTACTCTGGCTGTAGTGCACGGTCCTGTGCTGCACTTATCAGTCTCTCTCGTCTCTAGCTTTACCTTCACCTCCCCTGTCTCACCGAGTCTGCATTTATCTGTGCTGCGGTCCTCCCTACGCTGTCTGTAGTGCACGGTCCTGTGCTGCACTTATCAGTCTCTCGTCTCTAGCTTTACCTTCACCTCTCCTGTCCCACCGCGTCTGCATTTATCTGTGCTGCGCTCTTCCCTACGCTGCCTGTAGTGCACGGTCCTGTGCTGCAGTTATCAGCCTCTCTCGTCTCTAGCTTTACCTTCACCTCTCCTGTCCCACCGAGTCTGCATTTATCTGTGCTGCGCTCTTCCCTACGCTGCCTGTAGTGCACGGTCCTCTGCTGCAGTTATCAGTCTCTCTCGTCTCTAGCTTTACCTTCACCTCTCCTTCTGTCCCACCGAGTCTGCATTTATCTGTGCTGCGCTCCTCCCTACGCTGCCTGTAGTGCACGGTCCTCTGCTGCAGTTATCAGTCTCTCGTCTCTAGCTTTACCTTCAGCTCTCCTTAGCCACTACTTCTGGTAGCCTCTTCTGCATAGGATTGGTGTTACAGGCCCTGTACCATGAGTATCCTGCTCTGAAACATTCATCCTCTACGGCCTGATGAAGGTTTGGCTGAACTCCGTACTCGGGTGAGGCTGGGGGTTCCCCCTATGCTCTCTTTGATGGATTAGGCAGCTTAGAAAGTGATGTCTAATAAGCGGCTCACCCACCACCAGACTCTCTCTCAACTTACTAGGCAGGTCTTCATCCGGCTCTTCAGTCAGCTTTCCTCCCTCAGCAACCTACTGGCTCCTAACTTGACTTCCATCACACATGTGAGGGACCTCGGAATCACGCTCGACAACAATACAACAAAGGAAGGTTTCTACAAACTGCAAATTCTAAAAAAGCTTAAACCCCTCCTGCACACCCATGGCTTCCGCTCGGTCCTTCAAGCCATCATATTCTCTAAAATGGACTACTGCAATTCTCTCCTACTCGGCCTTCCTGCTTCCACCACAAAACCCTTACAGATGGTAGAGAACTCTACCGCACGGATTCTGACGAATACCAAAAGAAATGAACATATTTCTCCGGTTCTAAAGAGCTTAGACTGGCTCCCCATCAAATTCAGAATCATTCACAAAGCTCTAATGCTGATCCACAAATCTATCCACATGCAGACCCCACTGGATCTAATCTTCCCGCTTCGACTACACACGTCTGCCAGACCTA
The DNA here is from genome assembly GCF_901001135.1 of Rhinatrema bivittatum. Lineage (NCBI taxonomy): Eukaryota > Metazoa > Chordata > Amphibia > Gymnophiona > Rhinatrematidae > Rhinatrema > Rhinatrema bivittatum. The sequence continues at coordinate 6,426,904 of NC_042622.1, forward strand.
TAAGATCACAATATAAATATTCAGCTGGAAAAGGAGCTCTTGTAAAGTACGTTTAGCAACCTTCATAAATAGCCTCAGTACATTTGTGGCTTATTTAGTGAAGCCTATGATATTCTGGGCTGGTATAATCATGGGTTGCATGAACACTTTTATGCACCAACCGGCGCTAAAGATATGGCACAATCGCTGTGTAATTGAAATCGCTAGTGTGTGCACTTATCTTTTCTTAATTGAACGCAGGAAAAGATGGCAGATAATCCTGAAGTGTTGCCTCTGACACCTTGGTGTTTCGGAGTCTGATGCTCCTTCATCGGGGACCTTCAGGAGGGACCGAGCCTTCTATGTGCTTCTGCGTAAGAGACAGAATCATGAGAGTCCTCGGCCTGCTGCTAAGCTAACGTATACAATGGCTTTCGGTTTGGAAATGTGAACTTACTCCGCGTATTCTATCTTGATCATTCTGAAATTCTTCAGGATTATCTGCCATCTTTTCCTGCGTTCAATTAAGAAAAGATAAGTGCACACACTAGCGATTTCAATTACACAGTGATTGTGCCATATCTTTAGCGCCGGTTGGTGCATAAAAGTGTTCATGCAACCCATGATTATACCAGCCCAGAATATCATAGGCTTCACTAAATAAGCCACAAATGTACTGAGGCTATTTATGAAGGTTGCTAAACGTACTTTACAAGAGTTCCTTTTCCAGCTGAATATTTATATTGTGATTTGATTCTGCTTTTCAGCTGCATCCACGGGTTTTCATTATTTACTAAGTTAGGACCTATAAGATCAGCACACAAAGGCACACTCCATGCTCCTGCCTCAGAAAACGCGCGCCCTCCACAGCAGGGCCCACACAATGGACTTCTCTACCACCGGACCTGCGCCTAGAAACCTGCCAGAAGACGTTCAAAACAAAGCTTAGGACCTGGCTCTTCAGCCAAGCGTTTCCCTGAAGAACTGAAGCACGCCATAAGACTCTTTACACCTCACCGCATTATTCAACACAGTTTTTGTTGTTGTTACCTTAATGTTAATGTTATTAACGCTATTACTCTTTCTCCACCTCGATCCTTGTTTGTGACTCTCCCCAGAGTTGTTTCTCCAGGTTAAAATCCCCTGTTTATTGTAATTCCAACTAAAGTTATATGTAAACCGACGCAATATGATTTTTCATGAGCATCGGTATATAAAACCTCTTAAATAAATAAATCAAGTCCCTCGTAAGAGCACGTCCTGCCCTCCCCAGCAGATCAGAAAGCAGGGGGCCCTCTACGAGGCCAGCGCCAGCTCCAAAGACTGCCCAGCAGTTCAGTTGCCAACCTGTCGGAAGTGGAAGTGAGCTGAGCTGCTGGGATCTCTGCCTGCGAACGAGGCGGCCGCTCTGCCTCCCCTTCACCTTCACATCTCCTCCTCATCACCTTCTCATCACCTTCTCATCACCTACTCATCTCCTCCTCATCTCCTCCACCTCACATCTCCTCCCCATCACCTTCACATCACCTCCGCTGCCACGTCTGCTCCCTCCAAGGCCTTTTCCACCTCCGATGCAGGGATTTTACTTTGTTGCATTGAAGCAGATCTTCCAAACCCTTTCAGGTGTATCAAGTCCCCTGCCTTTAAAAACTCAAACACACAAATTAAACGCAATGCATTGATCAACTAAGGAACGTACAGAGGAGACGCGACGTATTCTGGTTCCTGCTGCAGGCACCACGGCCTTCCCTCAGCTTTCATTAGAAAGGTGAGTGTAAGTATATTAAAGTAACCATCACGAGGTATCGCAGCTCGTTTGCCAATCCTTGTTTCAGCAGAAACAGCCAGAGATTTAGCCACATCCCCCAGAAGTGTAAAGCTGAGACCACCCAAAGCTGGGCAGAGCTGCAGAGGCCTCGGCTGGATTGGATGAGTTACGGTGCAGGCCACCCACTTAGCAATATCTAATCTTTTGCTTGGCTTTTGGGACATACTGTAGGGTTTAAAATCAGCCTGGTATCTGTTTAAAAAGGATATTTGTTTAAGGATCGGTGGAGCCTCTCTGAGTATCCTATGACTCCTTCCCCTTTCAGCCTTTACACACCCTGCCTGCTATATCTGCCCTGTTATAAATTTTAGTGTCTTCTGCAAACGTGTTTATTTTTCCCTTCATGTTCCTCCTCAAAATGTCACAATAAAGAAACCCTGCTAGCATTGAGCCCAGAGGAACCCCCTGTTCACATTTCCTTCACCAGAATGAAGTCCATTCACCACCTCTCACTGAATCTTGTTCCCTATGCAGCTCTGGGCTGGATTTAAGATTTTGGCACAAAGCCCTACAGCAAGCAGAAATAGGCTTCTCCTTAGCCTGGATACATAACACCTGAGCTAGGAACTTCCTTTCCCATTCCCCAAGAGCCTCATGAAGTCTGACGGGCGAGAGCAGTTCCCACTTCTCCTGCCTGCAGGTTGCACGCAGCGCTGTACAGATACACAGGAGAGAACTGAAGTCTGACGGGCGAGAGCAGTTCTCGCTTCTCCTGCCCGCAGGTTGCACGCAGCGCTGTACAGATACACAGGAGAGAACTGAAGTCTGACGGGCGAGAGCAGTTCCCACTTCTCCTGCCCGCAGGTTGCACGCAGCGCTGTACAGATACACAGGAGAGAACTGAAGTCTGACGGGCGAGAGCAGTTCCCACTTCTCCTGCCCGCAGGTTGCACGCAGCGCTGTACAGATACACAGGAGAGAACTGAAGTCTGACGGGCGAGAGCAGTTCCCACTTCTCCTGCCTGCAGGTTGCACGCAGCGCTGTACAGATACACAGGAGACAGCTGAGGTCTGACAGGACCTTTGCATTATGAAGCCAGGCTGCCCCACTGCCCTTTCCTGGAGTGGTTCTTCCCACATTTCTGCTGTGGGATTTCCTCTGCTCTCCTCCAGAGCTGTGAGAGGTGCAGCCTTTCTGATCACTTCACAACCATTTAAGACCCTGGATCCAGCCCTAGGCACTTCACCCTTCTTGCTCAGTATTTACAACAAATTTCCCCTCTGGCTCCCTCCTCACTCTTACCGCTTTCTCATTTTGTCTGTACTCTCCTCTCCACCTTTATTTATTTAAGTTTTTCCTCCATCTCCTCCTCCTCCTGGCCATGGGGCATTGCTTTCTCTGGCTCAGCTTATGTTTCCTGATATTTCCACCTGGCCTCCTGCAGCAGTTTTTTGTAATTTTTGAATGCTAATCGTCGTCTTTTCTGCCCGGTGGTCCTTCTTGTCTCTCTTCTTCCTCTTCCTGATCTGCTTTACCCAGAGAACTGTTGCCTTTCTTGCTGGCTCACAGTCACTTCCTCTGCGCCTGACGGGGTTCCCTTATCACCCTGAGGTCATCCTTGTCCTGGTCTGATTCAGACTGCACGGTCATTGCTTGTCAGCACCGGGATCACTTCTCCACTCAGGCTGCAGCTCGGGGGATCCCCTCGTGTGCCAGGCTTTAGATGTTTCCTAACCTGGGAGGGTCCACCACCTGTATTAATCCCATGTAGGCAGAAGTCTCTTATCCTACGCCACAATAACTCAGCTTTTTTTGGTTTTTTTTTAAATTGCCTTCTTCAGATTTCAGAGGATACATTTTGTGTCCCTAATATATAAAAAGCTATTCTTTTGGAAACGCGTGTTCCTTGCTGGCTCTGGCCAGATCTGATCTTTACAAGACGCCTGAGTGTTTGCAGCAGGGTCACTCTGCCTTTCTCCAGGTCACTGATTCATGCTGCCCGGCTCTGAGTATTTGCATGCAGACTCTGCAGGGTGACGGCCCATCTCCTCCTCCTCCGCGTGTTCCCTGCTGGCTCAGGCCAGATCTGATCTTTACAAGACGCCTGAGTGTTTGCAGCAGGGTCACTCTGCCTTTCTCCAGGTCACTGATTCATGCTGCCCGGCTCTGAGTATCTGCATGCAGACTCTGCAGGGTGACGGCCCATCGCCTCCTCCTGCTTTGCTCCTGGCCTGTCTGTTTCATTAACTGCCCTTATAATTTCATTACAAGACTTTCATCTCTTCTCCTGCCTCATTTCTCTGTTCCTGCCTCCAATCAAACCTTATTTAAATGTAAGATCTAGGAAATGAAAGCTGAGTTGTTGTTATCTCCTGAGGAGCAGAGGTGGTGTGGGATCTGATCCGAGACTTGGAAATGGGATGCAGAGGAAGCACAATAGACAGAGCTTTGTGTACCTCAAAGATATAAAAGTGCATTTCTGATGGAAAGAGAGAATTAGACCAAGGGGCTCTGATATTTGGATGGAGGAGAATGGATTTTAAGAAGGGCAAGGAAGTGTTTAACAGAAAAGTTACTGGAAGAACTTCTCCTTTTAACATTTGGGATAAGTGATGATGCTGACTGGAGGTTGTATGCGGTGTTTACAGAACCTGGACAGCAGGAATATATTCTCTCAGTATCGGAAGGACACCAGCACGAATCGTACAAAATGGTGAGGTGTCGCTGTCACAGAGGACATGCAGCCCACGGGGCCAGGGTAAGAGTTTCCCCTCCCTTTGCTTGCCATCTTCTGCCACTTGCACAATCGTGGCGCGACCGCTGGGCGAGGGACGTTAGTAATACCTGAGAGTGGCCAGTGGGGCCTGGAAACTGATCAGGCCTTGTGAGAGGATTGGAGGGCAGGAGGTGGTAGAGCATGAGAGTGGCTGAGGAGGTGGGTTGGAGAGCAGGGACGGGGTGGAGCTAGTAAGACTCGGAGGGAGCTGGTGGGGTACAAAGAGGCTGTAAATTTTCCAAAAATGAAATAAAAGGATTGTTTCTATCTTGTCTTAGCTGGCATTGCGAGCTTCGCTTCTCTTCCTGGCCACCCTGGAAATCAGCAGTTCCGTCCCCAGCTTCCAGTGGAGAGACGCCCAGACTGGCGAGAGCTTTACCTGCAATCAGTGCTCGCCAGGGACGTTCATGGTGCAACCCTGCAGCAAGGAGCAGCAGACGGTCTGCGATGCATGCCCTGGCCTGCACTTCACTCAGTACTGGAACTACCTGCCCAAATGTCTCTACTGCAACGTCTTCTGTGGCGAGAGGCAGGTGGTGAAGCACGAATGCAATGCCACACACAACAGGGTGTGCGAGTGTCAGGAGGGCTACTACCTGCACTTTCAGTTCTGCATAAGGCATTCTGCATGCCCCCCAGGGTCTGGGGTAGTGCAAAGGGGTAAGAATGCGCGTCCCAGCTCTCTAGCCCTGTCTCGTGCTCGGCTGACAGCTCTGTGCGCACAGTTAAAGTTCCTGCTTTCAGCCGGGTCCCATTTCTTCTCCTTTCTCCACAGGCCTGTGACCTCAGCCCAGACAGCTTCCTGACTTGATATGGCTGGGGTTCAGCGAAGCCTCTTTCACTTCCTATAGCGCAGGGCACTTGATATAGTGGAGCAGTCCAAGGTTTTGAAAATTAGCAGAAAGTTGAAGCAGAATTAGGCTGGACTGTCATTGGCCTTCTGTGCAGAGCTGGGGCTGGTGATGCTGTCTGCCAGTCACATCTGCTTACCTGTGGGGTGGGTCCCAGTCATCTGCCGGAACTACTGCTGCTCTCTCTGTCTGCAGGCACCGCCTACGAGGACTCCCGCTGTGAGGAGTGTCATCCTGGGTCCTTCTCCTCCAGCCCCTCCCACGCGGAGCCCTGCCAGCCCCACCAGCAATGCTCAGCCCAGGGCAAGGAGGTCAATGTGCATGGAAACAAGTACCAGGACACCCTTTGCACCAGCTGCCGCTGGTACAATGTGAGCAGCTCTCAGGAAGGTGAGGCTTGTGGGAAGCTGGGAGTAGTAAGGGTGCTATAAGGCCTTGCACAATTTCAGGACGAGCAGAGGGGAGCAATTTCTGCTATAAGCACACAGGTTTGGGAGGGGTAAGGCAGGTCTCATGGATGACCCAGGAGGTGCCCGGCCACCCTCAGTGCAGTGCACTAAGTAAGGACTCTGACTGTCAGTGATGGAAGTCGCACAGCTCCGTGCTGTTCCATGAGTCGTGAAATCCAGTGCATGTTTGACCCCAGTGGCCACAGCTTCCATTCTGCATAATAAGCAGATTGTCTTCTTGCTCTGGTGACTTGCGGTCGCAGGACGCCACTCATCCATACAAAGTTCATTGCATAGCTGGGGCTGACTGTGCCACTTGAGATCTGGCGGCTGATGCCAATGTGAGCAGGCTCCGTTGCTCTTGATGGGTTTTCTATAAGTTTTACAGTAATCTGCTGAGATCTGTACCGGCCTCAGGGTCAGTCTTCCTTGCCAGCTCAGGAGCCCTGTAGTCCCTGGTTCGGGGGCCATGAGCCCTAGCCAGGCAATTTGGCACCTGTGGCCACATGACAAGCTGCGTCTTTGCCCGTTACACAAAACATGACGCTGCAAGGTAGGAGAATCTGTCACATGTTTGTAGAGCAATGGCCAAGGTCAGTGCATGGGTGGTGGGCACCCTAGGCAAACCTTACAACCTTGCATCCCCATCACACCCTCCCACATTTATTTATTATATACCGACCTTCCATCTGAGATATCACACCGGTTTACACTCAGGTACTGGAGGTATTTCCCTGTTCCCAGAGGGCTCACAATCTAAATCTGTACCTGAGGCAATGGAGGGTAAAGTGACTTGGCCAAGGTCACAAGGAGCGACAGCAGGAACCAAACCCTGGTCTCCTGGTTCATAGCCCCCCCTGCTCTAACCATAGGCTACTCCTCCTCTCTCCATGAAATTAAAAATTATGCATTTATAATAGATTTTATAGGAAAGGATATTCAAAGTAGTCTTCAGAGATAAAGTATCACTTACACTATATAAATCTTATATTTGCATGCAATGCTGTGCTATCAACCAGAAAATACTGCAAAAAAGCAAAACAGACCCTTGGAACCCATATGGTATTAGGCCTACTGCAATGCATCATGGGCATGGGCTCGGCCCTCTAAAAGCCACAAGAAAACACTCATACTAGAAACATCTATATCAAAACAGCATAACTGCCAGCAGTCAAACAGCAGCAACCCTAAATCACCAATACACTCCCTATTAGGAAAACAAAAGAAGCCAAGCTGCTATAGATGTCTATGCAGAAACTACATGTTAGCAGAATACATCACCTTGGTCGCACATGCAGAACACAGACAGACCCTCATCGAATACAGAATAAAGAGACCATAAAATAGAAACGTGCAGACAAGAACCAAACTGGAAATTGCAAGAAGCCAGACCTTGTATGCAGTGCAGCAATGGAAAAAAAATTAAACATTACCATTCCTCATAAAACAATAAAATCAAGAAATATAAATTTAATCAAAAGTAGTAAAACCACACAAAGAGTATAATTCAAAACAGCTAACAAATACAATAACATCCAATAATTAAAAACTCATATAAACATTTTCTGAACACAGATACATCAAATCATACCCAATAATTTAAAAATTCACAAGGGTTTAAAACAATTCCCTGCTTTCCATACCTGGGAACTTTTGATTTCCAGATGCCCTGGAATTTCCATGGATTAGCACAAACACAGCTTTCTCCTACCCGCACATACAAACATGCACACACAGATGCATTCACACACAGGCTCTCTTTCTCTTCCCCCCTCTTGAAACAGCAGCTAGAGTCGACGTCTTCAGCCCTCACGGCCAGCAGGACTTGCAGCTTTGGGCTACAGCTCATTGGAGAGTAGGTCATTGCCTCTTCTCCTCCGCTGATGATTCAGGGTCACAGCACCACATGCCTTTTGGGTAGTGGCAGGGGCAGGTAGTATTGGGGAGGGACATTTTTTAAAAGCTACTTCCCATTCTGAAACTCATGCACCCTGTGCACAGGCAAGATTGGGAGGGGAGGCGACAAGACCTCTACTTTTACATCATCAACATTATGTGCAGATCTGACTGAGTTCTTCCTACTGAGGCAATTTTCAAAGGGCTTTGCAACAATCCACAGAGTTTAAAAACCTCTGACCACAATGTCTTGTCCTCCTCTGACAGATGATGCAGGCTGTGAAGAGGCCATTCTGCAGTTTGTGGCTCACCAGGACATCCCAGTCAAGCGTCGGAAACGGCTGCAGCAGCTACTGGAGAACAATGGCCGGAGGAAAGCTGCAAGCCAGCCAGCTGCCCGCAAGAAGCTCCAGAGCCTCCTGCTCCAGCTGAGGCAGGCCAACGGTACCAGCCCCGTGGTGGAGGAGCTGCTGGGCCTGCTGCGGAGAGCCCGGCTGCACAACATAGAGCAGAGAGTCCGCAGGAAGTTTATGAAGAGTTGAGTCATGACGCTTCAGCCCGGGGGGGGGGGCCAACTGAAGGGGTTTCTGAGGTGGAAACCCCCTCTCTCTCCCCCAACCACACACGCACTGGGGACCTTTCCGAAATCGCTGCTTGGAGGCCTTTAATTTGAACTTAGCTGAAGTGCATTCAGTGGCCTAAGTCTCCAGCTGTACCTTTCCAAGGATCCTCCAGGCTGGACAGCTCTGCACTCGCCTGCCCAGCTCAGAAGGGAAGACTTCCAGCAGTGGAGAAACACAAAGGGGCTTAGTGCTCACGTCTTACTGACAGTTACACCATGCGTGTCCTCCAGGACTTCTGACCATATCTACTGTAACATGGAATAGACGTAGTGTTTGGGTACTTGCCAGGTTCTTATGGCCTGGATTGGCTTGATGGACCCTTGGTCTGACCCAGTATGGCATGTTCTTATGTTCTTACTGTGAATAATAAACCTGCTAGCAGCATACACGCAGGACTGCCGTAGCCCTCAACTTCATCTTTGTCCCTATGTAATGTGAATGAGGGTCTCTACTGGAATAGCAGGAGGTGCTGCAGGGCAGAGCTGTGTGTGAGGGTCTCTACTGGAATAGCAGGAGGTGCTGCAGGGCAGAGCTGTGTGTGAAGGCCTCAGTACTGGAATAGCAGGAGGTGCTGCGGGGCAGAGCTGTGCGTGAGGGTCTCAGTACTGGAATAGCAGGGGGTGCTGCGGGGCAGAGCTGTGCGTGAGGGTCTCAGTACTGGAATAGCAGGAGGTGCTGCAGGGCAGAGCTGCGCGTGAAGGTCTCAGTACTGGAATAGCAGGAGGCGCTGCAGGGCAGAGCTGTGCGTGAGGGTCTCAGTACTGGAATAGCAGGGGGCGCTGCAGGGCAGAGCTGTGCGTGAGGGTCTCAGTACTGGAATAGCAGGGGGCGCTGCAGGGCAGAGCTGTGCGTGAGGGTCTCAGTACTGGAATAGCAGGAGGCGCTGCAGGGCAGAGCTGTGCGTGAGGGTCTCAGTACTGGAATAGCAGGGGGCGCTGCAGGGCAGAGCTGTGCGTGAGGGTCTCAGTACTGGAATAGCAGGGGGCGCTGCAGGGCAGAGCTGTGCGTGAGGGTCTCAGTACTGGAATAGCAGGGGGCGCTGCAGGGCAGAGCTGTGTGTGAGGGTCTCAGTACTGGAATAGCAGGAGGCGCTGCAGGGCAGAGCTGTGCGTGAGGGTCTCAGTATTGGAATAGCAGGGGGCGCTGCAGGGCAGAGCTGTGCGTGAGGGTCTCAGTACTGGAATAGCAGGAGGCGCTGCAGGGCAGAGCTGTGCGTGAGGGTCTCAGTACTGGAATAGCAGGGGGTGCTGCAGGGCAGAGCTGTGTGTGAGGGTCTCAGTACTGGAATAGCAGGAGGCGCTGCAGGGCAGAGCTGTGTGTGAGGGTCTCAGTACTGGAATAGCAGGGAGTGCTGCAGGGCAGAGCTGTGTGTGAGGGTCTCAGTACTGGAATAGCAGGAGGTGCTGCAGGGCAGAGCTGTGTGTGAGGGTCTCAGTACTGGAATAGCAGGAGGTGCTGCAGGGCAGAGCTGTGTGTGAGGGTCTCAGTACTGGAATAGCAGGAGGCGCTGCAGGGCAGAGCTGTGTGTGAGGGTCTCAGTACTGGAATAGCAGGGAGTGCTGCAGGGCAGAGCTGTGTGTGGGGGTCTCAGTACTGGAATAGCAGGAGGTGCAGGGCAGAGCTGTGTGTGAGGGTCTCAGTACTGGAATAGCAGGAGGTGCTGCAGGGCAGAGCTGTGTGTGAGGGTCTCAGTACTGGAATAGCAGGAGGTGCTGCAGGGCAGAGCTGCGTGTGAAGGTCTCAGTACTGGAATAGCAGGAGGCGCTGCAGGGCAGAGCTGTGTGTGAGGGTCTCAGTACTGGAATAGCAGGAGGCGCTGCAGGGCAGAGCTGTGTGTGAGGGTCTCAGTACTGGAATAGCAGGAGGTGCTGCAGGGCAGAGCTGTGTGTGAGGGTCTCAGTACTGGAATAGCAGGAGGTGCTGCAGGGCAGAGCTGTGTGTGAGGGTCTCAGTACAGGAATAGCAGGGGGTGCAGGGCAGAGCTGTGTGTGAGGGTCTCAGTACTGGAATAGCAGGAGGTGCAGGGCAGAGCTGTGTGTGAGGGTCTCAGTACTGGAATAGCAGGAGGTGCTGCAGGGCAGAGCTGTGTGTGAGGGTCTCAGTACTGGAATAGCAGGAGGCGCTGCAGGGCAGAGCTGTGCGTGAGGGTCTCAGTACTGGAATAGCAGGGGGTGCTGCAGGGCAGAGCTGTGTGTGAGGGTCTCAGTACTGGAATAGCAGGAGGTGCAGGGCAGAGCTGTGTGCGAGGGTCTGAGTACTGGAATAGCAGGAGGTGCAGGGCAGAGCTTTGTGTGAGGGTCTCAGTACTGGAATAGCAGGAGGTGCTGCAGGGCAGAGCTGTGTGTGAGGGTCTCAGTACTAGAATAGCAGGAGGTGCTGCAGGGCAGAGCTGTGTGTGAGGGTCTCAGTACTGGAATAGCAGGGGGTGCAGGGCAGAGCTGTGAGTGAGGGTCTCAGTACTGGAATAGCAGGAGGTGCTGCAGGGCAGAGCTGTGTGTGAGGGTCTCAGTACTGGAATAGCAGGAGGTGCTGCAGGGCAGGAGGGAGGTGCATTGGCAGAGCTGTGTGTTAGGGTCTTGGTACTAAAATAGCAGTTTGTTTAATATATGCTCACAAGAATGCAGTCTTATTAGCATATATGAGATAAAATATTAAGTAGTCGCAGAACGTTATGCAAAGAAACCCATTGGTGTGTACGTTTGGGGGAGGTGACATATTTAACTGATTGGAATGGCTTGGAAATTTTCAGCTAGAGTTTTCTGTGCATTGTTTGGTGAGCCTGCTCCCTATAACATATATCTTTATAATAAAAAGATTTTCCCTTCTCCTGCTGGCTGTTTATATTCAGTGTTTACTAGTGCTGATGACCCAGATGAGATGTGGGGTCCCCATTTTGGGGAGTAAGGATTCTTTCCTTGCCCTTGGTTTCCACCCCTTCCCGCCCCCAATGTAGGCAAAACCACTGATTTGGGTGTTTGGCTGTTCCATGCTCATAGGGGATGCATCAGCTCCCCTATGAGGAAAGACTAAAGAGGTTAGGACTTTTCAGCTTGGAGAAGAGACGGCTGAGGGGGGATATGATAGAGGTGTTTAAAATCATGAGAGGTCTAGAACGGGTAGATGTGAATCGGTTATTTACTCTTTTGGATAGTAGAAAGACTAGGGGGCACTCCATGAAGTTAGCATGGGGCACATTTAAAACTAATCGGAGAAAGTTCTTTTTTACTCAACGCACAATTAAACTCTGGAATTTGTTGCCAGAGGATGTGGTTAGTGCAGTTAGTGTAGCTGGGTTTAAAAAGGTTTGGATAAGTTCTTGGAGGAGAAGTCCATTACCTGCTATTAATCAAGTTAAATTAGAAAATAGCCACTGCTATTACTGGCATCAGTAGCATGGGATAGAGTAGTCTACCCCGCTAAGTTTAGACCTGCTTTATGGGGCAGCTATACTTGCACATATACTTAAGCAGCTAAGTCTGAATATCGTTAGTTAGTGGTATAAGTTCTCCCCTGATCTGCCCAGTACACGCCTACGTTTCATGCGTGTAACCTTTAGCTATGTAAGGGATTTATATGGTTAAGTGGCAGCCGCTGAATGTAGGTAGATGTTCAGCAGGCGCTAGTTAGCTGTTTAAGTCCCACTTATCTAGCTAAGTAGTGCTGAATGCTTTGAATATCGGGCCCTGAATGCAATAGAGAAAGTTATTAGTTATGTTTATTTTCCACAGCTAAACTAAATTAAGTTAAAGTCTATTAACTGAATTAATTTCCTTGTTTCATTTGATGTTGCTTATAGCATTAATAATAACTTAAGTGGAGGCTCTAAAAATGAAATGCTCATAACTGGTTTCTTCTATTTACAGAAAATAATAATATTTATTTATTATATACCAATATTTGAGGCAATGGAGGTAAAGTGACTTGCCCAAGATCACAAGGAGTGACAGCGGGACTCGAACCCTGGTCTCCTGGTTTGTAGCCATAGGCTGCTCCTCGCTTACGATGGCTGTGACACAATCATTCTGTCTTTTCAGAAACTGCTCTGTGAGCCAGGCCTGCATGAAATGAAATGAAGGCCAGTGTTCTTGGTGCTTGGAACATATATTGTTATACTAAATATGAAAAAGGGGAGAATGGAAAGGTTGAATGAAAAGCCAGACTAGTTTGGCATCAGTGGGGGAAAAAAGCAGAAAGGCAACAGCTCAAGCCAACGCTGTTGAAATGCTAAAACTATGCCAAAGGTTAGTTAATAGGTGAAAGATCAGTATTAACTTTTTTAAAGACTTCCAAGAATGCAGTCTTACTACATAGCATATGTGAGATAAAATATTAACCAGTTAGAAAATGTACTAACCCATTGGGGTATAAGTTACAATGTAAAATAAGAAGCCTAACTCTTACTGGAGCCTCTGTGGTACTGTAAACCGTTGAGATATGCCAGATCGAACATCGGTATATAAAAACAAACAAATAAATAAGTTTGGCGAAGATGACATAGTTAAATAAGTGGAACAGCTTGTGAACTCTGAGCTGGCATTTACTAAGCATTTCTCCTCATATCTTATAATAAAAGGATTTTTCTCTGACCTATCGTTTGAAAATTATTTTCTAGGCCCTGAGTGTTGTTCAGCAAATAATCAAACACTAACGGCTCTTGTATGCAGCGTCAATAAAGCATGGCTAGAAGCTGATCTTGATAAGTGTGTAAAGTTGATAGAAATATTCCATTACAGTCGCCTTACCCCATTGATACTCAGTTACTGTGTGACCTCATTCTTCCTATCAATTTATTCTCTTACCAAAGCAAATGAATCCTTTTATTCCTATTCCATTCCAAACCAATCTTTGCTGGATATGCTGATGTTCTAGTTTACAGTCCCAGCTCTTATACCATTAGTGCAAATGTCTCAAGCTTTACTCCTTCACCTCATTACTCCCTGAGTGGATACCTGGAGCCCATTTCTTCAGCATCCTGGTGATGCTCGTGATTTGCACTGGATGGGGGCCACAGATCCTCTTCAGGATGCAGACTCATTCCTTTCAGATTGAACACACTGAAGCCCTTAGCCCTAGGGAACATAAAACCTTAGAAAGGGGAAACCAAAAATAGAGAGAGGAAGTCATCGTAACAATAGGCAGAGGCAGCCTTTCCACTTTCCTAAACACACCCAGGCCTCACTCATAGAACAGAAGCTTCCCCTGCCAGGGAGAAATGAGTCCACGCTCTAAAACGGTGGCAAGGGGGAAGTAAAACCCAGCAAGAACACTACTCTGGTTCCCCTTATGTCCCTGGTACATTTCTCTTAGTAGGAGTTTGCTACCCCTCAATCTGTAGTGGTTCAAAGCAATTAGAGGTGTGAGTGGGGCTTACACGCATCAGTGGGACTTACACGCATCAGTGGGGCTTACACGCATCAGTGGGGCTTTATTGCTCTTTGTTTACTTCGTTTTCTTTCAAGATTTTGCTGGCCTTCCTCTTATAAAAGGAAGGGATTCCAACCTCGTCAGGCTGCCAGAATGAAATGGAGCATCACCCCAGGAGCTAGCGGGCTGTAATGTCTCAGGGGGCCTTCTTTATCGGGTTCTTAATGACGGGGGAGGTGGAGGAATAGCCCTCCTGGGAGACTCTCAGTGTCTCTATCCTGAAAAAGTTAATCACAGCCTCCCACTTAGAAAGACTCAGCCATTGCAATTAGGAGACCTAGGGTAGGCCCCACAGTGGAGCCTACACCTAATGCGTCTGCGGCTCACCCTGGAGGAGGATTTAAACCTGAATGCCACCCATTCTAACTATGAACACCAACCCTTTGGGATGGTCATCCTACAATTTTCTCTAAACACAGTTTCAAAAGTGGACAACTAAGCAACTGTAAATGGAAAATGGAATAAAATGTGTTAATAGAAATCACTCTCACTGCTAGGCTGTTGTGGACTCTCTCATAATTCAGCTGCATCGGGATTCACTCACCATCCTGTAAAACCCAAAACAGGACACAAGACTTAACTTTCCTACAACTCAATCTATGCAGACTGCTTCCCATCATATCCTGGAAAGGAACAGAGAAATGTTAGTCATGTGATGCTAACTCATCTCATCAAAAAGCTCTCTTCATGTTTCTCCACCAAAAGAATCTACAATGCACTATTCGGTTTCCGAGCATTCCCCTCCACTAGGAATAGCACAGTCACCCCTAAGTACTTCTTTTCATTCTCAATAATCTTACTGCCACCCATCCTTCCATGGCAGCGAGGCCTGGAGTATACTTCACAAATTCTGCTTATGAAAATATCACCTCAAAGGGAGGAAAAGACTTCTGGAATCAGAAGAAGTAGAGATTTCTTGGTACTTTTAAGATGAAGATGGAGGTCTTGTGATGTGGTGAGCTAGGGTAGACGTGATTTCCTGACCTCAGAGCACCATCCTCCTCTCATCCAATTTTTTTCAGAGCCATCAGCACAGTAACGGAAACATCTTTTTACTTAACTTAAAGATCTTATGTCCATTGACAAATATATGCACAAATTGCCAGGAACAATGGCCCTTAAAGGGGGAAAGAAGGAAAAAGAAAAACTGAGGCCTACACCAGAGAAGATCTCTGCCAAAGGAGGGGACTCCCAGGACTCTCTAAGTCCATCGGTTACTCTGGAAACCTTGACAGAGAAGGTTACTGCTGCAGTGGTAGCTGCCTTGGATATTACATTTTCCAATTTATCTACACAGTTAGCAGCCCTCCAAAATTCTCTTGCTGAACTGCATCCACATCTGGATGTAGTGGAAGGAAGGACCGCTACACTAGAAGATGATTCGAACTCTGTGCTGAGGCAACTTTCTACTCTTGAAAAGCAACTAAAAGCCCAAGCAGAAAAATTAGATGACTTAGAAAATAGATCTCGTCACAACAATGGGAGGATTACTGGCATCCCTGAAAAGATCTAGGATAATAACCTGGCCAGTTTTCTGGAGAAATGGCTCCCGGAGGCGCCAGCTGTCTGGATTCCACGACCTGCAGGAGGCGCCAGCATCCAGACCTGTCTTCAGCGACTCACCTGAGTCCAAGTGGCCCGGGTCCCTACAGGCTCCTCCTGGGGGGAGCGCGGGCTTCCAGTGGCGAAGAACCTGCTCAACTGCTGATACACCTGGCCTTGCCTTCCGAGGGTAGGGACCTAAGAGGGTTGATTCTCTCCTAGGTAGCGCTAACCCTACCTCGGACTAAGGGTCCACCTCCAGGTCCGTAACAATTGTGGGATTTATATCCTAATGTCTCCAAGATATGGGAAGGAAAAAGTTGGCTATCGTTATCATTCAACTTTCATAAAATTCTTTTCTCCCAAAGTCAATTTGTGGTGACTTCTAATCACAACACAACAAGAAAAACATTTTTAAACCTTGTTTGTGTGTGAAAAAAATTCTAGTATGTAACTAGATACTTGTTGAATCAATTCATTTCCATTTCCATTCAATTCATTGTCCTTAAACCAACTTTCCATGTAATCCTTTGTTTAAAATTATGCAATATGCAATTTCCAAAGGTAATATGATTGTTGCTCAACATTCAAATAACATTTTCCATAATTAACTTTTTTTCTCAACCACGGCAAGAATCGAACTTATCTGTCTATTGCATTAACCAATGCTGTCCTTCTGCCGGGTGTGTTTTAAATCAGTTCATTAATGTGGGACACAATTTTAAACAAATGCTCAGGTCTATTGGTTGCCCTGTCAATAATATTGTTATAACACATTTTTTGGCTTGTTTAATGGATGCAAAAGAACATAAGATAGACCTTACTGGGTCAGACCAAGGGTCCATCAAGCCCAGCATCCTGTTTCCAACAGTGGCCAAATCAGGCTACAAGCACCAGGCAAGTACCCAAACATTAAGTAGATCTCACGATAATATTCCTTAATGATTAATAGCAGTTTATGAACTTCTCCTCTAAGAACTTATCCAAATCTTTTTTAAACCTAGCTACACTAACTGCAGTAATCACATCCTCTGGCAATGAATTCCATATCTTAATTATGCATTGAGTGAAGAAGAATTTTCTCCAATTTGTTTTAAATGTGCTACTTGCTAACCTCATTTATTTTATTTTATTTAAAATTCTTTTGATATACCGATGCTCAAGACTAGTGTCTTATCGTACCGGTTTACATTGAAACAAGGGGTAACCAATTAACTAAGAAGATAAAGTTACAATGAACAAGGGGTCTACAGAGTGGGAGAGTTGAGATCAAAAGAATACGATTAACATATCAAAGAGAAGCATAACAAAGTTTAAACATAACAGAGTTTAACATAGCTGTTAGAAGGGTGTCCATCAAGGGAAGGCTTGAGTGAACAGCCACGTTTTTAGTTTCTTTCTGAATGAAAACGGGCATTGTTCTAGCCGGAGTTCCGGGGGAAGAAGGTTCCAATGATACGGTCCGGCCGTGGACAAGGTTCGTTTCTGGATGGAAGTGTGACTAGAGGCTTTGTTAGGGGGGGCTTGGAGCATTCCTTTGTAAGCAGATCTGATCGGTCTTGTGGAAACGTGAAGTTCGAGTGGTATTTTGAGTTGTAGAGTAGATCGGTGATATATGTTTTTGTGGATGGTGGATAAGGTCTTAAACATTATTCTGTGGTTGATCGGTAGCCAGTGTAGGTTTTTTAGGATTGGTGTGATGTGGTCCTTGCGCCGAGAATTAGTGAGAATCCTTGCTGTGGCATTTTGAAGCATCTGTAGTGGTTTCGTAGAAGCGGCTGGAAGGCCAAGGAGGAGCGCGTTACAGTAGTCAATCTTTGAAAACAGAATGGCTTGTAGTACTGACCGATAGTCTTGAAAGTGAAGGAGAGGTTTTCGTTTTTTCAGGACTTGAAGCTTATGGAAGCATTCCTTGGTGGTGGTGTTGATGAATTTTTTGAGGTTCATTCTGGTGTCAAGCGTGGCTCCTAGATCTCTCACATGGTTCACAAATGGTGAGAGATGGAAAGTGAGGGGGTTGTTGTCCTTAGGAGAGATGAATAGAAGTTCTGTTTTAGAAGTGTTAAGAACTAGATTGAGACTTGAGAGTAGACTATTGATGGAGTTGAGGCAGTTGTTCCAGAAGTGCAGGGTGCTGGAGGTGGGATCTGCGACAGGGATTAAAATCTGTACATCGTCAGCATATACAAAATGGGTTAGGTTGAGGCTCTCTAGATGCTGGCATAAAGGTAACAGATAAATATTAAACAGTGTGGGGGATAGCGAGGATCCTTGGGGGACGCCATGGTTAGAGTGGATGGGTTGGGATTCTTTATCATTTATTCTCACTTTGTATTTCCTATTATTGAGGAAGGATTCGAGCCATTTGAGCGCCAGGCCTGTGATGCCGATTTCCATTAGACGGTTGATGAGAATTGCGTGGTTTACCGTGTCGAATGCTGCTGAGATGTCAAGAAGGGCCAGAATGTAGGATTGGCCTTTGTCTAGGCCCATTAGGATATTGTCGGTTAAAGATAGTAGGAGCGTTTCCGTGTTTACGGAAACCGTATTGCGATGGGAAGAGGATGTTGTAGGAATCTAAGTAGTCTGTGAGTTGGTTGTTGATTAGTTTTTCCATTAGTTTGGCGATAAATGGTAGATTTGCTATAGGGCGAAAGTTTGCAGGGTTGGTGGGATCCAGATTAGGGTTTTTTAGTAAAGGTTTTAGAGAGGCTGTTTTCATGTTTAACCTCATGGAGTGCCCCCTAGTCCTTGCTCATGGCTTTACTAATAACTCTCTTACTACTTCAGCTCAGCCCTTTATTGTAAATGGCTTAAAAAATACAAGAGGGACCAATATACCTTGGGATCTATTACAGTGTGTTTCTGGGGCAGGAGGGAGACTATTGTGATGCTGACAGTTGCTAATATTCTGCTTTTTGGGAATCCTTGTGAGGGTATCTCCCATGCTTAGCCACTGGCAGAACAGGGCCAGGCCCACCTTTTCCCTAATATCACGGCACTCACAGACCCTCTGCTTGTCATGCCGACAGGTGCTGGTCCTCTGCTATTGGATAACACATTGAAATCGTCAGCTCAGTGTGCTGCGGCAGTCAAAAAAGCAAACAGAATGTTGGGAATTATTAGGAAGGGAATGGAGAATAAAACGGAAAATGTCATAATGCCTCTGTATCGCTCCATGGTGAGACCGCACCTTGAATACTGTGTACAATTCTGGTCGCCACATCTCAAAAAAGATATAATTGCGATGGAGAAGGTACAGAGAAGGGCGACCAAAATGATAAGGGGAATGGAACAGCTTCCCTATGAGGAAAGACTAAAGAGGTTAGGACTTTTCAGCTTGGAGAAGAGACGACTGAGGGGGGATATGATAGAGGTGTTTAAAATCATGAGAGGTCTAGAATGGGTAGATGTGAATCAGTTATTTAGTCTTTAGGATAATAGAAGGACTAGGGGGCACTCCATGAAGTTAGCATGGGGCACATTTAAAACTAATCGGAGAAAGTTCTTTTTCACTCAACGCACAATAAAGCTCTGGAATTTGTTGCCAGAGGATGTGGTTAGTGCAGTTAGTATAGCTGTGTTTAAAAAAGGATTGGATAAGTTCTTGGAGGAGAAGTCCGTTATCTGCTATTAATCAAGTTGATTTAGAAAATAGCCACTGCTATTAATTGCATCAGTAGCGTGGGATATCCTTAGTTGTTGGGTACTTGCCAGGTACTTGAAGCCTGGATTGGACACTGTTGGACCTTTTGTCTCACCCAGTATGGCAATTTCTTAGGTTCTTATGTTCTGTAATCTTCTTGTCTTTGTCTCATGGTATCCTCGAACATCATCCCTTTTTTTATTGGAGCATATTTACCCCTGCCGCATAACTTCTTCTATGGAGGACGAGCAAGTTTTGAAATAAAGACAAAGAGGGAGAATCAAAATGGCCGCAACAGGAGAGGTTGTGTGCTGAGGAGATCCCGTTGCTAACGAATTACCGCAGCTTAGAAATGCCCCATACGAAAAGAAAGGGCAGAATCCGGGTGGAAACCCCGACCACTGACGGGAATCTCAATCCCGGAAGGAATGTCCGCTGTGGCGTTTGGCGGGGAGCATATGCCGATGCCGCTGGACACACAAATATCTCTGAGCCCCGGGGCTCCCATAACGCCTTCTCCTCCACGGATCAGGCCGACGCTGGATTCGGGTCTGGTCACCCAACCAAAGTTGCCGAGTGAGTTGGAGCCCCTCGGGAGGAACCCAGCGGAGGCGGAACGAATCGCACAAGTTGCCGGAGGGAAAGGTTCCCTAACCCACACGGCGCAGCTAGTACTGGGGTCGAGTGAGGGTAGAGCTGGAACTGACCCCGACAACTGTAATACAACTGAGGCAAGAAGGAATGGCGGGACACCCAGATTTGGGACAGGAACGCTGCCAAGAAGAAGCGGTAAGCACGATACCCACTGCCTCTTTAACAGCGATTAACTTTCAAATGTTACTTGAGAAACCGTACGGAAGGCTCTTATCTCTCTAGAATCCTCTATAGTAACGTTATCTAAAATTATGACGGACGCACAACAACGAATTTGTCAAATGCATCCATTGTTAACAACACATTCGAATAAAATACAGGACTTGGAAAATCGTGTCTCACAGATGCAAACTCCCCAGAACACCTTGGTGCAAGGAGAATTGCTGAATTCAAGAAAAATTGAAAATCTAGAGAACGAAATAAGATCAAAGAATTTGGGAGTAGTACATTTTCCACATATTGCATTAATTTCACCGCTGGAGCAAGTTAAGAAGTATATTGTGGAAATATTGCAATTATCAAGGGAATCAATCCCACCTATTACCAAGATTTATTTTGTAAAAACAGAGAAAAAGGAGGGACAATGTAATCAAGTTCCAAACCTAGAAGCAGGAAACCTTACAAAATTTCTGGAGCAAACGTGGGAAGTGCAGGTTGATTTTTGCGGGACGTTGCTGGTTAGCTTCTCATTAGTCTCAGACAGAGATTTGATTCTTAAATTGTTTCTTCGTAACAGAGAGAAAATGTACTTAGGATACAAGATATGGATTTTTCTAGATTTGACGAAGATCACCCAACAATGGAGAAAAATATTTTTGGCTATGTGTGAGGAGCCAAGGGACATGGGAGCCCAGATTACCATAAATGTCTTCTTAAATTTAATAACTTGAGATATGTTTTCTTTGATCCCTGGCAGTTGAGAGTGTTCCTTGATACACATTCCCATCATAGTGTTACTTAATCATGTTACGGGAAATTGTATATTATTGCCATCCCCCTCTCTGATTTTTTTTTTTCAGTAAGATACCTTTTGTAGTTGCTCCTAAATTTAAATAGATTCTCCTCTTACTTTATAATGGGTACACTATAGCGGGTACTGTATAGCGCCTATACAGTAAAATGGATTGCGCTTCATGGACGCGCGTTGGACGCGCATTGGATGCGGCTTGTATTTGCATGCCATTTAAATACAGTATCGAGCAGTAGGTGATCCAAACTGTGCGTGCGGTAAACGCGGGTGCGCCCAGCATTAAGGCACCTCTTTCTACCGCACCTTACTGTATCGGCCCGTTAGATTGTAAGCCCTCTGGGGATAGAGAAATACCTACAGTACCTGAATGTAAACCGATGTGATATCTCAGATTGAATGTTGGTATATAAAAATAATAAATAAATAAATAAAAAACCTTTGTGTTCATTCACACACACACACAAGACCAACTCAAACCTGTGTCTACATTTGCACATGCACACCTTCAAATGTTTGTGCACGTTCAGACACACCTGAAGACCTCAAACCTGTGTACATTTGCACACACACACACACACCGTTAACCTTTGTATTCGTTCAAAAACACACTCTCACAACTCAAACCTGTGTGCATTTGCATATATGCACACAGTTAACCTTAACATCGTGACCGCAGATGCACTACGCGCACCGCCGCTCTTCTATACCTTCTGTATCTTACTACAATTTATTCAAACATATGAGACTCAGTCTCCTTGTGGTATAAAAAAGGCCGCAGCTTGATTATTTAATTAACAATAACATAGTGATGCACGAGTCGCCCTTCTTACCTGTATATAATTGCCAGTCCAGGGTGCCACCCGCCGTGTCTCCTAGCAAGGCGGTCCCTTCCACCGGCCCCCCCGCCGTTCTCCTCCCAGCCTTTTCAAACGAAAAATTATTCAATGGCTTCCTGAATGGAGTTGTTGAAAAGGTCAATGCCAATGTCTGAAAGATGAATGTGGTCTGCCCTGTAAAAACCTTCACACATGTCTTCAGCCCAGTCGTGTCGAATGTGCCGGCCCCCTAAGCTGGTCACCCATCTTCCTACTTTCCGGTTTACCTTCTTTCTATCTCTTTTCCATAACTTACTGTCCTTCCATTTTAGCCGCTGTATTATGTCTGACCACATGATGCACGACTTATTTATTTATTTATTTATTTTTCATTTTTATATACCGATGTTCCTGTAAAGAATACATATCGCACCGGTTTACAAGGAACTGAACAGTCACCTCCAGGGCGGAAATACATTAAAACAGTCGCCTCAAGGCAGAATACATTAACACAAGTTAATGAGTTAAGCAGGTAAGAAACCAATTCTTTCCAATCATATTTTATGCGTCTTATTAACTCAATGCATGACGTCGCTCCCAGGTCGCTGCCTCCCAGGTGAATGACCATGGTGTCGGGTTCGGCCAAATTGTCTTTACTATGCTTTATTCTGGGTAAATGTTGCTCCCAGGTCATCCCTCTCAGACCCCTCCATATGATTCTCACATTTTTTGGTGCCAGACCCAAGTGAGTCCCGTATGATTGCACCCGCGCCCTCCTTTCTGTCCAGTGAACAAAAGAGTGTCCGATAATCCAGACATTCCTTTGCCGTTTCTGTGTTTCTGTAAAAGAGGTTAAATAAATGAGGTTATGTCATATGGCGCTTGGGCTAATATAGGTATATACCGCATCCGATTTCCATCTACCGACCCTCTGAATAGTGACTATATTTAATCCTGCTTGCGCAGCGCTGGTGGCCGCGCCTATCCTGAAAGAGTGAGTACTGAATTCATTGGGGTTGTGTCCTATTTGCTTGATTGCCAATTTGAGGACCGCCGCAAACTGATATCTAGTGAGTGGTGTTAGATCTTGATGTACTAGCAATTGCGTGCCGCCTGCTGGGCGAGTTAATAGGTACGTCTTCAGATTTTGTACCAGGCATGTGCAGGTCTGTATCTTCTTTAAATGCAGTTTAGCACCTCTAGCGGCTTGGTCCGTTTTTGATCTATGAATGGTTATCTGCACTACCTGTTCGGTCACCATGATGTTCTTGAATAAGATACCTCTGGCACCGGCTTTGTATTTTGACGCGGCCACCATCTCGCTGATTCGCAGTGCTCCAAAAAATGCGAGAGAAAAGGCTGTTCTAAATAACTGGGCCTCGAATTGTGATACACATACACTGGGTAACACCGACCACATCTGTGAAAGCAAGTCATGGGTGATCGGCTTACGCGTATCTATGGCTGGTCCAGCCTTTTTGGCCCAACCTGCCATTAGTTTCTTAATCAAGAAATTCTTTGATGGGTCGCCCCATCCTCTTGCCTTTGAGAAAAAGGTGAAGCCAGCTAACTGGCTAGTCACCACTCCTCTAGATACACCCCTCTCTTTTGAACTGACAATGAATTTGACTATTAATTCTTGTGTAACAGGTCCTTTGTTCCAACCTCTCTCCTTAAGGAACTCTGACACTGTGTCATATGCTCTGGTGTACGCATTCCATGTGGAGGGGGTGACTGATCTCCTCAGAAGGTCCTTTGTGGCATCGTCCCAATGCTCCACAACTTCTTGGGAACCGCTGTTCCTTCCTCATCTGCTCCGGGAACCTGTTTACGAAACAAATCCCATTTAGCTCTTGACAAGACATCAGCAACCGTGTTATGCACGCCTGGGACATGTCTCGCCCTTACTATCATGTTCAACGGAATACAAGTTAGTATTACCTCCCTGAGTAACTCTGCCACTCTTTGACATTTTGCCGATTGCTTATTGATAACTTGCACCACTGACATACTATTGCAACAAAAAATTATATGTTTATTACGCAACTTGCTGCCCCATATTACCAGTGCTACAAGAATGGGGAACAACGCCAGAAAAGTAATGTTGCGCGTTAAACCATTCTGTACCCACTCCTGTGGCCACTGCTCGGCCGCCCAGGAGCCCTGCCAGTATAGACGGAAACCCCATCCTCCGGATGTATCGGAGTAAATTCCTATGTTCCGGTTTGATATTGGGGGGTCTTGCCAGATGGATGTTCCATTAAACCTGTCCAGGAAAGATGACCATATATGCAAATCATCTTTTATTGGACATGTAATTCTGATGCGATGTTTTGGATGTGAAACTCCAATCATACTTGTTATTAACCTTCTCAGAAAAGCTCTTCCCATCGCTATCACTCGGCATGCGAAATTCAAAATGCCTAGTAGTGATTGCACCTCGACCTAAGTCATCTTTTTTGCCGCCGTCTCTTGCTTCAGCCTGTTACGGATGTCGGCTAGCTTGTCGTGCGGTAACCTGGATTCCATCTTCATGGAGTCGATCTCGATGCCCAAGAATTTGATTGAAGTGGTGGGCCCCTCAGTCTTCTCATGTGCAATGCGGACTCCGAATTCGGTTGCTATTTTATGGAATGTACTTAGTAGTCTTGCACATGCCGTTGAACTATGGGGACCGACAAAAAGGAAATTGTCTAGGTAGTGCACGATGTTGTTCATTCCTGCTTGTTGCTCCGTTACCCAATGCAGGAATGAACTGAATGCCTCGAAGGTAGCACATGATACCGCACACCCCATTGGCATGCATTTGTCGAAATAATACTCTCCGTTGAAACAGAAACCCAGTATGGGAAAGCAGCTGGGATGGACAGGGAGGAGCCGGAAAGGGGATTCAATGTCTGTTTTTGCCATTAGTGGCCCCCTTCCGTATCCACGCAATATTTGTATGGCACTATCGAAAGAAGCATATTGTACTGCACATTCTTCTCCTGGTAAATGATCATTTACTGATGCGCCCTGTGGGTATGAGAGATTTAGAATCAGCCTATATTTTCCAGGCTCTTTTTTTGGTATGACTGCCAACAGAGATATCCTCATTTTGTTGTAAGGTGGAAAGTGGAAAGGTCCTGCTGTTCTGTCTTTGGCCAATTCCTCTTGGAATTTGTCTTGTATGAGTGCTTGATGCTTAGTGTTCGATTTTGCATGGTCAGTCTGTGTTTCCTCCAGGCTCTCTTGAAATGGTATTTTGAATCCTTCGCAAAATCCCTCTGTCATCTTAACTGCCTGTTGTTTGTGTGGGTACTTTTGTAACCAAGGTATCATGGCTTCACTGTTAATAGGGGATGGCGCTTTTTCAAATATGGTGTTATCTCTTCTCTTTGGGATTACTCCCTGGCAAACCCTTCTTGTTACATTTAAAAGCGGGATGAGTTGCCGAGCAAATTGCACATATATGCTTGAATTTGCAATCTTGGAAGGAACAGGAAGACTTGTTATATCTCCAGCACACTCCATTATTATGGCTGTACGCTCCGTTGTTATTGCTGAAGGTTGCTTGACCATTGTGATTGTTCGATTGTCTTGGTCTGTTGTATGGTCGCATTGTATTTGCTGCATCCTGCATCTTGCTTTTCATATGCCTGAGCCACAGGCTGACGTCTTGCGTCCCCCAAGACATGAAGCGGTTCTCTTCCATTTTGTCCCTGAAACGCTCATCATAATTTAGCCATGCCCATCCTTCGTACTCTCTGTATGCGTCTAAAATAGTGTCCGCATAGCTGAGCATTGGGGCATATTGTGCTGGATCTTCTTTTCCCATGATGCTTACCATGCGTAAAAATGCTCTTATCCAGTTTATAATGTTTCTGGCAATCGGTTTATCAAATCCAGGGACATGCTCTCGTTTTCGACTCCCTTTTTTCTCGCCTGGGTTTCTTCTTCCTTCCATAATTTTAAAATGTCGATGTATTTCCTTTTTATAATTTTTTTATGTAGGTCTTTGGGCACACGCTCCCATAATTGTGTTAGAGCTGTCAATGCAGGTGGAGCATGTGATGACTCTTCATCTTTTGCGCTCGGCCTTTCACGGTCGTCCTCAGATGAGGAGTCCGTGTCGGAGTCTGAAGAGGAGCTCGAAGAAGAGGAATCGGAACCCGATTCAGTTATTGCTTTTTTACTCTTCTTTGATTTTTTTATGTTTGTGAGATTTTTTTATCTCGTCTACTTGATTTTGTTCGTGCATCCACCTCTTTTGTCTTTAACTGCATGTGCTGCTGCTGTTCTCTCGCTCTCGTGTGCTCTCGTGATGCCGCCTCGCCATCCTGCTCAGTTTCTTTGGCGGGTTCCTTTGCTGCGGTTTGGATCGGTGGCGGAGTACTGCCAACGATTGTAGTGTTCGGTTGTTCTGACCTCTGCTCTTCCTTCTGCGCTCTCTGGTTTACCTCATGTGTGGTCGATGTGCCTTCAACCGAATTACCCGCGGCTGTCTGCCCTGGCCATGCTCACCATCCCCATGGAGGGAATGTGGGGTTGTTTGCTGCTGTTCCCGTATTGCCCGGGAAAGCTCCCCCAGGGAACCAATTTCCAAATGGATTCATGCCAGGCCATGGAAAATTCCAGTTAGGCTGTGTCCCACTTTGCATTTGACTGCTTGGGCCACATGCCCCAATCGGCATTCCGGTTGTTCCTGTGGGACATATGGTTGCTTTCGCTACATTTTCCCCATTTATTGCTCCGTTTGTGCCTTGTTCCTGCGTCGCCACCTGATTGGTCGTCTTGGATTGCCTGGACTGACTTGTCTTTCTTTCTTGTGTATGTGATGTCAATTTGGCCTCCGTCTGTTTCATGCTGTTGACGTGCACTCTTTTTCGCTTTTTTCTGCTTGCTTGTTTAGGAGCAGGCGGTTCCTCGGGATTCGGTGCTTTGGACCGCGAGGTTCTCCTCCCTCCATCCTCACAGACAGGTACAGTCTCCCGTACCCGATTGTCCTCCCTTGACATCTCGGCAGGTGCCACTGCCGCCTCTTCTGAATCGATCTCGCGTGTGGTATTCTTTGACACCGCCTGAAGACCGCCAGGGATGGCTCTCTGCGACTTGTGTGCCTCCATCTCTAACTGCGTATGATGCGGGTGATTAGCAAACCTGCACTTGTCCCTGCTGAAATACTCGGCCCTGCCAATGCAGCCTGGGGCAGCCTTAATCACTGTGCAGCCAGAAGCCACGTGGGGCTAGCTGGGGGGGTAATTGTTGTCCCACACGTGCTCGGTCTGCACGAACAATGGCTGCCGATGGGAGCCGGGCAGGCTCCCTGCACTTGTATCAGGGCACAATCTGCCTTTTGGTTTTTTTTCTCCTCCCCCGATTCCCCAGTACTTGCGTTTGCTCGTCTTCAGCTGGTCTCAGCCACGTGGTGATCCCGATGCTGCTGGGGTGTTTTTTTTTTGTTTTTTTTTTTTACTGTCGCCGCCGCCGCGTGCAGAATGCTGCCGCTGTGTTCGCCGCGTGGGCGATTTGGTGTTGCCGGGTTTGGGGCCGCTGCGGGTTTCTTGTTGCCACCGCCACCTGCAAAAGGCTTTTTTTTTTTTTTTTTGTCGCCGCCGCTGCAGAAGAGAGCGATGACGGCGGCGACCCGTCCTTTTATTCCTGCCGCGACGCGCATTGATCGCTCTCGCGAGAGGCCCCGGCTGACGTGCCCCCGGAAACCCTTTCTCTGCCGAGGGGAGCGGGACGCGCTCCCAGTGCCCGGCGGCACCGCTGTTATTCGTGGGCTCGCACACGGGGCACAAGCCCTTGTATTTCTATTAATTCACACATACACCCACACACGCATTACACCTCAAACCTATGTGTACGTTTGCACGCACCCCATACCTGTCTGTACATTTGCGCACACACACACACCCTTAACCTTTGTATTCATTCACACACACAGCTCAAACCTGTGTCTACATTTGCATATGCACACTCACAAACATTTGTGTACATTCAGACACATAAGCAGACCCCAAACCTGTGTACATTTGCACACACCTCATACCTGTATGTACATTTGCGTGCATACACACACACACACACACACACACCTTAACTTTTGTATTCATTCACACACAGAGAGACGCACATCCCAAACCTGTCTGTACATTTGCATACACACACATCTTTAACCTTTGTATTCATTTACACATACATGCACCTCAAACCTATGTGTAATGTGCACATCCACACCCCAAACCTTTGTATACATTCTTACACAAACACCAAACCTATGTGTACATTTACATTCACGCACACAGTAATTTTGCTATCAGCTTCAAAGCTTTTTCCATGTCACAGTGTATAAATAATGTGGGATTTCCAGGTCTCTGGTATTAAGGAGCATAATTACAGCCAGCAGCACCTCTGCACCCTGGCTGGTGGTTTGGCTGGCTTCCATTCCTGGTTTGGCCTTCTGCCTCTGCTGAGGAAGTTAGCCAGGTGATTCCCCTCACAGGACAGGCAAGAGGAGTTGAGAAATTCTGTAGTCCCCTGTCCTGGGAACTCCCTGCACACTCACAGATTCCTGTGGTGTGAATCAGGCTCCGCTCACCTCTGAGCATGGGCAAAGATTAGAGGCAGAACTTACTTGTGTGTGGTGTCGAAATAGAGCACCAGACTGGAGCTCGCTAGTTCTTTCTAATCCAACCTAATCTTTTTTGTATTCTTTGCATTAGTCCATGGCTGAGCAGGAGTCTCGTCTGGTGTGGTATCTGGGTCTGCCAGCTGGGCTGAGATGGACGTCCCTTGCACTGTCAAGCATGCAGAAAACCAGTGCATTGCATGGACATTTGGTTTTCTTTCAGCCTTTATAAATAAAACATTCTACCAATTTAATTTGATGAAAATGCAAAGAAGTTTAAGGGGAGTTTATTCGCTGCATGCAGCTTGCTGTGATACATTCCTTAGGATCCCAAGAAGTAAAACCAGAAGTGATGATTGTGAGCAGCCCCCTTATAAACACTGTGGCTGGCACTGCCCTGGCCCGAGTGCTGCATCGCCAGACTCCACAGAACGGTTTCCTCTCGTGCTCAACGTTTCGCCTTTCTTAGGGCCTGCACTCAAACTCTGAAGCCCAGAAGCATCAGAGCAGCTCCAGTCCATCACATACCCAGCAAGCTTTTTAAAGAAAGTTATCCGCAGTTTATAATAGAGTTAAAAAGTCCCTTTTGGCATGCCTGACCCGTCGGCAGGAGAGAGGCTTGGGATGGTCTCACCTGATGATCTCAGGGCAGCAGCACCGTGCGGTCAGACTGCAGAGATGCTGGAGACAGAGCCTCTGCTGGGCTGGTGCCAGGCCACGCTGCCAAAGTACATAAGAACATAAGAACATGCCATACTGGGTCAGACCAAGGGTCCATCAAGCCCAGCATCCTGTTTCCAACAGTGGCCAATCCAGGCCATAAGAACCTGGCAAGTACCCAAAAACTAAGTCCATTCCATGTAACCATTGCTAATGGCAGTGGCTATTCTCTAAGTGAACTTAATAGCAAGTAATGGACTTCTCCTCCAAGAGCTAATCCAATCCTTTTTTAAACACAGCTATACTAACTGCACTAACCACATCCTCTGGCAACAAATTCCAGAGTTTAATTGTGCGTTGAGTAAAAAAGAACTTTCTCCGATTAGTTTTAAATGTGCCCCATGCTAACTTCATGGAGTGCCCCCTAGTCTTTCTACTATCCGAAAGAGTAAATAACCGATTCACATCTACCCTTTCTAGACCTCTCATGATTTTAAACACCTCTATCATATCCCCCCTCAGTCGTCTCTTCTCCAAGCTGAAAAGTCCTAACCTCTTTAGTCTTTCCTCATAGGGGAGTTGTTCCATTCCCCTTATCATTTTGGTAGCCCTTCTCTGTACCTTCTCCATCGCAATTATATCTTTTTTGAGATGCGGCGACCAGAATTGTACACAGTATTCAGGGTGCGGTCTCACCGTGGAGCGATACAGAGGCATTATGACATTTTCCGTTTTATTCACCATTCCCTTTCTAATAATTCCCAACATTCTGTTTGCTTTTTTGACTGCCGCAGCACACTGTACCGACGATTTCAATGTGTTATCCACTATGACACCTAGATCTCTTTCTTGGGTTGTAGCATCTAATATGGAACCCAACATTATGTAATTAATATTCCCTGTACGTACCAGGATCAGTCCAGGACACCTGGGTTGTGACTCCGCACCAGTAGATGGAGACAGACTAAAACTTGTGGGCGGAGCATATATGCCCCTGTGCCAGTCACAGCCCCTCAGTCTTACTCTGTCTCCAGTAGGTGGTGCAGGTCTGGTCACAGCCCTGTCGGGCCTGATTCTGTGTGGTTAGTCAGGTTCGCTTTTGTGGTTGATTTTATTAGGCCTAACTTGGTTTTTTTCTTCAAATTGGGTTTTATTTAATTTTTTGAATTTTTGTGTTTATTCGGCGTCCCTCAGTGCTTTTCGGCGCGTCTTTGGTTTCCCGTGGTTTTTTGCAGGGCCGCGCGGCTCGCAGTGCAGGGCCTGCGACTCGGCGCGCGCGCGTCTCTCCCGGGACGGGCTTTGCTCGGCCTGCGTCCCGGGAGACGAGGGATCGTCGGCGGCTCCTCGGGGGGCCCGTTCCCGGGTCGCGCGATCGCCGTCGCAAGGGGGGGGTCCCCCTGATAGGCCTCCTGACCCGTTCCTGGTCAGCGCGGGAATGGCGGCCATTTTGTCTACCGGCCGGGTAGCTTCGCGGGAAACGGTGGGGGCCTCGGTTTTACCTCCTACGCTTTCCCCGCAGCGGGGTGCAGCGGTGGAGGTCCCTTCAGAGGGGCCCCAGTCCCGGGGGCATTCGGAAAGCGACGCAACGGATTCGGGCAAGTTTTCTGAAGATTTGGCGCTTTTGCTGCGCCGTTATAAGCGCAGCAAGCGCAGACGGGGGGACGCCTCGCGTTCAAGGGTCCACCGGTCCCCGCCGCAGAAGAAGATGGCAAGGAGGGTGGCGAAGACCACCCAGAGAGCGGCCTGGGGCAAACGGCTTCCCCGAGGGGTGCCGCAGAACTCGGATTCCGAAGATACCTCCGGGGCGGACACAGAGGCCTCCGAGGAGCCCCTGCCTGGGGCCGGGACGGCAGCAGCAGATGGCTCGGCGCAGCCCAGTACAGGTAAAGGAGCGCAGGCCGTCGACGGGGATGACCCCAAGGTGGTGCGTCTGTTCCGCAGAGAGGAACTGTCGCCACTCATTCCGGCCATTCTCCAGGAGCTGGGGATTGAGGCTCCTCCGGTGGTGGTCCGCCAGGAGGCAAATATGGATCCTGTTCTGATTGGGTTCACAGGGCCGGCGGTCGTTTTTCATTTTTTCGTCCACGGATATCCTCTTCAAGGAATGGGATACTCCGGAGTTAGGTCTGAAGGTCAGCAAGGCCATGGACAAACTTTACCCTTTGCCGGAGGACGCGCTAGAGCTCCTCCGACTCCCAAAGGTGGATTCGGCAGTGTCAGCTGTCATGAAGAGGTCTACCATCCCGGTCACGGGAGCGACAGCCCTCCGGGATATTCAAGACCGTACGTTGGAGGTTCAACTCAAAATATTTTTGAGGTTTCTGCCCTAGGGGTGCGTGCCGCCAGTTGCACAAATTTTGCTATGCGTGCTAGTCTGCGCTGGACTCAAGTCCTGCAGGCGAATGCGGGTCTCTCTTCAGAGGAGGCTTCCCAAGCTGACAGATTGGAGGCGGCCATTGCCTATGGCGCGGATGCATTCCATGATCTTTTG
This sequence comes from Rhinatrema bivittatum, assembly GCF_901001135.1. Lineage (NCBI taxonomy): Eukaryota > Metazoa > Chordata > Amphibia > Gymnophiona > Rhinatrematidae > Rhinatrema > Rhinatrema bivittatum. Next base: position 6,458,062 of record NC_042622.1, read on the forward strand.
CGCACCTCAGCTAGGTCCATGGTGGCAGCGGTGTCGGCACGTCGTCTCCTTTGGCTGCGCAATTGGGCAGCGGATGGCTCTTCCAAGGCTCACCTCGGGGCTTTGCCTTTTAAGGGGACATTGCTGTTCGGCAAGGAGTTGGACGATTTGATGGTTTACCTGGGGAGAACCGAGCGTTTAAGCTGCCGGAGGATAGGACCCGGTCGAGATTTTCCTTTTCAGGCAGAGCCCGGTTCAGGGGGCCCAGGAAGTCTAGGCCACAAAGATCCTCTGGACCCTAGGCCGTCTTCCTCTCGGTACACCCAGTGGCAGCAGTCCTTTCGGGGCAAACGTTTTGGCCGGCAAGGAGGGGCCCCGTCGGGTGCGGGGTCCAAGCCTTCGCAATGAAGTTCGGCCGGCCCATCCCTCGTCGCGTCCTCGGCACGCTGTTCCAAACGTGGGGACGCGTCTATCCTTATTCCTCGAGGAATGGGCCAGCGTGACATCGGATCAATGGGTCCTCGACGTGATAAAACATGGCTACGAGTTAGATTTGGCTCGCATCCCAACGGACAAATTCCTGGTCTCACCCTGCAAGGATCCCAAGAAGAAGGCGGCGGTGCTAGATACCATCCAAAGACTAGAAAGACTGGGAGCCATCTCGCCGGTTCCGGCCGCTCAGTACGGCAAGGGCCGGTACTCCATTTACTTCTTAGTCCCCAAGAGAGACGGCACTTTCCGCCCAATTCTGGATCTGTAAGGAGTCAACAGATGCCTTCGAGTCCCTCACTTCAAAATGGAGACCATTCGGTCAGTGATCGCGTCAGTGCGTCCCGGCGAATTCCTGGCGTCCCTAGATCTCACAGAAGCATACCTTCATGTGGAAATTCAACCAGCGTTTCAGCGGTTTCTGAGGTTTGGCATTCTGGGCAGGCACTTCCAGTTCCGGGCGCTTCCGTTCGGCCTGGCGACAGCGCCTCGGACATTCACGAAAGTGATGGTGGTCGTGGCGGCGCAGTTGCGGCGGGAAGGCCTGCTGGTTCACCCTTACCTCGACGATTGGCTGAGCCGGGCGAAGTCTCAGAGTCTGTGTCGGCAGGCGGTGGCCAGGGTGTTACAGCTCTTGCAGTCCCTGGGCTGGGTGGTCAACTTCAACAAGAGTTATCTCGAACCCTCTCAGTCCTTGGAATATCTTGGAGCCCTGTTCGACACGTAGCGAGGCAGTGTGATTCTCTCGCAGGACCGGATATGCAAACTGCAGTCTCAGGTGCTACGTTTTTTGTCGCTACACCGGCCACGAGTCTGCGATTACCTGACGGTTCTGGGGTCTATGGCATCCAAGCTGGCGTTAGTCCCTTGGGCGTTCGCTCATCTATGGCCGCTGCAGTCCTCATTGCTTTCCCGCTGGAAACCGGTTTCCGAGGATTTCTATCTACCTCTACCTCTCGAGGGGCAGGCGCGATCCAGCCTGAGCTGGAAGTCGGTTCAGGGTCTGTGGTCAGAGTCGCAGACCCGGTGGTCTATCAACCGGCTGGAGACCAGAGCGGTCCGTCTGGCGCTGCAAGCTTTTCTACCCCTCGTGCGCGGACAGGCGGTCCGGGTATGGTCGGACAACGCTACCACCGTGGCTTACATCAATCGCCAGGGAGGGACAAGAAGTCCTCTAGTGGCGGAGGAGGCGCGGCTCTTGATGCTCTGGGCAGAACGGCATCTCAGCCATCTCGTGGCTTCCCACATAGTGGGACTCGACAACGTCCAGGCGGATTTTCTCAGTCGTCACCGCTTGGATCCCGGAGAGTGGGAGTTGGCGGACGAGGCGTTTCTCTTCATTCGCCGGACTTGGGGAATGCCCCACATGGATCTGATGGCCACCTGGCACGACGCGCAGGCTCCGCGATTTTACAGTCGACGTCGCGAAAGGGGAGCAGAAGGAGTCGACGCGTTGGTGCTTCCCTGGCCGGTGGATGTGCTTCTCTATGTGTTCCCACCGTGGCCCATGATCGGAAAGATCCTACGGCGCATAGAATTGCATCCATCCAATGTGATCATGGTGGCGCCGGAGTGGCCACGCCGTCCGTGGTTTGCGGACCTGGTCCAGCTGTCAGTGGCCGCACCCCTTCGTCTACAGGGATTCCCGGGGTTCCTTCGTCAGGGCCCCGTCTGTTTGGAGGATGTGGCTCACTTTTGTCTCGCAGCATGGTTTTTGAGAGGTATCGGTTGAAGAGAAAAGGCTATTCGGATGCGGTCGTTGCTACGTTGCTGAGATCCAGAAAACAGTCTACGTCCCTAGCTTATGTTCGGGTCTGGGTAGTTTTTGAGGAATGGTGCATGGAGTGGGGCCTAGACCCCACTTCCGCTTCTATTCCCGATATTCTGGCTTTTTTTCCAGGCGGGGCTCGCCGAAGGTTTAGCGTGTAATTCCCTTCGGGTTCAAGTGGCGGCGCTTGGCTGTTTGCGTGGTAAGGTCCGGGGGATCTCTCTGGCTCTCCACCCGGATATCTCCCGCTTTCTTAGGGGGGCTAAGCACCTCCGTCCTCCATTGCGGCCCCCTTGCCCGTCTTGGAACCTCAACTGGGTACTCTCAGCCTTATGCTCAGTGCCGTTTTGAGCCCCTGAAACGTTCTACGCTCAAGGATTTCACCTTGAAGACCGTATTCCTAGTGGCGATTGCATCGGCCCGTCGTGTTTTCAGAATTACAGGCGTTGTCCTGTAGGGAGACCTTCTTGCGCATCTCCGATTCGGTGGTCTCCTTGCGGACGGTTACCTCCTTCCTTCCTAAGGTCGTGTCGTCGTTCCATTTGAATCAGTCAATTGAACTTCCCGCTTTCTCGGTTGCGGAGTCTTCGGACCCGAAAACAAAAGACTTGAGAAAACTAGATGTGCGGAGGTCCCGGCTTCGCTATCTGGAGGTTACTAATCCGTTTCGGGTGACGGATCATCTGTTTGTGTTAACTTCGGGTCCAAAGAAAGGTGCTGCGGCGTCCCGCACGACAATTGCCCGTTGGCTCAAGGAAGCCATTGGTTCTGCGTACATTCTGCGCGGAAAATCGCCGCCGGTGGGTCTTCGGGCTCATTCGACACGCTTTGCAGGGCGGATACCTGGAAGTCGTTGCATACCTTCATTAAACATTGCCGGTTGGATGTTCAGGCTACTGAAGCTGGGGGTTTTGGAGAGAGGGTACTCCGAGCGGGACTCTCTGCTTCCCACCCTCGGTAAGTTAGCTCTGGTACATCCCAGGTGTCCTGGACTGATCCTGGTACGTACAGGGAAAGGAAAATTAGTTTCTTACCTGATAATTTTCGTTCCTGTAGTACCAAGGATCAGTCCAGGATCCCGCCCGCAGTGTTGCGTTATAGTAACGGAGAGTCCGCTCATTATTGTGTTTTTCAGTACGCTGATCCATTCGCTCTCCCGGTTGGGGAGTCTGGTTCCTGTAGGGGTGTTGGTTTTCTTTTCCCTACCAAGTTGTATGGTTAGCTATGGTTGCCTTTTGGCTTTTGTCTACTTTGACATTACGTATGACTGAGGGGCTGTGACTGGCACAGGGGCATATATGCTCCGCCCACAAGTTTTAGTCTGTCTCCATCTACTGGTGCGGAGTCACAACCCAGGTGTCCTGGACTGATCCTTGGTACTACAGGAACGAAAATTATCAGGTAAGAAACTAATTTTCCTTTATAGCATGGGTTATTTTTCCCTATATGCATCACCTTGCACTTATCCACATTAAATTTCATCTGCCATTTGGATGCCCAATTTTCCAGTCTCACAAGCTCCTCCTGCAATTTATCACAATCTGCTTGTGATTTAACTACTCTGAACACTTTTGTATCATCTGCAAATTTGATTATCTCACTCGTCGTATTTCTTTCCAGATCATTTATAAATATATTGAAAAGTAAGGGTCCCAATACAGATCCCTGAGGCACTCCACTGTCCACTCCCTTCCACTGAGAAAATTGCCCATTTAATCCTACTCTCTGTTTCCTGTCTTTTAGCCAGTTTGCAATCCACGAAAGGACATCGCCACCTATCCCATGACTTTTTACTTTTCCTAGAAGCCTCTCATGAGGAACTTTTGTCAAATGCCTTCTGAAAATCCAAGTATACTACATCTACCGGTTCACCTTTATCCACATGTTTATTAACTCCTTCCAAAAAAGTGAAGCAGATTTGTGAGGCAAGACTTGCCCTGGGTAAAGCCATGCTGACTTTGTTCCATTAAACCATGTCTTTCTATATGCTCTGTGATTTTGATGTTTAGAACACTTTCCACTATTTTTCCTGGCACTGAAGTCAGGCTAACCGGTCTGTAGTTTCCCGGATCGCCCCGATATAAAGAGCATGGAGTTGGTCCGGAGAAGTGCGGAGCTGCAGCCTGTACCAACGGTTACTGTAAGGTGAGATTTAAGGACCTAAGCATTTATGAGGGGAGAGATGGGGGATGTGAGAGCAGCATTCAGATACCTCAAAGGTACAAATCTGAAGGAAATTCTACAAGTTCTGGAAGGGAGTATATCAGGAACACGAGGAGATGCAGGGGAGATGGAGGAGCAGAATTCAGAGGATCTAAGGGGGCAGGCAGGGCTTAGCTAGGGCCTGCGACAATGCAGCCGTTCTGCCCAGTTTCATCCCTGTTTGCTCTCAGTGCGTGACAGTGGCTGTGAGAGCTGGACAGGTATCTCGCTGGGATTTCCATTCCTCCTTCCACCTGGAAAGTTTATTTACCAAAGCTCTCCGGCCACATCTCTCCTTCTGACCTGCTCCCGTCCTGCAGGTTTCACTTCCCTCTGCTCCTGACTGTTTCCTATCAGTATTTTGCTATCAGCTTGAAAGCTCTTTGCAGGCCACAGTGTGGGGTTCCCAGGTCGCTGCTATTCGGGAGCTTGATTACAGCCAGCAGCACCTCCGCACTCCCCGCCTGGTGCCCTGGCCGGCGCTCTGACCTTCTGCCTCTGCTGAGGAAGTTAGCCAGGCCAGGTGATTCCCCTCACGGGAAAGGCAAGAGGAGTTGAGAAACTGTGTATTGTCCAGAGCAGGCCCCGTCCTGGGAACTCCCCGCACACTCACAGATTCCTGAGGGGTGACTCAGGCTCCGCACACTCTGACCAGGGGGAAAGATTCGAGGCAGGACTCACTTCTCTGCAGGGTCCAAATATAGCAGCAGACTGCAGCTTGCCACTTCTTTGTGGTGCAACCTAATCCTCGCCAGTCTGTGGCTGACCAGGAAGAATGGGAAGTGCGTGAGTGCCACTGCTCTTCCTTTCCCAGCACAGGTTCCTTCCTCTCAGGGCAGGTCTTTTCTGGTAAACTGAAAGCAGGTCAGTACTTGGCAGGTCTCTACACTTCTGCTTTCATTCAGCAGCAGCCGGACTCCTTATCCTCACCTCACTCAAGGGCAGGAGGCGTCAGGCAGATTGCAGAGCGAGCTCGGCCTGCAGCAGTCACCAGAGCAGCGTGGCAGGCACTAAGGGGCCCACATGTGGCAGAGCACAGCAGCAGCAAATCCCTTCTTTATATTACAACATTTCCTGGGGGTAGCGCATGTACAATAAGGGCCCGGTTTTCAAAAGCATTTACATATTTAATACTGGGTTTTACATGTGTAAATGCACTTTACCTCTCTAACGGGCTGAGTCAGTAAAGTCCGCGGGAGAGCGGACGAACGCCCACCCTCCCGGCGTGCGCACAGGCCACTCGCCTGTGCACGTGATTCTGTATGTAAATTAGGTCCGGCGGTAGATCCGGGCAAAAGGAGGCGCTAGGGACACTAGCGCGTCCCTAGCGCCTCCTTTTAGCCCGGAGAGGCGGCTGTCAGCGAGTTTGACAGCCGACGCTCAATTTTGCCAACGTCGGTTCTCAAGCCCGCTGACAGCCACGGGCTCGGAAACCGGACGCCGGCAAAACTGAGCGTCCAGTTTTCACCTGACAGCCGCCAGCCGACTTCAACATTTTTTTTTTACTTTTTTTTACCCTTCGGGACCTCTGACTTAGTATCGCCATGATATTAAGTCAGAGGTCTTTCCCGGTGCCGGCAGAAACTAGCGCCTACCTTTGGGTAGGCGCTAGTTTCTGAAAGTAAAATATGCGGCTTGGCTGCACATTTTACTTTCTGTGTCCCGCGCGCATACCTAATAGGACCCTCAACATACATTTGCGGAAACTTAAGACATGGCTTTTAACAAACGCTTACACCTAGGTCCACCCTCCCCATCGCCTGCCCCCTCATTTCCCTCTCCCTGTCCCTATCAATTACCCTTCATCTGTAAGAACTTACTTATATGTACAGTGCTCCTCTACCGTCCACAACATTGCTCTGTATTTTGTTTATAATGTATATAATTACTATATTGTATTTAATCGTTCAGGTCTATACTTAAAATCCCCTCCCAGTTCCTCTTCCTGCAGTTGCTATGTCTTTTATCTTATCATAACCAAATACTGTTCGATGTAAAACGCTTCCCAAGCGTATGTTCTTGTTACATTGATGAATGTCGGTATATAAAAACAATAAACAAATAAATAAATAAAATAAAATAAAATAAAATATTAGGTTTGGCGGGTTGGACGCCCGTTTTCCGCCCCTTACTGAATAAGGGATAAGGGAAAACGCGCGTCCAAGGGCAGGTTAGCAGCGCGCTCCGTCGGAGCGACCTGTACTGTATGGGCCTGTAAGCCGGCCTTTCCAAATTCCCACAGTATGTGCCATTGAATTCTCAATAGGTTTTACCTGCATTAAGTGCACTTAAAACTTGCTCCAATAGTCTGTGACAGCGCCTTTGAAAATGCCCCTGTAGGTAAGTGGTGTCTGTGAGGCCCTGTCTGCAGTGTCTGTACATTGTGCTGCATGGGCCTCTGTGTTTCTGCTCCATGCGTGTGTCCCCTTTCTCCACGGAGAGGGCTCATGTGGCCAAAAGAAGAGCTAAGAAGCATTGAAAGCCCCCACCAGTCTCTCTTCCACATTTTGAAACAGAAGGAAAGAGAGGGCAACGCAATGCATGAACCCGCTATGGGGCACAGCGCCCCCTATAGGAAAGTGCAAGAGAAGGGAGAAGCTGGCGTGTTGCAGGGAGCAGGCTCATGTACCACGGCTCCCAGAGTTCCTCCATTATTGCTGCTCTCAGAAATTCATTTGTTTCGTTTTAAACAAATGTATCAGGCCATGACCTAGGCCTGAAGCCGGAGCCTTGCCTAGAGCATAGGCTAAGGCCCAAAGCAGGTGCCACGACCTAGGCCTGAGTGCGTTTCTGGGGTCTCAGCGGAGGCACGGGCCAACCCTGGGCACTCGACCAAGACCCCCAAAAACTAAACAAAAAAACATACCTGATTCATCGGGATAATCTGATGAAGGCCGGGTCCTTGGCCTAGCCCAGAGCCTGAGCCCAATCTTGATGCCACAACTGCCAACAATATAAAAATGAGGAACCAATTCCCTGCTAAAACCCTTTTATACAACTGTGTGAGCCTAGACATCAATATACAGGAAAAAGGTTTCATAACAGTTTAATGTAAAGCTGTCCAGTTTTGGAAATTTCTCTAAACTAAGCTCCTTCATTATTCTCTCCACTTCAAATGCAGTAACTTCCCCTTCTATTAATAGTGAGCCTTCCACCATCAGAGAAGGAAGGTTTTTTAATATATCCAGAGCAGGAAGTGTGTGATGGAGTTGGATGATTGAGGAATTAAAGGGGCAGTTGAGAAAAACAAGGCCAGAGAGGAAAGACTATAAGAATAGTTTGCTTCAATATTCTGAGGAAGTTGTTGGGGAGATATCCATACCAGAAATAGTATTCAATGGTGATGATTCAGAAGAACTAAAACAAATCGCAATGAAACTGGTTGATGCTATGGGGTAGACTGAAACTAAAGAGTAGCAAATCACCTAGACCAGATGGTTTACACCTCACAGGTCTGAAAGAACTAAAAAATGAAATTGAAGATCTATTACTAGTAACTTGTAACCTATCATTAAAATCATCTAATCAAGAGACTGGAAGAACTAGGACTACATAATAACACAATTGCCTGGTTCAGATCATATCTAAGTAATAGATTTTTTCAAGTGCAGATTAAAAATACAATTTCAGAAAAAATAAGTCTACAAACAGGTGTACCTCAGGGATCAGCACTATCTGCGACACTCATTAACATCTGTTACCTTTATGCCATCTACTAGCAGGTCTTGGAATAATACACTATATATATATGCTGACAACATACAACTAATTTTACCAATTGATGACACAATTGAAAAAACATTAAACTTAGCCAACATCTATCTGGACATTATCAAACTATTAAACCAAATGGAGCTAGTGATAAATATTGATAAAACTGAATTCTTACACTTAGAAAGGAAAATTATAAATCTAATTCAATCACCAATTATGCTTAAAAATAATCAAACAGTAGAACTAGCTAAGAAGGTGCGTAACCTAAGCGTAATAATCAATCCAGAATTCAATCTGAAACAACACTTATCTCTGAAAGTAAAAGAAGGATACGCTAAACTAATGGTCCTAAGGAAGTTAAAACTGCTATTGACACGATCAAACTTTCGAACAGTTTTACAAGCACTAATATTTGCAAGCACTGATTACTGCAACGCTCTGTTACTGTGTTTACTATATGCAACCATAAGACCACTTCAAATATTACAAAACTCTGCAGCACGAATACTCACAGGTAAAAAGAAGAGAGAGCACATCACCGAGACACTAGCTGAATTACACTGGCTACCCATAGAAGAAAGAGTACAATCTAAAGCACTGTGCACAATTCATAAACTGATTCATGATGAAAAAGCGGAATGGCTTAACACAGCACTACGTGTACACGTACCACAAAGAAATCTGAGGTCGTCAAATAAAGCACTGTTAACTATCCCATCTGTTAAACAGCACGACTTACCCAAGACAGGGACCGAGCACGATCCCTTGCTGGACCCACCCTGTGGAATACAATTCCTCTTGAAATAATATTACAGAGAAATTTCAAACTATTCAAAGTAAGTTTGAAGACCTGGCTTTTCATAAAGAGAAAGAAGAAAGTACGTAAGGAAAAGCTGGCATCAGGAAATTTGCACCCGGCACTTAGTTTCTATGTGCTTGACTCCTTTTCAATCTCTCTGATAACCTTCGTTAAAATGTAAAATTACAGGTGAGATTTACATGTAACTCAACCATGAAACGTCTACCAGAAGGAAATATACGTAATTCATCAATTAGTAATTATATTAGAATTCTTTGTAACCGGATCATTATTGGCACTTCTATAACTTTATTTTTTTTTTTTTTACTATTTGTGCCTATTTTGTAAACCGCTGTGATGGTAAATAACTTAACGACAGTATAGAAAAGATTTTAAATAAATAAAATAAATAAATATTGTACCTAAAGACTGGAGGGTAGCCAATCTGACACCAGTTTTTAAAAAGGGCTCCAGGGGTGATCCAGGAAACTATGGACGGGTCAGCCTGACTTCAGTGCCAGGAAAAAATCATAGAAACTATTCTAAAGAACAAAATCACAGTCCAAGTAGACAGACATGATTTAATGGGACACAGTCAGCATGGATTTACACAAGGGAAGTCTTGCATCACCAAGCTGCTACTTTTTTTGAAGGTGTAAATAAACATGTGGATAAAGTGAACCAGAAGATGTGGGGTACTTGGATGCACTCACACATGAGAGACTCTTGAGAAAATAAAAAGTTATGGGATAGCGGGCGATGTTCTATTGTGGACTGAAAACTGGTTAAAAGATAGGAAATAGAGAGTAGGAATAAACATTCAGTAAACAGTGGAGTGCCTCAGGGATGAATACTGGGACCAGTGCTTTGTAATATATTTATAAATGATTTAGAAAAGGGTGTAACAAATGAACAGGCCAATACAGTACAGTGCGCTCCGACGGAGTGCACTGTTAGCCTGCTATTGGATGCGCGTTTTCCCTTACCCCTTATTCAGTAAGGGGAGGAAAACGCATGTCCAACCTGCGGCACCAAATAGCGCCCTCAACATGCAAATGCATGTTGATGGCCCTATTAGGTATGCGTGTGGGATACAGAAAGTAAAATGTGCAGCCAAGCCGCATATTTTACTTTCAGAAATTAGCGCCTACCCAAAGGTCGGCGTTAATTTCTTCCGGCCCCGGGAAAGTGCACAGAAAAGCAGTAAAAACTGCTTTTCTGTGCACCCTCCGACTTAATATCATAGCGATATTAAGTTGGAGGTCCCAAAGACCGGATGCTCAATTTTGCCAGCGTCCGGTTTCCGAGCCCGTGGCTGTCAGCGGGCTCGAGAACCAACGCCGGCAAAATTGAGCATCGGCTGTCAAACCCGCTGACAGCCGCCGCTCCTGTCAAAAAGGAGGCGCTAGGGACGCGCTAGTGTCCCTAGTGCCTCCTTTTGCCCGGATCTACCGCCAGGCCTAATTTAAATACTGCATCGCGTGCACCGGCAAGTGGCCGGTGCGCGCACCCGCTCTCCCGCAGACTTTATTGTATCGGCCCGGAAGTGATTACATTTGCAGACAACACAAAATTAAATGGATTTGTTATATCACAAGCAGATTGTGAGAAATTTCAGAAAGACCTTGCAAGCTGGAAGACTGGGCATCCAAATTTAATGTGGACAAAGTGGAGTGATGCACCTAGGAAAAAGTAACCCATACTGTAATTACATTATGTTAAGTTCCACATTAGGAGTCACCAAGGCTTCATCATGGACAATACTTTGAAATCCTCTGCTCAGTGTATGGTGGCAGCCAAGAAAGCAAATAGAATGCTAGGGATTATTAGGAAAGGAAAGGAGACTAAAGCAGAGAATATCATAATGCCTCTGTATCACTCCATGGTGAGACTGCATCTGGAGTACTGCAATCTGGAGTGTGCAATTCTAGTTACTGTATCTGAAAAAAGATATAACTGAACTGGAAAAGATATGAGAAAGGTGACCAAAATGAAAAAAAGGATGGAACTCCTCTATTATTGTTATTATTTAGGAGAGTTGTGGGTGGATCCTTGGGCGCATGGCAGATGACCACGCCCCTGGGGGAAGATCCTGAGAGGGACCACCGGTCAGGCTCAGAGTATGGAGACAGACACACACTAGTTCTTTTATTAGACAGTATACTGAACCACCAGAGGTGGCAGTAGTGAGCTGGATTGCCCGGCTGGGCTGTAGTCCCTCAGATACTGGAATAGCGATCCCTGGAATGAAGTAGGCCCTTGAGGAGCGAGTACCTGGTTCCAGGGAAAGCTCTGAGAGTGCGATGGTAACTCACATCTGTAGTAGGCAGCGATGACTTCCAGGCAGAAGTGAATTCCGAAGAAGTCCGGGAACGAGGGTCCTTGAGGAGCGAGTACCGGTTCCAGACTGCAACCTACAAAGTAAGAGAGAACGAGGCCCCCCAGGAGCGGATACCCCTGATTTAGTCTGAGGAGGCAGAGTAGCGTAGATAGAACGAATCCTTATTCGTATCCGTTATTGTATCCTTGCTAACTCGAGTTGTTAGCAATTCAGAGACCTTTAAATATCTGAAGCGGATGACGTCATCTCAGGGGGACACCCCTGAGGTTCGCACCACTTCTGGTACTTGAGGCGGGGCTGCGCCGCGCGCACGCCCCTAGGCATCAGGTCAACATGGTGGATTGCAGCGTCGAGCCAGTCCGGGGACGCCGGATGAGGACGGCTGAAAGACGCCGCAGCAGCCAGCCTTCCATCAACCCCGGAGGGAGTCGCCAATGCAGTAAGGTGGGCGGAGTGGAGATATCGGGCAGCGACGGTCGCAACAGTAGCCCCTTCAAAGGGCGATCTCTTCGGGTACCAGGTTAGGTTTTGAAGGATGCGCGAGATGGAACTGACGAAGCATCTCTTTGTCCAAGAGATTGGTCTGAGGCTCCCAAGAGTATTCTTCAGGGCCGAAACCTTCCCACTTTAGAAGGTATTCAAATGTCATGCCTCTTTTATGAACATCCAGAATCTCTTCGACTTTGTATACTAAGTCGTCTTCTGCATTGATGACAGGTGGATCTTGAGTCTTGGAAGAAAATTCGCTGAGTATGTTGTTGTAGATGTCAGCAGCAATGGATGAGCTGCTGGGGATGTCACTGAGATCTTCAGTGGAAATGGCGAAGCTGGGGAACGTCCAAAGCCCACTTCAAGTTGTAACACAATAGTGAATCTTCTAACTTGATTAGGGGAATCAGGGAATTCAGGTCTTCCACTAGACGTTTGAGAATGAAGTTGCCTCCTGCCCCTGAGTCCACCAGGGCATGAATCTGAACCGTGATCGGTCCATAGGTCAAAGAGACTGGGAGAGAGAGCGGAGATGTCACGGTATGGCCTAAGAACAGTCCTCCTGCAGGACTTAGGCCTGTCCATTTCCCGGACGAATGGAGCATGTAGAAACATCATGGCCGGGTTGACCACAGTACATGCAAAGGCTGCGCTTCTTCCGAAATCTTCTCTCCTTTGAAGTCAAGCATCCATGACCAAGTTGCATAGGTTCATCTGTATCAGCAGCAGGGATTGATTGATTTATTTATTTATTTATTTATTTATTTAAGGATTTTTATATACCGCAGTACGTAAAGATATACATCACCGCGGTTTACATTTAACAGTAACTTAGCAACAGGCTTTACAATTGACATTCTTAGCAGTTATTAATTAGAAAAAAACTGGAACCATCCGAGGTGTAGAGACAGCATTGCCTGTTTCAACCTGGGTAACACCCTAGGCCGGATTTCCCTCACCTTGTCCCAGAGCCGGTGATCAATCCGAGTGGCCAAGGCTACTAATTCGTCCAGCGAGTCAGGTATTTGGCGAGCAGCCAGCCCGTCCTTTAAACAGTTATCCAGGCCTCTGCAAAAGAGAGTCTTGAGACATTTGGGGGTCCCAGCAAAGTTCTGCCACAAGAGTTTTGAACTCTATGGCGAATTTAGCCAATGGTCTGTTGCCTTGCTTCAAATCCACTAAAGCAGGACCGGCTTCAGAAGTTCGAGCAGGGTCACTGAAAACGGATTTAAACAAGTCCATAAATCCTTCTATGTCCTGCAAAATAGAGTCCTTGCGTTCCCACAAGATGGATGCCCAAGACAGGGACCTACCATCCAGGTATGAAAGGATGTAGGTAGTCTTGGAGAGAGCTGTAGGAAATAGAGATGGCTCTAAGGCAAAATGCATGCAGCACTGATTCAAAAAGCCCCGAGTCTTCTGGATTTCTCCGGAAAAATGGATTGGAGCTGCCAGTGGTACAGCAGTCTTCAAAGTTACTTCCAGTAACTGACCTTCTTGGTTGGAGGCTGTGCCTTGAACCTTCTGTATGTGTAGTTGATGAAACGCTGAAGTAAGTTTCTCCAAGGCGTCTTGCTGCTCCACAATGCGCTGGGCCAGGCCCGGTATGGCCTGCAAGGCATTGAGTTGTGCCGGATCAATGGAGTTAGCAATCTGTTATTATTTAGGAGAGTTGTGGGTGGATCCTTGGGCCGATGGCAGATGACCACGCCCCCGGGGGAAGATCCCGAGAGGGACCACCGGTCAGGCTCAGAGTTAGGAGACAGACACACACTAGTTCTTTTATTAGACAGTATACTGAACCACCAGAGGTGGCAGTAGTGAGCTGGAATGCCCTGCTGGGCTGTAGTCCCTAAGATACTGGAACAGCGATCCCTGGAGGCTGAGCTGTAGAGAAACTGAAATATAGTGAGTAGGCAGGGTATGCAGAGTTCATGGACAGAACCTGATGGTAACACTCACACAATGTCTCATGGAAGCCCAGGAGCTGGAATGAAGTAGGCTCTTGAGGAGCGAGTACCTGGTTCCAGGGAAAGCTATGAAGGTGCGATGGTAACTCACAGATGTAGTAGGCAGCGATGACTTCCAGGCAGAAGTGAATTCCGAAGAAGTCCGCGAACGAGGGCCCTCGAGGAGCGAGTACCAGTTCCAGACTGCAATCTACAAAGTAAGAGAGAACGAGGCCCCCAAGGAGCGGGTACCCCTGTTTTAGTCCGAGGAGGCAGAATAGCGTAGATAGAACAAATCCGTATCCGTATCCGTTATCCATATTCTTGCTAACTCGAGTTGTTAGCAATTCAGAGACCTTTAAATATCTGAAGCGGATGACGTCATCTCAGGGGGACGCCCCTGAGGTTCGTGCCACTTCTGGTACCTGAGGCGGCGCCGCGCCATGCACGCGCCCCTAGGCATCAGGTCAACATGGCGGATTGCAGCGTTGAGGTGGTCCGGGGACGCCAGACGAGGACGGCCGAAAGACGCCACGGCAGTCAGCCTTCTATCAACCCCGGAGGGAGTCGCCAATGCGGTAAGGTGGGCGGAGGGGAGACATCGGGCAGCGACGATCGCAACAATTATGAGGAAAGGCTAAAGAGAACATAAGAACATAAGAAATTGCCATGTTGGGTCAGACCAAGGGTCCACCTGGCAATTACCCAAACACTAAGAAGATCCCATGCTACTGATGCAATTAATTATGCACCAACTAACCTCTTTTCCTTCACAAACAATTCTCCAACACCCACTAATTCAAGGGAAAACCTTGCTCGGTGGGTTTTTTTGTATGGTGGCTTTGTACAAGGATAACCAATTTTTAGTTATCCTTCTCTTTAGCCCCGTCTATTATTCTTTATTATTCATGCTTTATATTAATTTTTCTTTTTTTCTTTTTCTTTTTCTCTTTTTACTTGTAAAATCCCTTCTCCCTGGCTACTTATCCGACCCACTTGTCTGTTCTTATTATTAAATACTTATCAAGGCCGCCGCCCTTATCGCTTCTTATGGGTTCGGATCTGCCCACCCGACATTGGCCATGTTTCGGCACCGTGTGCCTGCTTCAGGGGCTACGGGAGAAAAATCTACTGTGTCCAATCCGGGTTCACAGTGTCGATATACCTTAAATACATAAGATTAAATTAAAACTCAATATTTTCACAACCAGCTTTTAATATGAATCTATATTCTACCACCTCTTCAGATATTTACTACTTACTTTTTGTACCACGTGTATAATGTGAGCGACGCCATCCGTTCACGTCTCTGGCGTCTCTGTCTATTCTGCCCGTTTTTAAACCCACCACGGGATAGCACCTCCCTGTCTTCCCCAGACCGAGGCTACCTCCGGTGCATTCAATCAGTTTCAATCACCAGTCCTTTCTCCACTATTTCCCATTACCCCGTTTCTACATTCCTATCCAATTGCCTGGACGGACAGGCACAGCAATCGAGGACAGAGTCAATCCCAGCTAGGGACATAAGGCCTGGATGGACAGGCACAGCAATTGAGGTCAAACCCTTGCAGGGACATAAGGCCTGGACAGTGTATGGTCAGGCCCAGCATTTAAGGTCAGGCCCTTTTAGGGATGTATGGACTGGACAGTGGATGGTCAGGCACAGCATTTGAGGTCAGGCCCTTGTAGGGACGTATGGCCTGGACAGTGTACGGTCCGGAACAGCGTTTAAGGTCAGGTACATGTGCTGCAGTGCTTATATTATCTGGAGCATAGGAGGCAGTTGAAGCTGCTGCAAGGCTTTTAATTGCTTTTATTCATCTTGCCATTCACAGGGAAAATTTGGAAACCCAAGCAAAGGCAGATTTCAAAAACACTAGCATTTCCATCAACTCTGGTGCCAGCCTTGAGCGGTGAGGGTTCATGATATCCCCTGTCATTGAAAAGACACGTTCACTGGGCACACTGGTTGGTAGACATGACAGATATTGCTGAGCCACTTTGGCTAGGTGTGGCCAGACAGTGGACTTGTGTGCCCAATATGCCAGCGGATCTGTCTGCATGTTCTCTGTGGGCTCTGAGAGATACCGTGTCACTGACAGCTGTGCTGGTGTCTCCTTTGCTTGGGTGGGCTGAGAGTCACTCATTCCAGCTGCTTTCTCTCTCGCCTGTAGCACAACAGATGAATCTTTATGGGCAACATGTGTTTGGCGTTCTGAAGTAGAGGAGGAGATACTGCTATATTCGTGGGGAGTCACGATGTGTTTCGCCTCCCCACCAATATAACGAATAGGGGCATATACGTTGCAGATTGCCAATACAGCGAAAACGAATGCACACCCCTAGCAGAAATACTGCACCTCAGACACACAAAGGCAGAACTCAGACTGACCCTTACCCAATACAGAATAAGGGAAGCAGAAATACTGCACCTCAGTCACAAACAGACCCTTACCTAATACAGAATAAGGGAAGCAGAAATACTGCACCTCAGTCACACACAGACCCTTACCCAATACAGAATAAGGGAACAGAAATACTGCACCTCAGACACACACAGACCCTTACCCAATACAGAATAAGGGAACAGAAATACTGCACCTCAATTACACACAGACCCTTACCCAATACAGAATAAGGGAACAGAAATACTGCACCTCAATTACACACAGACCCTTACCCAATACAGAATAAGGGAACAGAAATACTGCACCTCAGTTACACAGACAGACCCTTACCCAATACAGAATAAGGGAACAGAAATACTGCACCTCAGTCACACAGACCCTTACCCAATACAGAATAAGGGAAGAAGAAATACTGCACCTCAATTACACAGACAGAACACAGACAGACCCTTACCCAATACAGAATAAGGGAAGCAGAAATATTGCACCTCAGTTATACAGTCAGACCCTTACCCAATACAGAATAAGGGAAGCAGAAATACTGCACCTCAGAAAAGCTAAGGGATTAGTTTTAAAGGGTCGGGGTGGGTTTAGGGGTTATTTTTGTGTGCCATTTTTCCCGCCCTCCCCCAAAATGATAAGAGAACCCCCAAGATCAATATCGTGGGGTTTTCCTATCATTTTGGGGGAGCCCCCAATTTCTGACGATTTTGAAAATATCGACGATATTTTCAATCGTCCGAAGCCCGATTCACATCCCTAATGACAGCTGAGCTAACCCTTCCCTCCTGGGCATTTGGCCTGGGAGATGCATCCTTGGTGCAAGTTGACAGTGCACCACCTGGAGAGCAGGTCCTTCCTATAGAATCACTTCCTGCTATATCAGGGTGATATTCTCCGACCAGGAGACCTTTCTCCTCCAAAGCAGCATCAGGGCTGTCAGACTGGAGTTGGGACTTGGCTACTATGTCTCATCTCTAAACTTCTCTGTCTGCCACTCTAGCCTCCAGTGATTGGACTTGTTCTCTGAGAGACAGGAGCTCTTTGCACTGGGTGCACACATACAATCTCTCACCAGTGGGACATTCAATGCAGATGACTGGAAGGCCCCCCTCTTGCTGCTGAACTGCTGCTTTTATCTTAATGTTGTTGAGTTCCAGTTAAGTTGAGGTGGCTAAGGAACTAGGAATGTGTAAATTGGAGTCCTTTAAATTTATTGGTACATTCACTATCAATCTGATAGTGACTTACAAGGGGATAATTAAACTCTTGATAAGGCCAGGGCAATCCTGTGTTTCTGATAAAATCCTGATTGATTTTTAATGTGATTTGCTATAAATCAAAGGATGAGCTAGGGATGGGTGAGAGTGTGGTGGGAGGAGATCCATCTTCCAACAGAGAGTTGAATAATTTAAGTAAAAGCCATACAAATGTATCCCCAAATCTGTTTTGGAACTTGCCTGAAAAGCAATCTAGATCAAGGGACTTATTTTGTTTAAGTCTCTGAATCGCCTGTAATATCTCAGATTCAGAAATCTCTTTATTCATCCTAAGTTGTGTATCATGAGAAATTAGCGGAAGTGTAACCCTTTTTAAATATTTATCACTACGATCATCTTTAATGGAGACCTCAGTCCTGGTAGAACTGGGTGAACCAATCTCTGGTCTTGTTATTCTCAAACAAGGAAGTTCCTGCTGTATCCTGAATACATATAATGTAATTCTGAGCTTGTTTAGCTCTTAATTTCAAAGCTATAAGTTGACTTGCCTTATTGCTGTACTCAAAATAGGACTGCCTAACCGGATCATGTTTATACATAATATCATCCAGATAGCGTGATTTAAACTTACATCTCTCAGCCTCCAGT
Organism: Rhinatrema bivittatum; assembly: GCF_901001135.1. NCBI lineage: Eukaryota > Metazoa > Chordata > Amphibia > Gymnophiona > Rhinatrematidae > Rhinatrema > Rhinatrema bivittatum. Next base: position 6,476,068 of record NC_042622.1, read on the forward strand.
TTTCTCAAAATAGAAGGATCATTTCTCTTTTTATGTAACTCTTCTAATGAATGGATATACTTCTGTGAATTAGACCAAAATTCCTTCTTTCACTTTCTTCTTTAGCCAGCCACGCTATCAGTTTACCACTAATGACTGCTTTGAAGCCATCCCACAACATCTGGGGATGATGTTATCTTGATTATTATTCAGAAAATAATAATGGAGATCATTCTCCAGGGAACAACACACCTCTTCATCATCCACCCTCCAAAACCGTCTGCAAAAGCAATCAATCCAAATGTCAGCACGCACTATCCCTGAGATGAAAGATTTATCAATCAGAAACAATTCAGTTCTTGAAAACATCCTGTAAAGTTACAGAAAAAGAATGTAATCATGAGCAGGCAAATGAAGCACTCTGCAGGTAACTCCTGGTCCAAAGCAGAAACGTAAGGTTCGACTTTCTCTTGATGTGATCTTGAGGCCAGACCCAGACCTGTAAAATTATCTAAAGAGTTAAAATCTCACCCCCTACTATCACATGACCCTCCAAGCAGTCACCCAATGCATTCAGTAATAAAGCATAAAGCATACATTCATACAAATAAGTTTATATCTACCTTCCACGTCTCTCCAGTCTTCAAATACTTCAACAATTAGATCCTCACCTCTCCATATTTATTCTTCTGTAAGCAAAAATACATACAAGAAAAACTCTATCATGCATTAAATGTTCTTTTTTCTTTAAAATGGGTTCCTAGACTCAAAATTACAGAGGCTCTCAAACCTGTAACTTCTTTATAGAGAAACTGCCTTTTCCTTGAAGAGTTAACATTCAAAGGGAGCCTCCTGAAAGGAGCCATTATCAATCAATCGATCAATAAAACACTAAAATCTAACCCAAGGGAAGGGATGCAAAGGAACTCTAGCAGACAGTCCCACACTTTCATAATACAAAGCCCTACCCTCCCAAAACAAAGTCCAGGACAAATCCAACTCCCGGGAAGGAATGACACAGCCCACCAATGACAGAGCCCTGCAAATAGAAGAGAGAACAAATAAACCAATGCACGCTCTCCCTTAGTCAAGTTAGCTGAAGCACTCCAGCAGCTTGGGATAAACTCCACTGCCCCCAACCAGTCTTCAATTAAGCAAAAGTTAGGGAAATGCATAAAAAAAAACAAAAGCCAAACTATTTTATTTATGAAATGTATACCCCGCTGATCCACAGAGCTCAGCGGGTTGCAATAAACACTCACAATAAACATATAAACCAAGACACCTTTACATTAAACACATTTCTAAATAAAACAGACCATAACAAGAAAAGTTATAAGTAGCCTTTCATCAACCTGATATATCACAGAGCCCAAGGATGGCAGAGGCTGAATGGGAGAGCGAGGCTGGACAGCTGGGTTTTCAGAAGTTTTCTAAAGCACAGGAGGTCCTTCTCCGTCTTCAGGAATGCAGGGAGTTCATTCCACAACTGGACACTTGCAATTTTTTGGCGCCCATTCCCGTGTGCATACACCGATTGTTGGAAGTGCAATGTTTTGAACAGACAACCAAGATCCGCACACAGCTAATACTGAGACTCTATTGTAGTATTCAAATTACAGGTTTCCTTGTCTCATCAGTACGATTCATTGCTAATAAATGTATTTATATTCACACTATTAACATATTGGTTGCACATATAAATAATCATTTTTTACAAATAAGCATTAACTCAGTCTTCTTTACAATTATTATAGATAGTATTTGTGATCAGTTTTCATTCGATTCCCGTTCGGTGCCTTTTCAGTTTCATAAGGCTCTTCCGGTGCGTCCCCATCTCTCATTGTGAATGAAACACCTTTGTATATACAAATAAAAGAAAGTGTGGAGGAAACATTGTGTTATTCTCTTTTTATTTATAACTGTGTTTTATTTGTCCTTTATTGCGTTTGCTCAATCAGTAGTGTGAGCCGGTTGTGACACTCATACCCACTGTCATATAAATATCGTCATTTTAGATTATAAAATAAAACACCTTGGGGGTCATTTATCAGCATTTGTGCATGCTAAGCACTATAACGCAGGATGCGATGCTCATTTTTAAAAGGGGAGGAACTGGTAATTTTGGAGAGAGAGAGAGAGAGACTATTTGGCCCTTATAGTAGTTAGGTATTTATATATCCATAGGAGGCCCACTTAGTCACTCAAGGTGAGGTTTAGGTATTAGTGTAGGGGTTAGGGGCCACTTTTACATGCAGAGTGAGACGTACGAATAGAGCAGTGCTCTCTTGTGAAGATTTGATGACCTACGGAGTGAGGAAACTCACACAAAGATGAGATTTGTACAGTGATCTCTAAACCTAGTTGAGAGAACATTGCACAAATCTCATCTTTGTGTGAGTTTCCTCACTCCGTAGGTCATCAAATCTTCACTAGAGGGTGCTGTTTGTACGTCTCACTCTGAATGTCAAAGTGGCCCCTAACCCCTACACTACTACCTAAACCTCACCTCAAGTTATTAGGTGGGCCTCCTATAGAGGTATAAATACCTAACTACTAGACAGGCCTTATAGCTAGTCAGTCTCTCTCTCTCTCTCTCATTATGTTGATACAAGTATTCTTTAAATCATTTATATTAGTTTTTTTGCCGCAGCTCAAACACTGTAATATTCATAGAACACAAACATGATTTTTCAGTTTCTATAGAACACTAGTGGTACCCGGCCACGCGTTGCAGTGGCAGAGTCAGGTTCTTTTCCCTCCCTCCCCCTTCCTCTTGCTCATTTACCTCAGTCACTCATCCTCCTCCCCCTTGGTCACTCACCCCCCCTTCCCCCCCCCTTCCCTCCCCTGTCCCCACTCCAACTCTCTCCCCTCACACTCACCTCCCCCTCATTCTCCCTCCCCTCACACTCATCTCCCCCCTCATTCTCCCTCCCCTCACACTCACCTCCCCCCGCCTACTGCCTACCCAGCAGATCAGAAAACTTTTGTCTTTCTATTTCTGTGGGAACCCCCCCACCCCAAAAAAACCCAACCCAATCCCAACCCTTTAAATCAAATAATAACCCCCCCTCCTTCCCCCCCCCCCAAGACCTGGGAAATTAAAATTGTTGGTGCTACATGTGGTCTGTCCCTGGGCGTCTGTGAGCGTTATGTAGCCAAATAGGGGAGTGCCTAACTAAATTTGCACTCCCAAATTTGTTTTGTGGTCTGGGGAGGGCTATTTTGGTGTGTTCCCGAGATCGTGCAAGTTTAGTGTATGTATTTGTGTGTGAACCTCCCCCTTCCCCCAAAAAACAACCATATGAGAAACGTTCTCTTAAACTAACCACCCCACACTCTCCTGCCCCCCCTCCCCCAGCCCTGTGAAAAACAGTAGCCCCCCCTGCCCCCCCCCCTGAGTTGCCAAATGAATGAAACCTGCCCCCCCTTGTGAACCCTCCCCAAGATGTTTGCAATAAATTCATTACCACCCCCACCCTCCAAACCCCCCGAGACCTGATAAAAATGTCAGTCGGTGGAGCGGGCGTTCAGGAGCGGTCCGGGAGCGATGTATTGGCGTTGGTCCGTTGGCTGCGAGCACTGAAATGGGTTCCAACGGCCCTTTGCCCTTACTATGTCAGTGGGGTGGAGCAATGGCAGCGGTAGGTCCTCTGACATAGTAAGGGCAAAGGGCCACCAGCTGCCAGTCCTGAAAATGGTGCCGAGGGGCCCTCGCCCTTACTATGTCACATGGGCTACTGCCGCCATTGGTGTCCCCGAGTGACATAGTAAGGGAAAGGGCAGTCGGCGCCATGTTGAGTGCTGGCAGCCGACGGCCGTAGTGCAGGAGATGTGTCCTGGACCGGTCCTGGCCCCCCGCTGGAGCCTCCCGGACATCTGTCAGGTTTTGTGTGTGTTGTGAGGGCCTGGGAAGTAAATACATTTGGCATGTGTGTGGGGGGTGTGAGGAGGGTGGTGGGTGTATTTTATCTGTAAAGGAAATAGTTATCTTCCAGCGAAAAAAGTGCGCGAAAGTGTTAAAATGGAAGTGAAACGTGGACCTGGACTGGCGAAATGATTAGTGTAGCGTGTGTTAGTGTAAGGTGTAACAGATGGCGCTTATGTCCAGCAGATGTCGTTGTTTTCTGGAAAAAATCTTTAAACCTATTTTACCTGTCACAGGTGTGACTTATCTGTAATGTAAGTACAGAAGAACCTTCCTGTATGCGAAATGAAGGTTGTGTCCAAATTTGAAAGCAATCGGTTCAGTGGTTTCTGAGATTAGCAATTTTGTCCAAACTATTTAACATTTTTATTTATATAGATAAGTAAGACTTTCTAGATAAAACCAGCCGTATTTATTTGGAATATGGTGATGCATGAAGACAACTATTTTATTATGTCTATATTTGCTTATTTATTTAGTTTTCTGATAGTACCATCGATCGTAAAAAATACTGGTTTAGTTACACCACCACTCATGTTGAATTACATCAGCTTAGATATTAAAATTTCCCTTTTTATACTACTATTTTTCCAACTATATCTCACACTTCCATTGCAACACTTAATAACAATTTTTTGTTGCTGTTGTTGCAAACATACAAAATTGTATATATACAAATTTTTACCTTCATTTGTTAAACTGTTTTATAAAACACTCTTTTAATATTGAAGATGGACATCTATGTTTTAAGTATTTTTGTTTGTATCTGTGTCTTTTTTATTAATTATCATCTTTATCATAATTATTTTCATTATTATAGTTTTTATTATTGATTTTATTATATTTATTATTTAATTGTTATATGCATTTTTATTGTCATTGTCATTTTGAATCTTTCACTTTATTTATTTGTTTGTTTTTCTATACCAATGTTCAACTAGTTTAATCACACCGATTTACAGCTTAACAATGGAATCTATTGTAATAGATTTTGTATTTTACATTGAGACATTGTAACATGATTAGCTTTGTAACATGGAAAAACTTTGTACCATGAGTAACTATGTAACAAGAGTAACTTTTAAAAGGGGTAATTTTGTAACAAAAGTACTTTGTAGCAAGGGTAACTTTGTAATAGGAGTGGCTTTGTGGTAAGAGTACCCACTTGGACTGCGGAGAGATTTAAAAAGCATTATGTCTTGGAGTGGAAGTGATGCAGTCATTAAAGTTTTGTATCTATGCCGTAACATAATTTGAAAAGTTGGCGATATAATTAAGGCGGGAGTGGTGAAGACTTATGTTATTTATTTATTTATTGTTATTTATTTATTTTTTATTTATTTATTTGTTATTATTATTATTTGTTATTTATTTGTTATTATTATTATATTATATATTATTATATTATTATATATTATTATATTATATTATATAATATATATTATTATATTATATATTATATATTATATTATTATATTATATATATTATATTATATTATTATTTGTTATTATATTTGTTATTATTTGTTATTATTATTATTTGTTATTTATTTATTGTTATTTATTATTGTTTATTTATTGTTATTTATTTGTTCTTATGTAGTTCGTCACTGGCATAGTGAAGTTATCACAGCTGTAGTGGGACCAGTATAAATTAGTTACAGATGTGGGGAGATAACTTCATTCGCATTGGGTTGACCAAGATGGGATTCTGCTGTGGAGAGGGGGAGGGGAGAAGTGTGTGTTGATTGAGGGGGGGGGGCTCATCTTAGTGTGGTTGGTGGTGAGTGATCTGTCGGTGTGGGATATGCTATTTTGAAAAGCCAAGTTTTAAGGTTCTTTTTGAATGAGTGGGTTGTGGGGTCGAGTCTGAGTTGAGGTAGAAGACTGTTCAAGAGTGTTGGACCTGCAACTGATAGGGATCGCTCCCTTGTTGAAGTTAGGTGGGCTATTTTTGGTGGTGGGATTGAAATGAGTCCAGTGTTGGTGGAGCGGAGGGTTCTCTGAGCAGTTTGGAAGTGGAGGGCAGGGCTCAGCCAGTCAAATTTTTCAGTGTATAGTGTTTTGTGGATGAGTGTTAAGACTTTGTATTGAATCCTGTGTGGGATGGGTAGCCAATGTAGGTTTTTGAGGATTGGTGAGATGTGCTGTTTGAGATTGATCTTGTCGCTGCGTTTTGTAGTAGTTGTAGTGGTCTTAGAGAGTTGGATGGGAGGCCCAGGAGTAGGGTGTTGCAATAGTCGAGTTTGGAAAATATTAGGGCTTGAAGTATTGTTCTGTAGTCGTGGATATAGAGTAGTGGTTTGATTTTTTTGAGCATCTGGAGCTTGAAGAATCCATCTTTTATTATTGATTTGATGTGATTCTTCATAAGAACATAGCCATACTGGGTCAGACCAAGGGTCCATCAAGCCCAGCATCCTGTTTCCAACAGAGGCCAATCCAGGCCATAAGAACCTGGCAAGTACCCAAAAACTAAGTCTATTCCATGTTACCGTTGCTAGTAAAGTTGAGTTCATTGTCGATGAGCACGCTGAGATCTCTGACTGTGGAGGTTGTTTTACTTTTTGAGGTAGGTGATGGAGCGTTGTTTTTGAGAGTTGAGATGGTCTTGTTGTTTATGTACAGTATTTCTGTTTTGTTGTGGTTGAGGTTGAGGGACATTTGTGATAGAAGGTGAGTAATCTTTTGGAGGTGGTTGTCCCAGGATTTTAGTGGTTTGTGATGCTTTCTTTTATGGGGAGTAGGATCTGAACATCGTCAGTGTATAAGAAGTATGTTAGATTTAGTCCTGCTAGGAGCGTACATATGTTTTTATATGACTTTTTTAGTCGCTGATGCAGCCCCTTTGGACTGGGTGAAACTTGGCCTGAGTCAGGCAGATACTGTTTTATGCTGTTTAGTTTTAAGCTGAACAAAGTATCCCTATAATTAAGGAGAATTGGTCTATCCTTCATTTTGTTTGCTCACTCGCAATCCTGGGACTAGGCAAGACGTATCTTTTTTAAAGTGGGGATATCAAGTAAGCCCTTTGATACTGAACATAAGAAACGAGTTGGACAGTACATGAGAGGCTTGGGTAGATTATTGGGACCAAGGCTGATAATTGATTTGAAAATTAATGTAAGAATTTTAAATCTTATATGCCAAAATATAGGAAGCCAGTGAAGTCGGGCTACAATCAGAGAAATATGAGCATTGCAGAGCCCAAATGAGCTGCAGAGTTTTGGGTAGCTTGTAAAGCTGTCAGAGTTGAGTCAGTTCTCAATGAGCATCAGATGCCATCTTCACAGTTCAGATACCGCCTGCAGTCTGATCCAAGTGAACCACAGACCAGAACCAAGGAGGTTTCCCAATCCATTCAGAATCTGAAATCCTGAGGTAAGGGAGAGCCTCTGAATTCCTCCTTTAGTCACTCGTTCCTCTGGTAGAGGCCTGACAGAACAATGGACAGCTGACGCCATAGACCAGCCACCAGTATCACAACCACAGCATCTGCAACGCATTTCTCTCATATTGAAAGTAACCACCGATAGTGAATATTCTCCTTTTTAAGAAAGTCAGTTATTTCCTTAAGCTCTTTTCCCATCCAAGTACTAACCAGGCCCAACCCTTCATCTGTTCAACATAATGAGGAAGAGATCGTGGTAGACCTCAGTGATACGACCTTCTCATTTTAGCGAGTACAGGGAGCGAGCGCCAGTCATAAGAGATTCTTTCATGAAAGCAGGCCACGATGTCTCTGGGCAAATTCTTCCTCTAGGGAGTCCACTCTGCAATCCTCACCGGATAAATCTTGCTCATCTCAGCTATTCAGCAAGCATGGTTGAGGGGACAGAGTGATGTGGGCCCCGCAATAGCCACCAAAATCTCTCAGAGATCAACCCAAAATTCCTCACTTCTCTGCAACCTCACCACACATGTAACTGCCCTGTTCATTACCATGCCAAAAGCACATGGGCTCCAATTGCTAAATCTAGAGAAATCTAGAGAATAACAGTACCTGGGGTGCAGCTCCTGGATTTATTACAAATAGGTAGAAACAGAGGGGCAGATCACTTACCAGTCAGTATCATCTACTCTAAAACATTTCTGCATGGGGGTAACTTGCACAAAGCAGTAGTTACTATCTTTAACAGAAGGCATGGGGGTAACCAGCATGGAGTGGCAGTTACTACCCTTAACAGAAACATGAGGGTAACCTGCACGGAGCGGCAGTTACTACCCTTAACAGAAGGCATGGGGGTAACCTGCATGGAGTGGCAGTTACTGCCCTTAACAGAAACATGGGGATAACCTGCACGGAGTGGCAGTTACTATCCTTAACAGAAAGCATGGGGGTTACCTGCATGGAGCGGCAGTTATTACCCTTAACAGAATACATAGGGGTAATCTGCTTGGAGCATCAGTTACTACAGAAACATGGGGGTAACCTGCACGGAGCAGCAGTTACTACCATTAACAGAAGGCATGGGGTAACCTGCTTGGAGCAGCAGTTACTACCCTTAACAGAAACATGGGGGTAACCTGCATGGAGCGGCAGTTACTACCCTTAACAGAAGGCATGGGGTAACCTGCACGGAGCGGCAGTTACTGCCCTTAACAGAAGGCATGGGGGTAACCTGCATGGAGCGGCAGTTACTACCCTTAACAGAAGGCATGGGGTAACCTGCATGGAGCGGCAGTTACTACCCTTAACAGAAGGCATGGGGTAACCTGCATGGAGCGGCAGTTACTACCCTTAACAGAAGGCATGGGGGTAACCTGCATGGAGCAGCAGTTACTACCCTTAACAGAAGGCATGGGGTAACCTGCATGGAGCGGCAGTTACTGCCCTTAACAGAAGGCATGGGGGTAACCTGCACGGAGCGACAGTTACTACCCTTAACAGAAGGCATGGGGGTAACCTACATGAGTGGCAGTTACTACCCTTAACAGAAGGCATGGGGTAACCTGCATGGAGCGGCAGTTACTACCCTTAACAGAAACATGGGGGTAACCTGCACGGAGTGGCAGTTACTATCCTTAACAGAAGACATGGGGGTAACCTGCATGGAGCGGCAGTTACTACTTTTAACAGAAGGCATGGGGTAACCTGCATGGAGCGGCAGTTACTACCCCTAACAGAAACATGGGGGTAACCTGCACGGAGTGGCAGTTACTATCCTTAACAGAAGGCATGGGGGTTACCTGCATGGAGCGGCAGTTATTACCCTTAACAGAATACATAGGGGTAATCTGCTTGGAGCATCAGTTACTACAGAAACATGGGGGTAACCTGCACGGAGCAGCAGTTACTACCATTAACAGAAGGCGTGGGGGTAACCTACACAGAGCAGCAGTTACTAGAACATAAGAACATAAGAACTTGCCATGCTGAGTCAGACCAAGTGTCCATCAAGCCCAGCATCCTGTTTCCAACGGAGGCCAAACCCGGCCACAAGAACTTGGCAATTACCCAAACACCAAGAAGATCCCATGCTAGTGATGCAATTAATAGCAGTGGCTATTCCCTAAGTAAACTTGATTAATAGCCGTTAATGGACTTCTCCTCCAAGAACTTATACAATCCTTTTATAAACCCAGCTACACTAACTGCACTAACCACATCCTCTGGCAACAAATTCCAGAGCTTAATTGTGCGTTGAGTGAAAAAGAAATTTCTCCGATTAGTTTTAAATGTGCTACTTGCTAACTTCATGGAATGCCCCCTAGTCCTTCTATTATTCGAAAGTGTAAATAACTGATTCACATTACCCGTTCTAGATCTCTTATGATTTTAAACACCTCTATCATATCCCCCCTCAGTCATCTCTTCTCCAAGCTGAACAGCCCTAACCTCTTTAGTCTTTCCTCATAGGGAAGCTGTTCCATCCCCTTTATCATTTTGGTAGCCCTTCTCTGTACCTTCTCCATCACAATTATATCTTTTTTGAGATGCGGCGACCAGAATTGTACACAGTATTCAAGGTGCGGTCTCACCATGGAGCGATACAGAGGCATTATGACATTTTCTGTTTTATTCACCATTCCCTTTCTCATAATTCCTAACATTGTTTGCTTTTTTGACTGCCGCAGCACACTGAGCCGACGATTTCAATGTGTTATCCACTATGACGCCTAGATCTCTTTCTTGGGTTGTAGCACCTAATATGGAACCTAACATTGTGTAATTATAGCATGGGTTATTTTTCCCTATATGCATCACCTTGCACTTGTCCACATTAAATTTCATCTGCCATTTGGATGCCCAATTTTCCAGTCTCACAAGGTCTTCCTGTAATGTATCACAATCTGCTTGTGATTTAACTACTCTGAATAATTTTGTATCATCTGCAGATTTGATAACCTCACTCATTGTATTCCTTTCCAGAAAAGTAAGGGTCCCAATACAGATCCCTGAGGCACTCCACTGCCCACTCCCTTCCACTGAGAAAATTGACCATTTAGTCCTACTCTCTGTTTCCTGTCTTTTAACCAGTTTGTAATCCATGAAAGGACATCGCCTCCTATCCCATGACTTTTTACTTTTCCTAGAAACCTCTCATGAGGAACTTTGTCAAAAGCCTTCTGAAAATCCAAATACCCTACATCTACCGGTTCACCTTTATCCACATGTTTATTAACCCCTTCAAAAGTGTTTTGATGTGGCAGATTTGTCTCTGGGGGCAAACTGTATGCTTGGCAGCCTGTGATAGCTTTTATTGGAGCTAAGTAAATATTATCCAAAAATACTGTACGTGAGTTATTGAGAAAGTCTAGGACCCATCTTTCGATGTGAATGTCTCTGATGTGACATCTGAAGAAGGGACCTGTGTAGTTTTAAAAGCTTTTCTACAATAATTCTAGGAACATGTGTGGTAATACCCGTTCATTGAATTATTAATATCCTGCAGTTTTCTTATTTACAATTTGCTTACAACAGTACTGTACTTTGTGTGCTATTTAAACATCTAGTTGCAAACATAATATATTTTTGTTTAAATTTAAAATTATATTTGGGAGTCCCAAATACTTTAGGTACTCTACTGCCCCCTGCAGTGCCCCACGTCCCTGCCCCATCCCCCTCCTCTCCCTTTGCTCTCCCTGCTCCCACTCCACCTCTTGTTGCACTCTCCTTCCTGCCCCCACCCCTAACCACCTCCCACAAGAAAAATGACAAGCTCAGAGGCCCCAAGGTAATACTGTATTTTGTGGGTGCATTTTCCTTGTGATGACTGTTATGTAACAGAACAGCCCTCAACCCCCACAAGAATGATGACTGGGGCTCGGTTTGGTCTAAGAGGAAAAGCATGTCTGTTAATAGTGCTCCAGGGTTGCATTGCATGCAGTCTGGCTTCTTGAGGTTAACATCTAGTCTTTGTTTGCATATTTCTGTTTTTAACTTGTGATCCCTTGTTTTGTATTTGTTGAGGGTCATTGTGCATGTGTGACTAAGGTGAGGGATTCTGCCAGCAGATCTGCTGCAGTCTTGTTCATTGTGTTCTCCCAACAGGAGGTGTATTGTTGTTCTAGGGCCTGGTGTAACATTTGCAGAGCTGCTTTTGGAGTCCTGTGGGTCAGTGCTGCTGTAGTATGGCAGGCTTGCTACACGTGTGCCAAATGTTTTTCCAGGATTTTATAGTATTTCATAATGCGCCTGGAAGTGGAGGAAATGTGGGTTTCCATTGCTGAGATGACACCAGAATGTTTTATATGATGAGGTGTTGGGGGAAATATCCTGCTCTGCCCCCATTGTTAGAGGGCTCTGTGTGTGCTGGGGGTGGGTGGGGGGGGGGTCTGTGATCACTGACATTCCTATTAGTAATGCTATTTTAGTCTGGTTTTCTAGCAGCAAGCATTTAATTGGTCTGGGAATGAATAATTATACTCTGTGATCTATGCAAAGAATGACATTAAAGTAAAAAGCTGGCAGTGAGACTGTGGGCAGAGCTGGGGTGCAGGTGCCCCTGAACAGCACTCAAGTTGTTTGTTTGCACCATGTGGAATCATTTCCTGATGAAACTTCAAACTGCAGAAGGGATGGCCCTCGCTCCACTTGCAGTTTGTCTGCTTCTCTGCATCTCCAGGATACCCCTTTTTTCAAACCAATAAGGTTAGAGCCCTTCCATCGTCTTTTATTCGGAGCTTGGTTACCTCTGGAAATGACTTCCCGTGCAAGATTTGTGGAATTCTTAAAGGGACCTCACGTCTATTAGTGTGGAATTCACAGCCAGGATTACAGCAGGAGAAGTATTACTATGGGATAAGATCCAAACACACACACACACACACACTTTGTGATGGTACAAGCCCCACAGACCTACTGAAGTGCCGGGATGAGCCTCATCAAAGCCTGGGTAATCCCCTAACTGAATGTCATCAGTACATGGGCACTGGACACCTCCCTAGAGAGACAGAGACAAAGAAAGAAGCCGCTCCTGGAAATGTGAGAGAGTAGGTGAGAAGCCAAGGAGAGCGCAGTATCCCTTGTCCCTGCACAGCCAGGGACGACTCTCACAGCCGTGGGTTAGGAAAATGGATGCCCATAAATTCAGCAACCACTGCCGGCAAGACTATTTTGGTTTTCATGTTGCTGCTTTCTGTGGCTCCTCCTACTTACTATCATGACAATATTAATTTGGAGGAACCATCACAAAAGCAGTATTTATTGCTTTTCTGTTCTGGGCTTGAGCTGCTTCAAGACACTGCCAGCTCCGGGGTTGGCATTTATTTTTTAGGTTGGGCGCATGGTGATTTTTTACAGAGGGGGTATTAGCCAATAGCCTCATCAACATGGCATGTGCATGTGATGATCGCTGTTAGCTACGCACTGGTTTGGACAGGTGTTTTGGATGCGCTGATCTCCTTATTGCCTCAGGGGTTAGGGATGTGCATCCAAAAAGTGTGTCCAACTGTGGGTTAACCTGGGCATGGTATTGCACATGGGAAGAAGTGCCATGCTGGCTTACACAAAGGGCCATCAAGCCCAGCATTTTGTAAACTCCTATCCTGCCCCTCTCAGCCGTCTCCTCTCATCACAGGGGAGATGTTCCTTCCCCTTTAGCATTTTGTCACCTCCTCTGCTCCTTTTCTAGTTCTGCTCTGTCTTTCTTGAGATGGGAGACCAGAACTGCACACAATACTGAAGGTGCAGTCACACCATGGCTTGATGCAGATGCAATATATTCTCCATTCCTTTTCACATCGTTCCTAACATTCAATTTGCTTTCTTTCACCACCACCACACACTCAACTCCAGGAAGAAAATTTTAGGCCAGTCCTGGATTTCTGCTACCCCCCATCCTGTACCTGATACTGGGGGGAGTGAGAGGAGCTGGCAGCTCCGCCTCTTCTAACATCAATAAGAGACGTGAGTGCAGACAAGTTCCAATTAATCTGTCCATGTTCCCCATGTGCGAGGCCACATCAGCAGTGGTCAATGACTTTCCAAAGCTGGCGATGACTGTACCTATGGAGGGCTGCTCACTTCGCCCACTGTCACCAGAAAAGGACGAGGAGGAACTTGGAAGAGAGAAGTGGCAGAAAGCAGAACTAAAAACTCGAGTGTTGTGAGTGCGAGCTGAGCGCCTGAGACAGGCACAGTTCCTAAGTATAATGTTCACGTGCTGCTCATGCTGTAAACCACTTCTTTCTTAGCAACTGGAGAGGAAGGAGGGTGGCGGAATCATCTGTGCATGGATTTCATGTCCTTTTGCTCACTTCACATTTTTCCTCCAAAAACAGGACTGAGGGAATGAAAATTGATGGAAATTTGAGGCTTGAAAATGGCATCAGTTACACTTTAAATACAGTTCCCCATCAGGCGAGACAGACCCTTCTGCTGCTTGCCCCATACCACCCTTTCTGCCTGCCTTTGTTGACAGACCCTTTCAACTAATTTCAGATTAAAATTCATTTTTGACAATAGTGACCAAGTAAAAAAAAAAAAAAAATTAGTAAATGCTTCATACTCTAAAGTTTCCTTCTGCAGAAGCCAATTTGCAATTCTTAGAACTATAAACACAGGGAGCAGGCAGATCAGTTACAATCACCCCAACAAGGTGGAAAGGCAGAGAGCCAGTTCCATTCCCCTAAGTGTAACCAAGTTACAAGAATATGTTTAACAGCAGTTATTCACACCTAAAGGAAAGTTTTACCAATTGTTTAGGGGAATGGTTTCTATTTCATTTCCTGTAGTCTCTAGGGCGGCTTATGTTAGAACTCCAGGAAACCCAATCAGTCGACAGAAAATTTCCTTCTGAAAAATGTTCAACTTCATAGACCAGACCCTGAGCAGCTAATACTACTCATGGAGTTTTTTTTCCCAAAGGCTGTGTCTGAAGGTCTAAAAAATGCAGATCCCCGGCCTTCTGCTGGAGCTCCCCAGACTGCATTGTCAGCTCTACTGAGGCAAACATCAGGACCCAATATACGATACTGCATGGATCCACTGCTTTCAAAATCTGATCCGCATCTTGGGGCCTGCTGGAACCAGAAGAAAAGAACTTACATTGAAACATAGCAATAACGTCCAGCCAGTCTGCACAGCAAGCTTCCCAAGGCACCGTGCAGGTTACCCCCAAACGTCAGTTTTGGGTGACGTGCTTTCCTGGGTTCTTTCCTTAATTTTGGTGCATCAGTACACCAGACTAAAAAGATGTCATGGCGCATGTTGGTTATCTCTGAATTCAAATTCCTCTTCCCTTCCACCCCCACCTTCCTCCTTCAAAGCACAGAGCGATGGTGCAGTTGCATCAAAACTATTCCTAGGAGAGCTCCCTGCTTGCTGGAGGGAGGAGCTGCCAAGGCACTGGACTCCTCAAAGTGGAATGGCTTGAGAAAAATATTTTTCTTTTCTGTGAAAGAACTAAGCTAGACCTAGAATAATGCACTTAAAAGGAGGCCCAGGGCTTAGCTGTAGTGTTGTGACATAACAGAAGGGGTACCAATAATACCAAAATCTGAATTAGGGTGGAGAGCCAGGAAAGTGTGGAAAAACACCAGGAGGGATCTAGCGAAGCTTGAGGAATGGTCTAAGGGCTGGCAGCTAAGCTTTACTGCTACAAAATGCAGAGCAATGAATTTAGGGTGCAAAAACCCACGGGAAAGGGGCAGTATTGGAGGGGAAATTCTTCTAAGCACAAAGGAAGAGCAGGATCTGGGCGTGATCACATCTGATGATCTTAAGGAGGCCAAACAGGTGGATAAAGCGATAGTAAAAGCCAGGAGGATGCTTGGCCACACAGGGAGAGGAAAGGTCTGCAGAATAAGGGAGGTGATATTGCCCCTGTGTAGTCCCTGGTGAGACCTCACTGGGATACTGAGTACAGTTCTGGAGGCCTCACCGTCAAAAGGATAGAAACAGGATGGAGTCGCTCCAGAGGGAGCTACTAACATTATCTTTGTTCTGAAGCACATGGGGATAGACTGAAAGATCTGAATGTGTACACCCTAGAGCAGTGGTTCTCAACCGGTGTGTCGCCACACTTCCCGGTCCCCCGCTGACCCAGCTGCTCCCCGGTTCTCCTCCGCCCAGGCTTAAAATGCTGATAGCCCGAGCGGAACGCAGGAGGACAGTTGGAGTCAGTGGCACTGGCACGCTTTCTTCTTCCTGCCCCCCACGGCCCAGAAGAGGACGTGGTGAGCAGCGGGTGCATGGGCGGGATGAAGAGACCATGCTAATGCAGGCAGCGGCGGCCCAAAGAAGAGAAGAGAGGCACAGCCTGAGGAATGAGCAGCGCGGCTCGGAGTAAAACGAGGAACATCATCAACTCTCGCAGCCAATGGGAACTCCTTTCTGTGTGAGGGCCGAAAATGAAGGAGGCGGCTGCTGCTGCCTTTAGGGTTGGGAGGAGGCGGCTGCTGCCGCTAGTCCGGGGGAGGGGGGGGAGAGTGAGTAAATGAGCAAGCATGTGTGTTTGAGGTGGTGTGTGTGTGTGTGTGAGACAGCATGTACGTGAATGACTCAGAGCCTGTATATGTGAAAGAGAGAACGTGTGTGATTGAGAGCCTGCCTGTAAGTGTATGATTGGGAACCTGTATAAGTTTGTGATTGAAAACCTGTTTGTGTGAAAGAGTATGTTTGTGTGATTGAGATCCTTTGGGTGTGAGAGAGATCATGTATATGCATGATTAAGAGCCTGTGTATACAAGTAAGAGAGAGCATGTGTAATTGAGAGCTGGTTTAGGTGAGGAGCATGTGAGTATGTGATTGAGAGCCTGTGTGTAAATGAGAGAAACAGAGAGAGCATGTGTGTCTGTGTGTGATTGAGAGCTGGTTTAGGCAAGGAGCATGTGAGTATGTGATTAAGAGCCTCTGTGTAAATGAAAGAGAGAGTATGTGTGTCTGTGTGTGATTGAGAGCTGGTTTAGGTGAGGGAGCATGTGAGTATGTGATTAAGAGCCTCTGTGTAAACGAAAGAGAGAGCACATGTGTGTGTGTGATTGAGAGCTGGTTTAGGTGAGGGAGAATGTGAGTGAGTGAGAGCCTGTGTAAATGAGAGAGCGCATGTGTGTAAGCATGTGAAAGAGTCTTTGTGTGAGAGAAAAAGACAGCATGTATGTGTGCGACTGAAAATCACATGTGTGTGTGTAAGCCTGAAAAGATAGACAGCATGTGTGTAAATGTGTAATTAAGAGCCTATATAAGTGAGAGAGAAAAAGCATGTGAATATGTGAGTGACTGAGAGCCAGTGAGAGAGAGAGAGAGAGAGAGGAGAAAGTTGCAAGCAAACCATCCCTCCTCCTGCTAATTCAAAACAATCTCAGGACACCTGGATATCAAACGTTCCCAGGTATGCAGACAAAAGTTTTTTTGTATCCTTATTATTTTTCATTATTGGGTGTTTGTGTCTGCTATTTTGAAATAGTTTATTGGTATCTAGAAATTTTGGATATGAGTTTTTAATTATTGGATATTCCATTCATCAGCTGTTTTGAAATAATCTGTTCTTTTTGTTAGTATGGTTTTACTGCTACTGATTTTATATTTCTTGATTTGTTTTATAAGGATGGGTGATGTTTCTTTTTTCCTTTATTACACTGCATACAGAGACTCTGGTTTGTTGCAGTTTCCAATTCAGTTTTTGTCTGCAGGCTTAGCAAAATTGCTTACCTTGTAATAGGTGTTATCCCAGGACAGCAGGATGTAGTCCTCACCTATGGGTGACGTCAGTAACGGAGCCCTAGTGCGGGAAAACTTCTGTCAAAGTTTCTAGAAACTTTTGACTGGCCTTGTGAGGCCACTGAGCATGCCCAGCATGCCATTATACTTTCTGCCACTGGGGTCTCCCTTCAGTCTGTTTTGTAGCAATGGCGTTAGCCTAAAATTAAAATAATAATAATGGAACGTATTAGACCCAACTCTGCGGGGTGGCAGGCAGGTTTCGTGCGGACTACATCCTGCTGTCCTGGGATAACACCTATTACAAGGTAAGCAATTTTGCTTTATCCCAGGACAAGCAGGATGCTAGTCCTCACATGTGGGTGATTAGCAAGCTAGCGGCTGAGTCATTTCGTAGTGAATCAACTGTGAAGTAATGTTGGTGTAAATGAATGTTGGTGTAAATGAAAATCCCAGCAGGTTGGTTGTGGAAGGAGTCGGGATTAAACTGGAAACAAGCTCTTTAAGACAGATTGTCCATAGGCTGCATCTTGTTGTCCTTCTTTATCCAAACAGTAATGAGCTGCAAAGGTGTGAAGGGAACTCCAGGTTCCTGCTTTACAGATGTCAAGGATTGGCACTGAACGATAGTGTGCTACTGAGGTTGACATTGCTCTTACTGAAGGCGCCTTTACTCGCCCTTGGAGAGGAAGGCCTGCTTTTTCATAGCAAAACTGTATGCAGTCTGCTAGCCAATTGGATATAGTATGTTTACCCACTGCTTTACCTGGTTTGTTTGGGGCATAAGAGACAAAAAGTTGAGTGGATTTCCTTAGGACCGCAGTGCGGTTCAGATAGAAAGATAATGCACATTTGCAGTCTAGAGTATGTAATGCCCTTTCACCTTGGTGAGAATGAGGCCTTGGAAAGAATGTGGGTAAAACTATGGATTGGTTTAAGTGGAATTCCGTGACTACCTTGGGCAGGAATTTAGGATGTATGCGGAGTACCACTCTGTCATTTAGAAACTTTGTAAAAGGTTCGTATGTGACAAGTGCCTGTAACTCACTAACTCTTCTAGCTGAGGTAATAGCTATGAGGAAGATAGTTTTCCATGTGAGAAATTTAAGATCACAGGTATCTATAGGTTTGAATGGAGAACGCATGAGTCTGGTCAATACCACGTTCAGGTCCCAATGTATGCTTGGGGGTCGAACTGGTGGTTTAATGTGTGTTAAACCTCTCATACACCGGCTAATGAGAGGTTGTGTGGAAATAGGAGCATCTCCAAGTTTATTATGGTAGGCTGAAATTGCGCTTAAGTGTACTCTCACAGATGAAGTCTGGAGACCAGAGTCTGAAAGATGACACAAATAGTCTAGTAGAGAAGGTATGGGGCAGGAGAAAGGATCAATCGCTCTTTGTCCACACCATAGAGTAAACCTTTTCCATTTTGAAGAATAGGTCCTTCGTGTGGAAGGTTTACATGAAGCAAGGAGTACCTGAGATACCTTGGATGAAAGATTGAGTGGTTGTAAAATTAAGCTTTCAACATCCATGCTGTCAGGGCAAGGGATTGAAGGTTGGGATGGCACAACCGACCCTGATCCTGAGTGATGAGAGTGGGAGCTACACCCAGGCGAACTGGATCCCTGATCAAGAGGTCTAGAAGTGTGGGAAACCATACTTGTCGAGGCCAGTACGGGGCTATGAGTATCATGGACCCCCTGTCCTGTTGTAGTTTTACCAGTGTTTTGGTTATGAGCGGTATCGGAGGATACGCGTATAGCAGGCCTGAGTTCCAAAGGTGAGCAAAGGCGTCCCCCTAGTTAAGCTGTTTCTTTGCTTGGACAGGGAGATTTTAATCTTGCTTTTAATTGTGTCCACACTGATCCTCAAATTCAGTTATGTTTAGACATATTATCTTCTTTGGGTTGATCTCAAGTTTTTCATTCACCTACACATCGTTTAGGCAACACTATTGATATGATTTTCATTCATAGAAATGCTAATTTCACTTTAACTAAACCTCCAGTTATTAAACCTGTGCCCTGGTCAGATCATTTTTTGATCTGCTTTTCATTACATGGCTTGATGGATCACATTAGTAGAGGAGAAGCTAGTAAAGGTTTTGAAAAAAGATCAGTTTTAGATACTGGTAAACTGAAGGAAGTCTTTGTCATGTTTCCAGAGATGGTTGAACATGAGGATTTTAATTCTTATTTTGATAAGTGGATTTCACATCTTAGTTTTTCTATTGATGATTTAGCTCCTGTGAAGTATTATCCTTTTTCTGATCAGTGTAAAAGAGCTTATCGCCCTTGGAATAACGCACAATTGATATCATCTCGACAGCAATTAAGAAAAAATGAACGTAAATGGTTGAAATGCTCTTCGTATGAAAATGCGAAATTGTATAGATCCTCTCTGTTAAAATACCAACGTGAAACATTGACAGCTAAGAAGGAGTATTTTTCTAAAAAAATACACGCGATCGGTGATAACTCTAGAGAATTATTTTCATTTGTACATAGATTAACAGAAAAGAAACAGGTTAATAACATGGTCCTTTCTACACTCTCAGCTGATTCATTTGTCAGACATTTTTCAACTAAGTTGGATAAAGTTCTTTCCATTTTTAAGGACGTAGGACCCTGGTATTTGAATACGTTTTCTAGTTCCTTGTCATCTAATATTATGCCATCTAGTCCTTCTTTTTCATGGACAGAATTTGACTCAGTAGCTTCCACAGAATTGGCCAATTTAATCGCAAATTTGAATAATACCATGTGCCCCATTTTAAATATCTCTACAGTTACGTTCAGAGGTATTTTTGATGTTTTGAAAACTTCTATTACTTATGTTGTAAATGGTTCACTTAAATCAGGTATAATGCCTTCTTCTTTGAAATCTGCAGTCGTGAAACCTTTGCTGAAAAAACCTTCCTTAGAAGTCAGCGATTTAGCCAATTATAGGCCCATCTCTTCACTTCCACTTCTCTCTAAAGTTATTGAAGGAATTGTTTTAAAACAGTTCACAAACTTTGTAGAGAAGCATGAGATTTTGAGTCCACATCAATTTGGCTTCCGTCGTGGTTTAAGCACAGAACTACTTTTGATTTCTTTAATTGATTCCATCAAACGAAGTTTAGATAGTGGACAACAGTTCATTTTGGTTTCATTGGATATAACGCCTGCCTTCGATTCGATTGACCACCAAATTTTGCTATTCCGGCTTCGTGAGTGCGGAATTGCTGGGTCAGTCTTGGCATGGTTTGAGAGTTATTTGTTCAATCGCTCCCAAATCATTAAATTTAATAATTCTTCCTCTGAGTTATAACAGGTAACAACTGGGGTTCCACAGGGCTCTGCCCTTTCGGCTATGCTGTTCAATGTTTATCTAGCTCCTATTGCTAAACTCTTAGCCATCATTACTGACGGGTATAAAATCTATGCGGACGATATTCAATTTTACATAAAAGTTCAGAAGTCTTGGCCTGAAACAGTTGAGCTACTTTTTCTATGTATGAAATCCATTACTCGTTGGTTAAAACATAACAAGCTTCTTTTGAACACCAGTAAAACATCTATGCTGTTGATTCATCGTCCTCATTCTCAACCTGTTTCCGATACTATATCATTTGAGAATTTTTCTTTTCCTCTTTCCAAGCCGATTAAGAGTTTGGGTTTTTTGATAGACTCTACTCTGTCATTCAAAGCACAGATCAGGTCTGTAATTAAAATAGGTTTTTTTTAAGCTGAGACTTTTAGCTGGATTACGACATTTATTGTACAAATCTAATTTTTTGATGGTCGTACGGGCCATCATCTTTCCTCACATTGATTACTGCAATAGTCTTTATATTGCTTTACCTAAAAATTCAACTCGTTCTCTTCAACTTTTGATGAATTCAGCAGCTAGGTTAGTGTCATCTTCCAAGCGTTTTGATCGAATTACTCCAATTCTATGCAGACTTCATTGGCTCCCTATGTCGGAACATATAATTTTCAAGATAGGAATGATAGTTTTTAAATTACGCGCGTCTTCTTCTGATTTTTGGTTTAATGCTTTACTTCGGATCCATAAGCCAGCCAGAGCACTTAGGTCTTCACAACTAAATTTACTTGAGGTCCCTTCAGTGAGATTAGCCCATTTACATTGCACAAGAGAAACATCTTTTTCCATAGCGGCACCTAATTGCTGGAACATGATTCCATTTGATCTTCGATCCATTGAAGATGTCAAAAAATTTAAAACTGCTTTCAAGGAACACTTACTGAATCGTGTGTATAATTGTTAAAGGTAATACTTGAACAAGTTAATGCATATGGCAATGAATATCAGATAATATTTTTTCAGTTAGTTTCTATGAAACTATTTTGTTTGTATATGTATTTGTTTGTGTTGCTTTTATTATGTGTGTGTATTGTGTATATCGCCTAGACCTAACAGTGTTAGGTGATTAATAAATTTTATAAATGAAATGAAAAAAAATGAAATGAATTCTGTACTTTGTAGTTCAGATGGGATGCAAAGAGATCTATCGTTGGTTGACCCCAACGTTGAAAGATCCTGGTTGCTATCGTTGGATCCAAGGACCACTCGTGTGGTTGGAACTGACGACTGAGACGGTCGGCTACGATGTTGTGAATGCCTGGTAGATACGTGGCCCGTAGAAGTATTGAATGTGCTAGGGCCCAGTCCCAAACCTGTGCTGCTTCTTGGCAAAGGAGATACGAGCCCGTACCCCCTTGCTTGTTGATGTACCACATGGCTACTGTGCTGTTTGTATAAGAACAGTCTTGTGAGAAAGGCAGTCCTTGAACGCAAGTAGCGCATAACGTATAGCTCGAAGTTCTAGGAAATTTATCTGAAAAGTGGCTTCGAGTTTCGTCCACATTCCCTGAGTCTGCAGATGGCCTATATGTGCTCCCCAACCGAAGATGGATGCATCTGTAGTTAGAGTTACTTGTGATGTTGGTTGCTGGAAGGGTAGGCCTTTGAGCAAATTGTTCATTGATGTCCACCAGAGGAGGGAGGAACGAAGTTCCTGAGTTATCTGAATGTGAAAGGACAGTGGCTGAATGGCTTAAATCCATTGTCTCTTGAGAGACCACTGAAGTAATCTCATGGTCAGTCTGGCCATTGGAGTGACATGAACTGTAGAGGCCATGTGACCAAGGAGGATGAGGCACTGGTGTGCAGTGACCTACGATTGATTTCTGAAGGTGTTTGCCAGGAGAACAAGTGTTTGTGCTTGGTCTCTTGGAAGAAAAGCTTTTGCTATGATGGTGTTTAGATCTGCACCGATGAATTGTAGATGGTGAGACGGTGTGAAATGGGATTTCTGGTAATTGATCAAAAAACCCAAGGAGTGGAGTAAATTGACTGTGAGCTTGAGTGAAGTGAGAGTTCTTTCTTCGGTTGTACTCTTTATTAGCCAATTGTCCAGATAAGGAAAGACATGGACTCCTTGCCTGTGTAGGTGGGGTACTGCTACCATTAGGCATTTTGTAAAAACTCTTGGTGCTGAGGCGAGACCGAATGGAAGCACTCGGTACTGAAAATGGTGACCTTCTACTAGGAATCGTAGGTACTTGCGATGAGGAGGAAAGATGGGTATGTGAGCGTAAGCGTCTTGAAGATCCAGAGAACAGAGCCAATCTCCTTTTTGAAGTAGGGGTAACATGATGCCTAATGATACCATCCTGAACTTCTATTTTTTTCAGATATTTGTTGAGGTTTCTGAGATCTAGAATGGGACGTAGGCCTCCTGTTTTCTTTGGAATGAGGAAATATCGGGAGTAGAATCCTCTGCCCTGCTGAGGTCGGGGGACTGGTTCTATGGCCCTGGCTCTCAGAAGGGTGGATAATTCTGTTTTTAGTCGTGTGGACTGATTGTTTATTGTTCAAGATGAAATGGGTGGAGTTTCGTTTGGTACAGTGAGAAAATCCAATCGGTACCCTCGAGATGTAATGGAAAGTACCCATTGATCCATGGTTATGGAGGTCCAGGTGTGATGAAAGAAGGCAATGCAACCTCCTACTGGTAAGTGTGGAAGTGGATTGAAGGATAGGCTTCTGTTCTCTGGGAATATTTCAAAACCCCAATGTTGAAGCAGTCTGAGGAGGGGGTTGAGACCGAGGAGTTCTTTGTTGTCTAGTTTGAGAACGCTGAACTGGGCGAGATGTTCGTGGCCGAGTTGCAGGAGGATAGTAACATCTCTGACGATAGTAAGGACGTCTAGTATCTCTTCTTGGTTGCCTTCTAGAAGGAAGTTGTGATTCCTGTGGAATTAAGGAGAGTTGTTTTAAAGTCTCCGTATGTTCCTTCAAAGTGGCAACTGCTTCCTTCACCTTGTCACCAAACAGGCTGTCCCCAAGACAAGGAAGGTCAGCTAATCTCTCTTGCACCTCTGGCCTTAAGTCCGATGCCTTAAGCCATGCCCACCAACGAGCTGTGATACCTGAGGCTGACAGACGAGACACGGTTTCAAAGCGGTCATATGTCGCCCTGATCTCGTGCTTGCCTGCTTCTAGGCCTTTATGCACTAGTTGTAAGAAAACTTCCTGGAACTGTTCAGGAAGTGTTTGGGTAATTTCTTGGACCTGCTTCCAAAGATTGCGTTGGTACTGGTTCATGAAGAGCTGGTAAGCAGCAATTCTAGAAACCAGCATAGCTCCTTGAAAGATTTTCCGGCCTTGGTTATCAAGGAACCTATTATCTTTCCCTGGTGGTGTGGAAGAATGTGTCTTGACTCTTTTTGCCTTTTTCTGAGCTGACTCATGAGCTGACTCATGAGTTCCTGAAGCACCTCATGTACAGGTACAGCCAGAATTTCTTTAGGTGGATCTACAAATTGTAGCTCGTCAAGTGTCTTATGCCTGGAATCTACTTCTGATTGCAGCTGGAAGGAGATTTTCATCTGTCTTCTGGAGGTGAAGGTTCTGAAAGCATCTCCTCATCTGTAGAGACATCCGTGTCTGAATCGGTTCCAGTGTCTCTTGGATGACCTGTTGGTTGTGGCCTGAAAGGCATCGACGGCAGAGAATGAGGTATGGAAGGAAACATTGGAGATTGTGGATGTAGAGGTTTAGGAATCCCTGAAGGTCCAGGAATTGGCTCTGGTATGGTGCCTTCATCGGTGTCTTGAGGCTTTTTGGAGATGGCATAGATTAAAGTGTCTAACTTTTGCATCAGAGGTTGAAAAATAGAAGCCTCTGGAATCGGCATCGATGGTTTCATGGGAGGAATCTATGCTGGCGTCGGAACCGGCACCAATGGCATCGGTGTCGGGATGGAATGTGACATCGGTATCGAGGGCAAAAGATCCGTCGGTACTGGAATCGGCATTGATGGCATCGCCGGTGTCGATGGCTGTGGTCTTGGCGGTATCGCCTCGAGGAGTGCGTCTCGTACCACTTGACGAATATATACGTCAAGTTCCACCTGCATGGTTGATGACATCAGAGCAGCCATGGGGAGAGGCGGTGGTGGCGATGCTGGTACCTCTTCAGAGCCCTGAGGAGGCACGATTCCCTGCACCGGTGCCGGTGGGGATCGCCCTGGTATCGAAGGCCCCGGAGACTCCACATCCAGCCGAGGTTTCTTAGCCAACGAAGTCGTTTCCATCGATGGTACTGCAGGTACCGGATTGATGGTCGATGTGTGCGGCCGACGATGTCGATGTTTTTCTTTGTCTTTTGACTTTTCACTGCCCGACGTCGATGCCTTTGAAGATGGAGAGGGGGAGGGGATGGAAGCATCTCCCGCCTCACCTGGGACTCGTTTCTTCAGCACTACCTTGCGAATCGATCCGGCCGGAGACGATTGAGTGGAGGACGATGCTGAGGGTAACAGCTGAATTTGGAAAAGCTGCTCCATCTTCTCCATCCGGAGTCGATGTCCCTTTGATGTCATGCCCGCGTACTGGGGGCAGGACTTGACATCATGGTTCCTACCAAGGCAGAGCACACACTCTTGGTGTGGGTCCGTTATGGACATGGTTCTAGTGCACTTAGGGCACTTTTTGAATCCCGAAGCCATTTTTGGTCGGACATTCGTCGACGACCGTGGGACGGAAAAATCGGTGCGGAACCGACGAAGTGAGGAAAAAACTGTACCGCGATGGTATATAAAGGGAGACCCTTGCGGCTAAAAGTTTTTCCGATCGTTTTGAAAAATTTGTGGAGAAATTTACCACAGGACTCCAAATTAACCGCGAGGCTAACAGCTCCGCGGAAAAAAGAAGACTGAAGGGAGACCCCTGTGGCAGAAAGTATAATGGCATCCTGGGCATGCTCAGTGGGCACTTTGGATGCCAGTCAAAGCTTTATTAAACTTTGACAGAAGTTTTTCCGTATAGGGCTCCATTACCGATGTCGCCCACATGTGAGGACTAGCAGCCTGCTTGTCCTGGGATAACTAGTTATGCGTTTTGGTCTCTCTATTCCTTGTTAGGTGCACATGTGATTCAGGTGAGGTTCTCTGCTGGCCTGTAGTTTCTGTGTCGGGCTCTATAGCAGCCTGGCTTGGTCTGTTTTCCTAATAGGAGGTGTATTGGTGTCTTAAGGCCTGGTGTAATATTTTCAGTGTTGCCTTTTCTAGGGTAATGTGGTTACTGTTAAGTGCTGGAAATTGGTGCTGTTTTGATGTGGGATGTTTACTATTTATGCAATTTCTGTTCAGACAGAATATGTATCTATTCCTTGTGTCATTCTTAACAATAAAAATAATACTGGGCCTTAATTTTTTTTATTTCCGCCATTAATTGTAATGAGCAGTGTGTCAGACATGTGAGCGTGGCCTGTCAGGTGTGTCATGATGGGAAAAAGGTTGAGAACCACTGGGCTAGAGGACAAGTGAGATGGGGGAATATGATAGACATTCAAATAATTTCCATACACAGGAGGTGAGCTGTTTCCAATGGAAAGGAGGCTCTAGAACGAGGGGTCGTGCAATGATGTTGAAAGGGTAAAGATTCAGGAGTAATCTTGGGAAATATTTCTTTATAGAGAGGGTGGTGCATGTGTGGAACGGCCTCCCAGTATCTGAATTCAAGAAAGCCTGGGGTAAATACAGGGGATCTCTAAGGAAGCAATGGGAATTATAAAGCTAAATTAATTGGATGAGCAGACTGGATGGGCCATGCGGTCTTTTCCTGCCGTCATGTTTCTATTCTAAGGAAGTGATGGGAATTATAAAGCTAAATTAATTGGATGGATGGGCAGACTGGATGGGCCATGTGGTCTTTTCCTGCCATCATGTTTCTATTCTAAGGAAGTGATGGGAATTATAAAGCTAAATTAATTGGGTGGAAGGGCAGAATGGATGGGCCATGCGGTCTTTTCCTGCCGTCATGTTTCTATCCTCCTATGTATTAACTACAATTATTGAACCCAAAAAAATATTCCTCTCTCCTCACCTTCCCCCCTCACATCCCTGCCCTCCTCCCGCCTACCCCAAATATATACTTCAACCCAACTCCTTGTTCTTGTTCATAGTTTAGCTAAATTGTTCCTTCCAAAGCTTGTTATATAACTCTTTATACCCTCCTAGTTCTGCCTATCCCCCTGTTTTATTGTATTTCCCTGCTGTTACAAGTTACATGCAAACCGATATGATGTCTCGACGAATACAGGTATATAAAAATCTGAAATAAATAAATATTCTAAGGAAGTGATGGGAATTATAAAGCTAAATTAATTGGATGGATGGGCAGACTGGATGGGCCATGTGGTCTTTTCCTGCCGTCATGTTTCTATGTTTCTATTCTAAGGAAGTGATGGGAATTATAAAGCTAAATTAATTGGGGGGATGGGCAGACTGGATGGGCCATGCAGTCTTTTCCTGCCGTCATGTTTCTATGTTTCTATTCTAAAGAAGTGATGGGAATTATACAGCTAAATTAATTGGATGGATGGGCAGAATGGATGGGTCATGTGGTCTTTTCCAGCCGTCATGTTTCTATGTTTCTATTCTAAGGAAGTGATGGGAATTGTAAAGCTAAATTAATTGGATGTATGGGCAGACTGGATGGGTCATGTGGTCTTTTCTAGCCGTCATGTTTCTATTCTAAGGAAGTGATGGGAATTGTAAAGCTAAATTAATTGGATGGATGGGCAGACTGGATGGGTCATGTGGTCTTTTCTAGCCGTCATGTTTCTATTCTAAGGAAGTGATGGGAATTGTAAAGCTAAATTAATTGGATGGATGGGCAGGTCTTTGCCTGCCTTCATGTTTCTATTCTAAGTAAATGATGGGAATCATAAAGGAAAATTGGTTCTTACCTGCTAATTAATTTTCATTCCTGTAGTACCACAGATCAGTCCAGACTCCTGGGTTTTGCTTCCCCTCCAGCAGATGGGAGACAGAGAAAGTTTTATTGACACTGCTCCTTGATCACGTGTGCCACCTGCAGGTCCTCAGTATTGACCTGTACCCACGCCTAAGAACAGTAGGAAAATATGAAAGACACCAGACTTTCAAAAACGTTATTTATTTATTTTTTAAACAAATTTGTATTCCATTTAATAATAAAACCGGATGAGTGGACGACTCTCCACCTCCACAGATCGGGCGGTTTCTTGATTGATTGGTGGTACTACAAGAATGAAAATTAGCAGGCAAGACCAATTTTCCTTTCCCTGTACATACTTAGATCAGTCCAGACTCCTGGGATGTACCAAAGCTCCCTACTTAGGGTGGGACCTTCCAAGTTGCTGCTCTGGAAATTTCCTGTGGTGAAACCATCTGAGCCTCTGCCCATGAAGCTGCCTGAGAGCATGTAGAATGAGCTTGCAAACTCCCAGGAAACGGACTACCCCTAGTTATGTACGTCGATCCAATGGCCTCCTTGAGCCACCACGTAATAGTAGCCTTTGATGCTTGAGAACCTGTCGAACCGCTCTATAAAACAAAGAAGTGATCCGACCTCCTGAAATCATTCATAATCTTGATATACCTCAACAAAACTGTGTGTACATCCAAAAGCTTAAGATCACTTGCATGAGGAGTGAAAGAGTCCATCTCAGGAAAGGCTGGAAGCTCTACAGTCTGATTCATATGAAAAGCCGATACCACCTTATATAAAAATGAGGGCACTGTCCGCATGGAGACCCCGGAGTCCGAAATCTGCAGGAATGGATCACAGTAAGACAACGCCTGTAACTCTGAGATTCTCCTAGCTAAACAAATGGCCACGAGGAAAATGACCTTTTGGGGCCAAATCCTTAAGCATCGCCTTCCGAAGAGGTTCAAAAGGTGCTTCACACAAACCTCTGAGGATGAGATTAAGATTCGAGGAGAGGCAAACTCTCCTAATTGGTGGGTGCAAATTCTTAGCTCCTCAAAGAAATAAAACCATGTCAGGATGAGAAGACAGAAAGCAACCCTCTACCTTACCTCGTAGGCAACCAAGAGCTGCAACCTGAATACTAAGAGAGTTGAAAGCCAAACCCTTGACCAAAACTTCCCGAAGAAAGGACAAGATATGAGAGACAGTAGATTGCAAAGTGTACACTGCGTTTGCTATTCACTAGGACTCAAAAAACCTTATAGACTCTTACATACGAAAGAAAAGTAAGAACATAAGAAATTGCCATGCTGGGTCAGACCAAGGGTCCATCAAGCCCAGCATCCTGTTTCCAACAGAGGCCAAACCAGGCCACAAGAACCTGGCAATTACCCAAACACTAAGATTCCATGTAGACGTTTGCCTAGCTTGAATAAGAGTAGCAATAACTGCATCGGGGTACCCTCTGCTTCTCAATCGCTACCTCTCAAAAGCCATGCCACTAGACAAAAGCAAGCAGCCTGGTCTGAAAATATGGGGCCCTGCAGAAGAAATCCCAATACATGGCCGAAGTGTAACAGACCATCCATGGCCAAGTTGACTAGATCTGCGAACCACGGCTGACGAGGCCACTCTGGAGCCACCAACACTACTTTGCCCAAATGTCTCTCTACCCGCTGCAATACCTTGCCTACTAGAGGCCATGGAAGAAAAACACAAAGCAGAACTTTCTGAGGCCAAGGCAGCACCAGAGCATCGATGTCCTCGGCCCCATGCTCTCTTCTCCGACTGAAAAACCAAGCCTCCTTTGCATTGAGACGAGTCGCCATTAGATCCACCTCTTGCGGATGAGCTGCATCGCTGCCTTGGACAGCTTCCACTCTCCTGGATCTAATAACCTGCGACTTACAAAAGCCGCTTGAACTTTTTCCACTCCTGTGATGTGCGATGCTGCTATCCGCTCTAGGTGTTGCTCCGCCCAAAGAATCAAATCTTGAGCCTCCTGGGCCACTGCTCGACTCTTGGTTCCTCCCTGCCAATTGATGTAAGCTCCCGTCGTCGCACTGTCTGATAGGACCCTCACTGAGTGACCTCGCACCAACTGCAGAAACACAAATAAAGGTAAATTTACCGTTTTGACCTCTAAGCGAATGAGAAACCAGAAAGTCACCTCTGCAGTCCAGCTGCCCTGAGTAGATTGCTGCTGACACACTGCCTCCCATCCAGAAAGACTGGCTTCATAGTAAGAATCACCCAATCTGGAACTTCCAAGCTCTATGCCTCGAACCAAATTGGAATTTTATAGACACCAAGACAAGCTGCCCCTTGCACTTCCTTTGAGCAGCAAGGGAAGATGAAACTCCTCTGAGAGCAGATTCCAGCGAGTTAACAGAGCTTGCTGTAGAGGCCTCATATGCGCAAAAGCCCATGGTACCAACTCCAGGGTTGAAGCCATCGAGTCCGGATCCTACAAATAATCCCAGACACTGGGCATCAGTAAACCCAACAAGTGCCAAATTTGCCTCTGCAGCTTCAAAACATGCTACTCCATGAGAAACACCTTGCCCTCCAGCATGTTGAACCAAGCTCCTAGACTCTCCAGGGGCTGTGACGACACTAGGTGATTGTCAGGTTCGCCACCCAGCTGAGTGATTTGAGGTACTGACTACCTTCTGCACAGACTGGCGACAAATGTCCTCAGACTTCGCCCTGACAAGCCAGTCATCCAATAGGGGTGCATCAGAATTCCTTCTCAACACAACACCACCACCACAACTTTGGTGAATGTACGAGATGCTGTCGCCAAACTGAAAGGAAGAGCTTGAAACTGAAAATGCAGACCCAGAGCCATGAACCCAGGAATCTTTGATGATCTGGCCAAATGGGAATCTCTGTCAAATTCAGAGATGCCAGAAATTCCCCCTTGCGCACTGCCGCTATCACCAACCTCAGGGCCTCCATCTGGAAACGTGGAACCTTGAGTGCTGCATTTACTCTCTTTAAGTCTAGAAGGTGCCCTCTTTTTTCAGAACCATGAAATAAATGGAATACCTTCCCTCACCCATCCCGGGGGACTGGAATTACCGCACTTAACTTCCGCAACTGGTCTAGCGTCTCTTGCACCACTAATTGTTTGTTTACTGACCTGCAAGGGGAAATTGGAAACAAATCGCAGACAGGTCGAGCAAATTCTAACATGTAGCCGCTTCCTGCTACACTGAGGACCCACTGATCCTGGGTAATCTTGGCTCACTCCCCATAAAACCGTGCTAAGCAACCTCCTATAAAAGGAACAGCTGAGTGGACCAGCCTCGCCTCATTGCGAGGACTTAGTCCCAGCTGCGCCAACCCCGTGGCTGCCCAGAGGGGTCTTCGACCCCCTCAAAAGGACTGACCCCAGGATTGGCTCTGGGGAAAGAACTGCTTATGTGGACCTGTAGCTCCCTTTGTCGGGCGAGACTCCCACTATCCCGAAAATGGGACCGAACCTGAAAAAAAACCTCTTAAGCTTAGGCTTACCTTCCAGCAACCTGTGTACCTTATTTTCACCCAGATCCTTCATAAACTGCTCCAGGTCCTCAACAAACAAGAGTCAGCCTTTGAAGGGCAGATACCCCAACTGAGAATTGGATGACATATCCACCGATCAGTTCCACAACCGTAACAACCTCCTGGCTGAAGCTGCAGATGCCATAACTCACGACGAAGTTCTGACCAGGTCATACAAAGCTTCTGTTATGTATGCCACCATCACCTCCAACCGATCAGCCTTACTTGCCTTCTCACCAGATTTCGACTGACCATCCTGAAGCTGCTGCACCCAATGCACACAAGCCCTCTGCATAAAACTGGAGCAAATCGTTACACATAAACCCAGAGCTGACACTTCAAAAATCCTTTTGAGGTGAATCTCCAATTTTTGATCCTGAACATCCTTCAAAACCGCAGACCCCACAACCGGGATAGTCATCTTCTTGGCATCCACTTTAGGAAGAGAAAACAGATCTAGGGTCTGTTTGAGCAAAGGATAAAGCCAGGCATTGGTAGCAGACCACTTCCAATCCACCAATTTCCTCACCAACTTATGATAATGGAAGGCTCTTGCCAGACCCTGAAGTCCATCCAGGACCAGATCTACCCCCTCCATATCAAAGTCCTCCTGTGGAACCTTCACTCCAAGTTCAAGAACCTGAAGAATCAACGGACCTAACTCCTCTTTCCGAAACAGATGAACCATCTTAGGGTCATCCCCCTCAGAAAGGGGACCTCCTTCGGATCATCGCCTGGAGTTGTATCAACTGCATGAGGATTGACTGCCATATCAAGTGAAGGAGGAACCCCCAGACACTCCCTCTGAGTCATCTGACTCCTCACCAGCTGGCCCAGAGCCCAACAACTGCTGAACGAGAGAAGGCCACTTCTGAGGACATCTTGGTCTGGAACCCACATCCAGATCCTCAGAAGGTCGGGTCCAGGTCCCCAGCCCTGCAGCATTTTCCTCCTGCTGAGACAAATAGGTCTCATGCAAAAGCAAAACAAAATCTGCAGAAAAGGGCCTGGCAGCACCAGCCATCGGATGAGAGGACCCACCAACAGGCAGAATAGGCTCATCAGCTCCATCTGCTCCCCATCTGCTCCCCACTACTCCAGTAAAAACTGGAGAAAGCCTTGGGGGAAAATCCCCACTGCCCCTTATCAGCATGGCCTGGGCCACATGTGTATCTAAAATGGCCACTGTTCCCACCGTGACTGAGAAAAGATTCCTGGCACGGAGGAGCAGCCAGAATCAATGATCTTCTCTTTTTCGCCAGCAGCGGGCCCTCAGATGGTCCTTTGTCCCCCCTCCCAATGGACAATCTGAGCAGAGGCCGAAGCAATTCAGGCACACACAAGCTGTGCCCCAAGCGCAGCAAAGAGAGCCATGCACCATAATACCCCAGCGGGAAAAATACCTCACAACGCACCTCAGCCTGCCAACACAGCCAGCAAACAGCAAACTCACCAAACATTCCTTGGCTGCTCAGACAGTAAAGGCAGGAAGCCCTTCTCTCACCTACTCAGATTTCTTTTTTTTTTTAATAAACTTTTTGAGATCTACCTCCAAGGATGGAACACAGAGCTGCTACAAACCAGAAACCAGCCAAATTCAAAAAGGACAGAAAAGAACAAAATGGGACAAAACTACTACCCTGAGCCTGCAGCCACCTCATGAAGGGGAGGATCTGGACCACCAGATTTACACCCCACAGAAGAAAGCAGCGCGTGTACAAAAGGGTCACCAACCCCAGCTCATCCACCTCAACCAGACACCCCCTGGGAGGAAGGCTCCCAAGATCAGCCTAGTCCCCTGACTGCAGAACTGCAGACAGGGGACTGCTGGAGACAGAGAAATACTGAGGAACTGCAGGTGGCACACCAGGTTATGTAAAGTGTCAGTAAAACTTTCTCTGTCGCCATCTGCTGGCAGGGATGCAAAGCCCAGGAGTCTGGACTGATCTGGGTATGTACAGAGAAAGCTAAATTAATTGGATGGACGAACCATATGGTCTCTTCCTGCTGTCATGTTTCTATGTGCTACCATGCGGAAAACCTGTGGAAGCAGAATGCACAGCTCTTAAGAGGGAGTGGAGTCTCAGCCATTGCTCAAAGGCAGGACTTAGGGCACACACTGCTAGGTTCTGGAGGAAGCTGGTTTGTCACCACAATGGCAAGGCTGAGGAGTCATAAAATAGGTCAAAAACCCCAGTCATGGAGCCAGAGGTAAAGAGAGGCTGTGCAAAGGAGCAGAAAGAACCTGTCAGGCCAAAACCAAAAACCTGTAGAGAGGGTCCCGTGCCATGAATCAGGCTGTAGTGCTGCTCGCACTGCTGTTCAGTCCTCCTCCACCTTACCATTATTTCATTCTACATATATCTCCTTTAGACTTGGAAACAATTCATGAACGTGCAGGACTCGGAGTGCCACTGCCTCCCCCAATCTAACCCGGCCTCATCACATGTATTGCTCATCTCCCACAGAAAGGGTGGGTAATTTTCAGATAATATTCCTGGGTAAATGACTTTTGAATTTACCCTCTTGATGTATTATTGTATTGATTTATTTTGATTATTCTGTTTTATTGATGTATTTGATCTGCCAGGTACGTCCAAATTATCTGGATTGGCCACTGTTGGAGACAAGATGCTGGACTTAATAGATCTTGGTCTGACACAGCATGGCATTTCTTCTCATGATTATTTGTAAGTGTCTGACCAGTTTCGTAGCCACAAGAGCCTGCGCACTGCCACCACTGACACCAGACTCCTGGCAGAAGTCTGGACCATGTCGTACAGAGCATCAGCTACACAGGCCAACCCCACCTCTAAAGTGACCACCTGCGCCGTCTCAGATGCCATTCCTGAACACTCGTCATGTACCTTCTGCACCCAGGGAAAACAGGCTCTCTGCATTAGACCTCCGCACACCGCTGCTCGAAGGGCCAAAGCTGAGGCTTCAAAAAGCCGCTTAAGCAGAATTTCCAGCTTCCTATCCTGGAGACCCTTGAGAGCCGCTGCCCTCATCACCAAGATGGTCGTCTTCTTAGCAACCGCCAAAACGGCTGCATCCACACTGGGAATTCTCCCAAAGCTCTGTTCCAGCAAGGAATAGGCCTCCCTTGGGAGATTCCCACTCCCGATCCACCACCTGCTTCGGCAATGGAAAAGTGGTAGGAGGCCCCAGCAATCCCTCCAGGAATGGATTCACTCCTTTTTTGTCCAAGTCTTCCTGGACTTCTTTGATGCTGAGCTCCTCGGGAATCTATGGACCCAGTTCCTCTCTGCGCAACAGCCGAACCACATGCGGGTCATCACCTTCTGCGACCGGGAGCCTGAGCATCCGCATCCTGCATGGGATCCTCTAAACCCACCAAAGGGTCTCGGTCCAGGCTCAATGTTGGATCTCCCAGGGAACTCCCAGGGTCCTTCTCTGGTGCCACCGGACCCCTTTGGAGCAGGTCAGGATCATCCATGCTACCTGACGAATCGCCCTCCTCCGGAGCCCGCCCGAGACCCAGCATCCGCAGAATCCCTCCTGACTCCACGGGCCCTCTAGCCTTCTTGGTCGTTTGGGACTTCTTAGGCAAAGGCCTCTTTGCCCCTAACTCCTTCTGGGCTAAATAATCCTTATGAAGGAGAAGCACAAAGCCCATGGAAAAGGCCTCCGGGTCCGAGGAGGAAGAGCCCTGATCGACTCCCTCCTAAGTCCCCCCCCCCCAATCCCCTGCCAGAAACAGGGTCCTTTCCCATCGGAAAAAGAATGGGAGTGTAATCCCGGGACTCTGAATTGGCAGCCTGCACTTCAGCATGTGCTGTCAAAATGGCCGCCGGCTCCCCTGTAACCCCCGCGCCCCCCCAGGAGCCAACCCAGCCACCTGCACTTTGTCACCGCTCCCCGGGGGTCCTGCCAAGGCATGGCCCCCCCCTCGACACACAATCGTGGCAAAACGAGGCCGCATTGAGGAGAGATCGCCTCAGGCTGCAGCAAAGTCTGCCGCGCTACGTGGGAGCCGGCATGTCGGGGCAGTCGGGCCTGCACATGTGGTCAGGCCTCAGCGATCACACTGATCACTGTCCGGGCGCTGAAATACAGCAGTAACCCCAATAAAGGCTGGCAATTCAGCCCACTCCCTCCTCCTGCCTCCCGGCAGAAAAAAAAAAACAAAACAAAACTTACCTGCTCCTCAAGCCTGCACAGAAACGCTGCTGCAGCCTCCCTGCTTCACTGCTCTTTTTTTTTTTTTTTTTTACAGCAACAGGGCCAGAACAAAAAAAAAACCAAATAAACCAAGGGGGAAAGCACTACTCCCCTGCTTCTGGAGGCTACTGAGGAACCAGGCACACCGAGTGAGCGAAGGGCCTAGAGGGGGAGAGGGAATCAGGGCCCCTGGCTATCTAACCCCCCTGCCAAAAAAAGGGCCGAGTCCTGATAGGGACTGTTAACTCTGCGCTCACCCTGCTCTCCCCGAGGGACGGCCCACGAAGGAACCCAACACCTCGGGAAGCAGCTCCAAATCTCCAATGACCAAGACTCCAGAATCAGTCAGGAATGCAGGACTGCACCTCTACCATCTGCTGGAGACAGAGAAATACTGAGGGGCTGCAGGTGGCCCTCTCGGAAATGTAGCAGTGTCTCAAAGTTTTGTTCTCTGCCTCCATCTGCTGGTAGGGATGCATAAACCCATTTGTCTGGACTGATCTGGAGTACGAACAGGAATTTTCCTTACCTCTCCTTTTCAATTCGAAGCACCCCCTAGTAGGGAGATGCACTTCCACCATCTGCTGGAGACGGAGAATACTGGCAGAGTGATGTCACTGCAGGGGTATATGTAGTGTGACGTCAGCGTTGCTCCATCTCCATCTGCTGGTAGAGGTGCATAACCCAGTTGGTCCAGATTCATCTGACTGGATGCTAAGAAACCTCATACTTTTAGCATGCTCTTTACTTACTCATGAGCCATTTGCATGCCATTAGCTTACTGCATCTCATGATACCACGAGTAAAGTAAAGCCCACACTAAAATTCAGTGCCTTTGATGGCAAGCTCTTTAGGGAATGGATTTATTGTACCAGAGTTAAATTTCCCTCCCCAGCAGGCTCATCCTACGTATGACACCATTTAAGAAGGTTGTGTGATACTGCAATACTATAAATCCCCTTAGTAACAGCTAAGAAACAAAAGGATTGAATGGTTATTGTCTTCAATCAACTCTAAAGTTAACACACAAATCCACACAAAGCACCCAACACTTCTCTAAGCTGCCGAGACTCACTTCAAGCCCCCACCAGAAAACTTATAAAACCCCTATACCAAATCTTGAATTCTTTCCGATGCTGATTCCTGAAACGCAATATGCTTGAGGGGTAACACGTTTGATCCCCAGCCGATCCCTCAAGTGTCCCAAATCCAGTGTGTGACATCATAGCCCCCTCCCCCAAAGGGTGACGTGCAAATCATGACATCGTTAACAAAACCTAGAAGACATGGCTCCAGTGACATTCACAACTCAGGACGTTTGCGTTGGAGCGGGAAGGAAGGGAAGCGGCAGATCCATGTTCTGCTGGCTCTCGGATGGCTCCTCCCTGAGACACCTGCCACTGCCTTACTGAATCATTCAGTGACATCTTGATCCCTCTAATCCAGAGCAGGGCCGATGAGTCACAGACCAGAAAACTACTAACACCGCACCCTCTCGCTCTCTGAATGAAGCAGCAAAGCTGGGCCAGGCCTGGAGCGTTGTCTTCACACACCCGGCCCCGCGTGAGCACCGACGGGAGGGAAGCGAAAGAATTGTCCTCAGGCTCACGGCTTGAACACTGCGTCTTTGTTTGTCCTGGGAGATGCGAGACCGAGCAGGAACGCCGCCGTCTCCAAGGATGAGGGGACACCTTTAGGTGATATCCTTCTGCCGTGGCGGGCGGTGAATGTTCCTGACCACGCACTTCACCATCCACTCAATGCCTTCGTTCAAGCCTTTCCTGTGGAGGCAAGGCACAGTTACTGGTTTTCTGCCTGAAAAGCCTGGGGATGCACGAGTAAAACCAATAGCAAACAGAGAAAGGGCAGCAAAACTGAGCAGGATATATCCAGAGGTCTGGCTGAGGCCTGAGGACATAAGAACGGGGGGGTTTCACTCCGGCCCCTTCAGGCTTCACTTTTTATTTTGAAAATTTTTTTTTCAATAACTCCAGGCACTGGAAATGGTCAGGAATTCATTAAACAACAAAACAAAGAACTGCGGCACTAGTCTTATAAATCAAACCCAAAACAAAAAAAGACCAAGTCAAATAGTATTGTAGAGCTGTGCCAACCACAGATACTTGTCAGAACGTAATGTCCTTAAGTAATTTCGATATTGTTCATTTGAAAAGATACCGCATCAGCAAGCCAGTCACGGCAGTGAGAGACTCTTGCCGTCTGGACTTCTCGTCACTTGCGGTGTAGATGTTTGCAAGAGTATTATAATGAAATTGTAATGCAATGTAAGAATGTCAGCTGGTCCCTACTATTTTAAATAGCAATTCAATATTGAATTGCTATTTAAAATATTGAATTGCTATTTAAAATAGTAGGGACCAGCTGACATTCTTACATTGGATTACAATTTCATTATAATACTCTTGCAAACATCTACACCGCAAGTGACGAGAAGTCCAGACGGCAAGAGTCTCTCACTGCCGTGACTGGCTTGCTGATGCGGTATCTTTTCAAATGAACAATATCGAAATTACTTAAGGACATTACGTTCTGACAAGTATCTGTGGTCGGCACAGCTCTACAATACTATTTGACTTGGTCTTTTTTTGTTTCAGGAATTCATTAAAACACCTGAGGCGTCAGTTTATAGCACAGCAGGGCTTGGATTTACTTCAAAATCGGGTTTAGTGAACAAGCACTGTGCACATATAGAGCAGCTGCAGGGCGATTCCCAGGAGTGACCGGGGAAGAATACACACATTTTGTTTAAGGCGCTTCCAATAGAACGGCAGTCCCGCTGCTCTCCCTCAGCCGTGACTGGTAAGGACAACAGGCAGGTCTGGGAGTACATTCAGGTACCGCACAGGGTATTTCCTGGTCTCCAGAGGGCTCACAATCTAAGGGCCTGAGCTTCTCCCTCACATAATGGAGGATGAAGTGATTCGCCCAAGGTCACAAGGAGCGGCAGTGGGATTTGAACCCTGAGCTTTCCCTGGTCTAACCAGCAGGCCATTCCTCCTCTCCACTGTCGCCTGTGCGCACAGTATCAGAGGCTTTACTAAAATTATATTATGACTGTACTACCTACAGATCTAGCGCTTCCCATGGCCCTCTGTGGGAGATCTTCCAGACCGAGCATGCCAGCTTTGGGGAAGGGGAGTGCGTCACGAGTAATCAGCATGCGATGTGATTGTGCTGCGTACAGAGCATGGCACTCCTTCCTGCTGGCAGACTCTAACTGTCCTACAGCGAATCCATAAAATGAATCATTGCATCCTTGGAAGTTAAAAAAACAAAACAAAACAGTTCTGCCGGTCTGCCTGTCCAAGATACACATCTCAATGCCTCATGTCTCCTCATGACACGTAGCTAAGCAGCCTTCACACAAACCTACCCAGTGAGAGCAGAGCAGGCCTGCGTCAGGCAGTCTCGTTTGCCAATCTTGTTGATGCAGTCACTGAATGCAGTCTTGATGTCTGGAATGGAAAGGCAAGTCTGCAAAAAACAACAAAATGAAGATCAGGACGTGCAGCTCTACAGTTGTCAAACTAGGTACAATCAGAATGACAAAAACTGAGGTTCTGCAACTCAGAGCGTGTAAGGACAGGGAACAAGCACATTCAGGCACAAGCAGAAAACAGTAAGGGTCTCCTTTTCTCAGAACATAGATACAAGGAGAAATTACTACTTACCTGATAATTTCCTTTCCTCTAAGGCAGGCTAATCCACACATTCAGTTATGCACTCCTACCAGCAGATGGAGACAGAGTAAAGTTGACTTGCAGATGTCACTGACATATAGCCCTGCCCCAACATCAGTCCGCCAGTATCTCTAGAAAAGCCAAACTGTGCACAAACCAATTATACTTAAACATGACTATTAACAGTTAACCACTCATGCTCCCAACCAACCAGGAAACAATGAGCTCAGCAAAAACGTTAACATTTTAGGGGCTGATTATTTCACTTACAGTCCTTCAAATGAATCAAAAGAAATAACACTCTGCATCGTCCGCAAATAAAAAACAAACAAAAACCAAGCAGGCAGCTGAGGGCGGGATGTGGATTGGTCTGCCTTCCTTAGAAGAAAAGAAATTATCAGGTAATAAGTAATTTCTCCTTCCTCTGCATTCAGGCAGGCCTATCCACACCAGTGGTATGTACCAAAGCTAATCCCGAAAAAGGCTCGGAGGCTGCCTGTAGCCCCACCAAAACTGCACAATGCAAAAGCCGTGTCCTCCTGAGTCTTAATATGTCCAAGCGGTAATGCCTGAAGAAGCTATGTAAAGATGACCACTTTGCCGCCCAGCAAATCTCGATAGGAGACAACCACCAAATCTCTGCCCACAAGACCACCTGAGTTCTAGTGGAATGTGCCTTGACTTATCTAGGTAATGGTACATCCGCATCCACATAGGCAATCATGACGACTTTTTCCCCCAACGGGCTATCATAGAAACATAGAAGTGATGGCAGAAAAGGACCTAATGGCTCATCCAGTCTGCCCAGCAAGCTCCCATAGTTATCAGTTTCCCTCAGACCGCCAAGGTCAGGGCTCTTGTTAGTTTCTGTTTGAGTCCAATTTCCTTTCACCCCCTGCTGATGAAGCAGAGAGCAATGTTGGAGATGCATCAGAAGTGTAGTAACCACTGCATCAAGCAAGTTATCCCCATGCTTATTTGTTTTCCCAGACTGTACAGTTCAATGTCCTTGTTGGTTGTTGTCTGAATCCAATTCCTCTTTTCCTCCTGCCGTTGAAACAGCGGGCAATGATGGAGCTGCATCAACAGTACGAAGGCTTATTTGTTAAGGGTAGTATCCACCACACCAGCAAGTTACCCCCATGCCTCTTACTACATTCCCCTTCCCCTTAGGGATCCACAGTGTTTATCCCATGCTCTTTTGAAATCTTTCACCGTTTTAGTCTTTACCACCTCATCCAGAAGGGCATTCCAGGCATCCATCACCCTCCACATGAAGAAATATTTCCTGACATTGGTTCTGAGTCGTCCTCCCTGGAGTTTCATTTTGTGACCCCTAGCTCTATTGGTTTCTTTTCAGCAGAAAAGGTTTGTTGTTGATCGTGCATCATTAAAACCTTTCAAGTACCTGAAGGTCTGTATCATATTTCCTCTGCTCCTCTTCTCCTCCATGGTATACATATTTTGCTCCTTTAACCTCTCATAAGTCATTCTTATGTTCTTATGATGGAGACCCCCCCCACCATTTTGGTCGCCCTTCTCCAGACCGCCTCCATCCTGTTTCTGTCCCTTTTGAGATACGATCTCCAGAACTGAATGCAGTACTCCAGATTAGGCCTCTCCAAGGAACTGTGCAAGGGAATTATCACTTCCTTTTTCTTACTAGATATTTATACTGCACACTTGTATATAATTATCCTCCTCTATCTCTTTTTAATTCTTACAATCCTAGTTCTTAGCCCTTGTTAAATGTAACTGCATCTCTTCTTCATGTTTATTTATGTTTTTGGTTATATTTTTGCACCCCTGTTATCTGTAAACCGACATGATGAGAACGAGTTCTTGAATGCCGGTATATAAAAACCTTAAATAATAATAATAATAATAATATTTCTCTCTCTATGCAGCCCAGCATTCCTCTAGCTTTAGCTATCGCCTTGTCTCTTTGTTTTGCCATCTTTAGATCGCTAGACACTATACCCCAAGGTCTCTCTCCTGTTCGGTGCACAGCAGCGCTTCACTCCCCATCACATACAGTTCTTTTGGACTACCATATCCCAGATGCATGACTCTAGACTTCTTGGCATTAAATCCCAGTCGCCATATCTTCGACC
Source organism: Rhinatrema bivittatum (assembly GCF_901001135.1). Classification (NCBI taxonomy): domain Eukaryota; kingdom Metazoa; phylum Chordata; class Amphibia; order Gymnophiona; family Rhinatrematidae; genus Rhinatrema; species Rhinatrema bivittatum. The sequence goes on from NC_042622.1 coordinate 6,516,906, forward strand.
ACTCTTCAAGCTTCCTTAAATCACATCTCATTCTCTCTACTCCTTCCGGTGACTCCACTCTGTTACAGATCTTAGTATCATCTGCAAATAGACAAACTTTAACTTCTATCCCTTTGCAATGTCACTCACAAAGACATTGAACAGAACTGGTCCCAACACTGATCCCTGAGGCACTCCACTTAACACTGTTCTCTCTTCAGAGTAGGTTCCATTTACCATCACCCACTGACTTCTATCCGTCAACCGGTTTGTAATCCACGCCACCACGTTGGTGCTCACTCCCAAGCTTCTCATTTTTTCATTAGTCTTCTATGTGGGACCGTATGAAAGGCTTTACTAAAATCCAAGTAAATCACATTGAGCGCTCTTCTATAATCCAATTCTCTGGTCACCCAATCAAAGAAATCAATCGATTTGTCTGACAGGACCTTCCCTTGGTGAATCTGTGCTGTCTTATCGAGCAACTCTCCAGATTGTAGGTAGTTCGCTATCCTTTCTTTCAGCAGAGTCTCCATTAATTTTCCCACCACTGAGGTGAGGCTAACCGGCCTGTAATTTCCAGCCTTTCTGCTCCCATGCTGTGAAGCGGGACCAGCACCCGCTCGGCACCACTCCCGTTTCCAGGGATCTATTGAACAGGTCACACAGCGGAGCTGCCAGCATCTCTGAGCTCCTTCAGTATCCTGGGATGAACCTCATCAGGCCCCATGGCTTTGTCCACTTTCAGTTTTCTTAGCTCTTCACATACATTCTCTTCCGTAAACGGGGTTTTGTCAAATCTGCCCCCATCCACAACCTTGTTAACCAGTGACAGTCCTTCTCCAGGGTCTTCCTTAGTGAACACCGAACAATTATTTAATATTTCTGCCTTTTCTTCCTCTCTTTACATTGATCCTTTTCTCCTTTCAATTTCACTATACCTCTTTGCACCTTTCTCCTTTCTCTGATGTATCTGAAAAAAGGTTTTGTCACCTCTCTTTACCTCTTTGGCAATCCTTTCTTCCACCAGACTTTTTGCTTTCCTGATTACTTTCTTCTCTCTCAAGTTAACTAAATATTCTTCCCTGTGTTCCTCTTTTTGGGATCCTTTATATTTCTCAAACTCTCTTCTTTTTTATCAGCCACCTCCTTTGAGAACCAGATGGGTTTCTTACTTCTCTTGCTTTTGTTAACTTTTCTAATGAAAAGATTAGATGCCTTTGTAATTGCTCCTTTTAGTTTGGCCCACAGTTATTCCACCTCTCCCATTTTCTCCCAGTCTTCAAGTTCCATCTCCAGGAATTTTCCCATTTCAGCAAAGTCCGTATTTTTAAAGTTCAAAACTCAGGTCTTAGTGTGACTTCTCCGTATCCTGTTTGCAATATCAAACCATACCGTTTGAAGATCACTGGTGCTAAGGTGGGCCCCCACCCAGACATTTGAGATGCTGTCCCCGTTTGTGAGCACTAAGTCGAGAACAACTTCCTCCCTTGTGGGTTCCATTACCATTTGTTTGAACAGAGCCCCTTGCAGGGCATCCACTATCTCTCTACTTCTGTTAGATTCCGCAGAAGGGATCCTCCAGTCAACGTCCGGCAGATTAAAATCTCCAACAATCAACACATCTCCCTTCCTTCCCACCTTTTGGATGTCTTCAATCAGCTGTCTAGTTCTTCCGTTTGAGTCGGAGGCCTGTAAACCACTCCAGCAAAAATGGATGCACCATCTTTTTTTTTTTTTTTTTTAAGGACGGCCCATAATGCTTCTTCTCTACCCCCTATTCCTTGCAGTTCAGTTGCCTGGATATCGTCACCTGATCTCCTTGTTTACCTCCACAATGGAGCATGATCAGTCTTCCTCAGGGAGTGAGTAACCTCCAAATACTGCACCAGCTGCTGCTTGACATCCAAGGCATGCACAGACAATAATCCCGTTCATCTCTATCACTGTCCAGGGTAGGCAGGAAAATAGACTGATTCAAATGAAACTCCAAAACCACTTCCGGTAAAAAGGAAGGTACAGTCCTAAGCTCCTGGAGTCATTCACAAACCTCAGGGCAAGAAAGAGCCTGTAGATCGGAAATCTGCCACGCCGAACAGACTGCCACCAGAAAAAATGTTTTCAAGGTAACTAGCTGCAAGGAGAGAGCATGCAGCGGCCGAAATATAGGACCCGCCAAAAAACACAATACGAGATTAAGATTCTAAAGAGGCACTGGTAAACGCAAGGGGGGATGAAGATGCTTGACTTCCTTCAAGAACCTGGACACATTCGGATGAGAAAACAAGGGTCTACCATTGGCCCACCCCCTATAGCAAGCAAGAGCTGCTACCTGCACCTTCAGAGTGTTTAAGGCCAAGCCTTTAACCAAACCTTCCTGCAACAATTCCAATATCAATGGAATTTTTGTTTGGATCCAGCTCAGGCAGGTTTCAGGCGTGGTTGAAGTACAGAAACGTTATTGGTGGCCTTGAAATATGATGTTTTACCAATGATTGATAGGGGAGAAGGAGCACTATTGGTTTTATTAGACTTAATTGATCATCAATTGTTGATGAATCGCTGAAAAGCATTGGGAATCGGGGTGTAGTATTCAAGTGGCTGCAAGATTTCCTTTCAGATAAGAAACAAAAGATTAAGTGCCTTTGGGAGTGGTTACGTTCGTCGGTGGACGAGTGCATGGAATACCCAGATGATTTCGGGAGGGGTTATAATCTAAGGCGCAGCTGCGGCGTCTGTGCTTTCTTTTCTGAACTATTGAAACAGCTGGTAATGGTGTTTGTGATCGCAGTGCAGGCGACTTTTGAAGGAACAGCATGGGTAAGCTGTGTAAAATTGATCTCTTTCTCTTTGAAATGGTGATGTAAGATCTGTTAAGATTGACGGACAGAAGACAATGTGTGATGGTAAATGGAACGCTCTCTGAAGAGAGAGCGGTTTTAAGCGGTGTACCGCAGGGATCGGTCCTTTTCAATAACTTTGTGAGCGACATTGCGGAAGGGATAGAAGGTAAGGTATGTCTTTTTGCGGATGACACTAAGATCTGCAACAGAGTGGACACGCCGGAAGGAGTGGAGAGAATGAAACGGGATTTAAGGAAGCTGGAAAAGTGGTCGAAGATATGGCAGCTGAGATTCAATGCCAAGAAGTGCAGAGTCATGCTTATGGGGAGTGGAAATCCGAATGAACTGTATTCGATGGGGGGAGAAAGGCTGATGTGCACGGAGCAGGAGAGAGACCTTGGGGTGATGGTGTCTAATGATCTGAAGTCGGCGAAACAATGTGACAAGGCGATAGCTAAAGCCAGAAGAATGCTGGGCTGCATAGAAAGAGGAATATCGAGTAAGAAAAGGGAAGAGATTATCCCCTTGTACAGGTCCTTGGTGAGACCTCACCTGGAGTATTGTGTTCAGTTCTGGAGACCGTATCTCCGAAGAGACAGAGACAAGATGGAGGCGGTCCAGAGAAGAGCGACCAAAAAGGTGGAAGGTCTTCATCAAATGACTTATGAGGAGAGATTGAAGAATCTAAATATGTACACCCTGGAGGAAAGGAGGAGCAGAGGTGATATGATACAGACTTTCAGATACTTGAAAGGTTTTAATGATCCAAAGACAACGACAAACCTTTTCTGTAGGAAAAAAATCAGCAGAACCAGGGGTCACGATTTGAAGCTCCAGGGAGGAAGATTCAGAACCAATGTCAGGAAGTATCTCTTCACGGAGAGGGTGGTGGATGCCTGGAATGCCCTTCCGGAGGAAGTAGTGAAGACCAGAACTGTGAAGGACTTCAAAGGGGCATGGGATAAACACTGTGGATCCATAAAGTCAAGAGGCCGTCAATGAAGAGTGGGTGGCTCGCCAGAATGACGGTGTGGGAAATATGCGCTTGCCAGCAAGCCATTTCATCAGGGTTTAAACATTAACTTCCCTTCTCCCTGACATTTGCCTGAATAAAAGCATCACTTGTGCTTAAGTCTCTGCCTAGGAAAGGATACCTGACTACATGTATTTCTCTGGCTTATAATTAATCCTGATAGCCTGAAAGTAGGGCTGGGTGTTCCCTAGTCAGAGGCAGGACAAAGTCAGGAGGTATAGATTTCAGCAGCCAATGATATGATCCGTGCACACCCCCTGAGCCAAAGCCAATGGTGTAATGACTCTTCTGTTGCTATGGGAAAGTAGCCAATCATGTAATGACACATCATCTGCCTTTGTATGAATGTACAATAAAAGGAAAAGGCTCGTGAGGGCAAACTCTCTTTGCCTTCTCTCTTCCTGCCTGCCATGAAAGCTGTCTGATGCCTCTTCATTACTCCTATATCTGGTGAGCCCGACCGTGATGATAAACTCCATGCTTATTTCGGCTGGTCATAGCTTAAAGGTACGTACCGTTCAACAGATTTGCAATCGTAATATTTTTTTTAAAAAAAGTACTTCTTAGTAATTTTTAAAAGTATTTCTCAGCAAGTTTGTTCCCCACACTCGTAAGCATGGGCAGTGATTTATCTATGCAGCAGAGGCTACATGCCAAGGAGCTGCAGAAAATCATCAATAATCATTATTTCATCACCAGAAGAAAAATAGCGCAAGTCAGCCTGGGGGACTTAGAAAAATTAATAAGTGAAATAGCTTGCCGTTGCCCTTGGTATTCGATGGAGGCTGGAACTCTAAATACTCTAAATACCCAGGAATGGATCTCAATCGGCAATTGTCTTCATACGGCTCCCAGAGCTCCCATAAAGCAAAGATTAATATGGCAAAAATGTACAGAGGCCATCGAACACATGGAAGAAAAAAAAAAATTCCAAGACAGCAGTTTCAAACCATGTGCTTTTAGAAGCAGGCAGACATACCCTTCCCCCATCTTCTCAGTCTTCCTCAGACAGAGCAAATTCTTTGTATCCTCAGCTCCCCATACCTACACCCAAGGCACAAGCAATTCACACGTTCCCCATTTCTTTAGAAAAGCAACCCTTGAGAACAATAGAGCTACAACCTGGCCTGGGTGGGGCGATTAGCATTGAATTTCAGCAGAAACCGCAGAAAGAAAACTTTACAGGAGAAGAATTATTAGGACTTCAAGCCTTCCCCATCACAGAAAAGAACCATGAACAAAGGGGGACAGAAAATGAAATAGAACATCTGGGGACACACACTCACATGGCTCCTGTGGCTTCCTCTGCATCCACCTCAGAGAAAAGGCCCCAGGAAATAGAAAACACTGAGGTCAGAAAAACTAGCCTTCCTCCATCTTGCCTGCAAGCCCTTCCCCCACCAACCAGCATGGGATTCCACCTAGAACATGGAAATCTCACAAGGGAGGAATTATTGAAAGGGATTCAAGCCTTTCCCATTACAGAAAGAAACAAAGAACTAGGTGTGGCAGCAATAGAGTTGAGTGCAGCCCGGAATGCCATGAGCAGTGGCTTTGCCCCCAGGTCTTCAAAGAAATCAGCGTGTAAGACCTTGGGCCAGGCAGCTGCACTCCTGTGTTACAAGCAAAGAAAATATCATTATGAAAAAAAGGATTTAATTAGACTCCTGCGTTACAAGCAAAGAAAATATCACTATGAAAAAATTGATTTAATTATACACTTCAATGACCTCTTGCAGACCAGATTAGGCAAAGTAACTGTGCAGACAGTACAAATTTGGAAAAAATGGTTTCTCCTGGTCTTCGATGTTCAGTTGCAGAGGAACTGCATACTTAAGGAGTAGTTTCTATTTGAATTCAGTTACAAAAAATCTGCATACTTTGAGAGTATTTTCCCCCACTAAGTGTATGCATAACCTTATGTTAAAACTGTACTGAGATTTGAACAATTACTGTGTAAATTACATGTGAAAATTTCCCTTTTACAAAGTTAATTTGGCTCACATTTAAAATGACTCCATTTCTCTGAGATTTAAGTTTATAGTTTGAATTGCCAGCACACAGAACTTGTATTCTTACTGTGATTCTCCCTAAAGTGAATTGAAGTGGTGTCTGTCTGCAAGGAATCAGCCAGCCATTGTCTGTGGTCGATGTTATCAGTTGTTAAACAAAGCTATCTTTAAGTTCCTATTGACTGAAGGATTAACTCCTTGGGTGCAGTTCTTTTCTTTTGAGAAACACTGCTCCTCCCCCCCCTTTTCTGTAACTCTTGCTTGCCACTCATGGGGGAAGGAGGGAGAACTTTTGAAAAGAAAAAAAAACTGGACTTAGTACTGCAGTTTCTCTCTCTAGTTTATATATGTTATAACTCAGACAGATTAATAGTAGTTACAGTCACTTTAGCATGCAGCAGACAGAGCTGAGCGAACAGCGTGTTTAATTTCCTATTCTAATAATTATATGAAGAAATTCTATTCTGATATTCCACATTTATTTATTTATTTTATTTATTTAGAGTTTTTATATACCGGCAATCATGAAAACATATCTTGCTGGTTTACATCGAACAGGAGTGCATTATAAACAAAAAACTAGAACTGTGGTGTCCGAAAGTACAGTTACATTTAACAAGGGTAGCCGAACTTGGAGAAGGAAGAAGAGAGGAGAGAAAAGAGATGGTTAAACAATATACAATTTAAATATAGTATACAGAATAAATGTTATATACAAGAGGAGTGGAGTTTTAGGAGTCATTGGAATGTGTCATTGGATTGTGTCCGGAAATGCTTGTTTGAATAACCAAGTCTTAAGTTTTTTCCTAAAAGTTGGGAGGCAGGGCTCCTGTCTGAGGTCTGTAGGAATGGAATTCCACAAAAGAGGGCCAACTGTGGAGGTGGCGCGATCTCTTATGGTGATGTGTCTGGTCGTTTTCGCTGGGGGAACTTGGAGGGAGCCTCTATAAGCAGTAAGCATTAATGCTGGGGGAACTTGGAGGGAGCCTCTATAAGCATTAAGCATTAAGCTCAGAGTATTATTGATTGCAACTTGGAACAATAGTTGTAATCTATAAAGTAATGATGGGGTCTCCACTAGGAGGCGCTATGTTATTCTACAAGTTATATTATATTATTGTTTTAATAATTCTGTTGTATAATAGTTTTTATTTTTCAGATCTGCAGTCCTCATGTCTTAAGGACACTTCAGTTTTATTTTCTTTTTCACAAAATTTTTACAGAATTCTGAACCTTAAAATTTTTACTGATAGAGGTTGCTACATCTAAAGCAATCCCTCCCAAACCTTTTCTTGCAACTCCAAATTGATTTTATTAAATTGAATAATAGAATTAATTTATCCAAGGTTAAAAAAGTAAGAATTTCCCTTTAATCCTTACCTTAGTAATTTTTTGCTGTATGCCAGTTTTTAATATTTTCCAGATTGACGCTGCCATGAGGAGATGTGAAGATGAACACTTTGCAGTTTATTTTCAAACATTTTTCTAGCACCTTTTGACTTTTTACTTTTGATCCTTGATCTAATTTTGTTTTTGATAACTTTTTGGTAAGATTTTTAGCTCAAATTATGTGTTATCTGTTGTCTGTCTTGATGCCAAGAAGACTATGAATGAATTTTTGCAAGATGAATGAATATATGTCAGTCTTGTGTAGCATATGTTTAATGTAATGTCTAATATACTTGTCATTTGATCCTGCTTACTGCAAATGACTTTTCCTTTAAACGATTAATTTACATTTATTGCTAATTTACTGAATGAAAATTGATCACTGCATAAAAACTTTCTTGATAATGGGGTTACGTTCTGAAAACTAATAATGGCTCTGCTTACTGCAGCCATTCCTTTGCATGAATTTTGTCAATAATTGAACATTAAATACTTATTTGGCATCCCCTACAACACCACAGGGCAAGCCATTGTGGAGAGAGCCAATCATACCCTTAAGAGCTCTGGACCAAACAAAAAGAAAAAGGGGGGGATTGCCCCTGGATTTTCCCCTAAGAAGGACTGGCTGAACAAGAACAAAGTATTGTTTTAAATCACTTTAAATCATCCAAACATTTCAAATTTAAGACCACAGCCATGAGTAATCATTATGGGACTAGGGTTAGTCACCCACAGCCATCAGTTTTGTATAGAATATTTAATGTCTGGTATGGTCCCGTTCCCTTAAAATGGGGAACGAGGATATGTTTCTCTGCTTGCTTCCACAGGTCCAATCGGGCCGTGGAAAGATGGAAAGGTGTCCAGGTCTACAGGACCCGATCCCCAACTTCTCCCTGAGCCTCCACAGCCCTCAGAAGGACAGAGACCGGACTCCTTGCAAAAAGCAGCACCACATGACCTGGAGACAGATCAAGGCCCTATCCGACCAAACTGCACAACTCTTAGAACAGCAAGGCCTTGAGAAAACTCCAGAGAACTTATTAGCCGCTTTTTCTTGCCTGAATGCCAACTCATTAACAATTATGTTCTGCATCCTCATCTTTTGCCTTATTTCTCCAGCTATGGCGATTTCAGAACAAGGACTCTGACAGGACAACATGTACATCCTCTGCACAGAACTTTTCACACCTGTTGAATCGAACAGACTGTTGGATCTGCACACATATGCCAACCCAAGCCTGCGGAGAACTACTGATGCATGCTGTACCATTTAACCTTACAGTATGGACTAATTATCCTTTACAGAGAGGTGTTTTCATTAACTCTCCAGTTAATAATACCATACTACACATTGGTAGCTGTATTCAAGAGACTGCCGCTCTTTGTTGTTGGGACTATGATACAGGGGATGGAAAGGGAATTCAGGTGGGAAATATCCATATTGTAACCGAACATTTGTATTAATCACTGAACACTTGCATAGTTATACCACATATGTATGCAATTGGCAGATTTCAGGATGTGCAGTGGGAGACCCAAGCAGGTACAGAAAGTATAGAGGGGATGAAGGATTTACCTTTTGTAGTTATATAGCCCAAATGATAACCAATGACAAGTCCACTAATCTGTTAGGAAACATATGGATGTTATGTGGGCGTAGAGCATATATGTACATTTCCCCAAGATGGAGAGACAGATGCACTTTAGGCTACATCCTCCCCTCTTACTATGCAGTCAAAAATTTACCTAAAGCAAGGCTCCGTAACAAAAGGGAGGCGATAAATAATCCCATAGAAAAGTATACAGAAACTCAGATAGCTAGAAGCCTGTTTCCTCCAATGGGGACAGCTATGAATTACAGAGACTTACACGTCCTAGCTAACTGGACGACTGCCATATTTAATCAGACAGTCCATGCATTAAAACTACTCACAACAAAAGTCTCTCAGATTAGAGAAGTAGCATTACAGAACAGCTATATCTTAGAAACCATCTTAGCCTTAAAGGGTGGTGTTTGTGCATTAATTGGATCTCATTGCTGTGTGTACATATCAGTTTATAAAGCAAACCTCACACATACCATAGAGCAGATAGAAACCATGGGTGCTGATGCACCATTTTCAGACAGAATACCAACTTCTCCATGGGACTGGCTATGGTCCTGGCTCCCTGATATTTCTGGTCTCAAAGGGGTGATTTCTATTATAATTACTGTAATTATCTTAATTATTTGCCTGTGATGCTGTATTCAGTGCATACCCAAACTTCATATCCATATTGAAACCTTGCTCTCAGCCCGGATACAAAGATGTCTTGTAAGATGCCTAATAGGGAATCATGAGCCCTGCAGAGTTGGCACACCACCTGCACCAGCTCTGGGTGATATGGAGATTCAGAAGCTCATCGGCAGCTGGCACACCACGTCGAATTATAGCTTTCTTCTCTCCATAATCCCCCTTCCCCTATTTCCAGCCCATACCAAGACATAACAAATTTCAGTAAGGGTCTAAAGCTTTACTGAGCTGCCCTAAACAAAAACAGAAAGGGTGAGATGTGGGAAATATGCGCTTGCCAGCAAGCCATTTCATCAGGGTTTAAACATTAACTTCCCTTCTCCCTGACATTTGCCTGAATAAAAGCATCACTTGTGCTTAAGCCTCTCTGCCTAGGAGAGGATACCTGACTTCATGTATTTCTCTGGCTTATAATTAATCCTGATAGCCTGAAAGTAGGGCTGGGTGTTCCCTAGTCAGAGGCAGGACAAAGTCAGGAGGTATAGATTTCAGCAGCCAATGATATGATCCGTGCACACCCCCTGAGCCAAAGCCAATGGTGTAATGACTCTTCTGTTGCTATGGGAAAGTAGCCAATCATGTAATGATACATCATCTGCCTTTGTATGAATATACAATAAAAGGAAAAGGCTCGTGAGGGCAAACTCTCTTTGCCTTCTCTCTTCCTGCCTGCCATGAAAGCTGTCTGATGCCTCTTCATTACTCCTACAGACGGCAACTGCCTGGAGATAATACCCTTATTCAATAAACATACACATGGTTACTGTGACTCCAACATCGCTCTAAGCTTCAACAGCAAGAGGAAATGTGGAAAAAAGGATTTGTACTCACAAAGGGGGGAGCAGCTGGCTTGTTACGGCGGTTACTACCCCAAACCAAATAAGCCTGATACTTCACTTTCAATGCATATCCAGCATAGCTCTCTGCTTCAACGGCAGGGGAGAAGAAAAACTGATACTTCACGCATATCCAGCATAGCTCTCTACTTCAACGGCAGGGGAGAAGAAAAACTGATACTTCACGCATATCCAACATAGCTCTCTGCTTCAACGGCAGGGGAGAAGAAAAATTGATACTTCACGCATATCCAACATAGCTCTCTGCTTCAACAGCAGGGGAGAAGAAAAACTGATACTTCACGCATATCCAGCATAGCTCTCTGCTTCAACGGCAGGGGAGAAGAAAAACTGATACTTCACGCATATCCAGCATAGCTCTCTGCTTCAACGGCAGGGGAGAAGAAAAACTGATACTTCACGCATATCCAGCATAGCTCTCTGCTTCAACGGCAGGGGAGAAGAAAAACTGATACTTCACACATATCCAGCATAGCTCTCTGCTTCAACGGCAGGGGAGAAGTAAAACAACCAATAAGGGCTGAATAACAGTCTGGGTAAAACAAATAAGCATGGGTGTAGCTTGCTTATTGCGGCGGTTACTACCCCTACTACCCCTAACTAATCAAGCTTGATATTTCACTCGGATGCAGCTCCATCATTGCTCTCTACATTAATGGTGGGGGTGGAAGGGAAATGGAACCAAAGAGCTAAGAGAAACAGATAAGTATGAGAAACAAATGTGTGAAGCTTGCTGGGCAGACTGGATGGGCCGTTTGGTCTTCTTCTGCCGTCATTTCTATGTTTCTATGTTGAGGTGTCTATGGTGTATGTTTTCTGAACCTATAGAGTCATTGAATTACGACTGGAATAAGAATATGGAAGGTAAAAACTGAATAGAGCCAGAAATGTGAGAGAAATGTGTTTTATATAAGTATGAGTTCTTAAAAGTGGAAAGTTATGGGGACTATGGGGAAATGTGTAAGGGTTTATGAATATGTGTATTTTTTGTTTTTAAAATGTGAGAAAAATAAGGTTTAAAATCCCCCTGATGAAGCCGTTTGGGTGGTGAAACATCGAGGCCTTTGTGTTGGGGTGTATGAACCCTTGGAAATATATGTATGAAAAACATCTGTGAATACTTCTGGGAAGTCTGAAGTTGTGAAAACATCGTGTGAACCTTGGAAATATAATTTCTAGAAGAAATATTTGTGAACATTTCTGGGAGGTTTGGATTTGTGAAATATGTTTGTGTAACATTGAGATTTTCCAGAATTGAGAAATACCTTATGATACATGTGTAAGGATAATAACTTCCAGAGTGGTGGGCTCTTGTGGGAAATAATGTTGTGTGGGATGATTTTAGAGATAATTTTGTATGTTCTAGCAAGAAATTGTTCTGCTATAGGAATACTTTTTCAGAAAAAGTTGTGAAAAATATGAATAAATAAAAAGGTTAAAGATTGAGTTGAATGTGATTGCTATATATCCTCATATGTGATTATATATCGAATTAATATAAGAGTGATCTGTCCTTCTGAATATATCTTGGGGAAGGCAATGAATTATAAAACGATGTCCGTATTATGAAAGTGGAAGGTAGAAACTGAACTGAACAGAGCCTAAAGCTCAACCGAGATATTTTTGGTATTGCATGAAAATTGTTATTAAAGTTCTCCCTGATGAAGCCGTTTGGGTGGTGAAACATCGAGGGCTTTATGTTGGGGTGTGTCAACCTTTGTGAGTACGTCTGTGGACATGCCTGGCAAAAATAGAAGGTTTGAAATTTGGTTCGATCAGAGAAAAGCTAGACCTCAATCAAGTTATACATCCCTTCTTTTCTCTGATCTGGACAAGATAAACACGGACATTTTTCAGAGTAGTGGGCTTTTTTTGAGAAACAGAGTTTGTAATGATTTTAGATTGGATTTATATGTAATAGCAAGAAGGAATTCTGCTATGTGGATGTTTCTGATAAAACGATTGTGGAAAAATATAAAGAAATAAAAGTTTGAAAACTAAATAGGATGTATTTGATGTATCCTCATATATGATTGTATATATATATATATATATATATATAGCAATTTTTATTCTCTACCATTATTTCTTCCATATGATCTATTTTATTTGTTCTATCCTCCTATTGCTCAAATAAACTTACTTTCCTAATTACCTGGAACCGTGATGTACTGAACCAAAATTTGTGTAGGGTTCAAGCCCCCAGGTATAATCCCAGTAATTGTGTGTGACTATTTGTGTAGGGGATAAGCTCCTGGGTTCAAGCCCCCAGGTATAATCCCAGTAATTGTGTGTGACTATTTGTGTAGGGGATAAGCTCCTGGGTTCAAGCCCCCAGGTATAATCCCAGTAATTGTGTGTGACTATTTGTGTAGGGGATAAGCTCCTGGGTTCAAGCCCCCAGGTATAATCCCAAGTAATTGTGTGTGACTATTTGTGTAGGGGATAAGCTCCTGGGTTCAAGCCCCCAGGTATAATCCCAGTAATTGTGTGACTATTTGTGTAGGGGATAAGCTCCTGGGTTCAAGCCCCCAGGTATAATCCCAGTAATTGTGTGTGACTATTTGTGTAGGGGATAAGCTCCTGGGTTCAAGCCCCCAGGTATAATCCCAGTAATTGTGTGTGACTATTTGTGTAGGGGATAAGCTCCTGGGTTCAAGCCCCTAGGTATAATCCCAGGAATTGTGCGCACTTATATTGGGTAAATCCCTGAGGTAGTCCTCTGTGCACGCAGGCGATAAGCCCCACACGTAGCCCCCAGTATAGATCTCAGTGAGATTAACCCCCCAGGTCAGAATGCCAGTGTGCATGGTCTGAACCCGGAACAAAATTGGCAACAGGGATGTTGGATTCCAGGTGAAAGGTTTATATGAGCCTTTAATTTGTGCCTGTGTACTTCTTGATCTTTTAGTGTGAAGGGAAGATTTGTTTATTTTGGGACCATCTAGTTTGTGTTAAGAATTTTTCTTGCAATCTCCAGAAAACAGGATGGAGCATAAGAAAGCCTATTGAGTACAGAATATTGTGTATTTAACTTTAGCACCATGTGGTCACAGAAGGTGCCATGTGTTAAGAATCAAAAGGACAGTAAGGCAGAATTAAAAGCAGAAACGAAGAGAAAGAACCTTTTGGAGATTGCAGTAGCAGGTGGGAAGAATCCATAGGGTCCTAATGCTGCAGCAGAATTAAATTCTTTTGATGAGACCACTGGGGAGAGGGGAGCAAATGATCCAGAAGAGAGAGGGAAACTTTGATAAAATGAGAAAAATTGTTAGAAAAAAACTGAAAGGAGCAACTACAAAAGTAAAAAGTGTGCAAGAGGCGTGGTCATTGTTAAAAAATACCATTCTAGAAGCACAGTCCAGATGTATTCCACACATTAAGAAAGGTGGAAAGAAGGCAAAACGATTACCGGCATGGTTAAAAGGGGAGGTGAAAGAAGCTATTTTAGCCAAAAGATCTTCATTCAAAAATTGGAAGAAGGATCCAACAGAAGAAAATAGGATAATGCATAAACGTTGGCAAGTTAAATGCAAGACATTGATAAGACAGGTTAAGAGAGAATTTGAAAAGAAGTTGGCCGTATAGGCAAAAACTCACATTAAATCTTTTTTAAATATATCTGAAGCAGAAAGTCTGTGAGGGAGTCAGTTGGACCATTAGATGATCGAGGGGTTAAAGGGGCACTTAGAGAAGATAAGGCCATCGCGGAAAGATTAAATGATTTCTTTGCTTCGGTGTTTACTGAAGAGGATGTTGGGGAGGTACCTGTACTGGAGAAGGTTTTCATGGGTAATGATTCAGATGGACTGAACCAAATCACGGTGAACCTAGAAGATGTGGTAGACCTGATTGACAAACTGAAGAGTAGTAAATCACCTGGACCGGATGGTATACACCCCAGAGTTCTGAAGGAACTAAAAAATGAAATTTCAGACCTATTAGTAAAAATTTGTAACCTATCATTAAAATCATCCATTGTACCTGAAGACTGGAGGATAGTTAATGTAACCCCAATATTTAAAAAGAGCTCCAGGGGCGATCTGGGAAACTACAGACCGGTTAGCCTGACTTCAGTGCCAGGAAAAATAGTGGAAAGTGTTCTAAACATCAAAATCACAGAACATATAGAAAGACATGATTTAATGGAACAAAGTCAGCATGGCTTTACCCAAGGCAAGTCTTGCCTCACAAATCTGCTGCACTTTTTTGAAGGAGTTAATAAACATGTGGATAAAGGTGAACCGGTAGATGTAGTATACTTGGATTTTCAGAAGGCATTTGACAAAAGTTCCTCATGAGAGGCTTCTAGGAAAAGTAAAAAGTCATGGGATAGGTGGCGATGTCCTTTTGTGGATTGCAAACTGGCTAAAAGACAGGAAACAGAGTAGGATTAAATGGACAATTTTCTCAGTGGAAGGGAGTGGGCAGTGGAGTGCCTCAGGGATCTGTATTGGGACCCTTACTTTTCAATATATTTATAAATGATCTGGAAAGAAATACGACGAGTAAGATAATCAAATTTGCAGATGATACAAAATTGTTCAGAGTAGTTAAATCACAAGCAGATTGTGATAACTTGCAGGAGGAGCTTGTGAGACTGGAAGATTGGGCATCCAAATGGCAGATGAAATTTAATGTGGATAAGTGCAAGGTGATGCATATAGGGAAAAATAACCCATGCTATAGTTACACAATGTTAGGTTGCATATTACGTGCTACAACCCAAGAAAGAGATCTAGGTGTCATAGTGGATAACACATTGAAACACATCGGTTCAGTGTGCTGCGGCAGTCAAAAAAGCAAACAGAATGTTGGGAATTATTAGAAAGGGAATGGTGAATAAAACGGAAAATGTCATAATGCCTCTGTATCGCTCCATTGTGAGATCGCACCTTGAATACTGTGTACAATTCTGGTCGCCGCATCTCAAAAAAGATATAATTGCGATGGAGAAGGTACAGAGAAGGGCAACCAAAATGATAAAGGGAATGGAACAGCTCCCCTATGAGGAAAGGCTGAAGAGGTTAGGACTTTTCAGCTTGGAGAAGAGACGGCTGAGGGGGGATATGATAGAGGTGTTTAAAATCATGAGAGGTCTAGAACGGGTAGATGTGAATCGGTTATTTACTCTTTCAGATAATAGAAAGACTAGGGGGCACTCCATGAAGTTAGCATGGGGCACATTTAAAACTAATTGGAGAAAGTTCTTTTTCACTCAACGCACAATTAAACTCTGGAATTTGTTGCCAGAGGATGTGGTTAGTGCAGTTAGTATAGCTGGGTTTAAAAAAAGGATTGGATAAGTTCTTGGAGGAGAAGTCCATTACCTGCTATTAAGTTCACTTAGAGAAAAGCCACTGCCATTAGCAATGGTTACATGGAATAGACTTAGTTTTTGGGTATTTGCCAGGTTCTTATGGCCTGGATTGGCCACGGTTGGAAACAGGATGCTGGGCTTGATGGACCCTTGGTCTGACCCAGTATGGCTTGGTCTTATGTAATCACTGTATGCAACCCCACATGACTGGACTTTAACCTGTAGTCCTGCACTTAATCAGAAGCACGAACCAGCTTCTCAGTCAGTAAAATTTCATGGTATTTGCTTTCAATGTAGAGATAAGGACATACAGCCAAGAATGGTACAGACCCTGGATTTCTCCCCCCTCCCAGTTGGGGTTGTCTGACCCCATTCCTTCTACTCTCTATGTGGGACACCCAGTGGGGTGTCTGGCCTCAGCACACAACCTGAACTCTTCCTCAATTTTTGTGAAACCAGCAGAATACAGGGCTAGACCAAAATAAAATGTTTGAAGGTTTGTTTCTCTTCATGCATAGTTCTCTGTGCTGAGTTTTCTTTTCTTTCCAGAAAATTAACTTCATTTTTTACTGGTTTAGGTTGCTAGCAAAGCAGATGTGTATGTGCTAGCACCTAAGTTAAAGTTTGCATTCTTTTAGTTGTGCAGCTATTGATTTAGCAAACAGTTTCGTAAAGCAGGGAGAGGAGAGATAGGGAGTGATGGGTCTCGTAAGCTTTTTTTCTTCTCACATGAAAGGCTGTAAACTGTTCCGGTTCTTGTGCTTAAGCAATCAAAATCTTGTAGTTAGAAAAGAGGGAGATTTGTTTTTTATTGTGTAAGTTAATCAAAGTAATGGTTTCTACTGCAACTGTGCAGCTCAGTTGCTTATAGCTATTCTTATCTTGTGATAGGATTTAAAAGATTAAATGAACCTCTCTTTTTGTATGCGGGTTTTTGGGGGGTTTTTTTTTTTTTTACAGATTGACAAGAATGAAGATTGCTCTGAAAGACAAAGTGCAAACCCTGAGAGGTTTTTTTCTCTCTCCCCCAGATTTTGGGGGTTTTTAACAGATCTGTTTTAAAAATTCTGATTTTTTTGCTTAATTCTGGATGCAAAGAGAGGCCTACGTTTTGAGCTCTGATGTTGGATAATTGTCTCCTGTTTGTGGTTCTCTGTCATTATGTGTTGTACATGTTACACTGTGTACAGATAACGACATCAGAGTTCAGCGAGTATAGAAAAGTGCAAGCTTCTGACGTCATTGAAGTCAAACAGCCACCGTGCTGAGGTTTTAAATAATGTGCTACGGGCTGATCACTGAATTTTCTTCTTTTCCCCTGTTAACCTTTGCTCAAATTCAGTCACAATCCATGAATCTGCAGGGTGGGGGTTTTTTTCACAAGTGCTTGTGAATTTTTTTCCTCCTTCCTCTTTCTGGGGTTTACATTATGTGTCATGATTTTACCTGTACATGTACAGTATGAATGAATGAATGAATGAGCACCTGGGTTGCCTTTGTCTGAATTCTGTATGTTATCTTATAGACAAGCGGGGAAACAAAGAAGGGATTGGATATTCTTTGAACTATGGCAAAATACTGGATATCCATATGAATCGTTTCCTCTAGAGTTTCTGATTTACTTGATGTCACTTTTTACTCATCTGGTATCAGATCACAAACATCTGAATCAGCGCTGAGAGTGCAGAGGCTCCCAGAGTGCTGGACCGTGAGAACTGTACACATCGTTCCTCACTGACCTCACAACGTGAAATCATCCCAGCCGTGCATCTTTCACTTTATGGACTGAAGGGCTCAGAATTTCCTTATTCCATGGGAGTGGCCTTACTTAAACACTCTTCTTATTTGTTTAATGAAGCAACATATGTATCTGTATCACTATGAAACGTAAACACTGATTATCATGATGAAACATTTTTATAATACCCAGTCACATATTTACTTGCAGGGGCTATTTTGGTTCTCATATTAATGACACAGTCTGAACTGAAGCAGTTTTACTGCTCCGTAGTTGCTGTTCTCTGTGTGCATGCTTCAGCAGGAAATGCTATCTGTACCTCAATCTGACACCTAGATAGTATTTTTTATTTTTGTAGAATAGGTCTTTGAAACAGGGATATTTTTTTGTTGCTTTACACAACTGGTGGGTGGGGGGAGTGTGTGCTACACCTGAGTTTAACTGTTCCAGATACCTAAAAGATAAGCAGATTAGCAGGCTGTAAGCTGCCAGTGGGAGAGGCCGTTGAGCAAAGACCTGAGACAATTCTTCACTGCGCGGTGGAGAGGCCCCCAAATAACTGCACATGTGGTCGCAGGCTATACTGAGCGCAGTAGGCCTGATACTGGAGAATCAATGAAAGGTGGCCTACATATCCTGATGAGCTGGGTGTCCCCCAGAAGTTAGAGAGGCCAAACACACAACAAGCAGCGTGGAGATCGCAACGGAGACCCTCCTGGCAGGCCAGAGGCACGCCTCGCTGATGTTTTAAATTGGCCAGAGCTCTGGGTGCAGTGGAGCTTAGACGGGGCTTAGGTATTGGGTATTCTGATCAATTGCATAGAGGGAACAAGGAGTTGATGGATTTAGCTTCTCTTGCAAATATGGTAGTAGCCCTGGTCTTTTATATTTGCTAGTCCTAAGGGGACCGGTGTTTAATGCATGTATATATCCAACACGTAATACACATTGCTCTGATTAACGCTGACACCAATATAACTTTTTATCCAGCAGGTGGCAGTGTGAATCCTTTGAATCCAGGGGTGGAATATCTTGGAGTGACTTTTTTGTTACTTTAGCTGAGGATGTGTGTGGAGGTTGGGCCATATGGATCCATAGTTCTCACTCAGACCAACCTCTGAGTGACCTCCTATTTACTGTTTTACACTGTGAAATGCTTATGAACAGGCCAAGAGTCTATTTTAGTTATTCCAGTAGGTCTATGATGAGAAAGCAAGCAGTTAACTTGTGCTAAAGCCTGAGAGAGAGTGAAGGCCTCACAGCTGCGCCTGAGATTGATAAGAGCTCAGAGGGACAGAGCATCGCTGCTTTTCCCGAGCATTTAGTGTATATAAGGAGTAATAACAGCGAGAGCACGCCTCCAGACATGATAGCACAGGATGATCCTTTGGAAACATGTAAGCTTTTTATATCTATGGAGCAACTGTCATTCTCTACCATTACTTCTTCCTTGTGATCTGATTTTATTTGTTCTCTCCTCCTCTTGCTCAAATAAACTCACTTTCCTAAGTACCTGGAACCGTGATGCACCGATTCAAAGTTTGTGTGCAGGAATACGCCCCAGATATAATCCCAGTAACTGTGTGTTTATATGGGGTAAGTCCCTGAGGCAGCCCCCAGTGTGCACCTCAGTGAGATTAGCCCCCCAGGTCAGAGCCCCTCCCCCCCAGTGTGCCCGCTCTGAACCTGGAGCACAGTGAGCCCGAGAGGCCGCCCCTTTCTGTTAGCACAGAGGGCAAAGGTGCTAGGAGGTCACCCAGTCAGTAAAGGCAAGTTAGGACCCCCGTCTGTGGGTCCTAAGCAGGGTCGGGAGGGTTTTCCTGCCACGCTACTCACCTGCTGGATGGGATAATCCCTCTGGGGTGCTTCTGAGGGTTTGGAAATGTTATTAGGAGCCTCACTGGACGCCTGGGCCTGTCCTGGAGATCCCTGTGTGTGAACTGCCAGGCAGAGAGAAGATGCCCCCCTGAAGTGGTGGTGACCGCTGGGAGGAGGAGGAGGAGGAGGAGGCGGCTTCGCTCTTACTTTCTGTTCCTTCTGAAGGAAGAATTCTGTCGGGCCGATACAGTAAAAGTCACGGGAGAGCGGGCGAGCGCACAGGCCGCTCCCCTCTGCGCACGATTTAGTATCGGCCCGCATGCTAATGAGGGCCCGCGGTAAAAAGAGGCGCTAGGGACACTAGCGCGCCCTAGCGCCTCCTTTTTCACAGAAGCAGCAGTTGTCAGCGGGTTTGACAGCCGACGCTCAATTTTTCTGGCGTCGGTTCTCGAGCCCGCTGACAGCCACAGGCTCGGAAAACGGACGCCGGCAAAATTGAGCGTCCGGTTTTCAACCTGTGAGCCGCAGTTTTTACTGCTTTTCTGTGCACTTCCCTGGCGCCGGCAGAAATTAACGCCGACCTTTGGGCAGGCGCTAATTTCTGAAAGTAAAATGTGCGGCTTGGCTGCACATTTTACTTTCTGTATCGCGCAGGAATCAACGTGCATTTGCAAGTTGCAGGCGCTATTAGTTTCGGGGGGGTTGGCCGTGCGTTTTCAACGTGCTATTACCCCTTACTGAATAAGGGGTAACGCTAGCGCGTCGAAAACACGATTCCAAACACGGGTTAGCACTGTACTGAATCGGCCTGAATGTTAGAAGACTCAAGAGGAAGGTTTTTGGCTGCCCCTTCTTTCCTGCTAGAAGTAAGGGAACTGCTTGTTTCAAAGAGGGTCCCTGTCCATCGAGTTTCCAGAAACAGACTGCGGAAGATGAAGGAGATCCTTAAGCTGAATAAAAGAAATGACGTCACCGGGAAGACCCGTGCGGTGCTCGGCGCGCCCTGGGGAGAGAGAGAGGATTTCCTCTCTGTGCCACACGGCCTGGAAGGGGCTCTCACCATGCTAACGCCCCTGCCCAGCTGGGAGCTCCCTCGCCCTGACAGACGTGAGTCCGGCACAGATGGAGGGGCAGTGAGGAGAGATGTCTGTGCTGCTGCTGCTGCACTTTGAGTTTTGTGACACTCACCAGCAGTGCTGAACAGTGAAGCCTTTTGTTTTCCACACATACCAAGTGGCTGCAGATTATTCATTTCTGCACTCACAACAGAGACCAGTATCCTCCCCAGGGGAAACACAAGGAAACGGGAAAGAAAAGCAGGCCTGCCACGTCGGGACCTGAGAGCACAGTCCAGAGAAGTGGAGGAGGTACGAGAGCGAGGCAGGGGTCCTGCCCCAAAGGGTGGGAATTACTTCATGGCCCCGGGTGGGGTTACGTTTGTATTTTGTGAAACTGAATTTGGATACTGTAGGTATTTAACTTTCCCCAGAGGGCTTACAATCTAATGGCCTCATCCACCAAGCCACTGTACCTGAGCCACTGATGCTTACTGAATGCACCACGGTCTGCAGTATTTTTCCACAGGGATGGTGGCTCTGGGACTCCGGGGCCACCATTGTTTAAAGAGGCTGCTCGGCCCTGTGTATGGCCACTGCCCACAGTAATAAACCTCCCTGGAGCTCGGCTGAGACCCCCCTGTTTCACCTCCCCACCCACTCCTGCAGAGCTTGGCAATGCCCCGTCCCTTCACAAGGAGCTCCAGCCCTGGGAGATGGGGGAAGAATGGCCCTGGGGGTCCAGTGGCGCAGGCAGGCCCCGGGCCTCCTTCCACATAAAACACCCTGCTGGTCTTCCACCACCACAGTAACGTGGTCAAGGACCCAAGGTGCAGATTATCCCCGTGGACACAGGTTGGCCGCCTCTTCCTCTCCATCATTTAGCCACGAGGAATCCTCCGTGTTTCTCCCATACTGTCCTGGTCCTCACTCCCTGCATCCAGGGGCGCAGGCAGGCCCCGGGCCTCCTTCCACATAAAACACCCTGCTGGTCTTTCACCACCACAGTAACGTGGTCAAGGACCCAAGGGGCAGATTGTCCCCGGGGACACAGGTTGGCCTCCTCTTCCTCTCCATCATTTAGCCACGAGGAATCCTCCGTGTTTCTCCTTGTCCTCACTCCCTGCATCCAGCAGCCTTTCCATGAACAAATACTTCCTGGCGTTGGTCCTGACTCAGTGCCTTTGCAGCTTCATAATGTCACCCCTTGTTCTACAGTTTTCTTTCCGTCAATAAAGGGTTGAGTCCTGTGCATTATTAATTCCTTTCAGGTATTTAAAAGTCTGTACCCTATCGCCCGTCCCTGCTCTACACCAGTGTGTATTATATATATATATATATATACATATATTGAAGGGTCTTCAGTCACGTCTCGTAAGTCTTTTCATGCAGACCACACACCATTTTGATTGCCTCTCTTTGGACTGCTCCCATCCTCTCTCTATCCAGGTTTCCAGAACTTAATGCAGTACTCCAGGTGAGGCCTCACCAACAACCTGCACAGGGGCATCAGCCACCTGAGTCCATACAGCCCAGCATCCCCTCTGACCACACTGCCTCATCACGGTCACCTAAGGTCTCTCCCAGTCCACGCACATCAGACTTTCGCAGCCCATCCTGTACAGCACCTTCGGATTCCTGCACTTCTTAACTCTGAATCCCAAATGGCAAACCTTCGACCACGCCCCAAGTTTTCTTAGAGGGCTTTTCATTCTCTCTACTCTGTTGCAGATCTCAGTGTCAGCCGTGAAAAGATAAAGTTTCTTTCTACCCTTCCACAATATCACTCACAAAAATATTGAGCAGAACTGGTCCGAGACCCAATCCCTGAAGCTCTCCACTTATCATACTTCTCTCCTCAGAGCAGATTCCCATTTACCACCACTTGCTGTCATCTACCAGTCAAACAATTTCTCATCCATTCCACCACACTGGGACCCACTCCCAGGTTTTTCAGTTTGTTCATGAGCCTCCTATGCAGACAGATAGGAAAATTAGTTCTTACCTGATCATTTTCATTCCTGTAGTACCATGGATCAGTCCAGACACCTGGGTTGTGACTCCGCACCAGCAGGTGGAGACAGAGTAAAACTTGTCGGGCTCCCTACATATAGTAAGGCGCCACCCACAGCCCCTCAGTCTTTCTCTGTCTCCAGCAGATGGGGATCCCCAGAGACTGTGGGTGGACCTGCCCCATCTGCTGGAGACAGAGAAAGACTGAGGGGCTGTGGGTGGCACCTTACTATATGTAGGGAGCCCGACAAGTTTTACTCTGTCTCCATCTGCTGGTGCAGAGTCACAACCCAGGTGTCTGGACTGATCCGGGTATGTACAGGGAACAAAACCTTTGCTGAAATACACATAAATCACATCAAGTGCACTTCCTTGAGATAATTCAACATAAGAACTTGCCATACTGGGTCAGACCAAGGGTCCATCAAGCCCAGCATCCTGTTTCCATCAGAGGCCAAACCAGGCTACAAGAGCCTGGTAATTACCCAAACACTAAGAAGATCCCATGCTACTGATGCAATTAATAGCAGTGGCTATTCCCTAAGTAAAATTGATTAATAGCCGTTAATGGACTTCTCCTCCAAGAACTTATCCAAACCTTTTTTGAATCCAGCTACACTAACTGCCCTAACCACATCCTCTGGCAACAAATTCCAGAGATTTATTGTGCATTGAGTGAAAAAGAACTTTCTCCGATTAGTCTTAAATGTGCTACTTGCTAACTTCATGGAGTGCTCCCTTGTCCTTATTATGCGAAGGTATAAATAACCGATTTACATCTACCCTCTACATATCCAATCAAAAAGGTTAATTAGGTTTGCCTGACATGATCTTCCTCCAGTAAAATCATGTTGCCTCAGATCATGCAACCCACTACACTGCAGACAGTTCACTGTCCTTTCCTTCAGAAGCGCCTCCATTAATTTTCCCACCACCGAGGTAAGGCTAACTCTCTCGAAGGTTCCAGGCTTCTCCCGGATACCATTTTTGTGAAGCAGGTCCACAACCACCCTTTTCCAATCTTGAGGCACCACTCCCGTTTCCAAGGATCTACTGAACATGTCTTTCAGTGGCCCACCAGCATCTCTGAGCTCCCTCAGTATCCTAGGATGTACCTCATCTCACCCTATGACCTTGTCCACTTTCAGTTTCGCTAGTTCCACCTAAACATGCTTCTGTAAATGGAGTGCTATCTACCCCACTCCTATCCGTGCTTTGACAAACCAGCAATGGGCCTTCCCCAAGGCTGAGGCAGACAGAAAGGTAGAGAGAGGAGACTTTCAAGGACTTAGTAGCTAAGTCCCAACTCCAGCCTGGAAGTCCATGTGCTGCCTTGGAGGACTAAAGCCAGCTGGTTGGAAAGCATCACCCTGGTGTAGCAAGAAATGATTCTGTAGCAAGGATCTATTCACCGGGTGATGCTGTGAAAGGGTGTACACAAGAAAGGGACTGGATCCAGAGATCTGGCCTGGTCCAGGAGTGGCCCCTGGAAAGGTGTATATGTAGCCAGACCCAGGAGGAAAGAGGCAGCCCCAGTGAAACAAGAGGAAATGTATTTGTGTCTGTATCTTTCCTAGACTACTATTTGTTTTATTGCTTCTTTGTTTGAAGGATGTAATAAATGATTGCTTCATGGAGCAATTGGTTCAGGAACCAACAAGAGAGGGAGCTATTTTAGATTTAATTCTTAGTGGATGCAGGATTTGGTGAGAGAGGTAACGGTGGTGGGGCCGCTTGGCAATAGTGATCATAACGTGATCAAATTTAAATTAATAACTGGAAGGGGGACAATAAGTAAATCTGCAGCTCTAACACTAAACTTTCAAAAGGGAAACTTTGATAAAATGAGAAAAATAGTTAGAAAAAAAACTGAAAGGTGCAGCTGCAAAGGTTAAAAGTGTTCAACAGGCTTGGACATTGTTTAAAAATACAATCCTAGAGGCACAGTCCATACGTATTCCATGCATTAAGAAAGGTGGAAGGAAGGCAAAATGATTACAGTCATGGTTAAAAGGTGAGGTGAAGGAGGCTATTTTAGCCAAAAAAAAATCCTTCAAAAATTGGAAGAAGGATCCATCTGAAGAAAATAGGATAAAACATAAGCATTGTCAAGGTAAGTGTAAAACATTGATAAGACAGGTGAAGAGAGAATTTGAAATGAAGTTGGCTTGAAGAGACAAAAACTCATAATAAAAACTTTAAAAAATATATCCAAAGCAAGAAACCTGTGAGGGAGTCGGTTGGACCATTAGACTTTCTTTCTTCTTTCTTCTGTTTTGATATGCTTTTTTTTTTTTTTCTCTTATCCCTGACTAAGAAAAAACTACCCAGGGATCCCAGAGGCTGTGGGTGAACCTGCCCCATCTGCTGGAGACAGAGTAAGACTGAGGGGCTGTGGGTGGCACCTTACTATATGTAGGGAGCCCGACAGGTCTTGCTCTGTCTCCATCTGCTGGTGCGGAGTCAAAACCCAGGTGTCTGGACTGATCCGGGTACGTACAGGGAAATGAATTCTTTGCTTCCATGTTTACTAATGAGGATGTTGGTGAGATACCAGTACCTGAGAAGGTTTTCAGGGGTGATGAGTCAGATGAACTAAACAAAATCACTGTGAACCTGGAAGATGTAGTAGGCCAGATTGACAAACTAAAGAGTAGCAAATCACCTGGACCGGATGGTATGCATCCTAAGGTACTGAAGGAACTAAAAAATGAAATTTCTGATCTATTAGTTAAAATTTGTAACCTATCATTAAAATCATCCATTATACCTGAAGACTGGAGGGTGGCCAGTGTAACCCCAATATTTAAAAAAGGCTCCAGGGGCGATCTGGGTAATTATAGACCAGTGAGCCTGACTTCAGTGCCAGGAAAAATAGTGGAAACTATTCTCAAGATCAAAATCGTAGAGCATATAGAAAAATATGATTTAATGGGACACAGTCAACATGGCTTTACCCAGGGCAAGTCTTGCCTCACAAATCTGCTTCACTTTTTTGAAGAGGTTAATAAACATGTGGATAAAGGTGAACCGGTAGATATAGTATACTTGGATTTTCAGAAGGCGTTTGACAAAGTTCCTCATGAGAGGCTTCTAGGAAAAGTAAAAAGTCATGGGATAGGAGGCGATGTCCTTTCGTGGATTGCAAACTGGCTAAAAGACAGGAAACAGAGAGTAGGATTAAATGGACAATTTTCTCAGTGGAGCAGGGTAAATATGAGTGCCTCAGGGATCTGTACTGGTCCTTTTTAATAATGATCTAGAAAGGGGAACAAAAAGTGAAGTGATCAGATTTGCATAGAGTGAAAACAGGATAACATTTCTGCAGGAAATAAAATGCAATGTTCAATCTTTAGAAATTCCATGTAAGAAGGGGAACAGAACAACAATGGAGGTGTCCTACCACCGTCCAAATATACTGCATGCAACAGTTCAACATTATCCACATGTTTATTAACTCCTTCAGAAAAGTGAAGCAGATTTGTCAGGCAAGACTTGCCTTGGGTAAAGCCATGCTGACTTTGTTCCATTAAACCATGTCTTTCTATATGTTCTGTGATTTTGATATTTAGAATAGTTGCCGCGATTATTCCTAGTACTAAAGTCACTCACCAGTCTCTAGTTTCCCAGATCAAGTCTGAGCCCCTTTTAAAGATCGGGATTTCATTGTCCACTCTCCAATATGCCTATCAATAAAGAACCACCTGAGAAAAGATTCCAAATTATCCCTTGCAACTCATAAGCAGATTAATAACACAAACCTCAAAGAATGACCAGATCTGCCAATAAACTTCACCTCGAAATTCCATCTCTTCCTCAAGCCAAACTCACCAACACCAGGAACAGAGCCGCAGGCCCAAACTTATGGAACAACCTACCACAACATCTAAGCTCAATCCACGACATCAAAGCCTTCAAAAAAGAACTAAAGACATGGCTTTTCAGTCAAACATTTAGAGATGGCGTAGGATAAGAAACCCACCCCCTATTGAACCATTACACCTTGACGCTCCCATTCTTTCGATGATACTTTCTATTAACACTTTTCCCCCTCCCCCCCCCCCCAACACACCCTTCCCCCACCACTCCCCACACCTTGCCCTCCTCCCCCATCCAACCAATCCCAAGACTTCACTTGATTCAACCAACATACTCCGAGCTCCTATTCAGACCCTTCCCAACTATAAATCACTTCTCATGCTCAGCACTTACGTTGTTAATTTTGTTCCATATATTTAAAGAATCTGATATACTAACTCTTTTATGTTTTATCTCTCATATAAATCGTCAATTAATATGTTAAATAAGGTTCTATGTTCTGAATGTTAAATACAGTTCTAATGTTAAATACAGTTCTAAGATATTTGTATGTATTAGGTTGTTATCCTGTAAACCGGAGTGAAGGCAAACGCTATACTTCGGTATATAAAAGAATCCAAATAAATAAATAAAATAAATAAATAAATAAATAAAAACATAAAACACACTTTGAAATGTCTGTATGCTAATACCAGAAATCTAAGTAGCAAGATAAGAGAGTTAGAGTGTATAGCAGCAAATGATGAGATTTGACATAATTGGTATCACAGAGACCTGGTGGAAACTATTCTCAAGATCAAAATCACAGAGCATACAGAAAGACATGGTTTAATGGGACACAGTCAACATGGATTTACCCAATGGAAGTCTTGCCTCACAAATCTGCTTCACTTTTTTGAAGGAGTTAATAAACATGTGGATAAAGGTGAACCGGTAGATGTAGTGTACTTGGATTTTCAGAAGGCGTTTGACAAAGTCCCTCATGAGAGGCTTCTAAGGAAAAGTAAAAAGTCATGGGATAGGTGGCGATGTCCTTTCGTGGATTGCAAACTGGTTAAAAGACAGGAAACAGAGAGTAGGATTAAATGTGCAATTTTCTCAGTGGAAAAGGGTAAACAGTGGAGTGCCTCAGGGATCTGTACTTGGACCGGTGCTTTTCAATATATTTATAAATGATCTGGAAAGAAATACAACGAGTGAGGTTATCAAATTTTGCGAATGATACAAAATTATTCAGAGTAGTTAAATCACAAGCGGATTGTGATACATTACAGGAAGACCTTGCAAGACTGGAAGATTGGACATCCAAATGGCAGATGAAATTTAATGTGGATAAGTGCAAGGTGATGCATATAGGGAAAAATAACCCATGCTATAGTTACACAATGTTGGGTTCCATATTAGGTGCTACAACCCAAGAAAGAGATCTAGGCGTCATAGTGGATAACACATTGAAATCGTCGGCTCAGTGTGCTGTGGCAGTCAAAAAAGCAAACAGAATGTTGGGAATTATTAGGAAGGGAATGGTGAATAAAACGGAAAATGTCATAATGCCTCTGTATCGCTCCATGGTGAGACCGCACCTTGAATACTGTGTACAATTCTGGTCGCCACATCTCATAAAAGATATAATTGTGATGGAGAAGGTACAGAGAAGGGCAACCAAAATGATAAAGGGGTTAGAACAGCTCCCGTATGAGGAAAGGCTGAAGAGGTTAGGGCTGTTCAGCTTGGAGAAGAGATGGCTGAGGGGGGATATGATAGAGGTGTTTAAGATCATGAGAGGTCTTGAACAAGTAGATGTGAATCAGTTATTTACACTTTCGAATAATAGAAGGACTAGGGGGCATTCCATGAAGTTAGCAAGTAGCACATTTAAGACTAATCGGAGAAAATTCTTTTTCACTCAACGCACAATAAATCTCTGGAATTTGTTGCCTGAGGATGTGATTAGTGCAGTTAGTGTAGCTGGGTTCAAAAAAGGTTTGGATAAGTTCCTGGAGGAGAAGTCCATTAACAGCTATTAATCAAGTTTACTTAGGGAATAGCCACTGCTATTAATTGCATCAGTAGCATGGGATCTTCTTAGTGTTTGGGTACTTGCCAGGTTCTTGTGGCCTGGTTTGGTCTCTGTTGGAAACAGGATGCTGAGCTTGATGGACCCTTGGTCTGACCCAGCATGGCAAGTTCTTATGTTCTTATGACAGATGAAGAAATGCTAACAAAATTAGCAATACAGTAATAATGGGTGATTTCAATTACCACAGTAATGACTGGGTAAATGTCACATCAGGACATGCTAAGGAAGTAAAGTTTCTAGATGAAGTGAATGATTGCTTCATGGAGTTGCTGGTAGAAGAACCCACAAGGATCACATGATTAGTGTTTGGGTAATTGCCAGGTTCTTGTGGCCTGGATTGGCCTCTGTTGGAAACAGGATGCTGGGCTTGATGGACCCTTGGTCTGACCCAGCATGGCAAGTTCTTATGTTCTTATGACAGATGAAGAAATGCTAACAAAATTAGCAATACAGTAATAATGGGTGATTTCAATTACCACAGTAATGACTGGGTAAATGTCACATCAGGACATGCTAAGGAAGTAAAGTTTCTAGATGAAGTGAATGATTGCTTCATGGAGTAGCTGGTAGAAGAACCCACAAGGATCACATGATTTGGTGAGAGCTGTAATGGTGTTAGGACCACTTGGCAATAGTGACCATAGTATGATCAAATCTGACTTGATAACTGGGAGGAAGTCACTAAGGAAATCTATGCGACAGCACCTAACTTTCAAATGGGAGACTATGATACAATGAGAATAACGGCTGGGAAAAAACTGAAAGAAGCAGCTGCAAAGGTCACGAGTTATCAGACATGGATGTTGTTTAAAAATACCATCTTAGAAGCCCAGACCAGATGTATTCCACATATTAAAAAAGGTGGAAGGAAGGCCAAGCGACTACCGGCATGGTTAAAAGGTGAGGTGAGGCACTACTGTAGCCAAAAAGACCATCTTTCAAGAAATGAAGAAAAACAGCATAAGCACTGGCAAGTTAGATGCAAAGCATTGATAAGGAAGGCAAAGAGAGAATTTGAAAAGGAGCTTGCTGTGGCAGCAAAAACTTTCAGGTATATTCAAAGCAAAAAGCCTGCAAGGTAGTCAGCTGGACCATTAGATGACTGAGGGGTAAGAGAGGCACTAAGAAAGGAGAAGGTCACAGCAGAGAGATTAAATGGATCTTTTGCTTCAGCCTTTACTGAGGAACATGTAAGGCACAGACCCATATAAAAAATGATATTAAAGGTGATTATTCAGAGAATGGAAACAAATCTCAATGAACCTGGAACATGTACTAGGGCAAACTGACAAACTAAAGAGTAGCAAATCACCCTGGACCAGAGAAATTAAACTGCAGAGCTAGTGTTGGTAATCATTAGAATTAGCTACAGTACCTGAAGATTGGAGGGCGGCCAATATAAAAGGGATTGGGGTGATCCAGTAAACTACAGACTGGTGAGCCTGACGTCAGTGCCGGGAAAAAATTGTTGAAAGTATTCTAAAGAATTAGTGAACATATAGACAGATAAAGTTGAATAGGACAAAGCCAATATGGATTTAGCCAAGGGGAGCCTTGCCTCACTAACCTCCTACATTTGTTTTTGAAGGCATGAAAAAACATGGGATAAAGGCGAGCCAATAGATAACAGGTATCTGGATTTCCAGAAAGCGTTTGACAAAGCACCTTATGAGCAAGTCATGGGATAGGAGGCAATTTTCGATTGAGGATCAAGAACTGATTAAACGATAGAAAACAGAGAGTCAATTTACTCAAGGAATAAAGCTGAATAGTGTAGTGTCCCAGGGAACTGTACTGGAACCACTGCTTTTTACCATTTATCAATGACCTAGAGAAGGGAATAATGAATGAGCCGATCAAATTTTTCTGATACTAAATTATTCAAAATTGTTAAATCACAAGAGGATGATGAAAAATTGCAAGAGGACTTTGTCAGAATGGGAGACTGGGCATCCAAATGACAAAGCGGACAAGTGCAAAGTGATGCACTTAGGGAAGAGCAACCCAAATTACAGCTACGCAATGCAAGGTTCCACCCTGGGAGTCACCACTCAGGAAAAGGATCCAGGTGTCCTCATGAATATGATGAAATCCTCTGCTCAGTGTGCAGCGGTGGTCAAGAAAGGAAACAGAGTGCTGGGGATTATTAGGAAGGGAATGGAGAATAAAACAGAGATACCAGAAAGGAAAATGAGTTTCTTACCTGATAATTTTCGTTCCTGTAGTACCAAGGATCAGTCCAGACTGCTGGGTTGTGCCTCCCCTCCAGCAGATGGAGTCAGAGAAAAGCTGAAAAGCACCCCCTAGATATACCGGTGTGCCACCTGCAATCCCTCAGTATAAAGAATGAATCATAGAAACATCCACTCCTGCTGAATAGTAAACTCCTTTAACTCAACCAATGACTAGATCAAGTAGGCCTAGTGCTCTGAAAACACAAACAAACTTGTCTCCCTATAGGAAAACAGAAAACCCTGTATAACTTGCCTGAAACTACGCATCAACACGTATCCAGATACTCTGCAGCGGCAGGAACTATAAGGAGACAAAGGAGCAGAAAGAAATGGGCAAGATGGCCGCCGCTCGCTCTACGAGTGGGGGCGGGGCCGGCCTCTGCCCGCGAGCCGACGGCACTCTCCGTGTTTCGCACGGCCAACTCCCCCAGGCGGCATAGCACGCGGCATAGCAGCCCGAAGCTGCGCACGAAAACAGCTGAGCTGTGACTGAGGTAAAATAAAAACGCGTCGGGTGACCAGGCCACCCCCTCCGGAGTCCCGGGACCCTAGCGTGGCAGGCCGGGGCCAACGAAGCGATCAAACAGCCTGCCACCAACAGGACTTACTGTATGTTAATCTGATCCCCGCTTCTTTCCTGTGATAGTTGAGCCCCCTGCAGAGGTGAAACACCCCTGGAATATACATACAGGGGGGGGGAGAGTGACCGGCCCACCGGTGAATACTCCCCCTGGTCCCAAGGGATCACTATCTCCGGGAAATAGGCCTTAGGGCACTGCCCTGCCAAGAATCAGAACCTCGCCCAGCGCATGTGAAAAGAAAGGACAGAAACCAAACCTATCCGCTCATCTAACTACCATAAACCAAAAGAAACTGATCTAGTCAAAGGTCAGCAAAAGGTCAAACCTGAATAACCAAAGGAAAATTTAGAAAAGATGAGGACTGCAGGTTATGCCTCTCGATCTGCTGGAGTCAGAGAAATACTGAGGGATCGCAGGTGGCACCCCGGGATATCTAGGGGGTGCTTTCAGCTTTTCTCTGACTCCATCTGCTGGAGGGGAGGCACAACCCAGCAGTCTGGACTGATCCTGGTACGTACAGGGAATGCCTCTGTATTGCTCCATGGGGCGAGCTCATATTTATTTATTTGCAGATTTTTATATACCGGGGTACGTAAGTAATATCACCTCGGTTTACATTAAAACAATAATTCAGCATTGCGCTTTACAATATAACATAGAAACTGAACAAATACAAAACCATGTATAACTTTGTATTAAAAGAATATATAGGAAAATTAGTTTCTTACCTGATAATTTTTGTTCCTGTAGTACCAAGGATCAGTCCAGGACACCTGGGTTGTGACCCCGCACCAGTAGATGGAGACAGATTAAAACTTGTGGGCGGAGCTACATATGCTCCTGTGCCAGTCACAGCCCCTCAGTCATACGTAATGTCAAAGTAGACAAAAAATAGAACAACCAAACTAAATAACTAACCTTAACAGGGAGCCATTCAAGGACCCCCAACCGGAACAGAACCCCAAAACGAGGGAACGAAGCAATAACCGGAATAGTTAACAAAGAAATGAGCGGACTCTCCGTTTCTTCAGAACAGTACGGGCGGGATCCTGGTACTTGGTACTACAGGATCCTTGGTACTACAGGATCCTTGGTACTACAGGAACGAAAATTATCAGGTAAGAAACTAATTTTCCTTTCCCTGTACGTACCAGGATCAGTCCAGGACACCTGGGATGTACCAGAGCTAAATTACCGAGGGTGGGAAGCAGAGAGTCCCGCTCGGAGTACCCTCTCTCCAAAACCCCCAGAATTCGCAGCCTGAACATCCAACCGATAGTGTCTAATGAAGGTATGTAAGGACTTCCAGGTAGCTGCCCTACAAATCTCTTGAGGCGAAACCTGAGAAGATTCCGCCCAAGACGCAGCATGAGCTCTTGTCGAATGAGCCCTGAGACCGTTCGGGATAGGCTTCCCTCGTAACGCGTACGCTGAGCCGATGGCCTCTTTAAGCCACCGTGCGATTGTCGTCCTGGAAGCCAGGCCCCCTTTCTTTGGGCCCGAGAATAGAACAAAGAGATGATCCGACACCCGGAAAGGGTTAGTGACCTCTAGATAACGGAGGAGAACCCTCCGCACATCCAACTTCCGCAATTCTTTCCATTGCGGGTCCGAATATTCAGCACCTGCGAAAGCGGGAAGCTCAATAGACTGGTTCAAATGAAACGGTGACACCACTTTTGGCAAAAAAGACGGAACCGTCCGCAGGGAAACTCCCGTATCTGAAATCCGCAGGAATGGCTCCCGACAAGACAAAGCCTGTAATTCCGAGACTCTCCGAGCCGAGGTAATCGCAACCAGGAAAACGGTCTTTAAAGTAAGATCCTTAAGAGTAGACCGTTTTAAGGGTTCGAACGGAGCCGTAGACAAAGAAGAAAGGACCCAATTAAGATTCCAGGAGGAACATGGATAATGTAGTGGTGGACGAAGATGTTTAGCCCCTCGAAGAAAACGAGAGACATCGGGATGCAGGGCCAGAGAGGAACCGCGAACCTTACCCCGCAAACAACCAATCGCCGCCACCTGTACACGAAGGGTACTACATGAAAGCCCTTTGGCTAGACCGGCCTGAAGAAAAGCCAGAATATCAGAAACGGAAGCGGAAATGGGATCTAGCCCTCGGCTGACACCCTCAAAAACTACCCAGACACGTACATAAGCCAAGGACGTAGACTGCTTTCTGGACCGCAGTAACGTGGCTACCACCGCATCTGAATAGCCTTTTTTCTTTAGACGTTGCCTCTCAAAAGCCATGCCGCGAGACAGGAGTGATCCGCATCCTCCAAACAAACGGGGCCCTGACGAAGGAGCCCCGGAAACCCCTGTAGCCGAAGGGGAGCATCCACCGACAGCTGAACGAGATCCGCAAACCAAGGGCGCCGTGGCCACTCCGGCGCTACCATGATCACGTTGGACGGGTGCAACTCTATGCGCCTTAAGATCTTGCCTATCATTGGCCATGGAGGGAAGACGTACAACAACACGTTGGTTGGCCAAGGAAGAACCAGCGCATCGACGCCCTCGGCTCCTCGCTCCCGACGTCGACTGTAAAACAGAGGAGCCTTCGCGTTGTGCCACGTGGCCATCAGGTCCATGTGGGGCAGCCCCCACCGATCGCAAATGAGATGAAAGGCATCTTCCGTCAGCTCCCATTCTCCGGGGTCGAGGTGGTGTCGACTGAGGAAGTCCGCCTGAACATTGTCGACCCCGGCTATGTGAGACGCTGCTATGGAGTTGAGATGGCGCTCTGCCCAACTCATCAGAAGCTTTGCCTCTTCCGCCACAAGTGGACTCCTTGTCCCCCCTTGGCGATTGATGTATGATACTGTTGTTGCATTGTCCGACAACACACGGACCGCCTTCCCTTGGACCAACGGGAGGAAGGCTTGCAGAGCCAGGCGCACCGCTCTGGTTTCCAGACGGTTGATGGACCACTGCGACTGGACGGAGGACCATCGGCCCTGTACCGACTTGTCTAGGCAGACCGCTCCCCAACCGGAGAGACTGGCATCCGTCGTCACCACTGTCCAGTCGGGGACCAACAGAGACACTCCGCAAGAGAGATGGCCCGGATCGAGCCACCAGTGAAGACTCTCCCGCGCCTGAGTCGTGAGTGGAAGTGGTAGGTGGAACTCTTCTGATACCGGCTTCCATCGGGAGAGCAACGCAAATTGTAATGGTCGCAGATGAGCAAAAGCCCAAGGAACCAACGCCAGTGTGGACGCCATAGATCCCAGAACCGTCAGATAATCGCGAACCAGCGGCAGCTGAAGACTTAATAATTGACGCACTTGACACTGAAGCTTGCGTGCACGATCCGCGGACAGAAAAACCTTGCCCTGCTTCGTGTCGAAAAGAGCTCCCAGGTATTCCAAGGACTGGGTAGGAACAAGCTGACTCTTGTTGAGATTGACAACCCAACCTAAGGTCTGCAACAACTGGAGGACTCTGGCTACCGCCTGACGGCAACAGGTTTCGGACTTGGCTCGAATCAGCCAATCGTCCAAGTAGGGGTGCACCAGGAACCCCTCTCGTCGAAGGTGAGCCGCTACCACTACCATCACCTTTGTAAATGTTCGCGGAGCCGTGGCGAGGCCGAAGGGAAGAGCCCGAAATTGGTAGTGTCTGCCCAAGATGCAAAATCTGAGAAATCTCTGGAAAGACGGCTGAATTCCGACGTGGAGGTACGCCTCCGTGAGGTCTAAGGAGGCCATGAATTCGCCTGGACGAACCGAGGCAATCACTGACCGAATCGTTTCCATCTTGAAGTGTGGAATACGCAGACACTTGTTTACTCCTTTGAGGTCCAAAATCGGTCGGGACGTGCCATCCTTCTTCGGCACGATGAAGTAAATGGAATAACGACCCGTGCCTTGTTGATTGGGAGGAACGGGGACGATTGCTCCTAAATCTTCCAGGCGCCGGAGGGTGCTTAGCACTGCCGTCGTCTTTTTTGGGCACTTGCAGGGCGACATCAGGAACTTGTCTGCTGGAGTCCGTGCAAAATCTAACGCGTAACCGTGTCTTATGATGTTGAGGACCCACTGATCGGAAGTTATTTTGGCCCATTCCTCGAAAAACAAGGTCAGCCTCGCCCCTACGTTTGGAACGGAGGCCAGCGGCTGCCGTAAGGAATGGACCCGCCGTATCTCATTGAGAGGCTTTGGGCCCCGTGCTGGACGGGGTGCCTCCCTGTCTGCCGTAACGTTTCCCCCGAAAGGACTGTGGCCATGAAGAAGCCCGGGAAGAAGTCGAGCGATAAGACTGACCCGAGGACCTCTGTGGACGAGATTTCTTGTTGCCTCGGAACCGGGATCTGGCCGAATAGGAGGACCGGGCTCTGGACCTGTCTTCTGGGAGTTTAAAAGCCCTGTTCTCACCAAGAGAAAGCATCAGATCATCCAACTCTTTACCGAACAATAACTTTCCCTTGAAAGGCAGAGCTCCAAGGTGAGCTTTGGAGGATCCATCCGCCGCCCAATTGCGAAGCCAAAGCAAGCGGCGCGCCGAGACAGCAGAAACCATGGATCTAGCGGAAGTACGTAGTAGATCATAAAGAGCATCCGCACCATAAGCAATGGCAGCCTCTAGGCGATCCGCCTGCGTGGCCTCTTCAGGGGAAAGACCTGCATTCGCCTGTAGAACTTGGGCCCAGCGCAAACTAGCCCGCATGGCATAGTTGCTACAGATAGCAGCTCGGACTCCCAATGCTGAGACCTCGAAGATCTTCTTGAGCTGCACCTCCAGCTTCCTGTCCTGTATGTCTCTAAGGGCCGTGGCCCCAGTGACCAGAATCGTGGAACGTTTCGTTACCGCTGACACCGCAGAATCCACCTTTGGAAGCCGAAGAAGTTCCAGAGCGTCCTCCGGCAGGGGGTAGAGCTTATCCATAGCTTTGGTTACCTTCAGTCCCAGCTCAGGAGTGTCCCACTCCCGAAACAAAATGTCCGATGCCGAGAAATGGAATGGGAAGGCTACCGCTGGACCAGTGAGTCCCAGCAGGACTGGATCCATAGTTGCTCCGGGGCGAGAAACTGTCGGTGGGGCTTCAACCCCTAACTCGTTGAGAATTGCCGGAATAAGCGGGGACAGCTCGTCCCTTCGGAAAAGACGTACCACCTTCGGGTCGTCCCCATCACCGGCTTGCGAAGGTTTGCCCGGCCCCGACTGGGCAGAATTGTCCCCCGTCGCGCCATCGACCCCCGTCAGGGGCTCGTCGGGCGGATCCACCTCATCTTGTGAGGTGGAGTCGGTATCTGTATCCTGCGGGACACCTCTTGGTGTCCGTTTTCTTGTTGCAGGGTCATCCCGGGATTTTTTCTTCTTTGGAGTGTCCCTTTTGGAGTGGCTATGCAGCTCCTTGCGCCTGCGGCCCTTGTATTTTAAAACTTTGCGCAGCAGGAGGGCAAAATCCGCCGAAAACGAAGACTCCGAATCTGAGGTGACCGAATCATCACCATCCTCATCCGGGGACTTAGCCCCCCCGGTGGAAGCCCCCCCTGAAGACCGTTGTTGAGGCGACAACGCGGGAGGCACGGCAGAATCCCCTGCAGGTTCCTGCCTGACTTCATGAACAGAAGCCAAGATGGCCGCCGCTCCCGCACTGAGCGGGAAGGGGTCAGCTGGCGTGACAGAAACGGCGGGAGTGCGCGACGGCGACCGCACCGACCGGGAACGGACCCCCCTGCTTGTTGTAGACGGTCCCTCCCCGCCCGGAACGCAGGCGGAACAAATCCCTTCACGGGAGAGCCGCGCGCGCGCCGAGCCGAAAGCGTGGCAAACTGTACCCCGAGGCATCCTCACAGTCGCGCGGGAACGCGAAGGAAAAATAAAATTTAAAATTTAAAGCGCCGAAAAACTCCCCTTCCCTCGCCGAACCGAGGACCTATTTCCCCCCCGGCGAAGAAGAAAACGGAGAGCCGACACAAAGAAAGAAAAAATAAAAAATACACTTTTTTTTTTTTTTTTTTTTAAATCAAACCTGCCGCTGTCCAGGGTCCTGGGGCTCCTGCTCCTGTTGGGGGTGAGTGAACCGGGCTCCCCGGTGTCACCCCCGACGCTGCTGCTTTGGCAGTTCGGGTCCTCGACCCTCAGCAGCGGCCTCAACCAGGGGGGGATGGTCCTCTCAGAACCTTCCCACCCCCCTGGGAGGCAGGACGGACAGCTTCCGTTTAACTACTCTAACCAGAATTAGAATTAAAAATTTACCTTAAAAACAAACTGAGCAGAAAATTAGTAAAAGAACTAAAATAACCCTGACTAAACTAAGAATCAGTCCTCAGGGCACCCAGAGGCTGTGACTGCACCTGCACCATCTACTGGAGACAGAGTAAGACTGAGGGGCTGTGACTGGCACAGGAGCATATGTAGCTCCGCCCACAAGTTTTAATCTGTCTCCATCTACTGGTGCGGGGTCACAACCCAGGTGTCCTGGACTGATCCTGGTACGTACAGGGAATGAGTATTATGTGCAGTTCTGGTCACCACATCTCAAGAAAGATAGAGCAGAATTAGAAAAGGAACAGAGAAGGGCGACCAAGATGATAAAAGGGAAGGAATAATTCCCCTATAAAGAAAAGCTGAAGAAATCCGGGCTCTTCAGCTTGAAGAAGAGATGGCTGAAGGGAGATATGATAGAGGTCTATAAAATCATGAGTGGAACGGATAGATGCAATCAGTTCTTTACTCTCTCAAAACGTATAATGACCAGGAGACATTCAATGAAATTACTAGGCGATACATTTAAGACAAATAGGAGAAAATATATTTTTTCTCAACATATAATTAAACTCTAGCATGCGCTGCCAGAGGATGTGGTGAAAGCTCTTAGAATAGCAGGGTTTTAAAAAAAGCTTTCCACAAGTCCCTTCCCCCGTATGTATATGGGAATAGATTAGGGGCGCCCGGGTCACATTACCCTTCCCCTGTATGTATGTGGGAATAGATTAGGGGCACCCGGGTCACATTACCCTTCCCCTGTATGTATATGGGAATAGATTAGGGGCGCCCGGGTCACATTACCCTTCCCCTGTATGTATGTGGGAATAGATTAGGGGCACCCGGGTCACATTACCCTTCCCCTGTATGTATGTATGTGGGAATAGATTAGGGGCACCCGGGTCACATTACCCTTCCCCTGTATGTATGTGGGAATAGATTAGGGGCACCCGGGTCACATTACCCTTCCCCTGTATGTATGTATGTGGGAATAGATTAGGGGTGCCCGGGTCATATTACCCTTCCCCTGTATGTATGTATGTGGGAATAGATTAGGGGCGCCCGGGACACATTACCCTTCCCCTGTATGTATGTATGTGGGAATAGATTAGGGGCACCCGGGTCACATTACCCTTCCCCTGTATGTATGTATGTGGGAATAGATTAGGGGCACCCGAGTCACATTACCCTTCCCCTGTATGTATGTATGTGGGAATAGATTAGGGGTGCCCGGGTCACATTACCCTTCCCCTGTATGTATGTATGTGGGAATAGATTAGGGGCACCCGGGACACATTACCCTTCCCCTGTATGTATGTATGTGGGAATAGATTAGGGGCACCCGGGACACATTACCCTTCCCCTGTATGTATGTATGTGGGAATAGATTAGGGGCACCCGGGACACATTACCCTTCCCCTGTATGTATGTATGTGGGAATAGATTAGGGGCGCCCGGGTCACATTACCCTTCCCTTGTATGTATGTGGGAATAGATTAGGGGTGCCCGGGTCACATTACCCTTCCCCTGTATGTATGTATGTGGGAATAGATTAGGGGTGCCCGGGTCACATTACCCTTCCCCTGTATGTATGTATGTGGGAATAGATTAGGGGCACCCGGGACACATTTCCCTTCCCCTGTATGTATGTATGTATGTGGGAATAGATTAGGGGTGCCCGGGTCACATTACCCTTCCCTTGTATGTATGTATGTGGGAATAGATTAGGGGCGCCCGGGTCACATTACCCTTCCCTTGTATGTATGTATGTATGTGGGAATAGATTAGGGGTGCCCAGGTCACATTACCCTTCCCTTGTATGTATGTATGTGGGAATAGATTAGGGGTGCCCGGGTCATATTACCCTTCCCCTGTATGTATATATGTATGTATGTATGTATGTATGTGGGAATAGATTAGGGGTGCCCGGGACACATTACCCTTCCCCTGTATGTATGTATGTATGTATGTATGTATGTATGTGGGAATAGATTAGGGGTGCCCGGGTCACATTACCCTTCCCCTGTATGTATGTATGTGGGAATAGATTAGGGGTGCCCGGGTCACATTACCCTTCCCCTGTATGTATGTATGTGGGAATAGATTAGGGGCGCCCGGGACACATTACCCTTCCCTTGTATGTATGTATGTGGGAATAGATTAGGGGCGCCCGGGTCACATTACCCTTCCCTTGTATGTATGTATGTGGGAATAGATTAGGGGTGCCCGGGTCACATTACCCTTCCCCTGTATGTATGTATGTGGGAATAGATTAGGGGCGCCCGGGTCACATTACCCTTCCCTTGTATGTATGTATGTGGGAATAGATTAGGGGCGCCCGGGTCACATTACCCTTCCCCTGTATGTATGTATGTGGGAATAGATTTGGGGTGCCCGGGTCATATTACCCTTCCCCTGTATGTATGTATGTATGTATGTATGTATGTGGGAATAGATTAGGGGCGCCCGGGACACATTACCCTTCCCCTGTATGTATATATGTCTGTATGTCTGTATGTATGTATGTATGTATGTATGTATGTATGTGGGAATAGATTAGGGGTGCCCGGGTCACATTACCCTTCCCCTGTATGTATGTATGTGGGAATAGATTAGGGGTGCCCGGGTCACATTACCCTTCCCCTGTATGTATGTATGTGGGAATAGATTAGGGGCGCCCGGGTCACATTACCCTTCCCTTGTATGTATGTATGTGGGAATAGATTAGGGGTGCCCGGGTCACATTACCCTTCCCCTGTATGTATGTATGTGGGGATAGATTAGGGGTGCCCGGGTCACATTACCCTTCCCCTGTATGTATGTATGTGGGAATAGATTAGGGGTGCCCTGGTCACATTACCCTTCCCCTGTATGTATATATGTATGTATGTATGTATGTGGGAATAGATTAGGGGTGCCCGGGTCACATTACCCTTCCCCTGTATGTATGTATGTGGGAATAGATTAGGGGTGC
Source organism: Rhinatrema bivittatum (assembly GCF_901001135.1). Classification (NCBI taxonomy): domain Eukaryota; kingdom Metazoa; phylum Chordata; class Amphibia; order Gymnophiona; family Rhinatrematidae; genus Rhinatrema; species Rhinatrema bivittatum. The sequence continues at coordinate 6,557,161 of NC_042622.1, forward strand.
CCGGGTCACATTAACCTTCCCCTGTATGTATGTATGTGGGAATAGATTAGGGGCGCCCGGGTCACATTACCCTTCCCCTGTATGTATGTATGTGGGAATAGATTAGGGGTGCCCGGGTCACATTACCCTTCCCTTGTATGTATGTATGTGGGAATAGATTAGGGGCGCCCGGGTCACATTACCCTTCCCTTGTATGTATGTATGTGGGAATAGATTAGGGGCACCCAGGACACATTACCCTTCCCTTGTATGTATGTATGTGGGAATAGATTAGGGGTGCCCGGGTCACATTACCCTTCCCCTGTATGTATGTATGTGGGAATAGATTAGGGGCGCCCGGGTCACATTACCCTTCCCCTGTATGTATGTATGTGGGAATAGATTAGGGGTGCCCGGGTCACATTACCCTTCCCTTGTATGTATGTATGTGGGGATAGATTAGGGGTGCCGGGGTCACATTACCCTTCCCCTGTATGTATGTATATGGGAATAGATTAGGGGCGCCCGGGTCACATTACCCTTCCCCTGTATGTATGTATGTGGGAATAGATTAGGGGTGCCCGGGTCATATTACCCTTCCCCTGTATGTATGTATGTGGGAATAGATTAGGGGTGCCCGGGTCACATTACCCTTCCCCTGTATGTATGTATGTGGGAATAGATTAGGGGTGCCCGGGTCACATTACCCTTCCCCTGTATGTATGTATGTGGGAATAGATTAGGGGTGCCCGGGTCACATTACCCTTCCCCTGTATGTATGTATGTGGGAATAGATTAGGGGTGCCCGGGTCACATTACCCTTCCCCTGTATGTATGGATGTGGGAATAGATTAGGGGTGCCCGGGTCACATTACCCTTCCCCTGTATGTATGTGGGAATAGATTAGGGGTGCCCGGGTCACATTACCCTTCCCCTGTATGTATGTATGTGGGAATAGATTAGGGGTGCCCGGGTCACATTATTTATTTATTTATTTATTTAAAATGTTTATATACCGGCATTCATGTTGCAAACACATCATGCCGGTTTACATATAACAGGGGTGTACAGTGAACAATTCAATAACCTATTTGTGTAGAAGGAAGCAGTTACAAATAACAAGGTAATAGAACTGGGAGGAGAGAAGAAAAGGGAGAGAATAACATTAGGTATAGGTATTTACATTAGTAATAACATTTTTACATGTGGAAGTGGTAGAATCTGGCTGAATAGAATTAATCGGTGTCCGGGAAAGCTTTTTTAAACAGCCAGGTCTTGAGTCTCTTTCTGAAGGTTGGGAGGCTGGGCTCCTGTCTTAGGTCCGGTGGGATGTATGTATGTATTACCCTTCCCCTGTATGTATGTATGTATGTATGTATGTATTACCCTTCCCCTGTATGTATGTATGTGGGAATAGATTAGGGGTGCCCGGGTCACATTACCCTTCCCCTGTATGTATGTATGTGGGAATAGATTAGGGGTGCCCGGGTCACATTACCCTTCCCCTGTATGTATGTATGTGGGGATAGATTAGGGGTGCCCGGGTCACATTACCCTTCCCTTGTATGTATGTATGTGGGAATAGATTAGGGGTGCCCGGGTCACATTACCCTTCCCCTGTATGTATGTATATGGGAATAGATTAGGGGCGCCCGGGTCACATTACCCTTCCCCTGTATGTATGTATGTGGGGATAGATTAGGGGTGCCCGGGTCACATTACCCTTCCCTTGTATGTATGTATGTGGGAATAGATTAGGGGTGCCCGGGTCACATTACCCTTCCCTTGTATGTATGTATGTGGGGATAGATTAGGGGCGCCCGGGTCACATTACCCTTCCCCTGTATGTATGTATGTATGTGGGAATAGATTAGGGGTGCCCGGGTCATATTACCCTTCCCCTGTATGTATGTATGTGGGAATAGATTAGGGGCGCCCGGGTCACATTACCCTTCCCCTGTATGTATGTATGTATGTGGGAATAGATTAGGGGTGCCCGGGTCACATTACCCTTCCCCTGTATGTATGTATGTGGGGATAGATTAGGGGCGCCCGGGTCACATTACCCTTCCCCTGTATGTATGTATGTGGGAATAGATTAGGGGTGCCCGGGACACATTACCCTTCCCCTGTATGTATGTATGTGGGAATAGATTAGGGGCGCCCGGGTCACATTACCCTTCCCCTGTATGTATGTATGTGGGAATAGATTAGGGGCACCCGGGACACATTACCCTTCCCTTGTATGTATGTATGTGGGAATAGATTAGGGGCGCCCGGGTCACATTACCCTTCCCCTGTATGTATGTATGTGGGAATAGATTAGGGGTGCCCGGGTCACATTACCCTTCCCCTGTATGTATGTATGTGGGAATAGATTAGGGGTGCCCGGGTCACATTACCCTTCCCCTGTATGTATGTGGGAATAGATTAGGGGCACCCGGGTCACATTACCCTTCCCCTGTATGTATGTATGTATGTGGGAATAGATTAGGGGCGCCCGGGTCACATTACCCTTCCCCTGTATGTATGTATATGGGAATAGATTAGGGGCGCCCGGGTCACATTACCCTTCCCCTGTATGTATGTATGTGGGACTAGATTAGGGGCGCCCGGGTCACATTACCCTTCCCCTGTATGTATGTATGTGGGAATAGATTAGGGGCACCCGGGTCACATTACCCTTCCCCTGTATGTATGTATGTATGTGGGAATAGATTAGGGGCGCCCGGGTCACATTACCCTTCCCCTGTATGTATGTATGTATGTGGGAATAGATTAGGGGCACCCGGGACACATTACCCTTCCCTTGTATGTATGTATGTGGGACCGGGTCACATTACCCTTCCCCTGTATGTATGTATGTATGTGGGAATAGATTAGGGGCGCCCGGGTCACATTACCCTTCCCCTGTATGTATGTATATGGGAATAGATTAGGGGTGCCCGGGTCACATTACCCTTCCCCTGTATGTATGTATGTGGGAATAGATTATGAGCACCCGAGTCACATTACCCTTCCCCTGTATGTATGTATGTGGGAATAGATTAGGGGTGCCCGGGTCACATTACCCTTCCCCTGTATGTATGTATGTGGGAATAGATTAGGAGCACCCGGGTCACATTACCCTTCCCCTGTATGTATGTATGTGGGAATAGATTAGGGGTGCCCGGGTCACATTACCCTTCCCCTGTATGTATGTATGTGGGAATAGATTAGGGGCGCCCGGGTCACATTACCCTTCCCCTGTATGTATGTATGTGGGAATAGATTAGGGGCACCCGGGACACATTACCCTTCCCCTGTATGTATGTATGTGGGAATAGATTAGGGGTGCCCGGGTCACATTACCCTTCCCTTGTATGTATGTATGTGGGAATAGATTAGGGGTGCCCGGGTCACATTACCCTTCCCTTGTATGTATGTATGTGGGAATAGATTAGGGGCACCCGGGACACATTACCCTTCCCCTGTATGTATGTATGTGGGGATAGATTAGGGGTGCCCGGGTCACATTACCCTTCCCCTGTATGTATGTATGTGGGAATAGATTAGGGGCGCCCGGGTCACATTACCCTTCCCCTGTATGTATGTATGTATGTATGTGGGAATAGATTAGGGGTGCCCGGGTCACATTACCCTTCCCCTGTATGTATGTATGTGGGAATAGATTAGGGGCGCCCGGGTCACATTACCCTTCCCCTGTATGTATGTATGTATGTGGGAATAGATTAGGGGCGCACGGGTCACATTACCCTTCCCCTGTATGTATGTATGTGGGGATAGATTAGGGGTGACCGGGTCACATTACCCTTCCCCTGTATGTATGTATGAGGGAATAGATTAGGGGTGCCCGGGTCACATTACCCTTCCCTTGTATGTATGTATGTGGGAATAGATTAGGGGCGCCCGGGTCACATTACCCTTCCCCTGTATGTATGTATGTGGGAATAGATTAGGGGTGCCCTGGTCACGTTATTCTTCCCCTTTTTGGGACTCCCTTCAGGCTTCAGCCTTGAACCACTGCTCATCTGCCACCACTGAATCCATCACTGCGCTCATATCTCAGAAGCTGAAGACTGGGAGTTTTCTGTAATGTCTCCCTGATAAAGAGTGAGGACAGGCAGTCTGCTCAGTGCCCTGAGAGCATCTTCAGGCTCCATTCCTCCTAATGGCTGTGTATCTGGCTCCCTCTGCAGGACAGACGGCAGACTGCAGGTCAGAGCAGGGAGACCGGAGGGTAAATACCATGGCTGGCAAGGCTGAGCTTCTGTTCACCCTGAGATTAATGTGGATGAGCAGAGAAGGGCAAGGCTGGAGGAGGACACTGGCTCCCCTTCTCCTTCCCTCCCTACAGGCTCCTACATTTTAATGCACATTATGTGTCTTAACATAAAGCATTCACCTCTCCATCCAATCATTCAATTCTTCTCACATCTCCAGCATTTACATCCCCATCTTCCCCAAATTCTCCCCCCTTCTTATAGCACCTGTCCCCCTAAACTTGCACCCCCTCTTGTACTCTCCCAAACATTCCCCACTTCTCATTCTGTATTGGGAAAGCCCCAGACCCAATGGTGCAGGCCCCTTTAAAATTAGGAGAAATCATTGGGTATGGAGCGCAGGAATCTCATTAGATCCTGCTTTGAAACTGCGCCCTGCCGAGCAGCCAGCAAGCTACCAGGGCCACGCTGCTTGGAGTTTGCCGCCCAAGATCCGCACGGCAGGAGGAAGGAGAGGAGAAAAGACCTGCCTGAAGTGGGGTGAGGTTCCCGGCCCTACGATACCCTCCTCCGCCCATCTGACGTCATCTTGCCGCGACCTGCTTTTGCTACAAAGCCGCCGCTGCTGCGGCATTGAACTGAGGAAGGAGAGGAGAAAAGACCTGCCTGAAGTGGGGTGAGGTTCCCGGCCCTACGATACCCTCCTCCGCCCATCTGACGTCATCTTGCCGCGACCTGCTTTTGCTACAAAGCCGCCGCTGCTGCAGCATTGAACTGAGGAAGGAGAGGAGAAAAGACCTGCCTGAAGTGGGGTGAGGTTCCCGGCCCTACGATACCCTCCTCCGCCCATCTGACATCATCTTGCCGCGACCTGCTTTTGCTACAAAGCCGCCGCTCCTGCGGCGCGTTGCGTCCGCCGGCACGTTGTCTAAGCCGCGCGCCGAAGGGGCGCGCGACTTATTTTGCAACTTGCTTTCGACGGTTGGAGACGCCGTAAGAACAATATTTGTTCTATATAAGTCTTGGGACTCTCCTATTCCTCCTGAGGACCGAGGATTTCGTGGGAAGGAAATTGGTGTGGTAGGAACATTTATATTTTGTCTACCTTATTATGCCTCATACTAAACGTAAGGGCCGAGTGCGCACGGAACCCTCTGCACCTGCGCAAACTACCCATACGCAGCAAGTAATAGATGGTTTCTTCACACCTGTAGCAGTTTCAACACCGGGTGCAGAGTCCGCTGAAGGTATAGGTTTAGAGCAAAACCTTACCTTCCTGGACATTCACACCTCTTTAAGCCCCGGAGCACCTCAAACTCCTTCACATCCGACCCCGGGACCCTTTTCAAATTCGGACCATCGGAATCAGCTAAAAGCATGTAAACCTATGGTCTCAGAGGAGGAATTGGAAGGTAGACCTATAGGGGCAAGTATAACATCAGAACGATGTGAAGAAATCCTGGCTACAGAAATCCAAAAGATTTCAGAGGTATGCCAGGAAGGAGAGTTGTTACCTAACCTCAATATTCAGAAAATAGTACAACCGGAGGTCATCACATTGGATTCAATCTGGAAAGCCTTAATGACTCTAGATAACTCAATATCATCATTAACTAAATCTATAAATGTATCTCATAACAAAGTGAATGGAATTGAACCTGTGGTTAAAACACATGAAGTTAAGATTAATGAGATGTCTGTACAATTATCATCATCTATGAAAGAAGTTCAAGTCAATCTGATTAAATCAGATGAGCTAATGAGAAGAAATTACGAAAAAATTGAAAACAGGATGAGATATTTAAACCTGAGAATATTAAATTTCCCAGGTGTCAAATTAATCTCACCTAAAGAGCAATTTAAAAAATATTTGAAGAATGTCTTATTAATAACACAAGATAAAATGCCAGATATCTCAAAAATCTATTTTGTACCCAATATGGGAGTTAAGAATGAACCCAGGATATCAGAGGTTAATTTAGAATCAGAGTTGACAGACTTCCTCTAAACATCTTCTGAGGAACAAATTGAATTTAGAGGGACATTGTTAGTAACCTTTGTAAATGAAAGGGATAGAGACATGATTTTAAAAATATTTCTTCAGAACCGTGATAAGAAATTCTTAGGTCAAAAAATATGGATCTATCCCGATCTTACAAAGGATACTCAAACCAGAAGGAAAAAATTTGTAGAAATGTTACCAGAAGCTAAGACTTTAGGGATCCAAGCAGTTATTAAGTATCCATGTAAATGTACATTTATGTATAAGAACAATAAGTATGTTTATTATGAGCCAGTACATCTAAGAGCTTTTCTAGATAATTGTAAAAGTGAGGTAGGTGACATCCATCCAGAGTAATGCATATATAAAGAGAAATCTGTAAATTTCCTTATTAAATTAGAAATTACTTCTCTTTCTTTCTGTTTGCTCAAATGAAACTGTAATGGTCCTTAAATGTTTCTTAACAATATTACAGAAGAATGGTTTGTACTGGAATGTAAAGATTTCATGTTATAAACTATTTTTGATGTTTGTAATGATTGAAAATGAATAAATAAATAATAAAAAAAAAAAAAAAGATCCGCACGGCGAGCCCTCCCCACCGGAGAGGCAGTGGGAACATCGGCCATGCGCAGGGCTCCCCACACGCGCAGCAGCGGCTTACATGCAGCATGGCCGGCGCGACTCAGATCGCACACAGATGCCGACGCTAACAAAAAGAGGATCAGGAGCCACGAGACTGAAACGGCCTGGACACCCTCCCCTCCCCACCCACCCCCTGCGAAGACGGGGCGAGCGCCAGAAAGCACTGGAAACCGCTTCAATGCTGCAAACTGCCTTGCCTCTTTCTTTATGTACAAACAAGAAAGAAAGGGACCTCTCCCTGAAGAATGGTGCCAACGGCTTTCCACGATCCTCGCTGAAGGGCAGGGAGCCGGACCACCAGCTGTCACCCCCAGCACCTCAGACAGCAAAAGGGTTCCCAACCCCTGCCACCAGGACCTGACAGAACCTCAAAGCTGCCGGGGAGAATGGCCTACCTCCACATCTTGCTTGTTCGCCAGCACAAGAACGGGAACGCCCTCCAGCACTTCACTGGTGATCATCTTCTCTGCAAAAAATTCCAAAAAAAAAATTAACAGGACCCAGGCTATAAAAGGATGACGGAAGGTCAATTAGTAACAGAGTTCAAGAAGGCATGTGATAAGCACAGAGGATCCTTCACGGCAAGAAAAGTAAAGAAGCAACATAAGAATTAATTAGCAGCTGGGTCTGTCTGGCAGGCTGTAAGTACAGTAATAACTAGAAGTCCTAGAGAAACGCAGGCGCTCACGTCACTGAACCTGTCTGGCAGGCTGTAAGTACAGTAATAACTAGAAGTCCTAGAGAAACACAGGCGCTCACGTCACTGAACCTGTCTGGCAGGCTGTAAGTACAGTAATAACTAAAAGTCCTAGAGAAACACAGGCGCTCACGTCGCTGGGTCTGTCTGGCAGGATGTAAGTACAGTAATAACTAAAAGTCCTAGAGAAACACAGGCACTCACGTAGCTGCGTCTGTCTGGCAGGATGTAAGTACAGTAATAACTAAAAGTCCTAGAGAAACACAGGCACTCACGTAGCTGCGTCTGTCTGGCAGGATGTAAGTACAGTAATAACTAGAAGTCCTAGAGAAACACAGGCACTCACGTAGCTGCGTCTGTCTGGCAGGATGTAAGTACAGTAATAACTAGAAGTCCTAGAGAAACACAGGCACTCACGTAGCTGCGTCTGTCTGGCAGGATGTAAGTACAGTAATAACTAAAAGTCCTAGAGAAACACAGGCACTCACGTAGCTGGGTCTGTCTGGCAGGCTGTAAGTACAGTAATAACTAAAAGTCCTAGAGAAACACAGGCACTCACGTAGCTGCGTCTGTCTGGCAGGATGTAAGTACAGTAATAACTAAAAGTCCTAGAGAAACACAGGCGCTCACGTAGCTGGGTCTGTCTGGCAGGATGTAAGTACAGTAATAACTAGAAGTCCTAGAGAAACACAGGCGCTCACGTAGCTGGGTCTGTCTGGCAGGATGTAAGTACAGTAATAACTAGAAGTCCTAGAGAAACACAGGCGCTCACATCGCTGGGTCTGTCTGGCAGGCTGTAAGTACAGTAATAACTAGAAGTCCTAGAGAAACACAGGCGCTCATGTAGCTGCGTCTGTCTGGCAGGCTGTTAGAACAGTAATAACTAGAAGTCCTAGAGAAACACAGGCGCTCACGTAGCTGGGTCTGTCTGGCAGGATGTAAGTACAGTAATAACTAGAAGTCCTAGAGAAACACAGGCGCTCACGTAGCTGGGTCTGTCTGGCAGGATGTAAGTACAGTAATAACTAGAAGTCCTAGAGAAACACAGGCGCTCACGTAGCTGGGTCTGTCTGGTAGGCTGTAAGTACAGTAATAACTAGAAGTCCTAGAGAAACACAGGCACTCGCGTAGCTGGGTCTGTCTGGCAGGATGTAAGTACAGTAATAACTAGAAGTCCTAGAGAAACACAGGCGCTCACGTAGCTGGGTCTGTCTGGTAGGCTGTAAGTACAGTAATAACTAGAAGTCCTAGAGAAACACAGGCGCTCACGTAGCTGGGTCTGTCTGGTAGGCTGTAAGTACAGTAATAACGAGAAGTCCTAGAGAAACACAGGTGCTCACGTAGCTGGGTCTGTCTGGCAGGCTGTAAGTACAGTAATAACTAGAAGTCCTAGAGAAACACAGGCGCTCACGTAGCTGCGTCTGTCTGGCAGGATGTAAGTACAGTAATAACTAGAAGTCCTAGAGAAACACAGGCGCTCACGTAGCTGCGTCTGTCTGGCAGGATGTAAGTACAGTAATAATAACTAGAAGTCCTAAAGAAACACAGGTGCTCACGTAGCTGGGTCTGTCTGGCAGGCTGTAAGTACAGTAATAACTAGAAGTCCTACAGAAACACAGGCGCTCACGTCGCTGGGTCTGTCTGGCAGGCTGTAAGTACAGTAATAACTAGAAGTCCTAGAGAAACACAGGCACTCACGTAGCTGCGTCTGTCTGGCAGGATGTAAGTACAGTAATAACTAGAAGTCCTAGAGAAACACAGGCGCTCACGTAGCTGGACCTGTCTGGCAGGCTGTTAGTACAGTAATAACTGGAAGCCTTAGAAAAACACAGGCGCTCACGTAGCTGGGTCTGTCTGGCAGGCTGTAAGTACAGTAATAACTGGAAGCCTTAGAAAAACACAGGCGCTCACGTAGCTGGGTCTGTCTGGCAGGCTGTATGTACAGTAATAACTGGAAGCCTTAGAAAAACACAGGGACTTGAGTAGCCGCACTTAGCAAGCTATAAACTCCTTGTGTTGACCAGATCAGTTCAGAACGACGTTGGTGTTGGAGATCCGTCTCCATAGATCATGGGGATCTAAGATCCAGATGTTTGGGTAACAGCCATGCTGGTGCTGGTGCCTGTTTGGATTAATATGAGAAATTTGTGGTTGGAAATCGGAGGGGAGGGCTGCAAGTTGTAAACTAAAAATAGGATTCTGCATGCTCAGCTAACCAAGAAGGTGGAGTACAATGGAGAAAAAAAAAAGACAAAGTGTCTTGCATATAAGGAGGGATATCCCACAGCTAGTCTGGGATTTATCTTTGCTTGAGGAAGAACTGGAGACATTGGGTCTTTTTCTGAAACCCCACACAGCTTCAGGAGAACAGCTGCACTCTGAAGCCCAGTTTCGGAGTCTCCCGCTTCTTTCCCTAACACAGTAACATGAAGGCAGCCATTCCTGTCCTCACTGCCAAGGACACATCCCAGCTGCCAGTCAGAGTGCGACTGCCTGCAGGATATCACTTCTGCCTTTCTGCTGGCGTGTCAGAGAAACCGAGCTGCTAAGAAATTCTTCTGCAGCTAAGGGTCCTCTGTGGTTATCCCCATGAGTAGTCTGGAATTTAACCAATTTTAGCAAACACCGCTGCAGTGAGAAATTGCCAGGCTTAATCCTGCTGATACAGTGGCTCTCAAATCTGATCAAGACTGGATGTTGCAACTTTTTCTTAGTAATAAGATTTCACTAGACACATACAAGGGAATTAAAAAGAAACTCCCCTTGTATTGAGGACACTTTTCCGCCCAGTGCCAAGAATGTTTTCCTTCTAGCATGGTGGCTTTAGCTAGGTTATCCTTTTTTAATTCTTTGCCCTAGAAAGCAGACCAAATAGCTCTCTTTCAGGTTTCAATTTCAAGTCTGCCCCTTTCTAACAGACATGGCACAATCTTTTGCAAATATAAAGTCCTATTACGTTAAGCACAGTTAAATAAGAAAATAAAATGGCACTTCGTTTCAAGCGAGGCTCTGATTCATGAAGATCCCAGCTCCAAAACGTGATGGGATTTTTAGTACTTCTCATTTCTCATCACATGGTACAATATGCCATTGGCTGAGCCCCTTTTCGTTGAACACTATAATCCAAATTTCAGGGATAGATATTCCAGGGGATCTGAAGGTGATGGGATTTTTAGTACTTCTCATCACATGGTACAATATGCCATTGGTTGAGCCCCTTTTCGTTGAACACTATAATCCAAATTTCAGGGATAGATATTCCAGGGGATCTGAAGGTGATGGGATTTTTAGTACTTCTCATTTCTCATCACATGGTACAATATGCCATTGGTTGAGCCCCTTTTCGTTGAACACTATAATCCAAATTTCAGGGATAGATATTCCAGGGGATCTGAAGGTGATGGGATTTTTAGTACTTCTCATTTCTCATCACATGGTACAATATGCCATTGGTTGAGCCCCTTTTCGTTGAACACTATAATCCAAATTTCAGGGATAGATATTCCAGGGGATCTGAAGGTGATGGGATTTTTAGTACTTCTCATTTCTCATCACATGGTACAATATGCCATTGGCTGAGTCCCTTTTCGTTGAACACTATAATCCAAATTTCAGGGATAGATATTCCAGGGGATCTGAAGGTGATGGAATTTTTAGTACTTCTCATTTCTCATCACATGGTACAATATGCCATTGGCTGAGTCCCTTTTCGTTGAACACTATAATCCAAATTTCAGGGATAGATATTCCAGGGGATCTGAAGGTGATGGGATTTTTAGTACTTCTCATTTCTCATCACATGGTACAATATGCCATTGGTTGAGCCCCTTTTCGTTGAACACTATAATCCAAATTTCAGGGATAGATATTCCAGGGGATCTGAAGGTGATGGGATTTTTAGTACTTCTCATCACATGGTACAATATGCCATTGGTTGAGCCCCTTTTCGTTGAACACTATAATCCAAATTTCAGGGATAGATATTCCAGGGGATCTGAAGGTGATGGGATTTTTAGTACTTCTCATCACATGGTACAATATGCCATTGGCTGAGTCCCTTTTCGTTGAACACTATAATCCAAATTTCAGGGATAGATATTCCAGGGGATCTGAAGGTGAAGGGATTTTTAGTACTTCTCATCACATGGTACAATATGCCATTGGCTGAGTCCCTTTTCGTTGAACACTATAATCCAAATTTCAGGGATAGATATTCCAGGGGATCTGAAGGTGATGGGATTTTTAGTACTTCTCATTTCTCATCACATGGTACAATATGCCATTGGCTGAGCCCCTTTTCGTTGAACACTATAATCCAAATTTCAGGGATAGATATTCCAGGGGATCTGAAGGTGATGGGATTTTTAGTACTTCTCATTTCTCATCACATGGTACAATATGCCATTGGCCGAGTCCCTTTTCATTGAACACTATAATCCAAATTTCAGGGATAGATATTCCAGGGGATCTGAAGGAACGTTTGCTTATCCTCTCTTGTCCTTCGGCCCGGGCATACTTATACAAGACTTTCTTACATAGACATACTTATCTTCATTTCTTACTCTGAGGGGTAATGGAGAAATTACTTACCTGATCATTTTGTTTTCCTTAGTGTAGACAGATGGACTCGGGACCAATGGGTTTATGTTCCCCTGCCAGCAGATGGAGATGGAGTCAGATTTCAAAGCTAACGTCACCCCTGCAGTGACCTCAGCACTTCGGTATTCTCTTCAAAAGCCATTGTGGACACAATATCGAAAAACTTGATTAGAACTTGATTAAAACCAACTTGACTAAAAATGGATAACTGTATTCAACCAAAACAAACGCTGAACCCCAAGCACGATTATAGATACCCTGTTCTACGGACAGGGCAACGGCTTACCCGTAATCTCCTGGAATCAATATTCATTTCATGGGTGAATCCTTACCACCATTCTAAGGCAGTCATGGGTGGGATGCTGAGTCCATCTGTCTACACTAAGAAAAACAAAATTAGCAGGTAAGTAGGTTCTCCATTTCCTAGCATGAAGCAGATGGACTCAGGACCAATGGGATGTACAAAGCTACTCCTGATCGGGGAGGGAGGCTGCCACAGTCCGGTTAGCACCGTCCTTGCAAAGGTTGCATCCTCTCAGGCTTGAACGTCAGGCGATAGAACCTGGAGAAGGTGTGCAAGGAGGACCATGTTGACGCTCATCAGAAATGGTCGGGAGACAGCATTCTAGCTGCCGCCCAGGATACTGCCTGAGCTCTAGTGGAATGAGCTTTAACCTGAAAGGTTAATGGCTTTCCTGCCTCTACATGGGCTCCCGTGACCACCTCCTTGATCCAGCGAGCTATGGCAGCCTGCGAAGCTGGTCTGCCCTGTCTCCTCTCACAGAGAAGAACAAGCGGTCCCATCTTGCGGACCGGTTCTTAAACTTCCAGATACCACCCCAAAAGCCTACTGACATTTAAATGGCTGAGGAGGCGGTATTCTTCCGTGTCCTTGTGCCTATCTAGGGATGGAAATGAATGGACTGATTCAAATGAAACTCTGAGTCTTTGGGCAAGAAGGATGGAATGGTACGATGTTGTAACGCTCCTGTCATGATCCGGAGGAACGGTTCCCGACACGACAATGCCTGTAGTTCAGAGATGCGACGAGCCAGGGAGGAGGAATAGCCTAGTGGTTAGAGCAGTGGACTATGGACCAGGAGACCAAGGTTCAAGTCCCGCTATCACTCCTTGTGACCTTGGGCAAGTCACTTTACCCTCCATTGCCTCAGGTACAAAAAACTTAGATTGTAAGCCCTCTGGGGATAGGGAAATACCTACAGTACCTGAATGTAAACTGGTGTGATATCTCAATTGAGATGAATGTCGGTATATAAAAATAATAAATAAATAAATAAATAATATAGCCACCAGGAACACCGTTTTTAGGGTTAATAAATGCAAGGAAGGACTGCGCAGCGGCCAAAAGGTGGACCCTGTCAAAAACTGCAAGGGAACCGGCCAACGTAGGGGTAGCCAGGGGTGCTTTACCCCTTTCAGAAAATGGGCCATGTCCAGATGAGCCGACAGCTGGGTTCCGTTCACCTCGCCCCTGAAACAGGAAAGAGCCGCTACCTGGACCTTCAAGGAGTTAAGGGTCAATCCTTTATTCAAACCATCCTGTAAAAATTCCAGAATCAGTTGGATTTGAAAGTCTGAGGGGAAACATCGCGTTCCTCGCACCATGCCTCAAATACTCTCCACACCTGCACATATCATAGGACATAGAGAACTTCCACGTGCGAAGAAAAGTGGTAATTACTGCTGTCAATTATCCATGCTTCATCAGGTGGGCCCTCGCGAGGGCCAAACCATAAGACAGATTCAAGATGGATCCTCATGAAGCAGGTCCCTGTGCAATGGTAGGCACGGGGGTTTCCACCAAGAGCCTCTGTATGTCCGCATACCATGGCTGCCTGGGCCAATCTGGAGCTACTAGTAGGACTAATCCCCTGTGGTGCTCAATTCTGCGAATGACTCTCTGCCCAGCAGGGGCCATGGAGGGAAGGCGTATAGCAAGTCCTCTTCTGGCCAGGTCTGAACGAGAGAGTCTATCACCAGGGACCACTCAACTCTTCTGCGACTGAAGAATCGGGGAACCTTCGCATTATGAGATGCGGCCTGCAGGTCAATGGATGGGAGGCCTCAGCGATTTATTACCATCTGAAAGCCAACGCCCATTCTCCTGGATCTAGACTCTCCCTTCTTAGAAAGTCTGCTCTGACGTTGTCTTTCCCTGTGATGTGGGAGGCCAAGATCATCTGTAGATGTATTTTCGCCTATACCATAAGGAGTTCTATCTCTTGTGACACTTGCTGGCTTTGGTTTCCCCCTGGCGGCTGATGTAGGCTACTGTTGTTGCATTGTCCGACATTACGCAGACCACCTGACCCTGGAGTATGTGGCTGAACTGTAGACATGCAGAGACTTCCACGTAGCTGCCTTCCATATCTCCTGCGGAGAGACTGACCGACTCTCCGCCCAAGAAGTAGCTTGGGAAAGCAAGGAATGAGTCTTCAGGCCCTCCGGGACCGCCCGGCCCTGACAGATATAGGCCGCGCTGGAGAAAAGAAAGAACCAGCGAAACTGGGGCCGAATGTGCAGAGAAACCCGATTTCGCGCAGACAAGCTCGAAAACCTTCCGAACCCGTGTCGAATCGGGCCCCCAAGAAGCCCAACGACTGGGATGAAGTAAGATTGCTCTTGGTATAGTTGACAATCCAACCAAGTGACTGAAGTAGTCGTATCACTCTGTTGACCGCCTGGTAGCCTTGCCTCAAGGATTTCGCTCGAATGAGCCAGTCGTCCAGGTATGGGTGGACTAAAATTCCCTCCCGACGGAGGGCAGCCACCACAACTACCATGACCTTTGTAAAGACACATGGGGCGGTCACCAGGCTGAAGGGGACGGCCTGGAACTGAAAGTGTTGTCCCGATATCTTGAACCGTAGAAATCGTTGATGGGCCTTGAAGATTGGTATGTGTAGGTATGCCTCCGTGAGGTCCAGGGAAGCCAGGAACTCTCCTTGGTGGACTGCCACGATAACAGAGCGCAGCGTCTCCATCCGGAAGCGCAGAACCTTGAGAGCCTTGTTCGCAGATTTGAGATCCAGGATCGGGCGGAAAGTGCCCTCCTTCTTGGGTACCACGAAATAGATGGAATAGTGGCCCCGGCCCACTTCTGAGGGAGGCACCGGAGTAATTGCCCCCAGCGCAAGAAGACGGTCTAGCGTCTGGCGAACTATGATCTGTTTTTGGGGGCATCCACAGGGGGAAAAGAGGAACCTGTCTCTTGGGACCCAAGCAAAATCCAATACGCAGCCGTGTTTTAGAATATCTAGGACCCACAGTTCCGATGTGATCCGGACCCACTCCTCGTAGAAGAGGGAGACCCGGCCCCCAATTCTGGGAATCGGAGTGTGGGTCGGCCTGGCATCATTGAGGAGGCTTGGAGGACATCCCGTGGGGCATCCCTTCCTTGGCAGGTCTGCACCCACGAAATGGCCGGGTCCAGGAATGCGAGTGGGACGAGGGTGTTCGTGGCGTCTGTTGCCTCGTAGTCCGAAAACGGCGTTGGTTGCGAAAACGACTTCTGGATGAAATGAACGTGGAACGTGGATGGTCCTCCGGCAGCCTGTGGACCGCATTTTCACCGAGTGACTTAATGATCTGATCCAGATCCTCACCAAAAAGGAACTTGCCCTTGAAGGGAAGGGATCCCAGTCGAGTCTTGGAGGAGGAGTCTGCCGACCAGTTGCGGAGCCAAAGCAGTCGCTGGGCCGCCACTGCCGCCACCATTGACCTGGCTAGGACCCTCAGGAGATCATACAGGGCATCCGCCCCGTACGCAATGACGGCCTCCAATCGGTCTGCCTGACGAGTCTCCTCAGGGGGCAGGTCCTGAGAAGTAAGAACTGCAGATGGCGGCCCGAACACCTAGCGCCGAGACTTCGAAAACCCTCGAGGTACACCTCCAATTTTCTGTCCTGAAGATCCTGCAGCGCTGTGCCTCCTGTAACTGGTATGGTGGTGCGTTTGGTGACCGCAAAGACTGCGGAATCAACGGTCGGTCCCTTGAGTATCTCCAAGAAATCCTCAGGGAGCGGCTATAGCTTCTCCATGGCTCTAGTGACCTTGAGGTTTGCCTCGAATGAGTCCCATTCCCTGGAAAACAACTGGAGGAAGGTGGGATGGGTAGGGAAAGCCTTCGCCGGCGGACAGAGCCCGGCCAGTAAGGGGTCCCCCTTCTTCACCAGGGGTTCAGGTCCCTGGGGGAGAATCGATATCAAGTTCCTGCAAAATATGAGGAATCAGGTGCTCCAGGCTCCTCACGTTGGAAAATGCGGAGGACCCTGGGGTCATCCCCTTCCATCTGAGCCGCAAGGAGGGGATCGTCCATGGCCGAGTCTGGCATCTGGTCCCCCGCGTCCCCGGGGGTGTCCCCACTGGGCCGGCCAAGTAGGACTGGAGCTGCGCCCCCAGCCCCCAATGGTTCCCAAGGGAAGCGGATCCACTCTGGCAAGCTTGGGGGGGGCGGGGGGGGGGGGGCCCGGGAGGGAGATCCAGAGGGTGAGACATCCTGGATGGGTATGCATTATGCATTAGCAATATAAAATCTGAAGTAAACGCCGGTGGTCCTGTAGGGGCCCTAGATGAAGCATCCTCTGGTAGGGGCCCCGCATCCAGGGGCTGCACAGGGACCAGGGACAGAGGCAGAAATGGAAATGAAGCCTCCTGTTCATCCTCGGAGGATACGGAGTCCATGGCGTGCTGCAACAAAATGGCTGCCGTTCCCATGCTCCGCGGGATCGGAGGCTGCCACTGTCCCTCAACTCGGTCCTGACCGCGCAACGCCGGAGCGGTCGTCCCCTGAGAACTGCCCTCCCCGCCGGGGAGACAGGCAGTGCAAACACCCTCCCGGGATAGCCGGGACACAGGCCGCCCACATGCCGCTGCTCTCGGCATGTCGCCGAGGGTGGGGGAACGCCGGAAAATCGAAATCCTCGCTGTGACGTGAACTGATGCTCCGGGATTGGAGAGGCCGCTGCTATCAACCCCAGCGACCCGATTCTTAGATGCCCCGCCGGAGAATGTGACCTCCCGGCCTGCAGCGGCCCCGGGGAATGAGCGTCGTGGGGCCGCGGGTCGGCTAGCGTGCGAGGGGGGGGGGAGAGGTTGGAGCCCTCCAACTTGCACCCCCCCCCCCCCCCGTGGCCCGGTGCAATGGAAGAGGAGAGAGCCCTGAAAAGTAAAGAAATACAAACTTACCCCGGCTCTCTGTCAGAGGCAGGAAGAAAGACGACAACAACCAGAGAAAAGACAGAACGATCTGCTGGCAAGGGCTCCGTGGAGAGCTAGGCTCTAGGCTCTCTTTCTAAAGCTAATGCAAACACCTTTTTTTTTTTTTTTTTTTTTTTTTTTAAACTTGATTCCTCTCAACAAACAGAATAGTAAACAAAGAATGAAGAGACTGAAAGAAAATACTCTAAGACCAGGGTACTGGGGGAACCAGTGTTCCCCTGCTCCTATCTGCTGGAGTCAGAAAGATACTGAAGAGGGACACTGGACTGGGTAGGCTGTCTTATATGGCAGCGCCCTCAGAAGTTCTCGTCTGACTCTATCTGCTGGACGGGGGACATAACCTACCGTCTGGACTGATCCTGGTATGTACAGGGAATATAAAGATATGCCATATTGGGAAGACCAAGGGTCCATCAAGCCCAGCATCTTGGGTCCAACAGTGGCCAATCCAAATCAAATGTACCTGGCAAGTACCCAAATATCAGATAGATCCCATGCTCCTAATGCCGGTAATAGCAGTGCCTATTCCCTATTGATTAATGGAGAAATTACTTACCTGATAATTTTGTTTTCCTTAGTGTAGACAGATGGACTCAGGACCAATGGGTATAGTGTACTCCTGATAGCAGTTGGAGACGGATCAGATTTCAATCTGACGTCAGCCCTAGTACATATACCCCTGCAGGAAGTGCAGCGCTTCAGTATTTTCCGTCTCCATAGCAGTTAGGGACTATCTGCACGCTCTCACAGCGTTAGAACCAAATTCAAAGAAGAAAATCCAAATTTAAAGAAGAAACCTATGTGAAGACGAGCCCCTAACTGCTAACAAGAGTACACTATACCCCATTGGTCCTGAGTCCATCTGCTACACGCTAGGAAACAGCAGTTTATGGACTTCTCCGCCAGGAACTTATCCAAACCTGTTTTAAACCCAGCTACACTAACTGCACTAACCACATCCTCTGGGAATGCATTCCAGAGCTTGAATCATCAGTGGATATAATCACGCCAAAGACCCTTTACTACAATCAAGACTCTTAAAACTAGTAAGGGCGGAGCAGAATGGCATTAACACAGCTCAGAATGATTTCAAGACATTACAAATACTAAAAGGAGTAAATGAGAAGTAAAGTATGAGCACTGGCTTCTGATACGCCACCGAAGCAGGTTTTCTGATGTCTCCAAGGAGTAGAAAATTGGTGCTCGGGTACCTACAGGGCTTTCTCCTCCTTGATAGGAAACATTCGTAAGAAGATAAGTAATGTCATGCTGGATCAGTCCAAGGAACATGGAGCCCAGCATCCAGCGTCTGACAGCAGTCAGTCCCAGGCACAAGTACCCGACACATCCCCAAGAAGCTCCCTGCCTACTAACTGCCTGGAGTTTCCCTTCATCACTGCGAGATACTCACCAAAAGCGTTCTTGGATTCTGACAGCCGATCCTCATCAGTGGAGTCAATGACGTAAATCACTCCATGGGACTCTGCATAATACTAAGAACAGACATGAACCCTTACTACTATACCAAGAGAGAAAGCGTCACCCCCACACCTCGCATATACACGATGCCTCACGCCTGCCTGCAATACCCCCTGCTATTCCTGTACCCAGACCCCCCCAACACACACACACACACACACACAGCTCTGCCAATGCACCTCCCCCTGCTATTCCTGTACCCAGACCCCCCCCCAACACACACACACAGCTCTGCCAATGCACCTCCCCCTGCTATTCCTGTACCCAGACCCCCCCAACACACACACCACACACACACACAGCTCTGCCAATGCACCTCCCCCTGCTATTCCTGTACCCAGACCCCCAAACACACACACACACACACACACACAGCTCTGCCAATGCACCTCCCCCTGCTATTCCTGTACCCAGACCCCCCAACACACACACACACACACACACACAGCTCTGCCAATGAACCTCCCCCTGCTATTCCTGTACCCAGACCCCCCCCAACACACACACACACAGCTCTGCCAATGCACCTCCCCCTGCTATTCCTGTACCCAGACCCCCCCAACACACACACACACACACAGCTCTGCCAATGCACCTCCCCCTGCTATTCCTGTACCCAGACCCCCCCCAACACACACACACACACACAGCTCTGCCAATGCACCTCCCCCTGCTATTCCTGTACCCCAGACCCCCCCAACACACACACACACAGCTCTGCCAATGCACCTCCCCCTGCTATTCCTGTACCCAGACCCCCCCCAACACACACACACACACAGCTCTGCCAATGCACCTCCCCCTGCTATTCCTGTACCCAGACCCCCAACACACACACACACACACACACAGCTCTGCCAATGCACCTCCCCCTGCTATTCCTGTACCCAGACCCCCCAACACACACACACACACACACACAGCTCTGCCAATGCACCTCCCCCTGCTATTCCTGTACCCAGACCCCCCAACACACACACACACACACACACAGCTCTGCCAATGCACCTCCCCCTGCTATTCCTGTACCCAGACCCCCCCAACACACACACACACAGCTCTGCCAATGCACCTCCCCCTGCTATTCCTGTACCCAGACCCCCCCCAACACACACACACACACAGCTCTGCCAATGCACCTCCCCCTGCTATTCCTGTACCCAGACCCCCCAACACACACACACACACACACACACAGCTCTGCCAATGCACCTCCCCCTGCTATTCCTGTACCCAGACCCCCCCAACACACACACACACACACACACACAGCTCTGCCAATGCACCTCCCCCTGCTATTCCTGTACCCAGACCCCCCCAACACACACACACACACAGCTCTGCCAATGCACCTCCCCCTGCTATTCCTGTACCCAGACCCCCCAACACACACACACAGCTCTGCCAATGCACCTCCCCTGCTATTCCTGTACCCAGACCCCCCCAACACACACACACACAGCTCTGCCAATGCACCTCCCCCTGCTATTCCTGTACCCAGACCCCCCCAACACACACACACACACACACAGCTCTGCCAATGCACCTCCCCCTGCTATTCCTGTACCCAGACCCCCCCCAACACACACACACACAGCTCTGCCAATGCACCTCCCCCTGCTATTCCTGTACCCAGACCCCCCAACACACACACACACAGCTCTGCCAATGCACCTCCCCCTGCTATTCCTGTACCCAGACCCCCCCAACACACACACACACACACAGCTCTGCCAATGCACCTCCCCCTGCTATTCCTGTACCCAGACCCCCCCAACACACACACACACACAGCTCTGCCAATGCACCTCCCCCTGCTATTCCTGTACCCAGACCCCCCCCAACACACACACACACAGCTCTGCCAATGCACCTCCCCCTGCTATTCCTGTACCCAGACCCCCCCCAACACACACACACACACACACAGCTCTGCCAATGCACCTCCCCCTGCTATTCCTGTACCCAGACCCCCCCCAACACACACACACACACACACACACAGCTCTGCCAATGCACCTCCCCCTGCTATTCCTGTACCCAGACCCCCCCCAACACACACACACACACACAGCTCTGCCAATGCACCTCCCCCTGCTATTCCTGTACCCAGACCCCCCCCAACACACACACACACACACAGCTCTGCCAATGCACCTCCCCCTGCTATTCCTGTACCCAGACCCCCCCAACACACACACACACACAGCTCTGCCAATGCACCTCCCCCTGCTATTCCTGTACCCAGACCCCCCCAACACACACACACACAGCTCTGCCAATGCACCTCCCCCTGCTATTCCTGTACCCAGACCCCCCCCAACACACACACACACAGCTCTGCCAATGCACCTCCCCCTGCTATTCCTGTACCCAGACCCCCCCCAACACACACACACACACACAGCTCTGCCAATGCACCTCCCCCTGCTATTCCTGTACCCAGACCCCCCCCAACACACACACACACACACAGCTCTGCCAATGCACCTCCCCCTGCTATTCCTGTACCCAGACCCCCCCAACACACACACACACACAGCTCTGCCAATGCACCTCCCCCTGCTATTCCTGTACCCAGACCCCCCAACACACACACACACACGCACTGCTCTGCCAATGCACCTCCCCCTGCTATTCCTGTACCCAGACCCCCCAACACACACACACACACAGCTCTGCCAATGCACCTCCCCCTCCTATTCCTGTACCCAGACCCCCCCAACACACACACACACACACAGCTCTGCCAATGCACCTCCCCCTGCTATTCCTGTACCCAGACCCCCCAACACACACACACACACACACACTGCTCTGCCAATGCACCTCCCCCTGCTATTCCTGTACCCAGACCCCCCAACACACACACACACAGCTCTGCCAATGCACCTCCCCCTGCTATTCTTGTACAGAGACCCCCCCTCCAACACGCACAGCTCTGCCAATGCATCTCAATCCTGCCGAATCAGCCATTTGAGTACTAAGCCCTTGCCCCATGCTTCTCAGTACTTTGTAACAGCCGCTGTGTGTGATGGTAAAGTTCAAACAGAAACTAAATGTATTCATAGATATGAGAATATTTTGTTCTGTTCTTACCTTGTCCCAGAGTGACTGCAGCTCCTCCTGCCCGCCCAGATCCCAGAACATCAAACGCACTTTGCCTATATCGATGGTGCCAACTGAAAGCAGAGCACAAGTGAGAAAGGCAATGACTCCTATGTCTGAGTGAATGCTTCCTAAGCCACTTTATTATTATGGCTGGGGCGGTGGGACCAATGAACCGGAGGAGGGAAGTGCTGTGGGCAGCTGCCTGGAGGAGAGGGAAAAGCAGCCAGCTCTCCACATACCTAAGAACCTGCTGTACAGGCACATATAGGAGATTGTAAGCTCTCTGGAGCAGGGACTATCTAGTCAAGAATGCTAATTTTAGTGTTATTTACTGTTGGGAACCACGTTGTCTCCTTGGCGAGGAATGTGGTCTATAAACGTGAATCTGAATTGAACTGAAAGCAGAGGGGGATATGTCCAAGGTAGAGCATAAATTGCCATGCTGGGTCAGACCAAGGGTCCATCAAGCCCAGCATCCTGTTTCCAACAGTGGCCAATCCAGGCCATAAGAACCTGGCAATTACCCAAACACTAAGAAGATCCCATGCTACTGATGCAATTAATAGCAGTGGCTATTCCCTAAGTAAACTTGATTAATAGCCGTTAATGGACTTCTCCAAGAACTTATCCAAACCTTTTTTGAACCCAGCTACACTAACTGCACTATTCACATCCTCTGGCAACAAATTCCAGAGCTTAAAGGAAAATTAGTTTCTTACCTGATAATTTTCGTTCCTGTAGTACCAAGGATCAGTCCAGACTGCTGGGTTATGCCTCCCCTCCAGCAGATGGAGTCAGAGAAAAGCTGAAAAGCACCCCCTAGATATACCGGTGTGCCACCTGCGATCCCTCAGTATAAAGAATGAATCATAGAAACATCCACTCCTGCTGAATAGTAAACTCCTTTAACTCAACCAATGACTAGATCAAGTAGGCCTAGTGCTCTGAAAACACAAACAAACTTGTCTCCCTATATGAAAATAGAAAACTCTGTATAACTTGCCTGAAACTACGCATCAACACGTATCCCGATACTCTGCAGCGGCAGGAACTGTAAGGAGACAAAGGAGCAGAAAGAAATACGAGCGGACTCTCCAGTAGCAAACAGACTTGGGCGGGCGTCTGGACTGATCCTAGGTACTACAGGAACGAAAATTATCAGGTAAGAAACTAATTTTCCTTTCCCTGTACGTACCAGGATCAGTCCAGACTGCTGGGATGTACCCAAGCCGCCTTAAATGGGGAGGGACCCAGAGAGTCCCACTCGAATCACAGTGCTACCAAAAGAATCTGCCGACGGATCACGGATATCTAACCAATAATGTCGAGCGAATGTGTGCAAGGACTTCCAAGTGGCCGCCCTGCAAATCTCTTGGGGAGACACAAACTGACTTTCAGCCCATGATGCCACCAGAGAATGAAGAGAGTGAGCCTTAAGCCCATCCGGTACAGGCCGTCCGCAGCCAATGTATGCGGAAGCAATTGTGCTTTTCAACCAGCGGGCGACAGTAGTCTTGGAAGCCTGAAGACCCTTCTTGGGGCCATTCCACAAAACAAATAGATGATCCGACCGTCGAAAATCACTAGTCACCTCCAAGTACTGCAGAAGTGCCCGACTGATATCCAAACGCTTCAGATCCTGACCTTGAGAAGAGCGGATATCCTCCTCAGAGAAGGCAGGCAATTCCACCGCCTGATTGACGTGGAAGGCCGAAACCACCTTAGGCAAGAAAGAAGGTAGCATGCGCAGGGACACCCCGGACTCAGATATACGCAAAAATGGCTCCCTGCACGACAATGCCTGAAGTTCCGAAACGCGATGCGCTGAAGAAATAGCCACTAGAAATACTGTCTTGAGAGTTAAATCCTTCAAAGTGGCTTTCTTGATATGTTCAAATGGAGAAGCGCAGAGACCGCGGAGAACCAAATTCAAGCTCCAGGATGGACATGGAGCCCCTAACAGGGGGACGCAAATTCCTAACCCCGCGTAAAACTCGAGCAAAGTCCGGGTGGCAGGCAAGATAAGAACCATCAATCCTGCCCCTCAGACAGCCCAGGGCCACTACCTGCACGCGAAGCGAACTGTAAGCTAAGCCCTTTTTCAAACTGTCCTGCAAAAATGCGAGAATATGCCCCAAAGAGGCCCTCCATGGCAACAGCTTTAACCTATTGCACCAGGAGTCAAAGACCTTCCAAACTCTAGCATAGGCGAGAGACGTCGAGGACTTGCGTGCCCTGAGAAGAGTAGAAATCACTGCTTCTGAGTAACCCTTCTTTCTCAGTTGTCTCCGCTCATAAGCCAAGCCGCTAGACAAAAGCGATCCGCCAGATGGAAAGATACTGGGCCTTGACTAAAAAGATTCGGGAGATGACAGAGACACAATGGACCGTCCACCGCCAGATTGACCAGATCCGCGAACCACGGCCTTCTTGGCCACTCCGGTGCCACTAGAATTACCAGATCCCGGTGAGATTCGATGCGTCTTAACACCTTTCCCCACTAGGGGCCACGGGGGAAACACATAAAGGAGGATGCTTGGAGGCCACGGAAGTACCAGCGCATCCCACCTCTTCCGATCCGTGTTCCCTCCTTCGACTGAAGAAGCGAGCTGCTTTGGCGTTTTGCCGAGTCGCCATTAAATCCAAGCGCTGTGTCCCCCAATGTTGAGTTATGAGTTGCATCGCCTGAGGGCCGGAGGAGAATCAGGAGGGAAATCCCCCTCCGTCCAACGCTGCATCCTCGCTGCTCGGCATGGGCAAGCTGGCCGCCGCTCCCTCTTCGAGTGGGGGTGGGGCCGGCCTCTGCCCGCGAGCCGACGGCACTCTCCGCGTTTCGCGCGTCTCCCCGCAGGCCAACACACGCGGCATAGCAGCCCGAAGCTGCTAGAGCAGGGAAAAAAAAGCGCGCGAAAACAGCAGAGCTGTGACTGAGGTAAAATAAAAGCGCGCCGGATGACCAGGCCACCCCCTCCGGAGTCCCGGGATCCTAGCGTGGCAGGCCGGGGCCAACGAAGCGATCAAACAGCCTGCCACCAACAGGACTTACTGTATGTTAATCTGATCCCCGCTTCTTTCCTGTGATAGTTGAGCCCCCCTTCAGAGGTGAAACACCCCTGGAATATACATACAGGGGGGGGGGGGGGGAGTGACCGGCCCACCGGTGAATACTCCCCCTGGTCCCAAGGGATCACTATCTCCGGGAAATAGGCCTTAAGGCACTGCCCTGCCAAGCATCAGAACTTCGCCCAGCGCATGTGAAAAGAAAGGACAGAAACCAAACCTATCCGCTGATGTAACTGCCTTAAACCAAAAGAAATTGATCTAGTCAAAGGTCAGCAAAAGGTCAAACCTGAATAACCAAACTCAAATTTAGAAAAGATGAGGACTGCAGGTTATGCCTCTCGATCTGCTGGAGTCAGAGAAATACTGAGGGATCGCAGGTGGCACCCCGGGATATCTGGGGGGTGCTTTTCAGCTTTTCTCTGACTCCATCTGCTGGAGGGGAGGCACAACCCAGCAGTCTGGACTGATCCTGGTACGTACAGGGAACTGTGCGTTGAGTGAAAAAGACAGATAGGAGCAGTCAGGGTATCCAGGTACCTGCGTATCATGCGTAAGCAAAATAAAATCCACGGAAAAACCACCATGGTCCATGCCCACTGGTACCTCCTCACTCCCCCCCCCCCCCCCCCCCCCCCCCCGATGTCTGCAGCACAGGAGAAAGCGGGGGTGCAAAGTCCCTGCCTTCCCCATCCAAGATAGGGCTCCTGCCACATGGAACTAAAATGGCTGCCAACTCCTCGTCCCCTCTCGGGGTCTCCAGCCCGAGTGCATGGCCTGCTCCTGGTTACCTGTGAGGAGGTTCACACCCCTCCACACACACAGGCCGGGCAGAGAGGGGCCTCTCCCCGCACACAGCGGGCGTCGGCATGGCGCGGCTCACAGCTAAAAATAAACCGGAGCGCAGGAGGAAAACAAAGCACTGCAGCCGCGTCGCTGTTCAGGCTCCAGGTGCCGCGCGAGCCTCTCCTCCCTCGATGCGGAGTCAGCATAGTCACTGGGAGAGAACAGAACAGAGACCCTGAAGTCCCTGACAGTCACCCAGGCTCCCCAGCTGCAGCAGGACAGTCAAGGAGGAAGGTCCTCAGGGGAGTGAGGGAATCAGGAGCCCCTGGCATCAAGGGTCGAGCCTGCCTGGGGATATCCAACCCCCCCCACTTGCCCTGCTCGACCAGAGTGGGTGTTAGGCCCACGAAGGTGCCTAACACCTCTGGGAGCTCCGGACTTCTTTTCCTCAAACTTCCCTACACTAAAGGAAAATTAGTTCTTACCTGATAATTTTCGTTCCTGTAGTACCACGGATCAGTCCAGACACCTGGGTTGTGACTCCGCACCAGTAGATGGAGACAGACTAAAACTTGTGGGCGGAGCCATATATGCCCCTGTGCCAGTCACAGCCCCTCAGTCATACGTAATGTCAAAGTAGAAAATACCAAAAGGCAACCATAGCTAACCCTACAAACTTGTTATGCAAACGGCAAGAATTCCAACGCCCCCACAGGGACCAGACTCCCCAACCGGGAGAGCGAAGAAACAAGAGGTCAGCCTACGGAAAACAACGATGAGCGGACTCCCCGTTACTTTAGCGTAGCACTGTGGGCGGGATCCTGGACTGATCCTTGGTACTACAGGAACGAAAATTATCAGGTAAGAAACTAATTTTCCTTTCCCTGTACGTACCAGGATCAGTCCAGGACACCTGGGATGTACCAGAGCAAACTCACCGAGGGTGGGAAGCAGAGAGTCCCGCTCGGAGTACCCAATCCGCAAATCCCCCGGAATCGGTAGCTCGGCCATCCAACTGGTAAGGCCTGAGAAGGCATGCAACGACCGCCAGGCAGCCCGAGAAGGTATGCCACGACTTCTAGGGAGCCGCCCTGCCAATCCCTTCAGGCGACACCGGACAAGCTTCCGCCCAAGACTCAGCTTGAGATCGAGTGGAGTGAGCCCGAAGACCTACGAGAAGTGGTTTTCCCCCGCACCAAGCACGCCGGACCAATGGCCTCCTTGAGCCAACGGGCGATCGTCGTGCAGGACACTGCGGCCCCGTTCTCGGGACCAGAGAACCAAACAAACAGATGATGTGTGACCGGAAACGGATTAGAGACCTCCAGAAAACGAAGGAGGGAACTCCGCACGGCAAGCTTCCGGAAACCCCTCGCCGTAGAAGCAGAGGACTCCCTGACCGCGAAAGCGGGCAGCTCTACCAACTGAATTACATGGAAAAACGACACCAAGTTCGGCCGAAAAGAAGGAACCGTCCGCAAGGAAAATTCCGGAATCGGAAATATGCAAAAAAGGGAGCCCTACGGGACAAGGCCCGTAACTCCGAAAACCCGCCATGCCGAGGCATTCGCCACCAAGAACACCGTCCTGAACGCGAGATCTTTAGTCGCTGCGCGTTTCAAGGGCTCAAAACAGCGCCGCGCCTAAAGCGGAGAGCCCCAATTGAGGTTCCAAACCGGACAGGATAGACGCACTGGAGGACGAAGGTGCTTAGCTCCCCAAGGAAACAGGATATATCCGGGTGAAGAGCCAGGGGTGATCCACGGACCGCACCTCACAAACAACCAAGCGCCACTACTTGGACCGCACCTCACAAACAACCAAGCGCCACTACTTGGAGCCATAGAACTGCACGCCAGACCCTTGGCCAGACCTGCCTGTAGGAACGCCAGAATGTCGAAGACGGAAGCCGCCGTGGGGAACACCCCACACGGGACGCACCATTCCTCAAAAAACACCCAGACACGGACAGAAGCCAGGGACCGTCGACTGCCGCCTGGATCGTAGCAACGTGGTTACCACGGCATCTGAGTAACCTTTTCCCTGCAGCTGCCTCATTGCAAAAAACCATGCCGCGAGGCGGAAGTGAACCGCATCCGCCAAACAGACGGGGCCCTGATGGAGCAGACCCGCCCTTCCCTGGAGCCGACAGGGTATCATTACCGCGATCTGGACGAGGTCTGCGCACCACGGTCGATGCGGCCGGATCACGTTGGCCGGGTGCAACTCCATGCGCCGCAGAATCTCGCCGAACATCGGCCACGGGAAAAAAGACGGACAGCAGAACAGCCGTCGGCCAGGGGAGTACCAACGCAGCGATGCCTTCTGCCTCCCGTTCTGGACGGCGACTGAAAACGCGGAGCCTTCGCGTTGTGCCCCGTGGACATCAGATCCATGTAAACACTTCGTCCGCCAGCTCCCACTCTCCGGGACCCAGGCGATGACTGCTGAGAAAAAAACCGCCTGAGCGGTGTCAACTCATGCAAATCGAGAGGCTGTAACGTTGGAGAGAAGTAGCTCTGACCAGGTCAGCAAGCGCTGAGCCTCCTCCGCCACCTGTGGGTTCCTTGTCCCGCCCCGGCAGTTGATGTAGGCCACGGTGGTCACGTTGCCTGACAACACTCGGACCGCCTTACCCCGCACTAACGGTAGGAAGGCTTGCAGAGCCAGACGGACCGCTCCGGTCTCTAGTCTGTGGATAGACCACTGGGCTGGCGACCCCGAGCAGAGGCCTTGGACTGAGCTTCCTAGACAGACCGCTCCCCAACCGGAGAGACTGGCAGCCGCGGTTACCACCGTCCAAGTTGGTCACCAGAAGAGACACATCCGAAGAACAGGCGACTGGAATCCGGCTACCAGCGCATGCTGGGGCTTGCGTGTCCTGCTAGTGGAAGCAGGAAGTGGAACTCCTCAGACACCGGCATCCAGCGGGATAGGAAGGACGACTGTACGGGTCGCAGATGCGCGAACTCCCGGGGAACCAGCGCTAGTGTTGAAGCCATAGAACCCAGGACCTTAAGGTAGTCGCAGACCCGCAGCCAGCGGAGAGACAATAAGCGCCTTAGTTGAGCTCGCCGTTAGCATCTCCGTTCGTGTGACAGGAACCGTGCCCTGCTTCGTGGCGAGAACGGCTCCCAGATATTCCAAGGTCAGCGTGGGTGTCCGATGACTCTTGTTGAAGGTGACCACCCCTCCTAGGGACTGCCAACAGTTGTAGGACCCTGGCCACAGTCAACCGACACTGATCCTCGGACGTCGCCCAAATCAACCAATCGTCCAGGTAAGGATGCCGCCCCCACGACCATCACCTTCGTGAATGTACGGGGCCCGTCGCAAGACCAACCGGGAGCGCACGAAACTGGGAATGCCGTCCTAGAACGCCGAACCTGAGGAAGCGCTGGAACGACGGCGGAATGCCTATGTGAAGATACTCATCCGAGACCTCTAGGGAGGCCAGAAAACCGCCGGGCCGGACCACGGCAATGACCGACCGAACCGCCTCCAGTGAGGAACGCGAAGGCATCGGTTTACCCCTTTGAGATCCAGAAGAGATCTGGACGTGCCGGCTGTCTTTGGGACGATGACGGAAACGGAGAAACGGTCCCCGCCGAGGTTGACCGGGACGGATGAGGTAGCCGCGTCTGTGCACATGGAGGACCCACTGGTCTGACGGTACGCCGGCCCATCTCTGAAAACTGACAGCAACCGCGCCCTGGCTGTGGGGACGGCGCGCTGGGGCTGCGGCGAGAGAGGGGCCGACCACCTTTCATGGCGAAGCTTTGGTCCCGGCGACGCCGGGGCTCCCTCGCTTCCCCCGAAAAGACTGCCTCCGCAGGAGGAAGACCAATACGACTGACCGGACGACCTATGAGGGCGCGACTTCCTGGAACCACAACAGCGGGACTTGGCCGAAAACGAAGACCGCGTCCTGGATCTGCCCTCGGGCAGCCTGAAAACCCTGTTGTCCCCCAGGGAAATCAGTCGTCCTCCAGCAAGTGAGAGAGCGTACCCATAGTCTTCGCGACCTTCAGGCTCAAAGCCGGAGAATCCCACACTTAATAGAGCAGAGCTGTCACAGAGAGGCGAAGAGGAATGGAGCCCAGCCGAGAGCCCTCAGGTGGCGGGGCGATTCCCAACTCCTCCAGGCTGGCGGGAATCAGGGGCCAGCTCCTTCAATCTCGAGCCATCCCCTTCCGAAGCCTGTTACTGCCTCGCCGCCCCCTGCAGTGGCACGCCATGTCCCACAGCCCCCCTCGGAGGTGGGAAGGGCGCCTTGGAAATCTCCGGACCTGACGATTCAGACGTAGACCTCTCCCTCAGCCCCCCTCGGAGGAGGGGGGGGGGGCCCCTTGGAAATGTCCGGATCCGAAGACTCAGAGGCAGGGTCCGTGCCCACTCTAGGCGGTACGGCCCGGAACGGACGTTTGGCTAGGAATCGCCCCACTGCGGTCCGCGGCCGAGGACGTGTCTAGAGCAGCGGGATCGGCCTCGCAGGCCCCCCCGCCTAGCCATCCGGGCGCCTGTGGGCTGTGCGGGCCTTGCAGGCCCCATGCCTGGCCAAAAGAAAAACCCCGGGCACAGATCCTTCAGGTTTTGTCCTTTCTCCCCCAGCCGTCCCCCCACTGCCCCCGACGGCGAACCGACGGCGGAGCCGGACGTTGGGGGGGGGGGGGGAGAATGAGGGGAATCCCCGGAGCCTGCTGCGCTCGGTGTCGCACTTGGCGCCGGCACCAAAATGGCCGACTTTCCCGCGAATGGCGCGCGAGCGGGCGGCGCAGAAATTATTTATTTATTTATTTATTTATTTTTTGCTTTCTTGTCCCGCAGCAGACGGCAACGGCTTGGGAAAGACCGCCGGACGGTCCCCTCACAACAGCGAGAGGCTGCCGCTGAACCAGCACCCCCCCCCGAAGCCAGGTCGCCGATCCCGTGCCCCCCCCCCTCCCGTGTCGCAGCCCGAGGACAGCTGAGGGCGAGGGAGGCGCGCGGCGCTGGAGCCGCAAGTCGATCAGGCCGACCTATGCGGCGGGAGAAGGGGAGGAGGGGGGAGGAGGGGGGGGGGGAGAGAGAAACAAAAACGCCGAATCAACCGCGCGAGAGGAAAAAGAAACCCCGGCGCTTGCGCCGAAACGAAAACCGCTCCGGCTATCTTCCCCTTTTTTTTTTTTTTTTAAATTAAATTACCGGGAACTGTCCCTCGCAGCGGTCCAGCGTTTCGGCCGGGGTGAGTGAGCCGGGCTCGACCCCTAGCCCAGCCAGTGCTCCACCAGCGGGGATGGTCCCTACAGGACCTGAGAAGCCCCGGGGAGCCAACGACCCGAGCCGCAGGCCCGACAGGACGAGCCACGAGACATGCCGACGCAACCGCGGGGAAACAGCGAGCAACGTGATTCACAAATAACGAACCGACCTCCCCCCTGCCAGCGGCGCCCCCCCCGGAGCGGCGACGCGAAGGAACGAAGAGCCGGAAAACAAGCAACAACTGATTTCCTTCATTTTTTTTTTTTTTTTTTTTACAAAACCCTGTCACTGACCACAGTCCTGGAGCCCTAATCCAGCAGGGGTGAGTGAACCGGGCTCCCCGGTGTCACCCCTGACGCTGCTACTGGTAAAGCCGGGTCCTCGACCCTAGCAGCGGCCTCAACCAGGGGGGGTAGTCCCCTCAGGACCTCACAACCCCCCTGGGAGGCAGGGCGGACGGGACGTCAGTGACAATTTAAAATGCAAAAAGTCAAAATTCAACAATTCCCAAATAAAAACAACTATAGCCCAAACTGGCCTAAAACCAAGACAAAGAACCGACCCCGACGGAATACCAGAATCAGGTCAGGCAGGGCTGTGACTGGACCTGCACCATCTACTGGAGACAGAGTAAGACTGAGGGGCTGTGACTGGCACAGGGGCATATATGGCTCCGCCCACAAGTTTTAGTCTGTCTCCATCTACTGGTGCGGAGTCACAACCCAGGTGTCCTGGACTGATCCTGGTACGTACAGGGAACAGAGGTTTGCACCTCTGCCATCTGCTGGAGACAGAGAAATACCGAGGTCCTGCAGGTGGCACATTCGGTTATGTAGCAGTGCCTCAAAGTTTTGCTCTCTGCCTCCATCTGCTGGTAGGGATGCATAAATCCACTTGTCTGGACCGATGTGGGGTACCAACAGGAACAGTCTTCAAGATTAAATCTTTCAAAGATTCCCCTGGGCCCACATAGCATCCGAAGAACCAAACTCAGATTCCATGCCAGGCAGATCTTCCGCACTGGAGGAGGCAGATGCTTTGCCCCTCTCAGAAAATGAGCCACATCCAGATGAGATGCCAGCAGCTTTCCCCGAATCCTGCCACGCTGGGAACCCAAAGCTGCTACCTAGAGCCGGAGGGAATTGTACGCTAGCCCCTTGGATAACCCAGAAAGATCTGCGGAACGTCCACCTCTAAGGGCTGTACCCTCTTCAGAAACGTCATGATTCAAAAACTATCCATCGAAGTGGAAGGCCCTCCTCGCCTGAAGCTAAGTTGCAATCACTGGCTCCAAATATCCCTTCAAATGGAGCCACCGCTTCTCAGAAGCCAGGCCGCTAGACATAAGCGAGCCTCCCGGTCTGAATAGATGGGTCCCTGACGAAGTAAAATGGCTAAGTGCAAGAAAACTCAATCGAGGGGCCGGGGGGAGAGAGAAGAGAGACGTCCGACGTCAAGTGAACGGGTCCGTATACCGCGAGACGCAGAAGGTCCGCAAACCTCGGCCGCCGCAGCCACTCGAGCCCCACCAGAATCACCCTGCCCGGATGAGATCCAATGCAGCACCCATCCTACCAGCGGCCACGGAGGAAACGTGTACAGCAAGAGGGGTGTCGGCCACGGTCCAGCAACAGCGTCAATGCCCTCTGATCCGACCTCCTGTCTGTGACTGAAAAGGCGACCTGTTTCCGCATTCACCAGAGTTGCCAGGAGATTTATCACTGGTTTGCCCCAAGTTTCAGTAACGCGCGCTCAATGTAACTTCTCTCTTCTCCCACCCCCTCCTCCTTAGCCTCCCAGCTACATTTATTGTTAGAGTTCTCTTAACCCTTGTTCAATGTAAACCGATATGATACGATATCCATCTTCAATGTCAGTATAAAAAAAGGTTTAAATAACAAATAAATCTTGATTGCGGCAAGGCAAAGGCTTCAGCTGACAACCCCCACTCCCCCGGATCCCGACGCAGTCCGCGCCGGCCACATGAGAAGCAGCTCGTCTCTTCAGATATCAGCTCCTGCGCGTCCAACGCCACCGGATGACTCTTCGTACCACTGAAGTCCTGGCCCCTCCTTCAGGCACAATTGCGGCAAAATGAGGCTGCATCGAGGCGAGATCGCCAGGCTGAGCAAGAGCCGGCATGTCGGGGCAGTCGGGCCTGCACATGTGGTCAGGCCTAAAAATAAACAGAGCCTCAGCGATCACACTGATCACTGTCCGGGCGCTGAAATACAGCAGTAACCCCGATAAAGGCTGGCAATTCAGCCCACTCCCTCCTCCTGCCTCCCGGCAGAAAAAAACCCAAAACAAAAAAAAAAACGTACCTGCTCCTCAAGCCTGCACAGAAACGCTGCTGCAGCCTCCCTGCTTCACGGTTCCTTTTTTTTTTTTTTTTACAGCAACAGGGCCAGAACAAAAAAAAAAAAAAAGACAAGGGGAAAAGCACTACTCCCCTGCTTCTGGCGGCTACTGAGGAACCAGGCACACCGAGTGAACGAATGCCTAGAGGGGGAGAGGGAATCAGGGCCCCTGGCTATCTAACCCCCCTGCCAAAAAAAGGGCCGAGTCCTGATAGGGACTGTTAACCCTGCGCTCACCCTGCTCTACCCGAGGGACGGCCCACAAAGGAACCCAACACCTCGGGAAGCAGCTCCAAATCTCCAATGTCCAAGACTCCACAATCAGTCAGGAATGCAGAATTTCACCTCTACCATCTGCTGGAGACAGAGAAATACTGAGGGGCTGCAGGTGGCGCTCTCAGTTATGTAGCAGTGCCTCAAAGTTTTGTTCTGGTAGGGATGCATAAACCCATTTGTCTGGACTGATCCGGGGTATGAACAGGAACTCTCTATTGAAGTTCAGACCTTTACTGTCTGCCTATTCTAGATTCAGACCTTTGGTACTGAAGATATGGTATGCGCCTCCTTGGGTGAATTTATTTGAAAAGGTGGGTAATAAATCTTAAATACACCAATCATACACAATATTCAATTTCACAATTTCTCTATAACATTTTAGATCCTTTCTTTTTGGATCTATAATAAGAATGTGACAGATAGGAAAACTGGTTCTTACCTGCTAATTTTCGTTCCTGTAGTACCAAGGATCAGTCCAGACTGCTGGGTTGTGCCTCCCCTCCAGCAGATGGGAGTCAGAGAAAAGCTGAAAAGCACCCCCAGATAACCCAACTGCGATCCTTCAGTATAATCAATATCAAAGCAGAATGAAGTAAATTTAAACAACCAATGACTAGATCAAGAGAATTTAGCTGAACAATAACCTGTGAAAACTATGTACAGGACAAGAGTACGGACTGAAATGCTTCCATGGATAAGCTCGCTTGAAAATCTTCAGATTCGCCTAAAAACTGCAGAGAGAAAAATCAAAACCAACCGAGCAGACTTTCTTGAACACTATATGCCTGGGCGGGCGTCTGGACTGATCCGTGGTACTACAAGAACCAAAATTAGCAGTACATGTGGGCACCAACGACATAAGAAAATGTGGGAGGGAGGTTCTGGAAGTCAAATCTAGGCTCTTAGGTAGAAAGCTGAAATCCAGAACCTCCAGGGTAGCATTCTCTGAAATGCTCCCTGTTCCACGCGCAGGTCACCAGAGGCAGGCAGAGCTCCGGAGACAATGGTGCAAAGAAGAGAGATTCAGTTTTGTTAGGAACTGGGGAACCTTTTGGGGAAGGGGGAGTCTCTTCCGAAGGGATGGGCTCCACCTTAACCAGGGAGGAACCAGACTGCTGGTGCTAACCTTTAAAAAGGAGATAGAGCTGCTTTTAAACTAGAACAAAGGGGAAAGCCGACAGTCGCTCAGCAGCGCATGGTTCGGAGAGAGGTATCTTCAAAGGATACTAATGATGCATTAGAATTAGGGCTTCCCGACAGTGAGGTTCCAATAATAAGAAAAGTAGTCCAAGTGCCTGTAACTAAAAACTCACCTGAGCTAAAAAATTCTAACTTATCCCTATCAATTAAAAAGCAGAATAAAAATACAAACAAAAAACAAACTTTGAAATGTTTGTATGCTAATGCCAGAAGTCTAAGAAGTAAGATGGGAGAATTAGAAGGTATAGCAGTGAATGATGACACAGACTTAATTGGCATCTCAGAGACATGGTGGAAAGAGGATAACCAATGGGACAGTGCTATACCGGGGTACAAATTATATCGCAATGACAGAGAGGAGCAGTCGGGAGGAGGTGTGGCGCTTTATGTCCGGGATGGCATAAAGTCCAACAGGATAAACATCCTGCATGAGACTAAATACAAAATTGAATCTTTATGGGTAGAAATCCCTTGTATGTCGGGGAAGACTACAGTGCTAGGGGTATACTACCGTCCACCTGGTCAGGATGGTGAGATGGATAGTGAAATGCTAAGAGAAATTAGGGAAGCTAACCAAATTGGTAGTGCGGTAATAATGGGAGATTCTAATTACCAAACACAAAGATTCTCTTAATGGGAAATCCCACGATTGGAATGAACTTGTATAAAGACGTGGTATTTGATAATTTTGAATAATCACAACGCTATGTAAATATTTTTATCAATTTTTATAATGTATATTTAAGGACCATCATACCACCCCCAGTGCTCACAAGTCATACTTGCATTTTCTGCACTTTCACAGGGTCATGTTTAATCAATTGGTCCAGATGGCTGACATCAATGTTCAATTTTTTCTTATTTTTATGCTGTATAATAAAAAGGCAACTTCCCTTGTTTCCGGGTTATCGGGGTTGCTTATCCCGTAGCTGTCGGAGGCACTTGTCCGACGCGCGCGTTTCGCCACACAAGCTGCTTCAGAGACATCCGTTTCAAGCTCTCCTGATCCAGCACTTCCCCTTGCTTAGCGGGGTATCTAAACAGCATTTATTTCATGCAGAATGCTGCGGGTCCATGAATTTTTCGGACACCGACGCCGTCTCCCTGCTCTGAAATTTTCTGAGCAGGGAGACGGCGTCGGTGTCCGGTGAGTCAGATAAATTTGTTCTTTTCCCACTTGCAAATATACATCGTTAAAGGAAAATTAGTTTCTTACCTGATAATTTTCGTTCCTGTAGTACCAAGGATCAGTCCAGGACACCTGGGTTGTGACTCCGCACCAGTAGATGGAGACAGACTAAAACTTGTGGGCGGAGCATATATGCCCCTGTGCCAGTCACAGCCCCTCAGTCATACGTAATGTCAAAGTAGAACACAACCAGAGAACTAAGCTAGCTAGAAACCGCTAATAGAACGGGGAAAACACCCCTCCTGGAAACAGACTCTCCAACCAAGAGAGTTAACAAGCGGAACAGAAGAATTCAGAACAAAGAGCGGACTCTCCATTACTTCAGCGTAGCACTGCGGGCGGGATCCTGGACTGATCCTTGGTACTACAGGAACGAAAATTATCAGGTAAGAAACTAATTTTCCTTTCCCTGTACGTACCAGGATCAGTCCAGGACACCTGGGATGTACCAGAGCTAAATTACCGAGGGTGGGAAGCAGAGAGTCCCGCTCGGAGTACCCTCTCTCCAAATCCTCCGGGGTCGGTAGCCCGGACATCCCCCGTACTGCCTGAGAAAGGTATGCAACGACTTCCAGGTAGCCGCCCTGCAAATCTCTTGAGCGATACCGGAGAAGCCTCCGCTCACGATGCCGCCTGCGCACGAGTCACGCCGAAGCAATGGCCGCCTTAAGCCACCGCTGAAGCAATGGCCTCCTTAAGCCACCGGGCGATCGTTGTGCGAGACGCTGCGGCCCCTTTCTTAGGACCAGAGAACAGGACAAACAGATGATCTGTGACCCGAAACGGATTACTGACCCCCAGATATCGGAGGAGGGACCTCCGCACGTCAAGCGTCCGCAATTCTCTCGCTTCCGGAACAGAGAACTCCCCGGCCGCCAAAGCGGGCAGTTCCACTGATTGATTCATACGACAAGACGACACCACTTTCGGTAGGAAGGAAGGAACTGTGCGCGAAGAAACAACTGTGCGCAAAGCAACTCCGGAATCGGAAACACGCAAAATCACTACAGGACCGGGCCTGCAACTCGGAAACACGCCGCGCTGAGGCGATCGCTACCAAGAACGCCGTCTTAAGAGTGAGATCCGTAAGAGTCGCGCGTTTCAAAAGCTCAATAGGCGCCGTGCATAGGGAGGAGAGAACCCAGTTGAGGTTCCAAGCCGGACAAGAACCCAGTTGAGGTTCCAAGCCGGACAAGGAAGACTCAAGGGAGGACGAAGGCGTTTGGCACCCCGGAGGAAGCGAGCAATGTCCGGGTGGAACGCAAGGGACGTGCCACGGACCGTACCCCGCAAACAACCGAGCGCTGCCACTTGAACCCGGAGGGAACTGCACGCCAGGCCTTTGGCCAGACCAGCCTGGAGGAACGCCAGAATGTCGGAGACGGAAGCCGAAGTGGAGACCACCCCACGCTGCACGCACCAGTCCTCAAAGACCACCCAGACACGGACATATGCCCGACGGGGCCCTGATGGAGCAGGCCCGCCATTCCGTGAAACCGAAGGGGCGCCGTTACCGCCAGCTGGGCGAGGTCTGCAAACCACGGCCGGCGCGGCCACTCCGGTGCCACCAAGACGACCTTGGCCGGGTGCAATTCTATGCGCCGTAGAATCATGCCGATCATCGGCCACGGGGGAAACACGTAGAGCAGCACATCCGTCGGCCAGGGAAGCACCAACGCATCGACGCCTTCTGCCCCCCGTTCTCGACATCGATTGTAAAATCGCGGGGCCTTCGCGTTGTGCCACGTGGCCATCAGATCCATGTGGGGCACCCCCCACGTTTTGCAATGAGCAGAAAGCTTCGTCCCCCAACTCCCACTCTCCGGGATCCAGACGATGACGGCTGAGAAAATCCGCCTGCACGTTGTCGACTCCCGCAATGTGAGACGCTGCTATGTTGCTGAGATGTAGCTCTGACCAGGCCATCAAGCGCTGAGCCACCTCCACCACCTGGGGGCTCCTCGGTCCGCCCTGGCGTTTGATGTATGCCACTGTGGTCGCATTGTCCGACAACACTCGAACTGCCTTCCCCCGCAGCAACGGCAGAAAGGCTTGCAGGGCCAGACGGACCGCTCTGGTCTCTAGGCGCGCTCTGGTCTCTAGGCGCGCTCTGGTCTCTAGGCGATTGATAGACCACTGGGCTTGCGACACGGACCATAGGCCTTGGACCGAGCTCCCCAGGCAGAGCAGGCTGGACCTCGCGTGTCCCTTGAGTGGAAGCGGGTAGATGGAATTCCTCAGAGACCGGCTTCCAGCGGGATAGTAAGGATGACTGTAATGGACGCAGATGAGCGAATGCCCAGGGAACCAGTGCCAGCGTTGAAGCCATAGACCCTGGGACCGTAAGGTAGTCGCAGACCCGCGGTTGGCGGAGAGACAATAAGCGACGTACTTGAGCTTGCAGTTTGCACCTCCGTTCGTGTGACAGGAACACCTTGCCCTGCTTCGTGTCGAAAAGAGCTCCCAGATATTCCAAGGTCCGCGTGGGTGTCAGATGACTCTTGCTGTAGTTGACCCCCCATCCTAGGGACTGCAGAAGGTGGAAGGCCCTGGCTACCGCCATCCGACACTGATCTTCGGACTTTGCCCGAATCAACCAATCGTCCAGGTAAGGATGGACCAGGAGACCTTCTCGGCGCAGAGACCTTCTCGGCGCAGCTGCGCCGCCACCACGACCATCACCATCGAGAATGTACGTGGGGCCATCGTGAGCCTGAACTGGAGCGCTCGGAACTGGTAATGCCGCCCTAGAACGCAGAACCTGAGGAAGCGTTGGACCGATGGATGAATGCCTATGTGAAGATATGCCTCCGTGAGATCCAGGGAGGCTAGAAACTCGCCGGGCCTTACCGAGGAGATGACTGAACGAATCGCCTCCATTGTGAAGTGAGGAATCCGAAGGCATCGGTTCACCCCTTGAGATCCAGAATGGGTCTGGACGCGCCGTCCTTCCTTGGGACGATGAAGTAGATGGAGTAACGGCCCTTGCCGTGTTGGCTGACCGGGACTGGAGAAATAGCTCCCAAGCCTTCTAAGCGTTGGGTGGTGTCGCGCACCGCCGCCTTCTTCTCGGGAGCCTTGCAAGGCGAGACCAGGAACTTGTCCGCTGGGGTGTGAGCAAAATCCAACGCGTAGCCGCGTCCTATGACCGTGAGGCCTCACTGGTCCGCCGATACACCGGCCCATCTCTCGGAAAGACATCAACCGTACCCCGCCGTTGGAACCGGCGTGCCGAGGCTGCGGCGAGAGATGGGCCGACCCCCTTTCATTGCGAAGACTTGGGCGCCGTGATTGCCAGGCACCTCCTTGTCTACCGAAGCGCCTACCTCGAAAGGACTGTTGCTGCCACTGCGGAGTACGGGAGGAGGAAGACCTATACGAACGCCCGGACGCCCTTTGAGGACGCGACCTCCTGGGACCCCGAGAAAGAGAACTGGCCGAAAACGAGGACCTCGCCCCGGAACTATCCTCGGGAAGCTAGAAGGCCCTGTTTTCCCCCCCAGGGAACTCGTTAACTCGTCCAAGTCCTTGCCAAACAGCAAATGGCCTTGAATGGTAGTACCCCGAAATGAGCCTTGGAAGAACCATCCGCCGCCCAGTTGCGCAACCACAAAAGTCGGCGTGCCGAGACAGCCGCTACCATGGACCTAACCGACGTGAGCAGCAAATCGTGCAGCGCATCCACGCCATATGCTATTGCAGCTTCCCAACGATCTGCCTGCGCTGCCTCGTCTGCGGAAAATCCGCCTTGGCTTGAAGAACCTGGGCCCAGCGCAGACTGGCCCGCATAGCGAAATTCGTGCAGATGGCAGCCTGCACTCCCAGCGCGGAAACCTCGAAATCTTCTTGAGCTGCACTTCCAGCTTCCTGTCCTGAAGGTCCTTGAGAGCTGCCGCGTCCGTGACCGGAACTGGTAGATCTCTTTGTTACCGCGGAGACCGCTAAGTCCACCTTGGGGAATATGAGAAGGTCCAGCGCATCCTCCGGAAGCGGGTAAAGCTTGTCCATGGCCTTACTGACCTTCAAACCTAACTCCGGGGTGTGCCATTCCCGGAACAGAATATTCGTCGAGGAGAAAGAAACGGGAAAACCACTGCCGGAGCCGAGAGACCTAACAGGACCGGATCCATGTTTGCCTCCTGACGGGCTACCACCGGAGGAGCTTCTATTCCCCGCTCCTGGAGAATGGCCGGAATTAAGGGTGGCAAGTCCTCCCTGCGGAAGAGCCGGACCACCTTGGGATCATCATTTTCCACTGCTTGGGATCCCTATCCGGCGCCTGGCTGAGCGGATTCGTCCGTCCCATCTCCGTCGGCCCCTTTCAGGGGCTTCTCCGGGGAATCAGAGTCCACCGCAGGGGGGGAATCGGAATCGGCTTTCCTGTGGGACGCCACGAGGAAGCCGCGTACTTCGGGAAGGGCCCCGGGACCCCTCCGCAGCGCCCTTAGGATTGCATGACGTCTTCCCTGGGGGGGGCCTTGCGGGTCCCCCCCCGGCCGCGCTTACTGCGCTTACACTTTAGGACTTTGCGCAACAACAGCGCAAAAATCCTCCGAAAGGGACCCCGAGGCTGAAGAATCATCCTCTGAAAACCCCCGGGGACCAAGGGACCCCCGAGGGGACCCCCCTGTATCAACCCGCTGAGGAGAAAAGCGCGGGAGGCAGGCCCGAGGCTCCCGCCGTTTCCCGCGCCATTTCACGGTCCGAGGCCAAAATGGCCGCCACTCCCGCGCTCAGCGGGAAAAAGTCTTGGGGCCCGCTCTGCCGAGCCCCCCCGCGCGGCGGCGATCGTGCGCTGCGGGATCGAGCACCCCCCGAGGCGCCCCGGATGACCCCTCTCCGCCCGGGAAACAGGCCGCATACAGACCACCGCGGGGAAGCCGCGCGCGCTGAGCCGCAGGCCCTACAGGCCGAGCCACGAGGCCTGCCGGCGAGCCGCGGCGGAGAGCGCACCGGGAGAAAAAATTTTAATTTAGCGAAAGCGGCCCCCCCCCGCCCCCCCCCTGCCAGCGGCGCCCCCCCCGGAGACCCCACGGAGCGGCGACGCAAAGCAGCAGAGAGCTGAAGCCAGAGAGACCGAAAACAAAAGTAAAAACATTTTTTTTTTTTTTTTTTTACAAAAACAACGCTTGTCGCTGTCCACGGTCCTGGAGCCCTAGTCCAGCAGGGGTAAGTGAACCGGGCTCCCCGGTGTCACCCCTGACGCTGCTACTGGGAAAGCCGGGTCCTCGACCCTAGCAGCGGCCTCAACCAGGGGGGGGTAGTCCCCTCAGGACCTCACAACCCCCTGGGAGACAGGGCGGACGGGACCTCAGGAACAATTTAGCAAAATCAAAATCCCAATTGAAAAAACACTAAACTGGCCTAAAACCAAGAAAAAGAAAAGAACCGACCCTGACGGAGTACCAGAACCAGGGCAGGAAGGAGCTGTGACCTGACCTGCACCACCTACTGGAGACAGAGTAAGACTGAGGGGCTGTGACTGGCACAGGGGCATATATGGCTCCGCCCACAAGTTTTAGTCTGTCTCCATCTACTGGTGCGGAGTCACAACCCAGGTGTCCTGGACTGATCCTGGTACGTACAGGGAAATGTTGCTTTGCTAAAAAATAAGATATCGCTAAAATTAACTTTTAACTACAAGTTTTTTCATCGTAGAAAAATTCATGGACCCGCGGCATCGGGATCGCCGGGGGAGATTAAAAACGGCGGCAAAAAAGAGCAAAAGCCTCGGGGGGGGGGCCACGCGCACGAAAGCGCCACTCCGGGGGGGCCCGGGCGGCCCGCACTGCCCGCTGTCCCGAAATTACAGGAGGGTGCCGCGGGGGGGGGGGGGGGCCTTCCCGGCCACACAACCCGCCCCAGAAGTCTTTCCCAAGCGCGGCAGCAGCCCACGAGGAGCTGCAAAATGGCCGCGGGTGAGTGAAGAAAAACGAAGAGGCCGGCACCACCGGCTTTCGCGGGCACCGGGAGCTGTGCTGTGAAGAAAAACTACAGAGGAATAAAACTTACTTACCCCTGCTGCAACGACAAAGAAAACAGCACGGCCGCAGACAAGAGACAATAGAGATAAGTCACTCCCCAAAGGTGAAAAAACCCTGCTTTAGTTTTT
Organism: Rhinatrema bivittatum; assembly: GCF_901001135.1. Taxonomy (NCBI): domain Eukaryota; kingdom Metazoa; phylum Chordata; class Amphibia; order Gymnophiona; family Rhinatrematidae; genus Rhinatrema; species Rhinatrema bivittatum. The sequence continues at coordinate 6,599,361 of NC_042622.1, forward strand.
TTTTTTTTAAACTTGATACAAGACTTGATACAAACTTGATCCAGAGAAAAAGGCAGCAAAATAATCAAGCAAAAGAAATGAGAAAGAAGGAAAAGGAGGAGAAGCCTGATTCCCCTACTCGCATCTGCTGAAGTCAGAAGATACTGAACTCCTGCAGAGGGGGTAGTAGTACTTATGGTGACGCCCCCTCGAAGCTTGTGCTGACTCCATCTGCTGGAGTCAGAAGATACTGAACTCCTGCAGAGGGGGTAGTAGTACTTATGGTGACGCCCCCTCAAAGCTTGTGCTGACTCCATCTGCTGGATTGGGGACATAACCCACTGTCTGGACTGATCCAGGTACATACAGGGAACAAAGGGTCTAGCTGCTCCTTACGAAATAACCGGAGCACCCGCGGATCATCCCCCTCCACCAGAGCGGCATTGTCAACATCATTGCTCATATCCATCGGGGAGGAGACCGGAAGCACGGACCCCAGAGTGGAAGGCGCCGGTAGCTCAGCGTCAGGAGTGGCCCCCCCGAGGCATGGCAGGAGGAGGAGAAGAATCATGTCCCAAATCGCGAGGCCTTTGGGGGCTTAACGGAGGTGGAGAAATCGGCAGGAAATCCCCTCCCCCTGAGCCCTGCACAGCATCTGGGCCCGAATCGTGCAAAATGGCCGCCGATCCTGCGCTTGTCGGGGACAGGGCAGGCCTCTCCTTGTGAACTGACTGCAGCCTAAGCCGCACGATCACGGCAACGCTGATCTTTTCCCTGCAATCGGCAGCTGCGAAGGCCCCTCGCCCCCGGGAATACAGCGGGAGCAGAGGCCTTTGCGAGAGCCGTGCTGCCAGCTCTGCACATCGCGATCCTCGCGGCATGGCAATCTAAGCCGTAAGTAGAAAATCAGCTGAGTAAAGCAATCCACCCCCTCCAGAGCCCCGGGAGGTTTCAGCAGGCTCGCTCTATTTAAAAGGCTTATCCTTTGTCTTTCATTTATGTATTTATTTTTGCTTTTTCAGAGCTACTCAACCAGGGGAATGTACGTCCCTGGGCTTAATTATGCAATTTGTAGCTCCCACCAGAGGAATTAAGATGTCTGTGGCACTGTATGGGGGGGGGGGGGGGGGGGGGGGGGAGGGACCGACCCACTGGTAAATCCCACAAAACTCACCGGGCTGTGTCAATATTCTCCGGGTATTAAGGCCAAGGGCAGAAGCCCAGCCTTGCCTGCTATTACAAAGTGATCTCAGTCTTCCCCCTTTTTTTTTTTCTTTACTACTTACTACAAGTTGATCTAGTCAAAGGTACTAAGGTTAGGATACCCCCTTCACTTATTAATCAATCAAATAAAGAATCTTGCAAAGGATCAGGACTGCAGGTTATGCCATCCTTCATCTGCTGGAGTCAGAGAAATACTGAAGGATCGCAGGTGGCACACTGGGTTATCTGGGGGGTGCTTTTCAGCTTTTCTCCGACTCCATCTGCTGGAAGGGAGGCATAACCCAGCGGTCTGGACTGATCCTGGTATGTACAGGGAGCTATGTTTGAGTCACAATTTTGTCAGATGTATACTTGCTGTATTACGTGTATAGATATATGGCATTAAGTTGCACCTGTTTTAATATCTTCTTTGCATGTTGATAATTTTTAAATGTATTGTGAAAGTACATATTCTATTTAAAAAAAATAATTGTAAAAATGAATATTCTGTAAAAACAAACACTTGTGAGTTTGTATGAGATTTAAGTATAATAAGCAGAATAAATGTTGAGTAATGTTATAGAGAAATCATGGAACTGAATATTGCTGCCTTGTGTCTGACTGGTTGTATTTGATATTGGGCACAACATAGCAGGTTCGTGTGTGGTGCAAGGTAAGAAATCTTCACAATAATAGAAGTCCTGATCATCAATTCTTCCCATACAGTTCATGGCTTTGCTTTATTTGTGTGCAAGTTTCAGGCCCTTGCATGACAGAGATGACCTCATTCCATCGCACTTACTGTTCAGACCGACTGTACTGGTGATTTTGGATAGGCTCATCCCTTTATAGTTGCGATTAAAGCGGGTTTTTGTCTGTTCCAAGAAGGTCTAAAAGGAGATGGAAAGCAAGAGTGAAGAGACACTGACACGTGTGACTTAGGCAGGATTTACTTTCCCCCCTCTGTCTGTATTTTTTCAGGATGGCATCAGGGCTATATTACTGCTGCCTGAATTCTTCTACCCTTCCTGATCTCCACCTGTGCCCCTACTCTTTATCCTGTCAATACCTCTCCCTTTCCCCCAATTCAGCTGCAGAGGAAGGAGAATACAGTATAGCCAGTGTGTTGAGATGTACCGTTTTGCCAGCATTGTCCAGGCCCAAGATTAATATGCAGTACTCATCCTTCTGAAACATGTACTTATAGAGTCCAGAAAATAAGGTATACATTCTCTTCCTGCAACAAAGAATCAGAAAAAGAGATGTTACAGACAAAGGGTGTGCACAAGCCCCACCATTAGTGTCCACCAACTTGAGCAGGTTTACATAACTGCTTATTACCTCATAAATTTGAGAGCTAGAATGGGTATTACAAGGCAGCAGAATGCCTGTTCCTCTGTATTCTTCCCCATCCCACCCCTCAAACTTGTAATATCTGTTCCCCTGAATCCCCCTTAACATACTCTCTCCCCTGTAATGGCTGTTCAATGGTGCCCCCCCCCCAAACTTGTAATGCCTGTTCCCCTGTACACACCCCTTCCCTGTAATGCCTTTCCCTTGGTGCTCCCCCACACACCTATAATACCTCTTTCCCTATATGCCCCCCCACCCACACACACACTTGTAATACCCACTCCTCTGTATCCCCATCCCCTCCCACACACCTATAAAACCAATTCCCCTGTATCCCACCATCCTCTCCCCCACAAACACCTTCCCTATAATGCCTTTTCCTCGGTACCCCCACATGTGTAAAGTCTGTTCTCCTGTATCCCCCCCCAAAAAAAAACAACCTGTAATGCCTGTTCCCTTGTATCCCCCCTCTTCCTACACACAGACATATTCATTGTCCCCTGGTGACTTCCACACCCTGTAACTTTCAGGTCCAACTTGTCAGTATCCCACAAAGTAAGGTAGCAAAGTCTGTTCGGATAAATAAGCCCAGGCTACTTGTACAGCATGGATAAACATCAGAGAAATGGCATCTGACCCAATGCTCAGGCCTGCGCCTACTTTGTGGTATTGTGATACTCACCATCCCCTGTAATGTTTGTTACTGATTCCTGCACATGTTGTAATACCTGTACCCCCGTGCAACCCTGCCTCGTACTGTTCATGCCATGATGCCCCCCACACCCAGTAATGCTTCGTTACAAGTGAGTGTCTGTGTGAGGGTAGAGGAGGGGCACAGTGGAATAGGTATTACAGGGGAAGGTGGGGGGGGGGGGCACGGGGTATATACAAGGAAACAGGCATTACGGGAGGGGGGAAGCACCAAGGAAAGGAGTGTGTGGGGGATTATATAGGGGAACAGACATTATAGGGAGGGGGAGAGAGAGGGGGGGCAGGTTAGCACCGCACTGAGCTGCGCCCCGGCCCTCACCGCTTCTACCTGTCTCTAGGAGCCTTAACGCCTCCTCCAGCTGTTGCTGTTGCTGCTGCTCCGGAGGAGCGAAGCTGATTCCAGCCACCACTTCCGGTCTCAGCCGCGGGGCATCCCGGGAGCTGTAGTCTGCACGCACAGGACTGGCGTGCAGCGGGGGTGGCCGCGGAACTACAGCTCCCAGAGAGTAGAGCCCCGCCCCCGCCGCCATCTTTTCCGTGAAGGTTTCCGGGGTGGAGAGAGGGTGAAGTGAGCCACTGACAGGCCCGCGAGGGCGGAGGCGGCGCCTGTGCTGTGACGTCACGCGGCCGCTGTCATGGCGCCCGTAGAGGCTCGGCTGGTGAGTGTTGAGGGCTCTTACCTGGCCCCGGCTCACCCGAAGCGCCTGTGAGTGAGTGGGGGGGTTTCTCCAAGAAGAATTGATGATTCTGGGAAAGTCGGAACTGCCTCTGCAGGCCCGCAGCGGGGCTGCACCCCGGGGTAGGGGGGAAAGGGCTGGCACGGCAGTTGAATGGAGAGCCTGGCAGGGGAGAGCCTTGCCCAAGTCTATAAGGAGCACGCGCTTCTGTCTGAATCTGTCGCGGATTTGCTTGCCCAGCCAGCCTTAAAATCTTATCCGAGTTTGCGAAGTGCATGCATCTCTTGGAAAGGTGCCAAGCGCCCCATATTGTTGCTGTTTTTATAGATAGGCTGAAAGCGGGTTCTCAGCTGCACTGTGCTGGAAAGGAGCAGAAAAGGAGAAGCACAGGTGGGAAATCCATTTTGAATGCTCCATTGGATTGTTACATCGCAGGGAAGCAGGTGCAAAGTCTCTTCTCGCTGGCCTAATTCTAAAAGGGAAACGCCTGTGACCATGCTTCCTCCCAGCCATGTTCAAAATTTCCTCCAATCTGGGTATTCCTCTGCAGACAGAACTTCTTGCATTGCAATTGTAATAACAACAGCCAGGACATAGGAGAGTGTAATGTAATCTGCTTTGAAGTGTCTGAAAGGCAGAATATAAAATAAAATAATAAATGATAGAATCCTAGTCTACAGCATTTGTTTCTTGGATTTTTATCGTTGTGATCTGATCACAATGCAGTAATCCTGGCCTGCAGGGGCGAGCCCGAATTAGGGGTGTGCTTGGGAATCTTATCACATTCCTGTAAGTCTGACCTGTCAGGGGATGTCTGGAATATGGTGGAGTTTATCTGTGATTGATAGCCAATAATTCCTGTTTGCAGAGAATGTTTGTTATGATCCTGGATGAGAACTGCACTTTGGATTCTTTGGCCCATCTCAAGCAATGATTGTGTAAAAATTCATGCAAAAGACAAGCAATGATGGCATGTGTCTTGTGAGGCCTTACTAAATGTGTCTTTGTTCCTTGCAGTGTCTTCAGTCAGCACAAATGACCTTTTCACCCAAGAGACATTACTCTGCAGAATATGTTGAGGCATTGGCTGGTGATGGGGTTGTGTGTTAATTGCAAACTACAAAGAATCCAGTTTTCTTCAGGACCAATATAGTTTCTCAAACTTTCTATTCATTTTGAGCGAGGGGAGAATTCCCCTATACACCATGGATGAGGAGAGCTTGCAAACAGCAATCCAGAGCTATAATGGCCAGTTGCAACAGGTGGGAGTGGCTTTGGAAGCTGGCCTGGATCCCTCACAACAAGCAGACCTCATTGAGCTGCGGGACAGTTTGAAGCAACTGATTGAACTGACAGAATCTAGCTTGGTGTCTGTAAGAAAGAGCAAAAGGTTGGCTACCTTTGATACAAATGTCCAGGCCACTTCTCCCTCAGGTGCCCGTGAGGATGAGGAGTATGCTGCTTTTATGACAGCTATCAGTGAACTTGATGCAGAGCCTGAGCCTTTGAAGAGCACAGAGGAGAGCCCTCAGAGGGTAGAGCTTGAAGAATCTGAAGAGAATGCAGAGGATGACAATGACGTGAGTGGGATGAAGGTCAGAGCCCCCTACTACAGTTCTTGGGGTACCTTGGAATATCACAATGCCATGATTGTGGGCACAGAGCATTCAGAGGATGGTTGTTCCAGAGTCCGGGTTCTCTACCTCTACCCAACACACAAGGCCATGAAGCCATGCCCCTACTTCCTGGAGGAAAAATGCCGCTTTAAAGACTCTTGCAGGTGAAATACTTCTCTGTCCTGGAGAGTCTTCATTTTCAAGCAGCAGTTGGACAATTCAGGACCTCCAGTATAAAACATTTCCTTGAAAAGACAACTCCAGATGTATGTGCTAGGAAGAGACAGCCCTGATGTTTGGGACTTCCCTTTGTTAGTGTGTGTGCGTGTGCTAGGAAGAGACGGCCCCTGATGTTTGGGACTTCCCTTTGTTAGTGCGTGTGCTAGGAAGAGACGGCCCCTGATGTTTGGGACTTCCCTTTGTTACTGTGTGTGTGTGCTAGGAAGAGACAGCCCCTGATGTTTGGGACTTCCCTTTGTTACTGTGTGTGTGTGCTAGGAAGAGACAGCCCCTGATGTTTGGGACTTCCCTTTGTTAGTGTGTGTGTGTGCTAGGAAGAGACAGCCCCTGATGTTTGGGACTTCCCTTTGTTAGTGTGTGTGTGCGCTAGGAAGAGACAGCCCTGATGTTTGGGACTTCCCTTTGTTAGTGTGTGTGTGTGTGCTAGGAAGAGACAGCCTGATGTTTGGGGCTTCCCTTTGTTAGTGTGTGTGTGAGTGCTAGGAAGAGACAGCCCTGATGTTTGGGGCTTCCCTTTGTTAGTGTGTGTGTGAGTGCTAGGAAGAGACAGCCCTGATGTTTGGGACTTACCTTTGTTAGTATGTGTGAGTGCTAGGAAGAGACAGCCCCTGATGTTTGGGACTTCCCTTTGTTAGTGTGTGTGTGCTAGGAAGAGACAGCCCCTGATGTTTGGGACTTCCCTTTGTTAGTGTGTGTGTGCTAGGAAGAGACAGCCCCTGATGTTTGGGACTTCCCTTTGTTAGTGTGTGTGTGCTAGGAAGAGACAGCCCCTGATGTTTGGGACTTCCCTTTGTTAGTGTGTGTGTGCTAGGAAGAGACAGCCCCTGATGTTTGGGACTTCCCTTTGTTAGTGTGTGTGTGCTAGGAAGAGACAGCCCCTGATGTTTTGGGCCTTCCCTTTGTTAGTGTGTGTGTGCTAGGAAGAGACAGCCCTGATGTTTGGGACTTCCCTTTGTTAGTGTGTGTGTGCTAGGAAGAGACAGCCCTGATGTTTGGGACTTCCCTTTGTTAGTGTGTGTGTGCGCTAGGAAGAGACAGCCCTGATGTTTCTGACTTCCCTTTGTTAGTGTGTGTGTGCTAGGAAGAGACAGCCCTGATGTTTGGGACTTCCCTTTGTTAGTGTGTGTGTGCTAGGAAGAGACAGCCCTGATGTTTGGGACTTCCCTTTGTTAGTGTGTGTGTGCTAGGAAGAGACAGCCCTGATGTTTGGGACTTCCCTTTGTTAGTGTTTGAGTGGTAGGAAGAGACAGCCCTGATGTTTGGGACTTCCCTTTGTTAGTGTGTGAGTGCTAGGAAGAGACAGCCCCTGATGTTTGGGTCTTCCCTTTGTTAGTGTTTGAGTGGTAAGAAGAGACAGCCCTGATGTTTGGGACTTCCCTTTGTTAGTGTGTGTGTGCTAGGAAGAGACAGCCCTGATGTTTGGGACTTACCTTTGTTAGTATGTGTGAGTGCTAGGAAGAGACAGCCCCTGATGTTTGGGACTTCCCTTTGTTAGTGTGTGTGTGCTAGGAAGAGACAGCCCTGATGTTTGGGACTTCCCTTTGTTAGTGTGTGTGTGCTAGGAAGAGACAGCCCTGATGTTTGGGACTTCCCTTTGTTAGTGTGTGTGTGCTAGGAAGAGACAGCCCTGATGTTTGGGACTTCCCTTTGTTAGTGTGTGTGTGCTAGGAAGAGACAGCCCTGATGTTTGGGACTTCCCTTTGTTAGTGTGTGTGTGCTAGGAAGAGACAGCCCTGATGTTTGGGACTTCCCTTTGTTAGTGTGTGTGTGTGTGCTAGGAAGAGACAGCCCTGATGTTTGGGACTTCCCTTTGTTAGTGTGTGTGTGCTAGGAAGAGACAGCCCTGATGTTTGGGACTTCCCTTTGTTAGTGTGTGTGTGCTAGGAAGAGACAGCCCTGATGTTTGGGACTTCCCTTTGTTAGTGTGTGTGTGCTAGGAAGAGACAGCCCTGATGTTTGGGACTTCCCTTTGTTAGTGTGTGTGTGCTAGGAAGAGACAGCCCCTGATGTTTGGGACTTCCCTTTGTTAGTATGTGTGAGTGGTAGGAAGAGACAGCCCTGATGTTTGGGACTTCCCTTTGTTAGTGTGTGTGTGCGCTAGGAAGAGACAGCCCCTGATGTTTAGGACTTCCCTTTGTTAGTGTGTGAGTGCTAGGAAGAGACACCCCCTGATGTTTGGGACTTACCTTTGTTAGTGTGTGAGTGGTAGGAAGAGACAGCCCTGATGTTTGGGACTTCCCTTTGTTAGTGTGTGAGTGGTAGGAAGAGACAGCCCTGCTGTTTGGGACTTCCCTTTGTTAGTGTGTGAGTGGTAGGAAGAGACAGCCCTGATGTTTGGGACTTCCCTTTGTTAGTGTGTGTGTGTGTGCTAGGAAGAGACAGCCCCTGATGTTTGGGACTTACCTTTGTTAGTGTGTGAGTGCTAGGAAGAGACAGCCCTGATGTTTGGGACTTCCCTTTGTTAGTGTGTGTGTGTGCTAGGAAGAGACAGCCCTGATGTTTGGGACTTCCCTTTGTTAGTGTGTGTGTGCTAGGAAGAGAGAGCCCTGATGTTTGGGACTTCCCTTTGTTAGTGTGTGTGTGTGCTAGGAAGAGACAGCCCTGATGTTTGGGACTTCCCTTTGTTAGTGTGTGAGTGGTAGGAAGAGACTGCCCCTGTTACCCCCAGATTCCTCCTCAGTCCATGTAATAGGAGGGAAAGCCCCACACATTTCTTACATTTAGTGCTTTGGTGTAAGGGGTCTGCAAACAAAAGACCCTCTCCAGATTACCTTCAAGGTCCCTTAAATATCTGTAGCTCGAGGAGGAAATGGAAATCTACTCTGACTTTGAGAAGATCGTTGGCCTGGCCCTCATTAGTTGATATTTTTTCATCTGACTGCTGCTTTAGTATTTTTATTTATTAAAACATTTCTCGTCCGCTATAACAAAATCATGTTAAGTGAATTACAATTAGTAGCAACTTGCATAACCTGTAGCAAAATAAAACAGCTTTTAATTGTTTACGAAAATGAACAATATCGTCAAGATCTCGCAAATTAGCTGGAAGACAATCCCATAGAACGGGACTTGCAGTAAAGGTTTGGCGCCTAATTTGTGATAGAAGAACCGCTTTAAAATTAGGGACAACTAATAAAAGCTTAACGGGAGAACTTAAATCACGGGCAGAGCTCTACTGTTGTAAGAGGACCTTAAGAAGGATAAGCGAGCCTTAGGCTGAATCTTAAACTTGATCTGCTGGGTTGCGGGACACCAATGCGACGCTCGGTATTGGAGTGATAGGCTCCTGACTTTGGGTGCCACTCGTGTGCGACGCTCGGTATTGCAGTGATAGGCTCCTGTCTTTGGGTGCCACTCGTGTGCCACGCTCGGTATTGCAGTGATAGGCTCCTGTCTTTGGGTGCCACTCGTGTGCGACGCTCGGTATTGCAGTGATAGGCTCCTGTCTTTGGGTGCCACTCATGTGCCACACTCAGTATTGCAGTGATAGGCTCCTGTCTTTGGGTGCCACTCGTGTGCGACGCTCGGTATTGCAGTGATAGGCTCCTGTCTTTGGGTGCCACTCGTGTGCGACGCTCGGTATTGCAGTGATAGGCTCCTGTCTTTGGGTGCCACTCGTGTGCGACGCTCGGTATTGCAGTGATAGGCTCCTGTCTTTGGGTGCCACTCGTGTGCGACGCTCGGTATTGCAGTGATAGGCTCCTGTCTTTGGGTGCCACTCGTGTGCCACGCTCGGTATTGCAGTGATAGGCTCCTGTCTTTGGGTGCCACTCGTGTGCGACGCTCGGTATTGCAGTGATAGGCTCCTGTCTTTGGGTGCCATTCGTGTGCCACGCTCGGTATTGCAGTGATAGGCTCCTGTCTTTGTGTGTCACTCGTGTGCGACGCGCGGTATTGCAGTGATAGGCTCCTGTCTTTGGGTGCCACTCGTGTGCGACGCTCGGTATTGCAGTGATAGGCTCCTGTCTTTGGGTGCCACTCGTGTGCGACGCTCGGTATTGCAGTGATAGGCTCCTGTCTTTGGGTGCCACTCGTGTGCGACGCTCGGTATTGCAGTGATAGGCTCCTCTCTTTGGGTGCCACTCGTGTGCGACGCTCGGTATTGCAGTGATAGGCTCCTGTCTTTGGGTGCCACTCGTGTGCGACGCTCGGTATTGCAGTGATAGGCTCCTCTCTTTGGGTGCCACTCGTGTGCCACGCTCGGTATTGCAGTGATAGGCTCCTGTCTTTGGGTGCCACTCGTGTGCGACGCTCGGTATTGCAGTGATAGGCTCCTCTCTTTGGGTGCACTCGTGTGCCACGCTCGGTATTGCAGTGATAGGCTCCTGTCTTTGGGTGCCACTCGTGTGCGACGCTCGGTATTGCAGTGATAGGCTCCTGTCTTTGGGTGCCACTCGTGTGCCACGCTCGGTATTGCAGTGATAGGCTCCTGTCTTTGGGTGCCACTCGTGTGCGACGCTCGGTATTGCAGTGATAGGCTCCTGTCTTTGGGTGCCACTCGTGTGCCACGCTCGGTATTGCAGTGATAGGCTCCTGTCTTTGGGTGCCACTCGTGTGCCACGCTCGGTATTGCAGTGATAGGCTCCTGTCTTTGGGTGCCACTCGTGTGCCACGCTCGGTATTGCAGTGATAGGCTCCTCTCTTTGGGTGCCACTCGTGTGCCACGCTCGGTATTGCAGTGATAGGCTCCTGTCTTTGGGTGCCACTCGTGTGCGACGCTCGGTATTGCAGTGATAGGCTCCTCTCTTTGGGTGCCACTCGTGTGCCACGCTCGGTATTGCAGTGATAGGCTCCTGTCTTTGGGTGCCACTCGTGTGCCACGCTCGGTATTGCAGTGATAGGCTCCTGTCTTTGGGTGTCACTCGTGTGCCACGCTCGGTATTGCAGTGATAGGCTCCTGTCTTTGGGTGCCACTCGTGTGCGACGCTCGGTATTGCAGTGATAGGCTCCTCTCTTTGGGTGCCACTCGTGTGCGACGCTCGGTATTGCAGTGATAGGCTCCTGTCTTTGGGTGCCACTCGTGTGCCACGCTCGGTATTGCAGTGATAGGCTCCTGTCTTTGGGTGCCACTCGTGTGCCACGCTCGGTATTGCAGTGATAGGCTCCTGTCTTTGGGTGCCACTCGTGTGCCACGCTCGGTATTGCAGTGATAGGCTCCTGTCTTTGGGTGCCACTCGTGTGCCACGCTCGGTATTGCAGTGATAGGCTCCTGTCTTTGGGTGCCACTCGTGTGCCACGCTCGGTATTGCAGTGATAGGCTCCTGTCTTTGGGTGCCACTCGTGTGCCACGCTCGGTATTGCAGTGATAGGCTCCTGTCTTTGGGTGCCACTCGTGTGCCACGCTCGGTATTGCAGTGATAGGCTCCTGTCTTTGGGTGCCACTCGTGTGCGACGCTCGGTATTGCAGTGACAGGCTCCTGTCTTTGGGTGCCACTCGTGTGCCACGCTCGGTATTGCAGTGATAGGCTCCTGTCTTTGGGTGCCACTCGTGTGCCACGCTCGGTATTGCAGTGACAGGCTCCTGTCTTTGGGTGCCACTCGTGTGCTACGCTCGGTATTGCGGTGATAGGCTCCTGTCTTTGGGTGCCACTCATAAGGCGGGCTGCAGAATTCTGCACAACTTGCAGTGCTTCCAAACCAAGATAGAGATGCAATAATCAATGGTGGCTTGTTACAATTATTCTAAACTGCCCTGCACCTAACATGTATTTTATGTATCTTAAAAGGCGAAAATTTAAAATACCTGACTTGAAGCACCTGCTGTAACTGTGGCTTGAACGCTAGCTGAGAATCATACGCCCACATTTTGCATTATTTCTTGAAACCGATTAACTAAGGCTCTTAAGGCAAATATCCCGGCACAAAAGATCCTTCTGCCCATTGTGATAATTTGTCCGTAGTGCCTTGCAGAAGGGAGGTGATTTTGTGCTTGTTCCCCTGTGATGGCTCAGTATCTTAGCCCATTCTCCCTGCAGGTTCTCCCATGGACAACTGGTGGCAGTGGAGGAGCTTCAGCCATTCCAGGAACCAGACCTCAGCTCTCTGGAGGTGGGCTCAGCCTGTCTTGCTAGGCACAGTGATGGGATCTGGTACTCAGCCAGAATTACTGGTGAGTCATGCTGGGCATTACCCTGTGCTGCATGCAGGGCAAAGGCACAAGATGATCTCTGACCCTTTCTTCTGCAGACCTGGACAGTGGTTACTATACCGTGAAGTTTGATTCCTTGCTGCTGAAGGAAGCCGTGGTGGAAGGAGATGGGGTCATGCCTCCTCTCAGAAGCGACGAGGCATCTTCATCGGCAGAGTCTGAGGAGAGTGACGTGGAGGAGTCTGCATTTGCTAAAGGTACAAATGTGACAGGAGAGGCTGGAAATAGCGTAACTGGGATTTGACAATTTGTCTTTTGGCTTCTTGAATAAATGTAAAATTGTGTAGACCTTTTTGTGCACAAAACATATGGAACTCTGTTCTGGGTGCAGAACTGCAGCCTAGCTGCATGTATCTACAACTTGTATCTATTTCAATTCTGTATGCTGCCATGATAGTGGGAGTATGCAGAAACAAACAATTGTAAATAAATAAATACAGCTTTCTAGATCCACACTCACTGCTCCCGAGCTGAGCCCTCCACGGTACATAAGAACGTGCCATGCTGGGTCAGACCAAGGGTCCATCAAGCCCAGCATCCTATTTCCAACAGAGGCCAAAACCAGGCCACAAGAACCTGGCAATTATCCAAACACTAAGAAGATCCCATGCTACTGATGCAATTAATAGCAGTGGCTATTCCCCAAGTAAACTTGATTAATAGCTGTTAATGGACTTCTCCTCCAGGAACTTATCCAAACCTTTTTTGAACCCAGCTACACTAACTGCACTAACCACATCCTCTGGCAACAAATTCCAGAGCTTTATTGTGCATTGAGTGAAAAAGAACTTTCTCCGATTAGTCTTAAATGTGCTACTTGCTAACTTCATGGAGTGCCCCCTAGTCCTTCTATTATCCGAAAGAGTAAATAACCGATTCACATTTACCCATTCTAGACCTCTCATGATCTTAAAGACCTCTATCATATCCCCCCTCAGCCGTCTCTTCTCCAAGCTGAACAGCCCTAACCTGTTCTATAGCCTCATGGGTCCCACACTCACTGCTCCCGAGCTAAGTCCTCCCCGCTGTTACAGCCTCTCCAACTGAAGAATCCCAGGAATTATATTTACAAGCTTTTCTCTTCAAACGCTGCCTCCAGCACGGAGGCACAGAAGTGCATTTTTCCCTGAGCTAACAGCCAGAGCCCTTTATCAAAGATTCTTATTGTCCTGAACTTTGTGCTTCAGCTCATCACTGACAGATCAAAACTGTATCTGCTGGGAGGGGCTGGGGGAGATTCTGGGAGAGCGTGAGGGGGGGGAGGGAGGGTTTCTCCTCTCGCTCGCTCCTTGTTATGTTCTCTGATGCGTGCTGCTCTGCTCTGGGTTACAGTGATGGAGGCGCGCTCCACGGAGGATGGGGACCGGACCCCTGCCTGCAGTTCCTCCTTCGCAGGATGGGAGATTCACACGCGTGGCATTGGCTCCAGACTCCTGGCACAGATGGGATATCAGCTTGGAAAAGGTACATTGAGGGGGGGGCTTGATTCTGATCACAACCATTGCTGAGTTACAGCGTTGGGGGGGTTTGTGCAGCCGTGGCCAATACTTCAGAAAGCAGCTTTAGAGGTGGCTTTCAGGCTCTTTACCTGCCAGGGAGCAGCGGCTCACTCGACCCTTACTCGGTGCTGATGTGCTTGACCTTGCAGGGCTGGGGAAGAATGCGGAGGGGCGACTGGAACCAGTGCAGGCAGTGGTGCTGCCCAAAGGGAAATCCCTGGATCAGTGTCTGGAAATCCTGCAGAGGAAAAAGGAGGCAGAGCTGGGCCCTGCCAAAGTCCGGAAACGGGGCCCCGTGGGAAAAGCCCTGAAGCGCCCTCCCCCGGGACGCAAGGCTCCTCGCACTGTGTTTGACTTTCTGAATGAGAAGCTGGAAGGGAAAGTCTCCGAGGAGCAGAGCAGGCCCTGCAGCACCCAGAAGACCAGGAAAGAGATGTACCATGCCAGCCAAAGCAGCAAGAAAGCGCTGAGCGTTCAGCTCTTCCAGGTGCTGGAGAAGATCCAGCAAACCCAGAGGGAGATGGGGAAGATCCAGGAGGCCCTGGCGAGAAACATTGGCAGGTGAGGCCTGAGGGTGGGGGAGGGGGAGTGCGCCCCGCCAGCTGCTGCGCTTATGTACTGAGCTTCTCCCCTCTTCTTGCAGAGACAGCGTGCTCACAGCCCAGCTCCATGCACGCCTCTCTGCAGGGCAGAGGCAACTGCAGCAGCTGAAGGAGCAAGAGGCAAGTCTGCAGCAGGAGCAGAGCAAAGCCAGCACCCACAAGAAAATGACCCAGTTCTAAGCCTGCCCGGTCCTGCTCCTCTCCTCCACGCGAATGCCGTCACCTCCTCCTCCAGACGAGCAGCGTCGCTGGGGGCCACCTTGAGCACCGCGGGGCTGCAAGCTGAGTGCCGGAGCCTGAATGCGGCCCGGGGTCCAGCCTGTTCCAGCAGAAGGAAGGTGGGATGATGCCTGCCCCATGGGGAGAAGAGGGCGAGCACAGGCTTAAGAATAAAGGCTGCATGGCGCGCATTCCTGCCTGCTTCTTTCTGGGGCCGAGATTCTCCAGATGACGTATGTCTGGGGGAGGGGAGCAATGCAAGCCTGCACTCCTGGCTTCTCAGTCTCGTGCTGTAACGTGCAGGGTGCAGAGAGGTCCTGCCGCCTCTCCTCCTACCCAGAAACAGGACTTCCTAGCTACCTCCACTTTCAGCCCCGCACAGGCACCAAAGGTTTTGGCTGAAAATGTTCCTAAACAAGCCTGCAGTTTCATTTGCATAGATTTAAATGCCTTGTGCTGAAAAGCAGGGCTAGGTCCCTAAGTCTGCCCCTGCACCCACTCACCTTTTAGGCTTCTAAAGGCAGAGGGCTTATCCCTAGTCATCTTTCAAAGGGCCTGACCCCCATTGTGTGTGCAGCTTGCAGAGGACACATACAGCACGAGGAATATGGGGCACGTACAGAACGTGGGGAGACCGCAGTGTGTATACAGTGTGAACAGGAAGAAGAGAAAGTGGTAGAGGGAGGAGAGTAGCAGGCAGCAAAGAGGACCCGCCTCAAGACAGCCACTGGGAATCAGAGCTTCCATCAAACTCCCCAGCATTGGTTTCACATGTGTCACGAGTGCAGCCAGGTCTTGGCTGCTGCACTGCTGTTTGGGCCTTGTGGGGCTCCAGCACTGCAGCTGAAGGAGGAGGGAGGACACATTGTCAGTCTTTCTTTACGTGAGGGAAAAGCAGACAGAACTTGAGGCCTTTCCTTAAGACAAGTCAGAGGGCCATGTTTGTCTTGTAGTTCTCAATGGTATTTTATGGCTATTTTAAAATTGTTCTCACATAGAACTATGGACCGAGTGGAATATAAACGTGTAAACGACGTATGGGGAGAAACGTCTGTATATGCAACATGTACAGCGCACAGGGAGAGACTAATGTGTATGCAGCACATGGGGTGAAAGTGCATTATGTACACAGCATGTACAGCATACAAGGAGAGATTGCAGTGTGTATGCAGTGTGAGCAGGACAGGGGGTGAAACTGCATTATGTACACAGCATGTACAGCATACAAGGAGAGATTGCAGTGTGAGCAGGACAGGGGGTGAAACTGCATTATGTACACAGCATGTACAGCATACAAGGAGAGATTGCAGTGTGTATGCAGTGTGAGCAGGACAGGGGCTGAAACTGCATTATGTACACAGCATGTTCAGCATACAAGGAGAGATTGCAGTGTGTATGCAGTGTGAGCAGGACAGGGGGAGTTTGCATTGTGTGTGCAGCACATGGGGTGAAAGTGCATTATGTACACAGCATGTACAGCATACAAGGAGAGATTGCAGTGTGTATGCAGTGTGAGCAGGACAGGGGGTGAAACTGCATTATGTACACAGCATGTACAGCATACAAGGAGAGACTGCAGTGTGAGCAGGACAGGGGGTGAAACTGCATTATGTACACAGCATGTACAGCATACAAGGAGAGATTGCAGTGTGTATGCAGTGTGAGCAGGACAGGGGGAGTTTGTATTGTGTGTGCAGCACATGGGGTGAAAGTGCATTATGTACACAGCATGTACAGCATACAAGGAGAGATTGCAGTGTGTATGCAGTGTGAGCAGGACAGGGGGAGTTTGTATTGTGTGTGCAGCACATGGGGTGAAAGTGCATTATGTACAGCATACAAGGAGAGATTGCAGTGTGTATGCAGTGTGAGCAGGACAGGGGGAGTTTGTATTGTGTGTGCAGCACATGGGGTGAAAGTGCATTATGTACACAGCATGTACAGCATACAAGGAGAGATTGCAGTGTGTATCCAGTGTGAGCAGGACAGGGAGAGTTTGTATTGTGTGTGCAGCACATGGGGTGGAAGTGCATTATGTACACAGCATGTACAGCATACAAGGAGAGATTGCAGAGTGTATGCAGTGTGAGCAGGACAGGGGGAGTTTGTATTGTGTGTGCAGCACATGGGGTGAAAGTGCATTATGTACACAGCATGTACAGCATACAAGGAGAGATTGCAGTGTGTATGCAGTGTGAGCAGGACAGGGGGAGTTTGTATTGTGTATGCAGCACATGGGGTGAAAGTGCATTATGTACACAGCATGTACAGCATACAAGGAGAGATTGCAGTGTGAGCAGGACAGGGGGGGTTTGTATTGTGTGTGCAGCACAGAAGCAGAGCCTGCATTGTATACACAGTGTTACAGCCGTGGACCCTTGGACTGGGCTGAAATTGGCTTTACCTGCAGGGCTTCTCCAGAGACTGGTCTGGAGTTTCACCTTTACCAGCCCCCGTTCCCCTAGGGTTGAGCCTTTGGGTGCCAGGGCAGGCCTTAGGAAAGGGTCTCTGCTGATGACGAGGGATGTGATCAAAGGCCAGGCTAAGGTCATAGGCAGGTGCCAGACAGGCATATTGAGTGTCCAGGCAAGGGTCAGAGGCAGGCAGTGATCAGGTGCCTCGAGAATCCAGGTAAGAGACAGAACCATATCTCCATCCGAGGGAGAGGGAGAGGGACTGCTAGGGCTGGGCAGATGAAGAGTGGAACAGGCAGGAAGCAACACACACTACAGAACGTAAGAGGACCTGTTGCTGAGGCAAAGTGCATTGGGGGATCCGCTCTTTTATAGGGTGAAGAAGAGGATCTCATCAATAGGGGACATGGGGACCTTCCTCCTGCTGTCCCTTTAAGAAGCCCGATGTCTGGTACGCACCTAAGGGATGCAAGAAGAGGCAGGAGCTGGTGGTGTTTGGCGGCCTCCTGCCATGAGAGAGGTTGGCTCTGGGACAGCGGTGGCCAGCTGGAGCATGCTGGCCGCGAAGGGGAGGGCGACAGCTTGCAGGCTATCCCCCGCTGATGGAAGTCCTTCGGTAGGTTGGATGATTGTTCCCGTGAGGTTTCTGCTGGGCTGTAATTTTTCCAGGAGATCAGGTTCACAATTTTTTGCCTATTCAGCGGAAGTCCAGGATCTCTTGGACTTCCTCAGAGACAATCTCTTGGACTTCCTCAGAGACAATCTCTTGGGGTTTGGGCAGCACTCTGGAGGGCCAGGAAGGTACCCATGGTTTGAGTAATGAATCGTGGCACACGTACGTTTTTAAGGTAGGCGGTAGCTTCAACTGGGAGATGACAGGACCAATTTGTTGTGTAACTGGGAATGATCCTGTGCAGCTGCAGGCGACAGTGTCTGATGTTTGGCCAAACTTTCTCACCTTTCTTGAACTGGGGAGCTGGCCTCCTTTGGGCATATCCAGTTCTCTTGGCTCACATAGTGGCCTTTTCAGTCAGCTAATTGCCTTGATCCCACAAGTCATGTATTTCTTGGGCCAAAAGTTGAGCCGCGGGTGAAAGGACTGTCACGGTCAGTGGCAACGGTAGTTGGGGTTGTTTTTCATAAACAATTTGGAAAGGGGAAGAGCCAGTGGTTGCATTAATGTGATTGTTGTGAGAAAATTCAGCCCAGGACAGGAGGGTGGCCCAGTTGTCCTGGCGCTCGTTGATATATGAATGAAGAAATGTTTTAAGGGTCCGGTTAGTATGTTCCACTTGTTCATTGCCCTGTGGGTGATAGGCAATTGTAGTCAAGATCGAAGACAAATTTCTTGCAGAGGGAGTTCTAATACCAGGCGGTAAACTGAAACCCCCCTATCTGATAAGATATGTTGCAGTAAGCCATACAAGCAAAAAACATGGAGGGTAAAGAGACGTGCCAACTCTAGTACAGAAGGAAGCCCAGGCAATGGGACAAAGTGCACCATCTTGGAGAAACAGTCACTTACCACCCATATCACAGTGGAGAGAGGGAGGTCCATACTAAAATTCGTGGACAAGTGGGACCAGGATTCCCTGGGGGCAGGCAGTGGCTGTAATAGCCCCCAGAGTTGGCCATGCAAGGTTTTTTGCTGTGCGCAGATGGGACACAAGTTGACATAGGCCTTAACACTTGGGGCCACCAGTAGTGCCATTGAAGCAATTTGATAGTTTGTGCCCTTCCAGGGTGTCCTGCCAATTGGGAGTCATGATCCCATTTTAACACTCTTTTATGCAATCTGGAAGGTACTACCATCTTCCCTGGACGGATGTGTACTGCTGTGGCAGGAGTATCTTAGTGGGATTGATGATTTGTCTTGGAGCTTCTGGGACATCCTTGGTCTGAAAAGAATGGGAGAGGGTGTCTGCTCATTGAGCTTTGAGCACAAGATGGTATCGCAACTCAAAATTGAAATAGGCTTGCTGGTCCTTGTTCTTTGCCTATCTCGAATTCAGCTGCTGAGCTTGATGTAAATGTTAAAGGTTCTTGTGGTCCGTGTATAAGGTGACGCGGTGTTGAGCCCCCTCAAGAAGATGACTCCTCTCTTCTAGGGCCAACTTGATGGCCAAGAGTTCCTGGTCTCCAATACTGTAGTTGCGCTCAACTGAGGAGAATTTCTTGGAGAAGAAGGAACACAGACGAAGAGTACCTTTACAGCTGTGTTGGTTGAGGACAAGTCCCTACCCCAAGGGTAGAGGCATCTACCTCCAGAATGAAGGCCATGTGGGATCCGGGTGGCATAGACACAGGGTCCATGGGAAAAAGCATCCTTGATTCTGAAAAACCTCAGTAATCTCTGGTGGCTAATCTTTGGTCTTGGCAGCCTTGCTGCTAAGGGTGGTAATGGGGTCCACCAAGGAGGAGTAACTAGAGCTAAACTGGCAGTAATAATTCGCAAACCCTAGAAACCTTTGCAAAGCTTGGAGTCCAGTTAGCAAGGCCACTCCAGAATGGATTTTACCTTGGCTGGGTCCATCTGGAATCCATCTCTAGAGACCATATACCTGAGGAAGGGGAGTTCCTCTTGCTCGAAGAGACATTTCTCCAGTTTGGCGTAGACTAGAGGTTATTTTCCTGGAGGCACTGAAAAAATAGTCCAAACATCTCTATGATGGGAGCTCAAGGTCTGGAAAAAAATCAGTAGGTTGTCCAGATATACGATCATGTAGGTGTACAGCAGGTCACGGAAAATCTCATTGACCATTTTCTGAAAGATTGCATGGGCATTGAAAAACCCAAAGGTCATTACCAAATATTCGTATTGCTTGTTGCATATGTTAAAGGCAGTCTTCCATTCATCCTAGAGGTCCAGTTTTGTAAATACCTTGTTAAGGAGCTCAGTTATTAATGGCATGGGGTATCTGTCCTATTTGGTAATAGCATTCAGACTGCAGTAATCTATGCAAGTACTGAGAGATCCATCTTTCTTTGCAACAGAAAAGAAACCAGCTCCCGCCAGGTAAGAGGATGGAAAGATGAAATCACAGGCCAGATTTTCTTGAATGTAGGCTAACATAGCAAGGGTCTTGGATGGAGAGGAAGAGGGATGGATAGGGCTGGCAGATAAAGAGTGGAACAGGCTGGTAGCACCATGCACTACAGAACATAGGAAGACCTATTGCTAAGGCAAAGCATGTCGGGGGAGCTGCCCTTTTATAGGGTGAAGAGGATGACATCATCAGTAGGGGATGCAGACACTTTCCCGCCTTGGTCCCTTTAAGAAGCCTGATGGGCATAGAAAGAGGCAGGAGCAAGCAGCATTCAGCGGCCTCCTGCTGCAAGAGGGATTGGTAGTGTCCTGCTATGTCAGGCACCGTGGCTGCCGGCTGAAGCTTGCCAGATGTGAAAGTGAGGGCAACAGCTCACTGGCTGTCCCTCGCGAGCAATCAAACACACCACATGGCATGTAAAGTAAAGAGAGAGATTGTAGTGTGTACGCAGCATATACAACACAAAAGGAGAGACTGCATTGTGTACACAGCATATACAGCACCCAGGGATAGACTAGAGTGACCATACAGCGGGAACAAAACATGAGGAGACTGTATTGTGTACACAGCATATACAGCACAAAAGGAGAGACTGCATTGTGTACACAGCATATACAGCACCCAGGGAGAGACTAGAGTGTACATACAGTGTGAACAAAACATGAGGAGACTGTATTGTGTACACAGCATGTACAGCACAAAAGGAGAGACTGCATTGTGTACACTATATACAGCACTCAGGGAGAGACTAGAGTGTACATACAGTGTGAACAAAACATGAGGAGACTGTATTGTGTACACAGCATGTACAGCACCCAGGGAGAGACTAGAGTGTACATACAGCGGGAACAAAACATGAGGAGACTGTATTGTGTACACAGCATGTATAGCACAAAAGGAGAGACTGCACTGTGTACCCTATATACAGCACCCAGGGAGAGACTAGAGTGTACATACAGTGGGAACAAAACATGAGGAGACTGTATTGTGTACACAGCATGTACAGCACAAAAGGAGAGACTGCATTGTGTACCCTATATACAGCACCCAGGGAGAGACTAGAGTGTACATACAGCGTGAACAAAACATGAGGAGACTGTATTGTGTACACAGCATGTACAGCACAAAAGGAGAGACTGCATTGTGTACACTATATACAGCACCCAGGGAGAGACTAGAATGTACATACAGCGTGAACAAAACATGAGGAGACTATTGTGTACACAGCATGTACAGCACAAAAGGAGAGACTGCATTGTGTACACTATATACAGCACCCAGGGAGAGACTAGAGTGTACATACAGTGGGAACAAAACATGAGGAGACTGTATTGTGTATACAGCACAAAAGGAGAGACTGCATTGTGTACCCTATATACAGCACCCAGGGAGAGACTAGAGTACATACAGCGGGAACAAAACATGAGGAGACTGTATTGTGTACACAGCATATACAGCACAAAAGGAGAGACTGCACTGTGTACCCTATCTACAGCACCCAGGGAGAGACTAGAGTGTACATACAGCGGGAACAAAACATGAGGAGACTGTATTGTGTACACAGCATGTACAGCACAAAAGGAGAGACTGCATTGTGTACACTATATACAGCACCCAGGGAGAGACTCGTGTGTATGCAGTGTGAACAGGACACAAAGAGGCTGTATTGTGCATGTACCGCATACTATGCACTGTTTACAGGATAGGTGACTGCATATACTTTTCTGCAATACTAATTTTTCTTGCTTGATTTGGAAGGTGCTGTAACAATGCAGTTGTGTCTAAAGAAAGGTTTAATTCCTTATTGTCCCCCAGACTAGTCCAGATGATTGGGTATTTCTCCTATACTAGCAGTTAGGAAACAGAAAAGAAAAGCTTTACTGTACTCGTGGTGCTTAAGTTACTGTGCCACCTGCAGCCTTCTAGTATTCTCTGTCTCCAGCAGATGGTGGAGGTACAAAACTTGCAGTTGAATTGGAAAATCAAATTGGGCCCAGTGGTGTTAGGTCCTGACAGGTGCTGGCCAGGGCGAGGGAGAAAGGATAATGGAGCATGTTTGTAATAGGCTTTGCTGTGCCCTGCTGCTGACACGGTGGCACCTGCAGAGCGAGGGAAGCAGTGAGCTGCTTTAGACCATCGAGCAGAGATTGTGGCCTCAGGCTTGTGCAACTGGGGAGAAAACTGCTGGGGCGAAAGGAGGAAAAGCTGCCTCAGTTAAACAGCAGCTGCTCTTGGAGTCAGGTCCTGTCGGGGAGCCTGGCAGCTGGGAATAGCGGCCATTTTGAAATATCCCCTTATTCAGGGAGCTGTGGGAGAGGCCCCTGCAGATCTTCCAAGTTGGTCCCCATGGCTGTGGGAGGCAGCATATACCATGATAATGCAGAGGGAGCCTATGGTGGACAAGTCTCAGGGGAAACGGCTCCTAAGGAAACTTTCCCCTGAATTTGAGTTTTAAGAACCTAAAGCATTTTTATAAAAAAACCAAAAATAGAGGTCATGTGATGCAGTGAGCGTGGACGGCTGTGCCTTGGTGGAGCTCCAGGCTCCACCTTCAGTTTTTCTTTGATTTCTGCCACATTACTTAGTTTCTTCCTAAAAGCAATATCCACTCCCCAAACATATGAACAACTCTATGATACTGCAGATTTGAGCTTCGATGACGAGATTGAGTAAGTTAAAAGAGAGAGAAAATTTGGCCAGCAGAAGACAAAATGGTGGAAGGAACTGAATAGGAAAGTCGGGAGCAACCAGGTACACTCGTAGCCAACTTAACTGCATTCGCTGATGACATTTGATAGTTGCTTCAAGAAAATAAATGAGAACATATTGGAGTTAAAGATTTTGATGCAAGATATAGGCAAGTGGGTTTCATAAGCAGAAGCCAGAATTCCATCACTGGAAGATAACACAAGATCTGATCACACAACTACAGAAGCACGGAAGCTCTTGACAGCACAAGCAGAGAAAACTGATGATGATTTAGAGAATTGTTCATGTTGCAACAACTTGCATTTTGTGGGCATTTTGGAGTGTGTTCCCGATGCAGACCTGGTTCTATTGTTGGAAATGTGGCTGCCATGAGTAATAGGTAAAGACAAAATGGCTGGTAATGTGGTGGTGGAGAGGGCTCATCGCATGGGTCCTAAAACCGTGTCATAAAATCGGCTGAAAGCGATAATAGCACGATTCTTAAATTATGCACAAAAAAACACAATTGCTATTGGCATATCATAAATGCAAAGAGATAAATATCAGGAAGCGAGGATCCTGATATTTCAAGACTTCTTGGCTCCTATTGTAAATTGTGGAAGGGAGTTTTCTACTATCTGCTCTGAGCTTGTTTATTGGAATATCCATTTTAATTTTCTGTATCTAGCGAGACTTAAGATATGGGTCAACGGTAAAACGCATAATTTGGTTACTCTAGCAGAGGCACCTACTTTCGTGGCCAGTTATCTGTAGCAAGGAAGTTCAGCAGGGAAATTATCTTGCAGTAATCAGAAGATCAAAAACAAAAGAAATTAAACCTCTGTTACTGCATAGGATTGAGTTTTCAATGATTCTGATTAATCTCTGTGGAAAAAGTTAGTCAGAAGGGAAATTCCATGTTGTTTAATTGTTTTTTTCATAATTTGCTATAGTATTTCTTTTTATACTTTTCAAAAAAATGTAATAAACGTTCAAGTTTGTAAAGGGCACGTTGTGAGCTATGGTACTGTTTGAACAAATACTGGGGGTGGCACGTGAGCGCGTCTGGCGGCCTTGATGTGCTATTTGGGGCTGTTAATGTTTGAATTGGATATAGGTATTGGGTTGGCGAGGAAGGGAGTGTGAAGGGAATTGATTCTTGGAGGGGATGGGTCCATGACATATATATTCGGAGGTGCGGGGTGATGAACGTAGCGAAGATGATATGTGGGGAGGTAAATTGCTTGCAAGGACTTGTCTCTTGGTGTGGGACAGGCAATGTTCCCTCATTAATGGAAATTAACCATTTCTTTCTGTTAAACTTCTGAATACTTGGTGCAGGTTACATTTATAGCCTAGAATGTGGCTGGGCTTGGAACTCCTATAAAACAGGAGAAGGTGTTGATTCATGTACAACAGCTGAAGGGTAATGTTATCTTTTTGCAGGAATCGCATTTCTAAGATTCTGAATATATAAAACTTTAAAGACTGTGAGTCCTCGCGAGCGTGAGCCCCTGTACCGTGACACAACCAACACAACCCCAGGGCTGGCTGTGGTCCACGCTGCTGGTAGGTGTGAGCCCATCCAGGCATGGGCTAGGCTGAATATTAGAGGCTTGGGACAGACTGAAGGCTCAAGCGGAGCTGAAGACTTGGAACAGGAACAGTCAAACTAGGAAACCTCAGATGAGAACCAGCAGCTCATGCTGGTCTCTGGGGTAGCCCTCTGGCCACTCTGAAAGCCCTTTCAGACTTACCATTTAGGAACAGTTTGAGGGTAGGACAGACGAAGGCTGAGGACTCTGGACACTCATGACAAGACAAAGACTGATGATTCATGACAAGATGAAGACTCTGAAAACTTGGAACAAGATGAAGGTTCAGGATTTGGAACAGGTAGAAGGCTGGAACAAGAACTCTGGAGACCAGGGACAGAACTCAGGCTCAGGAATTTCAGACTCAGGAACTCAAGACTCTAAAACCAAGAAGAGACTCCGAAGAATGGAACCAGCAGGAAGATTCAGAAGACTTGGAGTGAAGATTCTGAAGATCGGGACAGGCCTCTGGAGCAGGTTCAGGACACAGAATGCAGGAACCAGACAAGGACCAAGAACAGGAAGGCCATTGATGATCGCACAAGGTAGAAGACCAGGAACATGGCGAAAGACCATGAAGGACCTTGCGAAGGTGAAGGCTGAACAAACTAAGCAGCCCTTTTATAAGGCTGGCAGGAAGGACGTCATCTGGGGGTGCTATGGGCTTTTCCTGCCACAGGCCCTTTAAATCAGGAACTGAGATGTGCATGCTCGCCTAGGGAAACAGCAGCAGCAGTGATATCAGAGGCATGAGTGAAGTCTGCACTCTGGGCTACAAAGATCAAAGCAGCATTGGTGGCAACTCACAGCTGCAAGAGGAAGTGGCGGCATCTCACCACTGCCTGGAACAGGCCTCATCGGTGGAATCTCAAGACCACGAAAGGAGCAGAGCCAGCATCTGGCCAATAGTGGGTGAGTAAGGCCACTTTTGGGGCCCTCCTACAAACAGTATTACAACAGTACCCCCTCTAAAAGCCCCCTCCCTCCAACCTCTTCTGTTCTGCTTAGGAGAGGATATACCAATATCAACAGGGGACTCGGGGGTCCAAACACAGGACCCGGAGATACTTGATTATGGTCCTGAGGCAAAGAACCATTCAGGACAAGCTGGACTAAGACATGGCTGAGGCTTGGACAAAGGCATGATTTGAAACACACTGAAGAACTGGAACAAAAATCTGGATGCAGGCACCTCCTGTGGATTGTAGGCAAAAAAAACAAACAAACTCAGAAAGGAACGAGAGTCAAAGCAGGGAAGGCCTGGATGCACTCACCCGCCATGGACCACAGCGAACCCCAGGGTTGTGTCGGTCATGTCGCGGCACAGGAGCTCATGCTTTTCAGCACCCGCTCTCAACAGATTGCAAAGGCCATGAGCTTGGTGAACATCCATGGCCTTCGCAGTCTTTTGGAGTGAAGATTCTGAAGATCAGGACAGGATTCTGGAGCAGGCTCAGGACCCAGAATGCAGGAACCAGACAAGGACCAAGAACAGGAAGACCATCATTGATTGTCTGAGACCAGGAACATGATGAGAGGCATGAAGGACCTTGCAAAGGTGAAGGCTGAGCAGACTGAGGGGCCCTTTTATAGGCCTGGCAGGAAGGACATCATCAGGGGGCACCGCGGGCTTTTCCTGCCACGGGTCCTTTAAATCAGGAACTGAGGCATGCGCGCCTAGGGAAAAGCCGGCAGAAGCAAAGTCGGTGGCATTCTAGGCTGCAAAGATCAAAGCAGTGTTGGCAGCGACACATAGCCACAAGAGGAAGTGGCAGCGTGGGCGGCATCTTGCTGCCATTTGGATCAGGCAGCGTTTGTGGGATCTCAAGGTTACAAAAGGATCAGATCCAACATCCGACCAGCAGCAGTGGGTGAGTAAGGCCACTCACAGGGCCTTCCCATGAGCAATATCACAACAAAGATGGTGGCGATCACAAGTATTTTATGCTTCAGGCTCATCTAAAAGATGCAGAGTTTTGATCAATAAAAATGTCTCCTTTAAGCTAGTCAAGTCTGTTAGTGACTATGTCATACTCTTGGGGGATTTAATGGATATTCAGATTATATTAGTGTCAGCATATGTGCCTAATGCATATGCTCATTCTTTTTTTTCCTCACTGGTTACCAAAATGACTGAGATGGGGTAACCGATTCTTTTTGGTGGAGATTTGAACTGTATTGTGGATCCTTGTTGGGACAGACAGCCACAGGATCACAGGGAAGGGTGTTTCCTCTTTATGCACCCATTTGGAAGTACTAGATTCACCCACCAAGCTAGAGCACTCCCAAGCAAAACGCGGATAGACTATATTTTATCCTCGGAGACATTCTTTACTAAGGTCAGGTCAGCTACCATAGAGAATCAAATAATATCAAATCATAGCCCAGTGACCTGTAGTATGCAACTGTGGCGGATGCTGACAGAATTATCTCAGGATAAAGATTTCCCAGGCGATCTGGTTGAAAAATTGAAACTATGCACAAGATAACGTACACCATAAATTGACCCCTATTTTACTGAGGGAGACAGCGAAGACAATTTTACAAGGGGAAATAATCAGCTATGATAAAACTAAACATAACAGGTTAAATAAAGCCATCTCAGAAATGGATAAGCTGATGACGGAAATTAGAATCCAAACGAATAAAAGTCCTCTGCCCTCTAGATTTATCAAGATGCTATATTTATAGTGGAAATAGCGCCCACGATAAAAGGAAAAAAAATGGGCATGGTTAGGCTAATTTCCAAGCTACTGCAAGGCACACTGCCTTGCGTTAAAACATTGCACCATAGAGAGAGACTCTGTAGAGAAATCAGTATATCACTGTCTATTTATACCACTGTAAGAGGGGACACTTATCTTGGTGTGGGGTTTAGGGGCTGTTTTTAAATACACAGTAGGATGTACAACATCAAAGCTGACATCACTGAAAATTTTCTGCTGTTTGAATTGATGAAAGGTACAAGAGTTGATGTGTACAATGCACTCTCTACCTAGCATTAAGGCCCAAACGCGAAATGATAAATGTCCCTGTAAGTTTGTTACCATGGTAAAAGATAGCAATGGCAATTTTTGTACCAAATCTGAAGATATCTGTAGGTTTTTTGAAGAATATTTTAAAATTCTATATTCTGCAGAAGGGGTAGAATCCAATAAAATCAGAAAGGTGGAAGGAAGGCCCAATGATTACCAGCATGGTTAAAAGGGGAAAAGAGGCTATTTTAGGCAAAAAAAATCCTTCAAAAATTAGAACATGGATCTATCTGAAGAAAATAGGATAAAACATAAGCATCGACAAGGTAAGTGTAAAACATTGGTAAGACAGGCGAAGAGAGAATTTGAAATGAAGTTGGCCATAGAGGCAAAAACTCATAATAAAAACTTTTTAAAATATATCCAAAGCAAGAAACCTGTGAGGGAGTCGGTTGGACCATTAGATGACAGAGAGGTTAAAGGGGCTCTTAGGGAAGATAAGGCCATTGCAGAAAGACTAAATGAATTCTTTGCCTCCGTGTTTACTAATGAGGATGTTGGGGAGATACCAGTTCCGGAGATGGTTTTCAGGGGTGATGAGTCAGATGAACTGAACAAAATCACTGTGAACCTGGAAGATGTAGTAGGCCAGATTGACAAACTAAAGAGTAGCAAATCACCTGGACCGGATGGTATGCATCCTAGAGTACTGAAGGAACTAAAAAATGAAATTTCTGATCTATTAGTTAAATTTTGTAACCTATCATTAAAATCACTCATTGTATCTGAAGACTGGAGGGTGGCCAATGTAATCCCAATATTTAAAAAAGGCTCCAGGGGGATTCCGGGTAACTATAGACCAGTGAGCCTGACTTCAGTGCCAGGAAAAATAGTGGAAACTATTCTAAAGATCAAAATCACAGAGAATATAGAAAAAGATGGTTTAATGGCAAAAAGTCAACATGGCTTTACCCAAGGGAAGTCTTGCCTAACAAATCTGCTTGAACGAGTAGATGTGACTCGGTTATTTACACTTTCGAATAATAGAAGGACTAGGGGGCATTCCATGAAGTTAGCAAGTAGCACATTTAAGACTAATCGGAGAAAATTCTTTTTCACTCAACACACAATAAAGCTCTGGAATTTGTTGCCAGAGGATGTGGTTAGTGTAGCTGGGTTCAAAAAAGGTTTGGATAAGTTCTTGGAGGAGAAGTCCATTAATGGCTATTAATCAATTTTACTTAGGGAATAGCCATTGCTATTAATTGCATCAGTAGCATGGGATCTTCTTAGTGTTTGGGTAATTGCCAGGTTCTTGTGGCCTGATTTTGGCCTCTGTTGGAAACAGGATGCTGGGCTTGATGGACCCTTGGTCTGACCCAGCATGGCAATTTCTTATGTTCTTATGCTTCACTTTTTTTGAAGGGGTTAATAAACATGTGGATAAAGGTGAACCGGTAGATGTAGTGTATTTGGATTTTCAGAAGGCGTTTGACAAAGTTCCTCATGAGAGGCTTCTAGGAAAAGTAAAAGGTCATGGGATAGGTGGCGATGTCCTTTCGTGGATTACAAACTGGCTAAAAGATAGGAAACAGAGAGTAGGATTAAATGGACAATTTTCTCAGTGGAAAAGGGTAAACAGTGGAGTGCCTCAGGGATCTGTATTGGGACCCTTACTTTTCAATATATTTATAAATGATCTGGAAAGAAATACGACGAGTGAGGTTATCAAATTTTCAGATGATACAAAATTGTTCAGAGTAGTTAAATCACAAGCAGATTGTGATAAATTGCAGGAAGACCTTGTGAGACTGGAAGAATGAAAAGAGCATTCTCATTAGCTGGTCCAATCCTGTGGAACTCCATGCCTCACAACCTCCGCACAGAAACCTTCACACCCAAATTAAAAAAAAACCTAAAAACATGGCTGTTTGAACAGCCTATAACAGTCTGTAATCCCCACCTCCCATTAATCCACTCCTGTGTCTTTAAAGCACTACGCCCTTTTACTTCTCCAGACTGAACGAAACACAAGCTTCTTACCCCTTCTTGTACTTACGTCCTCTTCCCCAGCTTTTCCCGCTCCTCCTCTCTTAAACTTTTTTCCTCCCCTACTTCCCCTGCACCCCCTTTTTTTGCGAGCATCCATCCTTTTATTTTAAATATATTCTGTCCACCTATGTAATATAGTTCTAACGTAAATGCTATCATCTGTTATTCTTTCATATTATACTATATTTTTATCCCTTTATTATTCTTTATCAGATATGTATTGTTATATTTATAATATTCTATACGTCCATACTTTATATTACCCCTTATCAAATATTTATCTGAGGTTCCGTAAAGGTTTCTTCAATTGTTTCTGTTACGCGTTCCATGTAAAGGTTGTGCCTACTTCCAGTGGCCTTCCACCTGTTTTTTGTAAACCGGTACGATGTGCAAACGGATATCGGTATATAAAAATGTTAAAATAAATAAAATAAGATTGGGCAGCCAAATGGCAGATGAAATTTAATGTGGACAAGTGAAAGGTGTTGCATATAGGGAAAAATAATCCTTGCTGTAGTTACACGATGTTAGGTTCCATATTAGGAGCTACCACCCAGGAAAGAGATCTAGTTTCATAGTGCATAATACATTGAAATCGTCGGGTCAGTGAGCTGCAGCAGTCAAAAAAGCAAACAGAATGTTGGGAATTATTAGAAAGGGAATGGTGAATAAAACGGAAAATGTCATAATGCCTCTGTATCGCTCCATGGTGAGACCGCACCTTGAATACTGTGTACAATTCTGGTCTCCGTATCTCAAAAAAGATATAATTGCGATGGAGAAGGTACAGAGAAGGGCAACCAAAATGATAAAGGGAATGGAACAGCTCCCCTATGAGGAAAGACTAAAGAGGTTAGGACTTTTCAGCTTGGAGAAGTGAAGGCTGAGGGGGGATATGATAGAGGTGTTTAAAATCATGAGAGGTCTAGAACGAGTAGATGTGAATCGATTATTTACACTTTCAGATAATAGAAAGACTAGGGGGCACTCCATGAAGTTAGCAAGTAGCACATTTAAAACTATTTGGAGAGAATTCTTTTTCACTTAACGCACAATTAAACTCTGGAATTTGTTGTCAGAGGATGTGGTTAGGGCAGTGAATGTGGCTCGGTTTAAAAAAGGTTTGGATAAGTTCTTGGAGGAGAAGTCCATTAATGGCTATTAATCAAGCTGACTTAGGGGCAGATTTTTAAAAAGTACGCTGGATTTTATAAGATACGCGCGTATCTTATAAAATCCGGGGTCGGCGCACGCAAGGGGGTGCCATTTGTGCAACCTGCGCGTGCCGAGCCCAGCATGAGCTGCATGTTCCCTCTGAGGCCGCTCCGATTTCAGAGCGGCCTCGGAGGGAACTTTTCTTCGCCCTCCCCCCACCTTCCCCTTCCTTCCCCTACCTAACCCACCCCCCCCAGCCCTATCTAAACCCCCCCCTTACCTTTGTCGGCAAAGTTACGCTTGCTGAAAGCAGGCGTAATTTTGCGCGCTTCGCCGGCAGCCCCGCTCCGTCCTCCGGTCCCGGGGGCTGGTCCGGAGGCCTCGACCACGCCCCCGAAACGCCGCGTCGTTTCGGGAACGCCCCCGGACACGCCCCCTCCCTCCCCTTTTCGAAAGCCCAGGGACTTACGCACGCCAGCGGCCTATGCAAAATAGGCGCGCCGGCGCGCGAGGGCCCTGCGCGCATAAATCCTTCCGGATTTACGCGTGCGGGCCTTTTAAAATCCGCCCTTTAGGGAATAGCGACTGCTATTAATTGCATCAGTAGCATGGGATCTTCTTAGTGTTTGGGTAATTGCCTGGTTCTTATGGCCTGGATTGGCCACTGTTGGAAACAGGATGCTGGGCTTGATGGACCCTTGGTCTGACCCAGTATGGCAAGTTCTTATGTTCTTATTCATGTTAATGTGGGTGAACTATCAGGGCTGGGTGCAGACAGCCAGGTCCTGTGCTGCTCTTTACACGTCAGGAAGTGATGAGTGATAAGTGCATGCATCAGTGGACGTGTAGCAGCGCTTCCTGCATAAACTGGCACGCCTGGCAGCAGATTGTGCTGTTTGCTACAGTCTCTTTCCAGCGACTAGAAGGAGAGACTCCCCTGGGCACGGAGGCGAGAAGCAAACGCACAGAAGAGGAAATGGAAGGCGTGCAACTCATGGGGATCGCTAGCTTTTAAGGTTGGTTCAGCCACCTTGCTGCAGGTGTAGAACGAAGTAAAAATGTTGTCTCTTCAGTGATGAGTCGCAGACCAAAGTTAACCCTTTCTGTTCAAGATGCAATGCTTTCCCAGCAGTGAACTTTTTCACCTTGGTGTACAGAGCAGAGTTGTAATAAGTACATCGGAGCTGCAGAAGCCCCGTTCCTGGCCGGCTGTCCCACCTTGTAGTCTCCAGCGATGCTCTAGCCAAGCTTTGGTACCACATGGGTGCCGTCTTCAGATGTGAACAGGCACTGTCTCTCCTGAAGAGAGGGCACCTGTGTCGGCTCCAAAGCTTCTCTGAATCCTCATCTTTGCAAAATGCTTGCGTTGAAGCAACAACAAATGAAACGCTGACATTAATTTCTCCCATGCACCCTGAGGGTGAATGTATTGTGCCAGCACAGGCGAGTATTTTTTATTTGTTCTTTATAATCTGGTTAGTGAAGCTGCTGTATGTAGAAGAACATCACTTTATAAGATCAGCTGGGGGGGGGAAGGCCTGCAGGCATCTCAGTACCGAGGGGTCCCCTTCCCCGTTCTCCTACATTTCCTCCCACATTGTCTCTTCTGATGCCGATAATAGCAGGGGCTCCCCAAGGAGTTCCTTTTTCTGGGTCCTTTCTTTAGAGTGGGATAGCTCAGCTGATTCCTCTGAGTGTGACCCTCTCTCCTCCCGAGTGCTGAGATGACTCTCTGAACATCCACTACGCCTGGACAATGAGGCCAGCCCTAAGCTGGGTCCAGATGCCATGCAGGGAAGGCATGAGAGCACCCAGAACACATTCATCTGAAAAGTGTGCTGTGTCTCATAAGTACGCCCGGCAGTCTGCTTCCTCTGCTGCTCTACAGGTAACCGATGTGGGCCTGCAGGAAGGGCTGTGGTTTTCTGGGCTTTCTGCAGGCAGCGTGCATGGCAGTGCAGCAGGTGCAGAGTACAGCAGGAAACCCCATGCACTGACAAAAGATTGCTGAGTGCTGGCAGAATTGCACAGCAAACTGTCACACTGTACAAACAGAAAGAAAAGCAAACAACATTATATAGATATATATGAATATAGTGATACATTTTTATTGGAGTAAGAACACATCAAACGTGCAATAGATGACTGTACCGGGAAATATAGAGTTGTGGCTACCGTAAGTGACTCGTAGAAGGCATTCCAGTGAATAGATGAATGGGAAGGGATGGAGGGAATGGGGTGAGGAGGGTCTGATGAGTGATCAGAGGTGACAAGCAACATAATGTGATAGGAAACCTAGAGCGCTGGTAATTTTGCATTCCTTTGAGGATCCTGATCATGAGGTCATTGATGCAGTGGCCTGGTCTTCCCTGTGGGGCTTGATCTTGTGCCTGTGTGAACTGACTCTTGCCTGGCCTGTTCTACAAGTGTAG
Organism: Rhinatrema bivittatum; assembly: GCF_901001135.1. Taxonomy (NCBI): domain Eukaryota; kingdom Metazoa; phylum Chordata; class Amphibia; order Gymnophiona; family Rhinatrematidae; genus Rhinatrema; species Rhinatrema bivittatum. The sequence continues at coordinate 6,631,966 of NC_042622.1, forward strand.
CTTGCAGCTTCTCGTATTCTGCATTGAATGATGTACCCGGCAGGAGTAGGTGCCCCTTCCCTTCAATGTTTTTCCCAGTGTGGGTGATATGAGCTGGCATAGGATGCAGCGGGGTACATTTTCTTCCTTCTGAATTTGGTAGTACTTTGCTTTTTATCAATCTTTGCTTCAGCTTCGATGGTTGCCTGAAGACCAATACAGGTGGAGCAGGGAATATTTCTTTCCGGGCTTCATCCTGTAGGAGGAGTGCCTCTAAGTCTCTTATGGTTTTTCTTACTTTCTCCTGCTCTGGGTTATACGTGACTACAAGGGGGGCCGACTCTGTGATTTCCTTTTCTTTGTATTCACCTGCACAGCCATGGCTGCCACACTGTGTATACTCAGCAGGACTTTAACATTTTAGGCAACTGGACAGACAGATCGTGCGTCCTGTAAATGCTCTATAAAAATAAATGAATACATGAGAATTAGGGGCCCGACAGTTTCCCTTTGAAAGCAGCGAGCGCCTGAGGATGACTAAACTAGTGCATGTACATCTGAAAGTGGAACCTGCTCCCGCTGCTTTCCTCCCCCTGGGAAAACCTCTTTTTAAGCTGCTTCCTTGGGTCCCAGAGACAACGGTGGCACAATGTTGTTCTAGTTTCCACCAGAAAATAAGTCCTGAGTAACAGACACGAAAAGGGGTTGCATTAGCAAGTGCTAATCCTCAAGGCCAGGGCTCATAGGTGTCAAACTTCTGCTAATTCAAACCCTTTTTGTGTCTCTTCTTTGCTCTGCAGTTTCTGCTTCAGTAACACCCCTTCTCCCCTGATCCCTGTAGAACAGGTAGAGAGGGGCTGACGTGGAGAGCAGAGTGACTTTTCTTTGCTCTGTCTGCTCCAGCTCTCACCCCCTTCTCCCCTGATCCCTGTAGAACAGGTAGAGAGGGGCTGACGTGGAGAGCAGAGTGACTCTTTTTTGCTCTGTCTGCTCCAGCTCGCTCCCCCTTCTCCCCTGATCCCTGTAGAACAGGTAGAGAGGGGCTGACGTGGAGAGCAGAGTGACTCTTTTTTGCTCTGTCTGCTCCAGCTCGCTCCCCCTTCTCCCCTGATCCCTGTAGAACAGGTAGAGAGGGGCTGACGTGGAGAGCAGAGTGACTTTTCTTTGCTTTGTCTGCTCCAGCTCGCTCCCCCTTCTCCCCTGATCCCTGTAGAACAGGTAGAGAGGGGCTGACGTGGAGAGCAGAGTGACTTTTCTTTGCTCTGTCTGCTCCAGCTCTCACCCCCTTCTCCCCTGATCCCTGTAGAACAGGTAGAGAGGGGCTGACGTGGAGAGCAGAGTGACTCTTCTTTGTTCTGTCTGCTCCAGCTCGCTTCCCTGATCCCTATAGAACAGGTAGAGAGGGGCTGAAGTGGAGAGCAGAATGACTCTTCTTTGCTCGGTTTGCTCCAGCTCTCTCCCCTGATCCCTGTAGAACAGGTAGAGAGGGGCTGACGTGGAGAGCAGAGTGACTCTTCTTTGCTCTGTCTGCTCCAGCTCGCTCCCTCCCCTCCTGGAGCAGAACATTCCTGTTGCTCTGCCTCTTAAGCCTGAAAGGATGTGCAGCAACTGCATTCCAAGCCCGTTCCCCCACAGATTAAGCCCTGGCACTTATGATGAGCAGACTAGGTGGGCCAAAAAGCCCTGTGAACTGAGTCTTCAGTGCTGTGCTGGTGCATCTGATGGAGCAGCCTGACTTCAGTGCCAGGAAACATTGTAGAGAATACTAGAAAGAATAAAATCACAGCACACACAGAAAGACCTGGCTTAATGGGACACAGCAGCATGGATTTACACAAGGGAAGTCTTACCTCAACAATCTGTGAGTTTATTTGAAGGAGTTAATGAACATGTGGATAGTGGTGAGCCAGTGCATGTAGTGTATCTAGATTTTCAGAAAGCATTCGACAAAATCTCCCCATGAGAAACTCGTAAGGAAATTAAAAAGTCATGGGATAGGAGGTGATGTCCTTTCGTGGATTGCAAACTGGTTAAAAGACAGGAAACACAGAGTAGGATTAAATGGTCACTTTTCTCAGTGAAAAAGGGTAAACAGTGGAGTGCCTCAGAGATCTGTATTGGGACCCTTACTTTTCAATATATTTATAAATGATCTGGAAAGGAATACGACGAGTGAGGTTATCAAATTTACAGATGACACTAAATTATTTCAAGATATTAAATCACAAGTAGATTGTGATAGATTGCAGGAAGACCTTGCAAGACTGGGCATTTAAATAGCAGATAAAATTAAATGCGGACAAGTGCAGAGTGATGTTCATAGGGAAAACTAACTCACATTAGTTACATGATGTTAGATATTAGTACTTACCAACCAGAAAAAGGATCTGGGTCAGCCTCACCTCAGTGGTGGGAAAATTAATGGAGACTCTGCTGAAGGAAAGGAGAGTGAACTATCTACAATCTGGTGGGTTGCTGGACCCGAGGCAGCGCAGATTCAGCAGGGGGAAGGTCCTGTCAGATGAATCTGATTGATTTTCTTGATTGGGTGACTGGAGAATTGGATCAGGGAAGATCGCTCGATGTGATTTACTTGGATTTCAGTAAAGCTTTTGATACAGTTCTGCATCGGAGGCTTGTGAATAAAATGAGAAGCTTGGGGAGTGAGTGCCGAGGTGGTGGCCTGGATTACAAACTGCTTGACAGACAGCGTGTGATGGTAAATGGAGCCTGCTCTGAAGAGAGAGTGGTGTTAAGTGGAGGGCCACAGGGATCGGTGTTGGGACCGGTTCTGTTCAATATCTTTATGAGTGACCTGGCGGAAGGGATAGAAGGTAAAGTTTGCAGATGATACTAAAAGATCTGCAACATAGTGCACACGCCCGATTGAGCAGAAAATGAAAAGTGATTTAAAAAAGCTGGAAGAGTGGTCGAGATTTGGCAGCTGGAATTCAATGCCAACAAGTGCAGAGTCCTGCATCTGGAACCTTGCCTCCTAACATTTAAGAAAAAACTTAAGACTTGGCTATTCCGCCAAGCCTTCCCGGATCCCTCAGATACAAATTAGATGATTAACCTTGTTCACGAGCAATGGAACCTCGCTCCTCCTCTAAGTACTTCTTATGTATTAGTACCTCTTCTAATAACTTAACTAGCACTAGCCCGGATTCTACTATGACTCTTTTGTTCTTAATTTATTGCCCTCCTCGGGCCTTTCCTTCCAGCTGTTTAAGCTTCCAAGTTTACGGTCCTTGTTAAATGTAACTTTTGTTTCTTCTGATTATAAGAAAGTTGTTCTGTCTGTTACAGTTTCTCTATCCCTGTTCGATGTAAACCGATTTGATATGGTATTTAACCATGAAGGTCGGTATAGAAAAATGCTAAATAAATAAAAATAAATCTGGGGTGCGGCAATCCAAAAGAGCTGAAAGTGATGGGGGGTGAAAGACTAATGTGCACGGACTGCTTCCAGTGAATAGGACCTTGGTGCGACAGTGTCTGATGATCTGAAGGCAGCGAAGCAATGAGAGAAGGTGATAGCTAAAGCCATAAGAAAGCTGGGCTGCACTGAGAGAGGAATATCGAGTAAGAAAAGGGAAGTTATGATCCCCTTGTACAGGTCCTTGGTGAGGCCTCACCTGGAGCACTGTGTTCAGTTCTGGAGACCGTATCTCCGAAGGGACAGAGACAGGATGGAGGCAGCCCAGAGAAGGGCGACCAAAAAGGTGGAGGGTCAGCATTGGAAGACTTATGAGGAGAGGCTGAAGGATCTGAATATGTATTCCCTGGAAGAGAGGAGAAGTGCAGGGGAGATAGGACACAGACCTTCAGATACCTGAAAGGTTTTAATGATGCACAATCGTCCAAACATTTTCCATTGGAAAGAAATCAATAAAACTAGGGGTCATGAAATGAAACTCCAGGGAGGAAGACTCAGAACCAACGTCAGGAAATATTTCTTCATGGAGAGGGGGGTGGATGACCCCAGTGCTTAAAGAGCTTCGTTGGCCTCCCATAAATCAATGTAAAATAATGGGACTCTGTTCTGAAAACAAGAGTAGAACTGCTGGCAAATTACAGCAATATGAGCAGAGAAGGTCCTTAAAATCAGAAGGTACAACTCAGTCAGCATCTAGCGGGGAGTCAGGATTATTGCTTGGAAACTACCAGGGAACGGGCCTTTTCTTTTCTCGGCAGGAAGAACGAGACATGAAGGGTTTTAGAAAACTGGTGAAACAGTATTATTCCCAAGAGTTTGAAACGATTGATCCGTACTGTATTATTTTATGTGTATCTTACATTGTAACCCGCCCTGGACTATTGCATAGGAAGTGAGGACGGGATATACAATGTTTTCAATCAAGCCAGAGCTCATAAGTCTGTGTATTAAATCTGGCGGCCAGAGAGCAGAGGTGTAAGTCTGCATAAATCTCTGGGTGAGGAGGGGCATGCGAGCTAAAGAACCGAAGGGGTCAGGGTGACTTCGAGGCGAACTGGGCAAACTGGTGAACTGATTGTTAAAACTGGGACGGTCCTTCACGCCAGCACATTTTAAAATCCACTTACCTGCATGCGTTAAAGCCGACAAAGTCCTAAGGAAGATACATAAAGTACGTTTGCTCGAGTAACCGCTTAAAATTAGGAGCTCGCATACGCGCGGCAGATGTAAACCATAGGCATGATTTGAAATTTCAGTGTATGTCCGCTCGTGCACGCGTGTGTGGGTGCCTGTGCGGTGGTTTTAAAGTTACAGTCCTAAAGTACTGTGTACAATCATGGACACCACCTCTTAAAAAATATATAGCTGAGCTGGAAAAGGTAGAGAAGGGCGACCAAAATGATAAAGGGGATGGAACTGCTCCCCTATGAGGAAAGGCTGAAGAGGTTAGGACTGTTCAGCCTGGAGAAGAGGCGGCTGAGGCGGGATATGATAGAGGTCTTTAAGATCATGAGAGGTCTGGAATGGGAAAATGTGAATCGGTTATTTACTCTTAAAAAAAAAAAAAAAAATACAAGGACTAGGCGACCCTCCATGAAGTTAGCATGTGGCACATTTAAAACAAATAGGAGAAAATTATTTTTCACGCAATGCACAATTAAGCTCTGGAATTCATTGCCAGAGGATATGGTAAAGGCAGTTAGCCTAGCTCAGTTTAAAAAAAGTCTGGACAAGTTCCTGCAGAAGTTCATAAACTGTTATTGACCAGGTGGACTTGGGGAAAGCCACTACGGGATCTATTTTCTGTTTGGGATCTTGCTGGGTACTTGTGACCTAAATTGGCCATTGTTGGCAGCATGATGCTGGGCTTGATGGATCCTTGGCCTGCCCCAGGATAGCAATTCTTATGTTCTTCTGAAATATACATTTGAAATGGATTAGGAACGACTATTTCACAGGCCCATTATCTTGAGTAGAGGGTGTAAACCGTGCTCTAGTTTTTCGTTGCTAAGATCTATAATGAGATTAAAATGGCTCCATTATACAGCGCTTGTCCCAAGAGGATAAAGAATAATGTTAGTGTTGCTTCTCGAAGAGGCATTTGGGTGAAAACAGGTTTTTTTATTTTATATTGTAATATATGTGATAATAGTTGTATTTGTTCTCATGTATGTTTTATGTAACCCACAATGAACACAAAATTGTATGGAAGTTTGCAGTATATAAGTTTTAATCATAAGTAAATAAATAAATGAACGTCTCTCCATCCGAGGATGTGTCTGCCTCCATAGCAAGGCGTAAACATGAATCTTTTGTATTCACCCGTAATACAGCAACATCGAGGTCCATGTTCAGACACAGTTATCCAGATAAACCTAACCGGCTAACTTTGGAGGCATATTCAATAGTGAAACCGCAGTGTTGAGTAGAGCCGGCTAACTACAGCCCCCTAACACTAGGCCAGCTCTTTGGCCCAACAAGACTTATCCGGCTAACTCTGAATATTAGAGTTAGCCAATTAACTTAGCCGGATAACTCAAGTCCTCCCAGCTACGCCCCTAACTTAACCAGCTAAATTGTACCCTCCTACCTTATTAGGCGGCTCGACTGAGCCCAAATATTCATTTAGCTGCTACTGAACATGGACCTCATAGTAAATGTTGACGGATAAAGAGTAAACGGTTCATCCAGTCAGCCCAGAAAAATGTTTAGGGTTGAAACTGCCACTCTGTGCAGCTTTCCCACATTAAGGAAAGTTACCACACTTTATAAGAGATGGAATTCAACTCGAAAAAAATCCAGAATTGTTTCTACTGCACTAATCTTTGATCTAAATCTTCATTTCATGGAGATGAGGAAATGATTTCAATCTCCACCGTTTTAAAGTCCTCCAGATTATTTTGTGCCATGGCTGCAGAAACAGCTTGTGTGCTTTGTATTGAAATGCCATGTGCTTTTAACAGGGGGATCCATACCTATAATTCATAGATCTGTAATGTGAAGAATATCTTCAGTTTCTAAATTCTCTTGATAGATGGATCTGGAAAAGATTTACTTTGCACAACTCCTTCACACCATTGACAATGTCCTTGTTGAAAACAGTAACTTAGTGGCTGACGGCGGAAAACAAGCACCGCCCATCAGTCGGGCAGTTATTCTGCCCACGTTGCTAGGGACACACAGAGTACAACTGCCTGCCTGCAAGATTTCTCTCCTTGTCTTTTTTTATCTTCATCCTTTATACTCCACCATCTTAGGTAGAAGAGCATAGAAGACCCTCACTTAGTTCCCCAGCGCCCATCCCTCCCCTGTCCACCCACAGAGCACCCTGTAATAATCTAAATAGCCAGCAATGCTAGCATGGCCATTATGCAGCTATTGGGCCTGAAAGATCCCTTGCATAGCCTACCAGACCCAATAATGTAAGTGCCTATGTTTCAGCGGGGTCTTCTCCTTACTATCTCTCATTTTTACACTACTTGCTTAGTTCCTAGCAGACAGAGCCAGCTGCTAGATTGGTTTTATTTCCATAGCCTGTCTAATGACACTCCTAGGCCTCCTGCATAGCCTGCCAAACAGACCCAGCTACATCAGGGTCTGCATTTCCGCTAGTACTTCTACTTATCTTAGGACTTACAGTGACCGGATCAATTGCAGGCCCAGTATTGGAAACCACATCCAATGGTTTATACATCAACTGTATCAGGGACCCCCTTAAATTCTCAGGGGGAGATGATATGTACTAAGTGCATCACCCTTGCAAATGGTGAAGGTCACAATTTTAAGTCACTGGTCAACAGCAATGGTTGGGGATGAGATGTGGAGCTTCTGGTTTACTTGTCTATGGTTTTGTGTGGCTCACTACATTTCCTTATTTTTTTATGTTTTTATTTTTGTATTGAAAAATTTGTTAAAACTAAATGTCTATTAATGTAGGCATGATCCCTTAGGTTGAGGAAGATACCAGCACAATAATTAACATAATAAATGAAACATGACAAAATGTTGTCAATATCCCAGGTCTGTTTGGGTTAATGGATGCACCCGACAGAGCACCTGTGCTAGCCATTGCTTTTCTGGCCGTGCAGGGCAGTCAATGGGAACAGCACAGGACACAAGGGCTGGGAAGTGCAGGGTCTTCTGCCCGATTGGCCACCTCTCTCTTGGGTTGAGCTCGCAGGTTTTGGAGGTTAGCAAGACTTTGCTAGAAGGGCCATTGAAGCAGGGGTTCAGGCAGAAACAAGCCAAGCTGAAGTCAGGGCAGGAAGAGTTCAAGCAGAGTCGAAGGTCAGGCTGGGTCAGGAACAGGGCAAATAAGCACAAAGCAAATGCAGGGCAAAACTGGAACAAGGTGCAAGGTAAAGACCAGACAGACGGACAAGATAGGAACAAGGCAAACGTGGGCAGGGCAAGCAAGAAGCCAAGGCCAGAATAAGGACAGGGTAAGGCAGGCACAGGGCCGAGCCAGGACAGAATACAGGGCCTGGCAAGACAGGAGGGCCACCAGGAAGCAAAGACAACAGACAGACAGGGACAGGCATGAGGCAGCAGGATCCCTGGAAAGAGAGAAAGAGGAGGGTCACTGGAGGTGGAACTGGCAGGAGGGCAGCCTTACAGGAGGCAGGAAAACGAACAACCAAGTAGGAACTACACAAAACAAGAGAAGAAGGCCTCTCATAGGCCACACTAAGAATTTCTTTTTATTTCTTTAGACATTTTATATACCGTACTTCCTTATGTAGATCACAACAGGATCACAACATTCATAATTATAACTCAACCAACAAACACAGATTGGTTACAGAGGAGGTATTTACAGTCAGGCACTGATATCTCTTCTTCAAGCAGAACAACCCAACCTCTCTTGCCTTTCCTCATAGGGGAGCAATTCCATTTACTCATTGTGACCCTTGAGGACTGGAATTCCTCCTGATTGGATTAAATGGGTCAGGATGTGGAGGGAAATGATCTTAATTTAACCCTTGGATGGTGAATTTTCTGACCAATCTCTAGTTGGCAGTGCTATGGTAGACTCACAATAAGTTTTGAGGGTTCAGCTTAAGGGGAACGAGGGCTGATATAGGTGAAGCTCCAGTTGATCCTCTGTCACAGCCAGCTCCGCCAGCCAACAGTGGGGACCTGCAAGCCTCCTCCGAGCAGGCTGCATCAACTCCAGCTCAGTCTAAGGGTCCACATCTGCAAAAACTGTGAGGGAGTTGATTGGGCCTTTAGAAGATCGAGGGGTTAAAGAGGTACTTGGGGAAGATAAGGCCATCGTGGAAAGGACTAAAATTCTTTGCTTCACTGTTTACTGATGAGGATATTGGAGAGATACCCGACCCAGAAATGGTTTTCAAGGGTGAAGATTCAGATGTATTAAACCAAATCATGGTGAACCTAGAAGATGTAGCAGACCAGACTGACAAACTAAAGAGTAGCAAATCACTTGGACCAGATGGTATACACCTCATGGTTCTGAAAGAACTAAAAAATGATATTTCAGATCTACTACTAGTAATTTGTACCATATCATTAAAATCATCCATTGTCCTGAAAGACTGGAGGGTGGCCAATGTAACCCCAGTATTTAGATAGGGCGCCAGGGGTGATCCGGGAAATTATAGAGCAGTGAGCCAGACTTCAGTGCGGGAAAATATAGTGGAAACTATTCTAAAGATCAAAATCACAAAACATATAGAAAGACATGGTTTAATGGAACAAAGTCAGCATGGCTTTACCCAAGGCAAGTCTTGCCTCACAAATCTGCTTCACTTTTTTATTTATTTATTTATTTATTTTTGGTTTTTATATACCGGAAGTTCCTGTATAAAATACATATCACTCCGGTTCACAGGTAACTGAAATAACTACCGCCGTGTGGCAGTTTACATGGAACATATCAAACGATTTACATAGAACATTTCAAACGATTGCTATATAATAAGTAGAAAAAACAAACTAAGTTCACCTATGAAACATATAAATAAGGCCAATAATAAATAGTGTAAAATAAACATTGCATTAATGCTATAGGACAGTAGGTTGATTATATCTTGTTCTTAGCTCTCTGGGAATGCTTGAAGGAAGAGCCAAGTCTTGAGTTTCACCTTAAAAGTGTTATGGCATGGCTCGAGGCGGAGGTCTGGAGGTAGTGAGTTCCAGAGTGACGGGCCCGCTGTGGATAAAGCGCGTTTTCTCAGGGAGGATTTTGCGGGTTGGGTGATCAATCTGTTTTGATATGCCCTTCTCGTCGGCTTTTTAGAAGTGTGTAGTTGGAGCTGGAATGTTAGGTTGAGTGGGGAGATGTTATGTAGGGCCTTATGAATCATCATGCTGGTTTTAAACTGTATCCTGTATTTGATGGGAAGCCAATGTAGGTGTTGGAGGATCGGGGTGATGTGGTCTTTTTTTTTTTTTTTTGGCATTGGTGAGAATTCTTGCTGTGGCATTTAAGACCATCTGTAGGGGTTTTGTGGAGCAGGCGGGAAGTCCCAGCAGGAGTGAATTGCAGTAGTCCAACTTCGGGAGAATGATGGCTTGGAGTACTGTGCGGAAATCTCTGTAGCGTAGAAGTGGCTTTAGTTTCTTTAAAACTTGTAATTTAAAGAAGCATTCTTTTGTGGTGTTGTTTACGAATTTACTGAGGCTGAGTCTGTTGTCTAGGAGTACACCCAGATCTCTGACTTGAGGTGAGGTGGTGTATCCTGATGTGTCTGGAGAGTTGCTGGAGCTAGGTGTAAATAGTTCCGGTGCTATTATTAGGATTTCCGTTTTGTTAGTATTTAGGACCAGGTTGAGGCTGGTTAGAAGCTCGTTGATGGTTGAGAGGCATTTATTCCAGTAGTTCATGGTCTTGTGTAGGGTGTCTGTTATGGGGATGAGAATTTGTATATCATCCGCGTATAGGAAGTGGGTAAGCTTGAGGTTGGTAAGAAGTTGACAGAGTGGGAGAAGATAAATGTTGAAGAGGGTGGGGGAGAGTGAGGAGCCCTGTGGTACCCCCATTTTGGCTTGAATGGGATGAGACTCTTCGTTGTTTATCTTGACTTTAAATGTTCTGTTCTCCAGGAAGGATTTAAACCAGTTGAAGGCTGCTCCTGTGATGCCGATGTCTGTTAGACGTTGTAGTAGGCTAGAGTGATTCACGGTGTCGAACGCTGCGGAAAGATCCAGAAGTGCGAGGAGGCAAGGTTGGCCTTTTTCAAGATTGAAGATAATGGTGTCCGCTAGTGTGGCTAATAGCGATTCGGTGTTCTTTTTCTTCCGGAATCCAAATTGGTTATTGGAGATGATATTGTTGTCTTCTAGGAATTCAGATAGTTGTCGGTTGACGACTTTCTCCATAATTTTAGCTAACATTGGAAGGTTTGCTATAGGTCTGTAGTTAGCGGGATCTGTGGTGGGAAGGTTGGGTTTTTTGAGGAGCGGTTTGAGTATTGCCAACTTGAGTTGGTTGGGAACTTGGCCTTGGGCGAGTGAACGGTTAATGATATCTGCCATTGGCTTGGCTATGGTGTCAGGGATGGAACTCAGCAGGTTTGATGGGATATGATCTAGAGGGTGAGAAGATGGTTTTAGCTTCTTAAGGATGTTTGCTATTTCTAAGGTGGATGTGGGTTCCAGAGATTCGAGTTCTGCTGTATGTGTGTTGGGTTGAAGAACGGGTGCTATATATGTTTGCGAATTGTGGTTGCTTGTGAGGCTTGTGTGTGGAGATGTCCCTTTGAGAGGGGCTACGAGTGTGGTGATTTTGTTGTCAAAGAAGTTGGCTAGTTCATTGGCTTTTTTGAGAGCTTGGTCATCAGGGATGCTCGGTCCAGGAGGTTTAGTAAGGGCTGAGACATAGGCGAAGAGGGCTCTTGAGTCGAATGAGAAGTGGTGAATTTTTTTGGAGAAGAATTCTTTCTTGGTTTTGTTGATTTCGTTTCTGTATGTGTTAAGGCATGATTTGTAGTTGAGGAGTGTTGTTGTAGTTGGGTTTTTTTCGCCATTGGTTTTCCTTGCATCTAAGCTCCTGTTTGCGAGACTTCAGCTCTGTGGTGAACCAGGGTTTTCTGTTGTCTTTGTCCGGGTTGATGGATTTTGTTTTTTTTGGACACACTTGATCGGCGACCTTGTTAGAGATATTGATCCATGAGGATGTTGCTGAGTTGGTGTCCGTAAGGTCCAGGTTCCTTAGTTCCTTAGTCAGGTGTTTGCTGAGAAGATCTCCTGAGCATTGTTTTCTAACCGAAATGGTGATAGATTGATTTGTTTGGTGAGGCGGCTCATAGATCTCTATCATAGAAGAGATGATTCTGTGGTCGGACCAAGGTACCGCAGTGCAGGTAGGGGTGGAGTGAGATGACAAACCTTCGTTTATAAAGATAAGGTCTAAAGTATGACCCGCTTTGTGGGTGGGTTCTTTTACAATTTGTCTGAAGCCCATATGGTTGAGGGAGGAGAGAAGAGTATTGCAGTTGGGGGAAAGAGGTTGGACATCTACATGGAGGTTGAAGTCTCCCATCAGGATGGCTGGTTTTCCAGAGTTTAGGTGTTTTGCTGTTAGTTCTATGATAGGGGAGGGGTCTGATTCAAGAAGTCCGGGGGGAGCGTAGATTAGTGCAATGATCAAATGTTTAGAGTTGAAAAGTGCAAATTCAATATTTGCTATGGAGTTGGATGTCTGCAGTGTCAGACCTAGCAATTTCTTGGCTGCTAGAAGAAGGCCTCCTCCTCGTTTTTTATGTCTGGGTATGGACAGTATGTCGTAAGTCTGGATAGGCAGCTGGTTAATTAGGGCTATGTCGGTGGGTTTTAACCATGTTTCTGTGATGGCACAGATATCAGGTTTTGAGTCAGATAGGAAGTCATTGAGTAAGGTAGTTTTCTTAGATATGGATTGAGCGTTGAACAGTGTGATTGAGAAAAGTGCCAGGCCTAGACATTGGGTTATGGGTGTCAGCATGATGGGCCTGATTCTCTGTTGTCGGTTATGGTGGGGTGTGGGGAGCTTAGGTGCTCTCCACCTTTGGTTGTGAATGATGGGGATATTAAGTGGGAGCATTGTGGTGGAAGGATAAGCGGGCGTGTAGTCAGTGGACAGGGGGCCCTCAAGGCTAGAAGTATCAGGATAAGGGTGGAAGTATCAGCGAGGATCTGTGGCAGCTCACGTCAGGCAGCAAGAGGGATGAATCCGTTGATAGGGCGAGGTCTTCTCAGACTGAGGAGGCTGTGTTGGTCTTACCTTGAGGGCAGGCTGGGAAAGGAGTTAATAAACATGTGGATAAAGGTGAACCGGTAGATATAGCAAACTTGGATTTTCAGAAGGCGTTTGACAAAGTTCCTCATGAGAGGCTTCTAGGAAAAGTAAAAAGTCATGGGATAGGTGGCGATGTCCTTTCATGGATTGCAAACTGGTTAAAAGATAGGAAACAGAGAGTAGGATTAAATGGGCAATTTTCTCAGTGGAAAAGGGTAAACAGTGGAGTGCCTCAGGGATCTGTACTTGGACCGGTGCTTTTCAATATATTTATAAATGATCTGGAAATGGGTACTTGCAAGGTTTGGCCTCTGTTGGAAAAGAGGATCTGGGCTTGATGGACCAATGGTCTGACCCAGCATGGCAATTTCTTATGTTCTTAATTTGCAGATGACATTAAATTATTTGGAATTCTTAAATCAGAAGCAGACTGGGATATATTGCAGAAGGATCTTATGAGAATGGAAAACTGGACAGCCAAATGGCAGATGAAATTTAATATGGACACGTGCAAGGTGTTGCATATATGGAAAAATAACCCATGTTGTAGTTACATGATGTTAGGTTGCATATTAGGAGCTACCACCCAGGAAAAAGATCTAGGCATCATAGTGGATAATACTTTAAAATCGTCGGTGCAGTGTGCTGCGGCAGTCAAAAAAGCAAACAGAATGTTAGGAATTATTAGGAAGGGAATGGTGAATAAAACGGAAAATGTCAAAATGCCTCTGTATCGCTCCATGGTGAGACCGCACCTTGAATACTGTGTACAATTCTGGTCGCTGCATCTCAAAAAAGATATAATTGTGATGGAGAAGGTACAGAGAAGGCAACCAAAATGATAAAGGGGATGGAACAGCTCCCCTATGAGAAAAGGCTAAAGTGGTTAGGGCTGCGTAGCTTGAAGAAGAGATGGCTGAGGGGGGATATGATAGAGATGTTTAAGATCATGAGAGGTCTAGAACGAGTAGATGTGAATCGGTTATTTACTCTTTCAGATAATAGAAAGACTAGGGGGCACTCCATGAAGTTAGCATGGGGCACATTTAAAACTAATCAGAGAAAGTTCTTTTTCACTCAATGCACAATTAAGCTCTGGAATTTGTTGCCAGAGGATGTGGTTAGTGCAGTTAGTGTAGCTGGGTTCAAAAAAGGTTTGGATAAGTTCTTGGAGGAGAAGTCCATTAATGGCTATTAATCAAATTTACTTAGGGAGTAGCCACTGCTATTAATTGCATCAGTAGCATGGGATCTTCTTAGTGTTTGGGTAATTGCCAGGTTCTTGTGGCCTGGATTGGCCTCTGATGGAAACAGGATGCTGGGCTTGATGGACCCTTGGTCTGACCCAGTATGGCAACTTGTGTTCTTAATGTTTTTTCTCTTTTTTATAAGCCACAAAACTATCGAGGATCTAAGCCTTTGGCCCATTTTTCCTTATTGAAATTAAAGCAGCCCCCGTCAAAAGACTCCAAAAATGGAAATATAACAAATCTATCAGTCACCCAAGTTCTAATCCAGTCTGCTACCTTGGGACCCATTCCCAAACTACTCATTTTATTGACCAGTCTCCCATACAGGACAGTCGATGAAATGCACATAAACCAAATATAGTGCCCACCCCTGATCTAATTCTCTAGTCACCTAATTGAAAAAAAATCATTCAAATTTGTTTGCCATCTGCCTGTAGAAAAAAAAATATATATGTGCTTAGGACCCAGCAGCCCAGCAGGTTGTATAGTTCACCTTCCTTGGCTTCGGCAGAGTCTCCTGAGGTAAGGCTTAGTGGTCTGCAGTTTTGTAAACAGAGACCACAGCTGTTCTTCTCCAGTCTTGCAGGATCAATCCCATCTGAAAGGATCTGGCGGACCTGCCAGGACCTCTCTCCCTCAGAATTCTGGGATGTGTGTCCTCTGGCCCCAAAGCCTTCTCCAAACACTTTCTTCTGTGAATGACGAATCTACCGCAGTCTCCTCAGAAGCAGCCCTTCTCCAAGCTCTTCAGAGATCACCAAACCCAAGACGTCTGTGACTGGCGAATCTACCGCAGTCTCATCAGAAGCAGCCCTTCTCCAAGCTCTTCAGTGATCACCAAACCCAAGACGTTTTTCTGCCTTTTCCTCATCTCCTTTCAGTCTTACACCTCTGACCTTTCTCGTTTTCTTCCATTCACACTTTTGACTTCTTGATTTCTGCCCTTGTCTCTTTCAGCTTTAACAGATATTCTTCCTCGTTCTGAGTTCTTTGTACCTTTTCTTGCCTTTATTTTCTCAGCCACCTCTTTGGAGAACAAGATCAGTTTCCTTTTCCTCTCATTTACGTTTCTTACACAAGGATTGGTTGCCTTTATTATCGCTCCTTTTAGTTCAGCCCACTCTTCTTCCGCTTTTACCTGACTGTTCCCAGCCTCTCGGCTCCTCCCCAGGTAAAGTCAGTATTTGAGCTTTGTGTGATTTTCCTCTGCCTTGGTCTTCATATCAGACCACACTGTCTGATGATCACTGGTGCTCAGGTGGGCTCCTCCCTGGATGGTAGAGATACTGTCTCCATTTGTGAGTACCAGGCCTAGTATCACTCGTCCCCTCATGGGTTCCATCACTATTTAAGCATCTACAATCTCTTTTACTGCTTACTGATTCTGCAGGCAGGACACTCCAATATCAACAGGCCTCTTCTGTCTTTTCCATGCAGCTGCACTGGGCCTGGATTTGAACTTGCTGCTCTCATGGCTTCACCCCCCGCATCCAGTGAAGCCACAGCCCCACTATTGCCCTTCGCTGCCCTGCTGGGATTGATGCTTTCAGTGACTCTCTGTGTTATATGCAAAAGGTAAGTGCAGGTAACACTTCCTTAGTGCTCTTTTTTATGAGTGTGGTATATTATTTCCATATAGTACATATGTAGAGAAATGTGTGCAGTATATTATGTCATGCATGTAATATTCTATGCAGTTATGAGTATGACAAGGAGGAAGACTCAGAACCAATGTCAGGAAGTATTTATTCATGGAGAGGGTGGTGGATGCCTGGAATGCCCTTCCGGAGGAAGTGGTGAAGACCAAAACTGTGAAGGATTTCAAAGGGGTGTGGGATAAACACTGTGGATCCATAAAGTCTAGAGGATGTGAATGAAGAAAGGGTGACTTGCAGGAAAGACAGCTAATACCTGGAGATAATACCCTTATTCAATATACATACAAGCGGTTAATGCGACTCCGACAGTGCTCTATGCTTCAACGGCAAGAGGAAATGTGGATAAAAGGATTTGCATTCAGAAAATATGCGGGGAGTAGCTTGTTTGTTACAGCGGTTACTACCCCAAACCAAATAAGCCTGATACTTCACTTTCAATGCATATCCAGAGTAGCTCTCTGCTTCAACGGCAGGGGGAATGAAGAAAAGAGGATTTATATTCAGATAACAACCAACAAGGACTGAATGGCACAGGCTGGGTAAACAAATAAGTGTGGGAGTAGCTTGCTTATTGCTGCGGTTACTACCCCTAACCAATGAAGCTAGATACTTCACTTAGAAGCAGTTCCAGCTCTGCTCTCTACATTAATGGCGGGGTGGAAGGGAAATAGAACCAAAAGGTTACATTAATGGTGGGTGTGGATGGGAAATAGAACGAAAAGGTTACAAAATACTAATAGTAACAGATAAGTATGAGAGAGAGAGAGAGAAAAGAAAAAAAGTGTGGAAGCTTGCTGGGCAGACTGGATGGGCCATTTGGTCTTCGTCTGCCGTCATTTCTATGTTTCTATATGTGCAGGATAGATCCCATTGTTTGTGGTGTCAGGATGCTACCTTACAGCCTGGAATTCAGCCTCTCTACACTTACATATGAGGCAGGTATGAGGAGTACAAGGGAAATGCTGAAGTAATTAAACAGAATTTGTTGTACAGTTTGGCACTTTTCTCTTGATCAGAGTCTTTCTTTACAGCTCTCCTTGTGGCGTGTATAAAGGTAACAGAAATGTTTCTCTTCTTTCTGTCCCAGGAAACGAATGAAAAAGAAGGTCCTGATAGAGAGGGTGCAGCTAGTGGACGTGGTATGTGTGCACTGACCCTCTCCAAATGCTTTGCTCTTATTTTTCCTAAGAACGGAGCAAAGACAGTGGTGCTGTTCTGGGGCAGGTCCAATTTAATTCTGAATTGATTTAGTGCTGTTATCGCCAAACTCGATGCTGTTGTCTCCTTGTACGACCAAGGAATTTCTGTCTGGACAAACAGGACAACAGTTCCCATGCTTCGTCTGCATGATACAGATTGGAAAACGTTTTCCAGCCTGTCCTCGGTCAAGAAGCAGAAGCATTGCCTATTACTGATGTCTTTTCCTTTTTTTCCTTGTCATTTCTTTCTGGGATTCTCTCTGCTCCCACTTTCTGCGTCTGTGTGTGGTCGTTTTCTGTCTTTAGTCATTGCTGAGACAGACACAGCTCCGATCCCTTAGTAAATCTGACACCAAACTACATGAACTTAAGCGGGTCCCAACCAGAGAGCAACGTGAGTCAACCTTTAACCTTCTGTTTTCTCAGAGTTGGTTGGTGGGGGGTGGTCACAGCTTGTTGGGAGTTTGGGGGGGGGGGTGATATTCTACAAGTGGCTAAGCTTCTGTGCCTGGGATCAGGAAGGTCATAGGCAAACTGGATGAGCCAAGCAGTCTTTTCTGCTGCTGCCTGCAATATAATGGGGTGGTGATGAGTTATGGGGTTGGGGTTACAGGGTTGCTATATAATGGGGTGGTGATGAGTTATGGGGTTGGGGTTACAGGGTTGCTATATAATGGGGTGGTGATGAGTTATGGGCTTGGGGTTACAGGGTTGCTATATAATGGGGTGGTGATGAGTTATGGGCTTGGGGTTACAGGGTTGCTATATAATGGGGTGGTGATGAGTTATGGGGTTGGGGTTACAGGGTTGCTATATAATGGGGTAGTGATGAGTTATGGGCTTGGGGTTACAGGGTTGCTATATAATGGGGTAGTGATGAGTTATGGGCTTGGGGTTACAGGGTTGCTATATAATGGGGTGGTGATGAGTTATGGGGTTGGAGTTACAGGGTTGCTATATAATGGGGTGGTGATGACATTAGTACCTGCCTTTCCTGCTGACATTAGTACCCGCCTTTCCTGCTGACATTAGTACCTGCCTTTCCTGCTGACATTAGTACCCGCCTTTCCTGCTGACATTAGTACCCGCCTTTCCTGCTGACATTAGTACCTGCCTTTCCTGCTGACATTAGTACCCGCCTTTCCTGCTGACATTAGTACCTGCCTTTCCTGCTGACATTAGTACCCGCCTTTCCTGCAGCCATTAATATCTGCCTTTCCTGCTGACATTAGTACCTGCCTTTCCTGCTGACATTAGTACCCGCCTTTCCTGCAGACATTAGTACCTGCCTTTTCTGCAGCCATTAGTACCCGCCTTTCCTGCTGACATTAGTACCCGCCTTTCCTGCTGACATTAGTACCTGCCTTTCCTGCTGACATTAGTACCCGCCTTTCCTGCTGACATTAGTAACCGCCTTTCCTGCTGACATTAGTACCTGCCTTTCCTGCTGACATTAGTAACCGCCTTTCCTGCTGACATTAGTACCTGCCTTTCCTGCTGACATTAGTACCCGCCTTTCCTGCTGACATTAGTAACCGCCTTTCCTGCTGACATTAGTACCTGCCTTTCCTGCTGACATTAATATCTGCCTTTCCTGCTGACATTAGTACCCGCCTTTCCTGCAGACATTAGTACCTGCCTTTCCTGCTGACATTAGTACCCGCCTTTCCTGCAGCCATTAATATCTGCCTTTCCTGCTGACATTAGTACCTGCCTTTCCTGCTGACATTAGTACCCGCCTTTCCTGCAGACATTAGTACTTGCCTTTTCTGCAGCCATTAATATCTGCCTTTCCTGCTGACATTAGTACCCGCCTTTCCTGCTGACATTAGTACCCGCCTTTCCTGCAGCCATTAATATCTGCCTTTCCTGCTGACATTATTACCCGCCTTTCCTGCAGCCATTAATATCTGCCTTTCCTGCTGACATTAGTACCCGCCTTTCCTGCAGCCATTAATATTTGCCTTTCCTGCTGACATTAGTACCCGCCTTTCCTGCTGACATTAGTACCCGCCTTTCCTGCTGACATTAGTACCCGCCTTTCCTGCTGACATTAGTACTTGCCTTTCCTGCTGACATTAGTACCCGCCTTTCCTGCTGACATTAATATCTGCCTTTCCTGCAGCCATTAATATCTGCCTTTCCTGCAGACATTAGTACCCGCCTTTCCTGCTGACATTAATACCCGCCTTTCCTGCTGACATTAGTACCTGCCTTTCCTGCAGACATTAGTACCCGCCTTTCCTGCTGACATTAATACCCGCCTTTCCTGCTGACATTAGTACCCGCCTTTCCTGCTGACATTAATACCCGCCTTTCTTGCTGACATTAGTACCCGCCTTTCCTGCTGACATTAGTACCCGCCTTTCCTGCAGCCATTAATATCTGCCTTTCCTGCTGACATTAGTACCCGCCTTTCCTGCAGACATTAGTACCTGCCTTTCCTGCTAACATTAGTACCCGCCTTTCCTGCAGCCATTAATATCTGCCTTTCCTGCAGACATTAGTACCCGCCTTGCCTGCTGACATTAGTACCTGCCTTTCCTGCTGACATTAGTACCCGCCTTTCCTGCAGACATTAATTAGTACCCGCCTTTCCTGCTGACATTAGTACCTGCCTTTCCTGCAGCCATTAATACCCGTCTTTCTGCTGACATTAGTACCTGCCTTTCCTGCAGCCATTAGTACCTGCCTTTCCTGCAGACATTAATTAGTACCTGCCTTTCCTGCTGATATTAATTAGTACCCGCCTTTCCTGCAGACATTAATTAGTACCTGCCTTTCCTGCTGACATTAGTACCTGCCTTTCCTGCTGACATTAATTAGTACCTGCCTTTCATGCTGACATTAGTACCTGCCTTTCCTGCAGACAATAATTAGTACCTGCCTTTCCTGCAGACAATAATTAGTACCTGCCTTTCCTGCAGACATTAATTAGTACCTGCCTTTCCTGCAGACATTAATTAGTACCTGCCTTTCCTGCAGACATTAGTACCTGCCTTTCCTGCTTACATTAATTAGTCCCGCCTTTCCTGCAGCCATTAGTACCTGCTTTTCCTGCTGCCAGTAGTACCTGCCTTTCCTGCTGACATTAATTAGAACCCGCCTTTCCTGCAGACATTAGTACCTGCCTTTCCTGCTGACATTAATTAGTACCTGCCTTTCCTGCAGCCATTAGTACCTGATTTTCCTGCTGCCATTAGTACCTGCCTTTCCTGCAGCCATTATTACCCGCCTTTCCTGCAGCCGTTAGTACCTGCCTTTCCTGCTGACATTACTTAGTACCTGCCTTTCCTGCAGCCATTAGTGCCTGCCTTTCCTGCTGACATTAATTAGTACCTGCCTTTCCTGCAGCTGTTAGTACCTGCCTTTCCTGCTGACATTAATTAGTACCTGCCTTTCCTGCTGAGATTAGTATCTGCCTTTCCTGCTGACATTAGTACCCGCCTTTCCTGCTAACATTAACTAGTACCTGCCTTTCCTGCAGAAATTAATTAGTACCCGCCTTTCCTGCTAACATTAATTAGTACCTGCCTTTCCTGCAGACATTAATTAGTACCTGCCTTTCCTGCTAACATTAACTAGTACCTGCCTTTCCTGCAGCCGTTAGTACCTGCCTTTCCTGCTGACTTTAATTAGTACCCGCCTTTCCTGCTAACATTAATTAGTACCTGCCTTTCCTGCTGACATTAGTACCTTCCTTTCCTGCTAACATTAATTAGTACCTGCATTTCCTGCTGAAATTAGTACCTGCCTTTCCTGCTGACATTAATTAGTACCTGCATTTCCTGCTGACATTAGTACCTGCATTTCCTGCTGACATTAGTACCTGCCTTTCCTGCTGACATTAGTACCCGCCTTTCCTGCAGCCATTAGTACCTGCATTTCCTGCAGCCATTAGTACCTGCCTTTCCTGCTGACATTAGTACCTGCATTTCCTGCAGCCATTAGTACCTGCCTTTCCTGCTGACATTAGTACCTGCATTTCCTGCTGACATTAGTACCTGCCTTTCCTGCTGACATTAATTAGTACCTGCCTTTCCTGCAGCCATTAGTACCTGCCTTTCCTGCTGACATTAATTAGTACCTGCATTTCCTGCTGACATTAGTACCTGCCTTTCCTGCTGACATTAATTACTACCTGCCTTTCCTGCTGACATTAGTACCTGCCTTTCCTTCTGACATTAATTAGTACCTGCATTTCCAGCTGACATTAATTAGTACCTGCCTTTCCTTCTGACATTAATTAGTACCTGCATTTCCTGCTGACATTAATTAGTACCTGCCTTTCCTTCTGACATTAATTAGTACCTGTATTTCCTGCTGACATTAATTAGTACCCGCCTTTCCTGCTGACATTAATTAGTACCTGCCTTTCCTTCTGACATTAATTAGTACCTGCATTTCCTGCTGACATTAGTACCTGCCTTTCCTGATGACATTAGTACCTGCCTTTCCTGCTGACATTAATTAGTACCTGCCTTTCCTTCTGACATTAATTAGTACCTGCATTTCCTGCTGACATTAGTACCTGCATTTCCTGCTGACATTAGTACCTGCCTTTCCTGCTGACATTAATTAGTACCTGCCTTTCCTGCTGACATTAGTACCTGCCTTTCCTGCAGACATTAGTACCCGCCTTTCCTGCTGACATTAATACCCGCCTTTCCTGCTGACATTAGTACCCGCCTTTCCTGCTGACATTAATACCCGCCTTTCTTGCTGACATTAGTACCCGCCTTTCCTGCTGACATTAGTACCCGCCTTTCCTGCAGCCATTAATATCTGCCTTTCCTGCTGACATTAGTACCCGCCTTTCCTGCAGACATTAGTACCTTCCTTTCCTGCTGACATTAGTACCCGCCTTTCCTGCAGCCATTAATATCTGCCTTTCCTGCAGACATTAGTACCCGCCTTTCCTGCTGACATTAGTACCCGCCTTTCCTGCTGACATTAGTACCCGCCTTTCCTGCAGACATTAATTAGTACCCACCTTTCCTGCTGACATTAGTACCTGCCTTTCCTGCAGCCATTAATACCTGCCTTTCCTGCTGACATTAGTACCCGCCTTTCCTGCTGACATTAGTACCTGCCTTTCCTGCTGACATTAATTAGTACCTGCCTTTCCTGCTGATATTAATTAGTACCCGCCTTTCCTGCAGACATTAATTAGTACCTGCCTTTCCTGCTGACATTAGTACCTGCCTTTCCTGCTGACATTAATTAGTACCTGCCTTTCATGCTGACATTAGTACCTGCCTTTCCTGCTGACAATAATTAGTACCTGCCTTTCCTGCAGACATTAATTAGTACCTGCCTTTCCTGTTGACATTAATTAGTACCTGCCTTTCCTGCAGACATTAGTACCTGCCTTTCCTGCTTACATTAATTAGTCCCGCCTTTCCTGCAGCCATTAGTACCTGCTTTTCCTGCTGCCAGTAGTACCTGCCTTTCCTGCTGACATTAATTAGAACCCGCCTTTCCTGCAGACATTAGTACCTGCCTTTCCTGTTGCCATTAATTAGTACCTGCCTTTCCTGCAGCCATTAGTACCTGATTTTCCTGCTGCCATTAGTACCTGCCTTTCCTGCAGCCATTATTACCCGCCTTTCCTGCAGCCATTAGTACCTGCCTTTCCTGCTGACATTACTTAGTACCTGCCTTTCCTGCAGCCATTAGTGCCTGCCTTTCCTGCTGACATTCATTAGTACCTGCCTTTCCTGCAGCTGTTAGTACCTGCCTTTCCTGCTGACATTAATTAGTACCTGCCTTTCCTGCTGAGATTAGTATCTGCCTTTCCTGCTGACATTAG
This sequence comes from Rhinatrema bivittatum, assembly GCF_901001135.1. Lineage (NCBI taxonomy): Eukaryota > Metazoa > Chordata > Amphibia > Gymnophiona > Rhinatrematidae > Rhinatrema > Rhinatrema bivittatum. Next base: position 6,654,544 of record NC_042622.1, read on the forward strand.
TACCCGCCTTTCCTGCTAACATTAACTAGTACCTGCCTTTCCTGCAGAAATTAATTAGTACCCGCCTTTCCTGCTAACATTAATTAGTACCTGCCTTTCCTGCAGACATTAATTAGTACCTGCCTTTCCTGCTAACATTAACTAGTACCTGCCTTTCCTGCAGCCGTTAGTACCTGCCTTTCCTGCTGACATTAATTAGTACCCGCCTTTCCTGCTAACATTAATTAGTACCTGCCTTTCCTGCTGACATTAGTACCTTCCTTTCCTGCTAACATTAATTAGTACCTGCATTTCCTGCTGACATTAGTACCTGCCTTTCCTGCTGACATTAATTAGTACCTGCCTTTCCTGCTGACATTAGTACCCGCCTTTCCTGCTGACATTAGTACCTGCATTTCCTGCTGACATTAGTACCTGCCTTTCCTGCTGACATTAGTACCTGCATTTCCTGCAGCCATTAGTACCTGCCTTTCCTGCTGACATTAGTACCTGCATTTCCTGCAGCCATTAGTACCTGCCTTTCCTGCTGACATTAGTACCTGCATTTCCTGCTGACATTAGTACCTGCCTTTCCTGCTGACATTAATTAGTACCTGCCTTTCCTGCAGCCATTAGTACCTGCTTTTCCTGCTGACATTAATTAGTACCTGCCTTTCCTGCTGACATTAATTAGTACCCGCCTTTCCTGCTGACATTAATTAGTACCTGCATTTCCTGCTGACATTAGTACCTGCCTTTCCTGCTGACATTAGTACCTGCATTTCCTGCTGACATTAATTAGTACCTGCCTTTCCTGCTGACATTAGTACCTGCCTTTCCTTCTGACATTAATTAGTACCTGCATTTCCTGCTGACATTAGTACCTGCCTTTCCTGCTGACATTAGTACCTGCCTTTCCTGCTGACATTAATTAGTACCTGCCTTTCCTTCTGACATTAATTAGTACCTGCATTTCCTGCTGACATTAGTACCTGCCTTTCCTGCTGACATTAATTAGTACCTGCCTTTCCTGCTGACATTAGTACCTGCCTTTCCTGCTGACATTAGTACCTGCCTTTCCTGCTGACATTAATTAGTACCTGCCTTTCCTTCTGACATTAATTAGTACCTGCATTTCCTGCTGACATTAGTACCTGCCTTTCCTGCTGACATTAATTAGTACCTGCCTTTCCTGCTGACATTAATTAGTACCTGCCTTTCCTGCTGACATTAGTACCTGCCTTTCCTGCTGACATTAGTACCTGCCTTTTCCAACGTAAACAAAACACATAGGGGCGGATGTGCAATATTGGCCTGTGGAAAACGGGTGCTCAATGTTGAGTACCTGCTTTCCTAATGTGCCCAACCACCTCTCCTTTGCACCCCTAGCGCATCCTTAGCATCGGGCACTCAGGAGACAAGGCTGGGCACCCAGCGGCTGACCTGACCTCAGCTCCCTCCCCCCAAATTCTAGCCAGATGGGCCAAGTTGTCTGGGTGAGACCCTGGGCTCCTGTACCTGAAATCGAGAATCCAAGGTCCGTATGATAAAACCACCCTTGCCAGACTGCAAATCTCCTCCCTCCCGGCCAGGAACCTCTGCCGGAGACCCCTCTCCAGAAGGGCTGTTCTCAATTGGTCCTTTTTACTGTCACATGTCAGTGAAAGGACCAATCCCCTTTGAGAAGGCTGTCAGGTGCACATTTGTTATTTTTTTTTGGCATCAGGGGGAAATAGCTAATGGCCTCATCAACAGGAATTTACATCTGATGAGCGCTATTAGCAACGCGTTGTATTGGACGCGCGTTTTGGAAGCACTGACCCCCATTTTGCAACAGAGGGAATGGGTGCACGTCCAATCGCGTGTTGCGCCGTGCCCTGCAGGCAGCACACAGTATTGCATCAGCCCCATAGTTTTGAAGATTATACTTATATGTTTTAGATTTTATTTTCCTTTCAAACCCAAGCTCACAGCGAGTTACATTCAGGTACTGCAGGTATTTTCCTGCCCCAGAGGGATTAAAATCTAAGGGCCTGATTTACTGAGGATTTTCTCCCATTCTGTGTCGATAGGAAAAATATTTAGTGAATGAGACCCGAGTTTGTACCTGAGGAGGATTAAGTGACTTGCCCAAGGTCACAAGGAGGGGCAGTGGAAGAATGAAAACTGTGTGCCCTAACCCTGCTGCCCCTCAGTGCAGATAAAAGTACAGGCCCATGTACAGGGTGGGCAGTTCTCAGACACTGATTTACCCCAGATGATGCTCTCACTCCCTTGCTTGTGTCCCTCCTTTTGGACACACACTTTCTCTGATGACTGTTTTGTTTATTGTCAGAATGTGAGATGTATTTTCAAACAATTTCTGCTCATCAGCAAACAATGAGAAAAACTCTTTGTCCAGGGACAATAAAGCATCCTCTGGGAGCCTTGATGGCAGGGTCTATGGGCTTCAGGGGCCTTTACTGGCTCCAAAAGGGACCCCAATGTTGATGAACATTGATAACTCATTCTCTCTACTTTGCAGATCAAAGACCAGCCAGCATGGATTTCCTGTGCACCTCCGACTCTGACAGAGCAGAGTCCCAAGTTCTGCAGCACAGACAGCTGCCCAAAATCCCATCATGCAACCCTTTGAATACTGAGGAACGCATGTACTCCAACCTCTGCTTCACCATCCAGCCCCAAACTAACCCTTCTGTGCTGTATGAGAGTGTGACAGAAGCAGTGGCAGTACCAGTGCCCAGCACAAAGCAGCAATGCCAGCCGCAGCTGGACGTCGCCTCTGAATATGCCTGCGTGAAGAAAGGCAAACTGAGAGCAGAAATCAAGCCACCGGGACCTCACAGTCAGAGGGAACGTTCAGAAGCAGTTTCTGGGGACTCCCCTAGCCAATCAGAGACTCCACAGGGCAGAGAGGCTGAGGCTGGAAAGGTAAAGCATGGTAGCTCTCAATCCATCACTTCAGGCCTTGTGTCAGGGAGGCAGTTTTGCAGTCATAAGAACTGCAATGCTGGGTAGGACCAAGGTCCATTGAGCCCAGCATCTTATCTCCAACAGGGGCCAGTCCGGGTCACAAGTACCTGGCAGGACCCCATAAAACAGATCTAATTCCTGTTACTCCCTCCCAGGGATAGCGATGGCATTCTTTGGTCAACCTGCCTAATAATGTGTTATGCACTTTTCCAAACCTCTTTTCAAACAAAACTATGCTCATTGCCTTGACTATGTCCTCTGGCAACAGATCCCACAGCTTGACAGTGCGCTGAGTGAAACGTACTTTCTATGAACTGTTTTCAATCTGCTGGTTGTTAGTTTCATGGAGTGTGCCCTTGTTTTGGTAAATAACCATCTTTTAATTACCCATTCCACCGCTCTCATGATTTTATAAACTTCTAACATGTCCCCTCTCGGCCATTTCTTTTCCAAGCTGAAGAGCCCTAACCTATGTAACCTCTCATCATAGGAGAGTTGTTCCATCCTCGTTATCATTTTTGTCACCGCCTCTGCACCTTTTCTAGTTCTGCTCTGTCTTTCTTGAGATAGACCAGACATACATATAGTACTCAAGGTGCAATAGAGAAAGTACTACTTACCTGATCATTTTCAGATGAATCCAGAACAAATGGGTTATGCACCTCTACCAGCAGATGGAGACAGAGCAAACTGACATCACAGTATATATAGTCCTGCAGTGTCATCAGCCTGCCAGTGTTCCCTTCAAAAGCAACTGTGGACAGACTAACTAAACTTGATTAAAAACAGATAACCATTTCAATACTTGGTTAACAGGCAACACTGAGCTAAGAATGTAATAACAGCCTAGGGACTGGACTAACTTACCAGTAAACCCTGTTACACATAGACACACAGGAGGACCATACTATAAATATTCGTCAGCCAAGGGAGGGAAGCTGGATTCATCTGACTGACCTAAAGAAAAGGAAATTATCAGATAAGAGGAATTTCTCATTTCTTAGCATCCAGACAAATGAATCCAGAACCAGTGGGATGTACCTAAGCTTTTCCCGAATAGGGCAAGAGACCGCCCATGTTCCAGTCAAAACCGCATGTGCAAAAGGCTACGTCCTCCCAAGCCTGCACATCCAGACAATAAAAGCTAGAAAGGTGTGTAAGGAGGACCACGTCGCAGCTCGGCAAATGTCAACGGGAGTCAGCAACCTAGCTTACGCCCATGACACTGCCTGAGCCCTACTGGAAGGAGCCCTAACCTGACTAGGTAACGGCTTGCCAGAATCAACGTATGCTGCCATGACTTCCTCCTTAATCCAACAGGCTATTGTAGCCCGCGAGGCCAGTTCTCCTTATTTAGTACCACCGTGAAGAACAACAGGCAATCTGATTTCTGTAAAGTCTCAGTAACCTCCAATTACCGGATGATATGTATCTGGACATCCAAGGATCGCAACAGACGATACTACTCTACATCTCTCTCTGTCCAGACACGGCAGGGAGATGGTCTGATTCAAGTGAAAAATCAGTGACCACCTTCGGTAAAAAAGAAGGAACAGTACACGCAGCTGTACCGCCCCTGGAGTTACCTGGAGGAAAGGCTCCCGGCAAGACAAGTCCTGCAGCTTGGAAACTCTCCACGCAAAACAAATTGCCACAAGAAACACAGTTTTCAAGGTCAGTAACTGCAAAGACAAGCTACGCATCGGTCTAAAATTAGGACCCAGAAATCCAAGACCAAATTTAGACTCCATAAGGTTACTGGAAACAGCAAGGGAAGATGAAGATGTTTCGCTCCTTTCAGGAACGGGCCACATCAGGATGAGCCAACAAGGAGCCACCATTCACTTGGCCCCTGAAACAGGAGGGAGCCGCTACTTGTACCTTTAAGGAATTAAGTACCAAACCTTTATTCAAGCCATCCTGCAAAAATTCCAAAATGAGCGGGATCTTGGCTGAATGAGGAAGAGAACCTTGATCCTCACACCAGGCCTCAAATACTCGCCAAACTCACATATAGGCCAAGGAAGTGGAGAACTTTCTAGCCCTAAGCAAAGTGGAAATCACTGCCACCGAGTATCCACGTTTCAGCAATCAAGCCCTCTCAAGGGCCATACTGTAAGACATAACCAAGTCGGATCTTCGTGAAGAACCAGATCCTGACTTAGCAGATTGCTATGTGCTGGAAGTCAGATGGGAGAGTCCCCCAGGAGCTGCTGCAAATCTGCACACCACAGCCTCCTGGGCCAATCCGGAGCAACCAAGAGCACCATCCCTCTGTGGCACTTGATCCTTCAAATCAATCTGCCAAACATAGGCCATGGGGGAAAGGCATATAGCAACTTGTCTTCTGGCCACTTCTCAAAGTCTTTAGATCTCTCCTGTGACTGAAGAATCGCAGAACTTTCACATTGTGAGAAGTAGCCAGGAAGTCTAGAAACAGGGGACCTCCAGCAATCCAGAATCAGCTGGGATCCGACAAGGCTCATTCTTCTGGGTCGTCTCTCCCTGATGAGAAAGTCTGCTCTTACATTGTCTTTTCCTGTTGTGAGAGGCTCAGATCATCTGGAGATGCACTTCTGCCCATTCCATAAGCTGATCTATGTCCTGCGACACTTGCTGGATCTTGGATCCTCCCTGCCGATTGATGCACGCCAAACTGGTTGCATTGTCCTACATTATCCGGACTGATCGACCCTGCAGCTTGGCGCCAAACTGCAAACATTCCAACTGCACCGCCCTGGCTTTCAGACAACTGATGTTCTTGTATTCCAGCGCCCTCGCGCCTTCAGCTCCTGACAATGAGCTCCCTAACCAAGGAGGCTCGCATCTTTTCTCAGTACTAGCCAGTCTGGTGGCGCTAGTGAAACTTCCTTCCTTAGATTGATCCACCTGCAGTCACCACTGCAGTTGGGAGGAGACTTCCATAGCAGGAAAAGCCAAATCAAGTAGTCCTGAGACTGCGGGTTCCACGAGACAACAGGGAGCGCTGAGATTGCATATGCACCCTCAGCCATGGGACCACTTCCAGGGTCGCCACTATTAAGCCAAGTACTTGCAGGTAGGACCATATGATTGGGCACAGAGTGTTCAACAACAGATGGAGCTGTGTCATCAACTTCTGAATGCGCGCTTCCAGCAGGAAAACTTTGCCCTGCCTCGTGTCGAACTGAACCCAGAGGTATTCCAACGACTGAGCAGGCTGAAGACTGCCCTTGGTCAGGTTCACCACTGAGCCAAGCTCCTTCAACAAGGAGATCACCTTGCAGGTCACTCTGCAGCTCTCTTCCAGCGACTTGGCTTGAATCAGCCAGTCGTCCAAATACAGGTGTACAAGGATTCCATCTTTTCTCAATTCTACCGCCACTACCAACATTACCTTGGAAAAGGTCCTTGGGGCAGTGGCCAGACCAAAGGACAGGGCCCTAAACTGATAATGGCGTCCTAGAACTGCAAACTTCAGAAAGCATTGATGCTCTAGTTGGATGGGAATATGAAGGTACGCCTTGGACAGATTCAAGAAGGACAGAAACTCCCCCGACTGCAGGGCCATTATTTCGGAGCAAAATGTTTCCATGTGAAAATGCATCACCCGCAGATGACGGTTGACACCTCTGAGATCTAGGATGGGACAAAAGGAGCCCTCCTTCTTGGGCAAATGGAATAATGACCCATATTTTCTTGAGACCTGAGCAGTGGAACCAACTGGGGGAGGGACTATTTGGTATCACTACAGGAGAGTGGGGCAATGTAATTATTATGATTCTGCTCGCGGCTAGTGCTGCGAGCGGCCTCTCACCTCTTCATCAGTTCTTCTTTGCATTTGCAAGCAGTCAGTCCGCTCCTGGACTTCTCTACATTGCCAGCTTCTTCAAGGCATTCCGTTCTTTGTTGGCAGTGCCTTGGTCCGGTAGCTGGTTTTTCAGCCGGCATGGACTTAGCTGCTTAAACGGCTGAAAGGTAGAGGGTGCAGGAAGCTGAGTGCAGCAGTAACAGCATATGCCCTCTCCCCTCGCAGCCGAAGACTGTCTCTGTTCTCAGCCAGGTGAGTGTAAGGTGGATAGGTACCAACACTTGATGTTTTTCCACCATTGTGATATATTTATATGAGTGTCTTCGAAATGTGATACATACAAGTTGGCTACCGCAGGCGCTAATGGAGAACCCATGGAAATACCATGGGTTTGATGGTAACAATGTTCTCCAAACCAAAAGAAATTATTAAACAATATAATTTCCACCAGTTCCATAAGAAAACTGGATTTGATTCTTTGTGATGTACTTCGCTGTATCAGGACCTGTTCTACAATCTCCAATGCGCTCTGCTGGGGAATATTAGTATATAATGAGCTAATATCCATGGTTACCATGCTTATAATGTCCAAGTTAACCTTTAGTTTATTCAAACAGCTCAAAAAATGAGATACAGGTCCTGATACAGCGAAGTACATCACAAAGAATCAAATCCAGTTTTCTTATGGAACTGGTGGAAATTAGCCAACTTGTATGTATCACATTTCGAAGACTCTCATATAAGGCCATCACAATGGTGGAAAAACATCAAGTGTTGGTACCGTTTCATTGATGACATCTTTTTCATATGGGAAGGCTCTGATACTCAGTTGCAAGATTTCCTTAATTGGATCAACATTGTAGATTCTAATTTAGAAATTACAGCACAGGTATCCACACAGTGTTTTACATTTTTGGATGTCGCCATCAATGTACGAGATGGTGAGTTTCATATCACCATCCATTGAAAACCCATGGTCCGTAACAATTTGTTAAGATTCTCAAGTCATCATGCTGTCAGTTTCAAGATGGGACTCCCAGTGAGTCAATACTTTAGAGCCAAACGTATATGCTCCACAGAAGCCAATTTTGAGGCTCAAGCTAAGATTTTAGAAGGCAGATTCCTTGACAGAACGTACCCTCAGAAAGCTATCACCCGGGCATATAAGAGAGCCAAATTCAGCGATCGACAAGCCCTCCTACGATACAAACTGAAAAAAGAAGAAGCAAGATTAACCTGTGTGTTAAGACAATCCACGGCGGTGGGAATCATCATCACCGCCATTAAACGGCACTGACATGTACTCTCTCTCCATGATGTTTTTAAAGAGTTTCCAATGTTCGCTATGGCCAGGGGTAGGAATATCAGGGACAAAACCGTTCATGCTCAATTGAATACATCTACAACAGCAGAAACAATTATAGGCCACCAAAGGTGTGGTCATTGTAGCTGGTGCTCACAGACGATCACTGGAGTATTATGGGAAGATCCAGTGACAAGATACAGAGTGTGGAGAAGATCTAATACGGACTGTAATTCACACAATGTCATCTACGTTATAGTGTGTCCCTGTCCCCAGATTTATATAGGTCGGACCACACGTCCGATCAGAATACGTTTGGGTGAACATAAATCAAGATATAACACGGCAAAAATGACTGCCCCTATGGTCCAACATCTGAAGGAGAAAAATCACAGTATCGCCAAATTAAAATGCACAATTCTGGAGCAAATAAAGATCTCTCCTCGAGGAGGCGATATTGGAGCTAAACTCAACTACCGTGAGGCGTTTTGGATATATACGCTATCATCGTCACACCCCAAGGGGATGAACGATGAGTTAAAGCTGAATATTTTACTGCAGTAAATACCAGCTTCAGTGCAGTTTGTTAAAACTTTTCAAGTTTATGCTGGTAGAGCTTACTCCGGTGAAGACACAGCCAGTAGCGCCGTCCCCCATATTAAAATGGAGGACGTGCAGTGAAGGGTTGTGCCCTCCAGGTCTGCTAATTCTGGGCAATATGATAGGGGACTAGTTTCAGCAGTTTTCGGTTGGGTCCGATTCAAGTATCGCGTTATACGAATGATGTCTCCCTCACAAACAGCCTGAGCGCAGGACAACACACAGGCAGATGTGGTTTGTTGCATTTAAAAGGAGAGAGAATTGATAGGCGCACGCTCGCTAGAGATGTTTTCATTGGCTCCAGAGGAATACCGGGTTCCATATTTAAGAGGCAGGAGAGTCAGACGCTGGGTTCAGCTGACGTCCCGAGACATCTGTTCTGAGATATGGGGCGGCAAAAAAGCGGAGTAAACAGTAATGCGAAGTGATGAACTGTGCAGCGAGGTAAACTATTCCAGTAGTTGGAGATTTCTACTGTGATATTCCCCGGAAGAAAGACTCGGGTCTGAAACACGAACGTGTCGGGGTTTATTTTCATTATTTAAGGAAGCCTGGAGGTACCCGCTTTAATATAAGCATAAATTCCATCTTAAAAATTTTATTTTTCTCCGCTCAAAGAGGAGCGTTAACTACAATACGGACGTCATTGAAATTTCGGGACTATACTGAGAAAATAATTTTCAAAAATTAAAAAAAAAAAAATCAAGTATATGGAGGTGGCAGGAGGTTAATGATTATAACCAACACAAATTGGTGCAGGGACACCTAGACTCTATATGAATCCTTCTGCTCTTCCTAAAAAAATATTTTTTCAGACAAAACTCGTTAGATGAATAAATAAGATTCTTTGAAAAATTATCAGACCTACTTTTGAGTGTAGGCATTGAAATTAAAATTCCAACATTTAATATATTTCCATTTAATAATTGACACATGAATTATGAACATTTCTTTTCTACAGCGACAGAGCAACATTTTGTTCTTGATTTGATTATAAACGAAAATGTGGGCATTTATCCAGCTAAAGTCTAGCTGAATAGTAAGTTAGTTGGCTGGAATTTAGGCAGATAAATTAGGGGCTGTCTGTCAGTCAGCTGCCAGTGTCCTCGTCTCACAAGGTCCTTCCGCAGTTCCTCACAATTTATTTATTTTATTTATTTATTTTTATTTAAAAACTCTTCTATACCGTCGTTAAGTTGGAGAACCATCACAACGGTTTACATATAGGCACGATAACAACTATGAGTGGTATAGATTACAACTTGAGTATGTGCCGACAACAATCTGCTCCTGTTTTAACAGCTTTGAATAGTTTTGTGTCACCTGCACCCCTGATCATCTCACTTATTGTTCCTTGTCCCGGATCATACATGAATACATTAAACAGCACAGGTCCCAGTACCAATCCCGTGGTATCCACTGCAACCTTTCTCCATTTGGAAAACTGACCATTTACTCTGTTATTCAGTTCCCAATCCACAACAGGACATCGCCTCCTATCCCATGACTATAATTTCATGAGTTAGCCTCTCATGAGGGACTTTGTCAATCGTCTTCTGAAAATCCAAATTCACTACATCTACCAACTCACCTTTATCCTCTTATTTACTTACACTTTCAAAAAAATGTAACAGATTTATATGCCAATTTTTTTTAGAATAGCGTCTACCATTTTGGCAGTCAGCAAAATCAGGCTGCCTGGTCACCCCTTGAGCCCTTTTTAAAAAGCAGTGACTCACTGGCCAGCCTCCAGTCTTGGAGGCAGTGGAGAAATGATGCCCAGCAGGAGACAGGAATGACCCCCTCCCTCGTTCCCCCAGTGCTGCATCAGCGTGATCAGCAGCCGGACCTGAGGTCATACTGAGCACTGTCATCACTGTCTTCACTGCAGACCATGAGCGTCATTCAGGCCGAGGCTCTGTCATGCGCCGAGCCTAGCCCGCAGCCTAACGAGCTCTTAGAACCAATGCAATCAGGGATTAGCGCGGCCAAACCAGCGCATAGCTAATAGCGCTCTTCACAAGTAAATGCATGTGCATGAGGCTATTAGCTATTACCCCTGAGGCACACGTTTTAACATGAAAAACTTAACACCCGCCCCCAGGGTGGGTGTTAAGTCTTTATGCGCTCTGACCCGTCTGGAAAAAACCCCACAAAGCTACAAAAAAACTCAAAATACTGCGTTTCTGTGGTTCCTCCTACTTAGTATCATCCCGATACAGAAAGCAGCATGAAAAAAAAACCAACCTAAATCTTGCCAGCGGTCAGGTTAGGAACATAGAAGTGATGGCAGAAAAGGACCAAACCGGTCATCCAGTCTGCCCAGCAAGGTTATGGTAGCATCCGGCGCACCGTACAGGTCAGCCCCACACTTATCAGTTTCCCAGGATCCTTGTTGGTTGCTGCCTGTTTTCCTAACTGGTGCGTGCACAGCCACTTCTCCTGGGCGCTCGATGCCATGGATGCACAATTAATGCAGTTAAACAATGCATCGCGTGCCCAGGCTCAGCCATCGTCCCGACTGTGAGGGATTTTGTTGTGACCCCAGCAACAGGTACGTTACTGTCAGTCGTTTACCTGCAAGTGGGAATTTCTTTTTTTTTTTTTTACAGGTAGAAGAAATGTACTCGGTCATTTGCAAGAAGAAACTTCACAACCCTGCACCGCCTCCCTCAGCAAAGAACGAACATGTGGAAATACACCCCGAGGGTGGAGGGCCTGCTCCGAGGGTGCTCGTCTACCCTGGGTACAGGCTCCAAAGGATGCAGGCTCCAGCAGCAAGCGGTAAATCTCTGGCAGGGAGTCAGAGCACAGAGCCTGCTTATCAGACCATTGATGCCACCTGGAAGACAAACAGAACAGGGAATAATGCTGCCACTTACTGCCCAGATGAGAACTTCTACGAAAGCATTGGCGAAGTGAAAAGAGCTGAGTCCAGGGCCTCTGCAAATCTAAAACCACACAGTGGCCTAGAAATGTATGAAACAGATTTATAGTCTCAGAGACGCAGCTGACCCCTGCCCTGACAAAAACAGAACAATCCCAGCCTTTAGCTCTTATCCAGTGCGATTCCAACTTCCTTCTCCTATCCCAACAGTGTGGTCTTACCCTCCCTCGCCCATCCCGAAGGTGTGGTCCTAGCCTTCCTCTCCTATCCCGACAGCATGATCCCTGATGTCCTCCCCAATCCCCCAGTGTGGTCCTCGCCTTCCTCTCCTATCTCATGATCCCTGATGTCCTCCCCAATCCCCCAGTGTGGTCCTCGCCTTCCTCTCCTATCTCATGATCCCTGATGTCCTCCCCAATCCCCCAGTGTGGTCCTCGCCTTCCTCTCCTATCTCATGATCCCTGATGTCCTCCCCAATCCCCCAGTGTGGTCCTCGCCTTCCTCTCCTATCTCATGATCCCTGATGTCCTCCCCAATCCCCTTGTGTGGTCCTAGCCTTCCTCTCCTATCCCGTGATCCCTGATGTCCTCCCCAATCCCCTTGTGTGGTCCTAGCCTTCCTCTCCTATCCTGTGATCCCTGATGTCCTCCCCAATCCCCTTGTGTGGTCCTAGCCTTCCTCTCCTATCCCATGATCCCTGATGTCCTCCCCAATCCCCCAGTGTGGTCCTCGCCTTCCTCTCCTATCCCATGATCCCTGATGTCCTCCCCAATCCCCCAGTGTGGTCCTCGCCTTCCTCTCCTATCCCATGATCCCTGATGTCCTCCCCAATCCCCCAGTGTGGTCCTCGCCTTCCTCTCCTATCCCATGATCCCTGATGTCCTCCCCAATCCCCCAGTGTGGTCCTCGCCTTCCTCTCCTATCTCATGATCCCTGATGTCCTCCCCAATCCCCCAGTGTGGTCCTCGCCTTCCTCTCCTATCCCATGATCCCTGATGTCCTCCCCAATCCCCCAGTGTGGTCCTCGCCTTCCTCTCCTATCCCATGATCCCTGATGTCCTCCCCAATCCCCCAGTGTGGTCCTCGCCTTCCTCTCCTATCCCATGATCCCTGATGTCCTCCCCAATCCCCCAGTGTGGTCCTCGCCTTCCTCTCCTATCCCGACAGCATAATCCCTGATGTCCTCCCCAATCCCCCAGTGTGGTCCTAGCCTTCCTCTCCTATCCCGACAGCGTGAGCCCTGATGTCCTCTGTAATCTCTCAGTTAGTCCCAGACTTCCTCTCCTATCCTGACATCATGGTCCCAGATGTTCTTGCCCATCCCGAAGGTGTGGTTCCAGCATCTCTCTTATTCCAACAGCTTGGTCCATCTCCCTCTCCTGTCTCAATAGCATGCTCTCATCCTTCCTCTCCTATCCTGAGCTGGTCCATTCCCTTCTCTCTCTAGTGAGACAGAAACTGATTGCTATTTCAGTGAGATAACCTTAACCACAGCCCCCAGTTTCCTGGGGCAGTTCAGGACTAGACTGTGCAGCAATTTTGCAGAACATTTGCATAAATTCAAGTCATTTTGCATATTAAATAATGTAAATTTATTTTGCATAATAAAAATTGTGTAGTTTTCCATTTTTACTCGTGTATCTGTATAAATGATTTTGTTCTTTTGGGAGCTTTAAATGTTGCACTATTGTCTTAAACGTATGATGACAAAGACTACGCTTCTTATTATTCTCCCCTTTCTCATTTCTCTATCTCAGTGGATAATGCTCACATCTTCCCAATCTCTTTGGCCTGCAAACGAAGTAACCTTTGACGTCTCTCTCCTTTGCTTACATCCAAAACCTTGCTAGCACATATTTCTTTCTTTGTAACATCACCAATGTCCCTGTTGCGTCTGTCGGTCGCAGACGGCTTCGCCCGGTTTACCTCACCTTGTTCACGGTTCCTCCTGCATCCCTAGGGAGAATGGCTGCTGCCGCGTCTACAAGCCGACCTCTCCGGCGTCCCCGGAACGGCTATGGTGCAGCCTCCCGCCACGCATGCCACCCACGTCTTTATTCCAGCATTGGCGCGAACCTCAGGGGCGTCCCCCTCAAGTGACGTCACGCCATCTGGGTATACAGCCTGTACTATGTTGCTAGCTAATTGACGGGCCGATACAGTAAAGTCCGCGGGAGAGCGGACAAACGCCCGCTCTCCCGGCGCGCGCACTGGCCCATCGCCGGTGCCCGCGATTCTGTATTTAAATTAGGTGACGGGGTAAAAACGGGGAAAAGGAAGCGCTGCCACCTCTCTCTCACCTCTAAACCCAGGCATGCATGCACCTTGCAGCTCCATGGTGCCACCTCCCTCTCACCTCTAAACCCAGGCATGCATGCACCTTGCAGCTCCACGCTGCCACCTCTCTCTCACCTCTAAACCCAGGCATGCATGCACCTTGCAGCTCCACGCTGCCACCTCCCTCTCACCTCTAAACCCAGGCATGCATGCACCTTGCAGCTCCACGCTGCCACCTCCCTCTCACCTCTAAACCCAGGCATGCATGCACCTTGCAGCTCCACGCTGCCACCCTCCTCTCACCTCTAACCCAGGCATGCATACACCTTGTCAGCTCCAAGCTTTCCACCCCTCCCTCTAACAAATCTAAATAAAACCAATGACGGATTGCAGCTCCCCTGCTACCTCTTTCACCTCTGAACCCAGCATGCATGTTTGAGCTCCACTCTCCACATCTCCACAGCTCTAACCAGCCGATGACCCTGCACCCACCAGATCCTAAGCAAACCCCCCCAGCAGACCCTTCCTGTCACTGACCCCAGTTAAAAAAAAAATACCAGGTTATGCTCACCTTTCAGCTCAGTGATTCATACAAAAGGATGCCCCCCTCACCTCCCTCTCATCACCTCTGACCCAGGTTAAGCCCCCTCCACCGGCAGGATTCATACAGCAGACCCCCCCCCAGCCCCTCTCCTGTCACTGACCCGGTATAAAATGCCCCCCCCCGCAGCAGGATTCATAACCCAGGCCTCATACAGCAGGACCCCCCCCCAGCCCCTCTCCTGTCACTGACCCCGGTTATAGCCCCCTCCCCAGGCAGGATTCATACAGCAGGACCCCCCCAGCCCCTCTCCTGTCACTGACCCCGGTTATAGCCCCCTCCCCAGGCAGGATTCATACAGCAGGACCCCCCCAGCCCCTCTCCTGTCACTGACCCCGGTTATAAGCCCCCTCCCCAGGCAGGATTCATACAGCAGGACCCCCCCCCCCAGCCCCTCTCCTGTCACTGACCCCGGTTATAGCCCCCTCCCCAGGCAGGATTCATACAGCAGGAGCCCCCCCAGCCCCTCTCCTGTCACTGACCCCGGTTATAGCCCCCTCCCCAGGCAGGATTCATACAGCAGGAGCCCCCCCCAGCCCCTCTCCTTGTCACTGACCCCGGTTATAGCCCCCTCCCCAGGCAGGATTTCATACAGCAGGAGCCCCCCCAGCCCCTCTCCTGTCACTGACCCCGGTTATAGCCCCCCTCCCCAGGCAGGATTCATACAGCAGGAGCCCCCCCAGCCCCTCTCCTGTCCACTGACCCCGGTTATAGCCCCCTCCCCAGGCAGGATTCATACAGCAGGGCCCCCCCCCAGCCCCCTCTCTTGTCACTGACCCCGGTTTATAGCCCCCTCCCCAGGCAGGATTCATACAGCAGGAGCCCCCCCCCCCCAGCCCCTCTCTTGTCATCTGACCCCGGTTTATAGCCCCCCCTCCCCAGGACAGGATTCATACAGCAAGGAGCCCCCCAGCCCCTCTCCTTTGTCACTGACCCCGGTTATAAGCCCCCTCCCCAGGCAGGATTCATACAGCAGGGAGCCACCCCAGCCCCTCTCCTGCTCACTGACCCGTTGGTTATAGGCCCCCCTCCCCAGGCAGGATTCATACAGCAGTAGCCCCCCAGCCCCTTCTCTTGTCACTGCCCCGGTTATATAGCCCCCTCCCCAGGCAGGATTTCATACCAGCAGGACCCCCCCAGGCCCCTTCTCCTTGTCACTGACCCCGTTATAGCACACCCCTCCCCCAGGCAGGATTCATACAGCAGGAGCCCCCCCCAGCCCCTCTCCTGTCACTGACCCCTGGTTATAGCCCCCTCCCCAGGCAGGATTCATACAGCAGGAGCCCCCCCAGCCCCCTCTCCTGTCACTGACCCCGGTTATAGCCCCCTCCCCAGGCAGGATTCATACAGCAGGACCCCCCCAGCCCCTCTCCTGTCACTGACCCCGGTTATAGCCCCCCTCCCCAGGCAGGATTCATACAGCAGGAGCCCCCCCAGCCCCTCTCCTGTCACTGACCCCGGTTATAGCCCCCTCCCCAGGCAGGATTCATACAGCAGGACCCCCCCCAGCCCCTCTCCTGTCACTGACCCCGGTTATAGCCCCCTCCCCAGGCAAGATTCATACAGCAGGACCCCCCCCCAGCCCCTCTCCTGTCACTGACCCCGGTTATAGCCCCTCCCCAGGCAGGATTCATACAGCAGGAGCCCCCCCCAGCCCCTCTCCTGTCACTGACCCCGGTTATAGCCCCCTCCCCAGGCAGGATTCATACAGCAGGAGACCCCCCCCCAGCCCCTCTCCTGTTACTGACCCGGGGAACAGCCCCCTCCCCAGGCAGGATTCATACAGCAGGACCCCCCCCCAGCCCCTCTCCTGTTACTGACCCCGGGGAACAGCCCCCTCCCCAGGCAGGATTCATACAGCAGGACCCCCCCCCCAGCCCCTCTCCTGTTACTGACCCCGGGGAACAGCCCCCTCCCCAGGCAGGATTCATACAGCAGGACCCCCCCCCCCCAGCCCCTCTCTGTTACTGACCCCGGGGACAGCCCCCTCCCCAGGCAGGATTCATACAGCAGGACCCCCCAGCCCCTCTCCTGTCACTGACCCTGGTTATAGCCCCCCCCCCAGGCAGGATTCATACAGCAGGACCCCCCCCCCAGCCCCTCTCCTGTTACTGACCCCGGGGAACAGCCCCCTCCCCAGGCAGGATTCATACAGCAGGAGCCCCCCCCAGCCCCTCTCCTGTCACTGACCCCGGTTATAGCCCCCTCCCAGGCAGGATTCATACAGCAGGAGCCCCCCCCCAGCCCCTCTCCTGTCACTGACCCCGGTTATAGCCCCCTCCCCAGGCAGGATTCATACAGCAGGAGCCCCCCCCAGCCCCTCTCCTGTCACTGACCCTGGTTATAGCCCCCTCCCCAGGCAGGATTCATACAGCAGGACCCCCCCCAGCCCCTCTCCTGTCACTGACCCCGGTTATAGCCCCCTCCCCAGGCAGGATTCATACAGCAGGACCCCCCCCAGCCCCTCTCCTGTCACTGACCCCGGTTATAGCCCCCTCCCCAGGCAGGATTCATACAGCAGGAGCCCCCCCAGCCCCTCTCCTGTCACTGACCCCGGTTATAGCCCCCTCCCCAGGCAGGATTCATACAGCAGGACCCCCCCCAGCCCCTCCCCTGTCACTGACCCCGGTTATAGCCCCCTCCCCAGGCAGGATTCATACAGCAGGCGCCCCCCCAGCCCCTCTCCTGTCACTGACCCCGGTTATAGCCCCCTCCCCAGGCAGGATTCATACAGCAGGAGCCCCCCCAGCCCCTCTCCTGTCACTGACCCCCGGTTATAGCCCCCTCCCCAGGCAGGATTCATACAGCAGGAGCCCCCCCAGCCCCTCTCCTGTCACTGACCCCGGTTATAGCCCCCTCCCCAGGCAGGATTCATACAGCAGGACCCCCCTGCCCCTCTCCTGTCACTGACCCCGGTTATAGCCCCCTCCCCAGGCAGGATTCATACAGCAGGACCCCCCCCAGCCCCTCTCCTGTCACTGACCCCGGTTATAGCCCCCTCCCCAGGCAGGATTCATACAGCAGGACCCCCCCAGCCCCTCTCCTGTCACTGACCCCGGTTATAGCCCCCTCCCCAGGCAGGATTCATACAGCAGGACCCCCCCCAGCCCCTCTCCTGTCACTGACCCCGGTTATAGCCCCCTCCCCAGGCAGGATTCATACAGCAGGAGCCCCCCCCAGCCCCTCTCCTGTCACTGACCCCGGGTTATAGCCCCCTCCCCAGGCAGGATTCATACAGCAGGAGCCCCCCCAGCCCCTCTCCTTGTCACTGACCCCGGTTATAGCCCCCTCCCCAGGCAGGATTCATACAGCAGGAGCCCCCCCAGCCCCTCTCTGTCACTGACCCCGGTTATAGCCCCCTCCCCAGGCAGGATTCATACAGCAGGAGCCCCCCCAGCCCCTCTCCTGTCACTGACCCCGGTTATAGCCCCCTCCCCAGGCAGGATTCATACAGCAGGAGCCCCCCCAGCCCCTCTCCTGTCACTGACCCCGGTTATAGCCCCCTCCCCAGGCAGGATTCATACAGCAGGAGCCCCCCCAGCCCCTCTCCTGTCACTGACCCCGGTTATAGCCCCCTCCCCAGGCAGGATTCATACAGCAGGACCCCCCCCAGCCCCTCTCCTGTCACTGACCCCGGTTATAGCCCCCTCCCCAGGCAGGATTCATACAGCAGGACCCCCCCAGCCCCTCTCTTGTCACTGACCCCGGTTATAGCCCCCTCCCCAGGCAGGATTCATACAGCAGGACCCCCCCCAGCCCCTCTCCTGTCACTGACCCCGGTTATAGCCCCCCTCCCCAGGCAGGATTCATACAGCAGGAGCCCCCCCAGCCCCTCTCCTGTCACTGACCCCGGTTATAGCCCCCTCCCCAGGCAAGATTCATACAGCAGGACCCCCCTGCCCCTCTCCTGTCACTGACCCCGGTTATAGCCCCCTCCCCAGGCAGGATTCATACAGCAGGAGCCCCCCCAGCCCCTCTCCTGTCACTGACCCCGGTTATAGCCCCCTCCCCAGGCAGGATTCATACAGCAGGACCCCCCCAGCCCCTCTCCTGTCACTGACCCCGGTTATAGCCCCCTCCCCAGGCAGGATTCATACAGCAGGACCCCCCCAGCCCCTCTCCTGTCACTGACCCCGGTTATAGCCCCCTCCCCAGGCAGGATTCATACAGCAGGGCCCCCCCCCCAGCCCCTCTCCTGTCACTGACCCCGGTTATAGCCCCCTCCCCAGGCAGGATTCATACAACAGGACCCTCTCCTGTCACTGACCCCGGTTATAGCCCCCTCCCCAGGCAGGATTCATACAGCAGGAGCCCCCCCCAGCCCCTCTCCTGTCACTGACCTCGGTTATAGCCCCCTCCCCCAGGCAGGATTCATACAGCAGGACCCCCCCAGCACCTCTCCTGTCACTGACCCCGGTTATAGCCCCCTCCCCAGGCAGGATTTCATACCGCAGGACCCCCCCAGCCACCTCTCTGTCACTGACCCCCGGTTATAGCCCCCTCCCCAGGGCAGGATTCATACAGCAGGACCCCCCCAGCCCCTCTCCTGTCTCTGACCCCGGTTATAGCCCCTCCCCAGGCAGGATTCATAGAGCAGGAGCCCCCCCAGCCCCTCTCTTGTCACTGACCCCGGTTATAGCCCCCTCCCCAGGCAGGATTCATACAGCAGGAGCCCCCCAGCCCCTCTCTTGTCACTGACCCCGGTTATAGCCCCCTCCCCGGCAGGATTCATACAGCAGGAGCCCCCCAAGCCCCTCTCCTTGTACTGACCCCGGGAATAGCCCCCTCCCCAGGCAGGATTCATACAGCAGGACCCCCCCCCAGCCCCTCTCCTTGTTACTGACCCCGGTTATAGCCCCCTCCCCAGGCAGGATTCATACAGCAGGACCCCCCCCCCCCTCCAGCCCCCTCCTCGTTACTGACCCCGGGGAACAGCCCCCTCCCCAGGCAGGATTCATACAGCAGGACCCCCCCAGCCCCTCTCCTGTCACTGACCCCTGGTTATAGCCCCCTCCCCAGGCAGGATTCATACAGCAGGACCCCCCCCCCAGCCCCTCTCCTGTTACTGACCCCGGGGAACAGCCCCCTCCCCAGGCAGGGATTCATACAGCAGGAGCCCCCCCCAGCCCCTCTCCTGTCACTGACCCCGGTTATAGCCCCCTCCCCAGGCAGGATTCATACAGCAGGAGCCCCCCCCCCCAGCCCCTCTCCTGTCACTGACCCCGGTTATAGCCCCCTCCCAGGCAGGATTCATACAGCAGGAGCCCCCCCCCAGCCCCTCTCTGTCACTGACCCCGGTTATAGCCCCCTCCCCAGGCAGGATTCATACAGCAGGACCCCCCCAGCCCCTCTCCTGTCACTGACCCCGGTTATAGCCCCCTCCCCAGGCAGGATTCATACAGCAGGACCCTTCTGTTCTTACTTAGGGACGGGGTGAGTGGAACGGGGACCTCTCAACTTTTGCAGTTTAGGGCAGGGAGACGCTGCCTCCACCCTGAATAAACCGCGGAGAGCATAGGGCGCCCTGAGCCGGATATACCGCGCACGCTTTGCAGAAGCCCCTGATAGGCACGCATAGGCCGGGCTCGGGCTCCGCCGCCGAGAAAGGAAGCGGGCACGCGACCAGCACCCACCCCCACCCCGGCGGCCACCGCCCACGCCGCGCGCACCTCACTGACATGCAAGACCCAGTAACAGACAGTGAGCGCCAGCCAATAGGGGCCTGAGCCGGCACTGGCCACGTGCCAGTATGGAATGTTGATACAAGGCACTGCCCAATGGGAGAGCGGGGCGCGTGCAGGGAGGGGCGGGGCCTGAGAGCGCGGCTGTACTGCACGCGCAGGGGAGGGGGCGTGGTCCTCCGCCCAGCCCGGAGCCGCCGCCGCCGCCGCCAGCTGCAGGGCGCGATTAAACCCCCCCCCCCCCCCCCCCACGCCGGCGGCTGCGAGCGCGCAGCGGCCCGGCCCCGGCCATGGAGACCAAGCCGCAACTCCCGAAGAGGACGGCGCTGAACGGCCTGTCGTGCGGGCTGTTGCCGGCGGAGGGCAGGGGCGTGTACGCGGTGCTGCTGGAGCAGGCCCCGGGAGCGGCGCTGCGGCTCGGAGCCGTGCACACGGTAAGGCGCGGTGCATGCGGCAGCGGCTAACAGCTCAGGCGGGAGCTGCAGCCGCACGGCGCGGGTGAGGGGGGCGCGCCCGGTGCCGGCGGAGGGGAAGCCGCCTGCACCGAGCAAAGTTCTCCGCTAAGATGGCGCCGTTATTACAGCGTCCGCTCAAAGTTTACAGGGAAGGGGGCAGGGCCCGGCGACCCCTCCCCCCGCCCCTCCCCCGTTGCAATGCAAAAATAAATAAACCGTGCCGCCGGGCCGGGGCGTGCATGGCGGGAGGAGCGGCCGGCTCCCCGCTGCACAAGTGCAGGCATGAAAGGGCCCCGATCGCGCCGGTCAGCGGCTGGCGACCACGGAGGCTTTAGGCGCCGCTCGTGCATGGGCGTCAGGCCGGGCATGTGCAGCTTCCCCTTTGACAGCTGGGAGCTTTGACACTTCTTCAGGCGCGCAGCTGCAATCTGCCCCAGTAAAAAGGTAGGGAAAATGAAAGCATGGCAGAGCGGGGCTGGGCTATATTTATCCACCTCCTCCCATGCATGTTACAGGGGTGCATGTCATGCAAGATCCTAAAAAGCTCAATAATCTTAATGTCAGTGGAAAAGAAAACTGGGGTGAGGAGCATAAGAATTTGCCATGCTGGGTCAGACCAAGGGTCCATCAAGCCCAGCATCCTGTTTCCAACAGTGGCCAATCCAGGCCATAAGAACCTGGCAAGTACCCAAACACTAAGATGATCCCATGCTACTGATGCAATTAATAGCAGTGGCTATTCCCTAAGTAAACTTAATTGTAGGCAATGGACCTCTCCTCCAAGAACTTATCCAATCCTTTTTTAAACACAGCTACACTAACTGCACTAACCACATCCTCTGGCAACAAATTCCAGAATTTAATTGTGCGTTGAGGAAAAAAGAACTTTCTCAGATTAGTCTTAAATGTGGCCCATGCTAACTTCATGGAGTGCCCACTAGTCTTTCTATTATCCGAAAGTGTAAATAACCGATTCACATCTACCCGTTCTAGACCTCTCATGATTTTAAACACCTCTATCATATCCCCCCTCAGTCGTCTCTTCTCCAAGCTGAAAAGTCCTAACCTCTTCAGCCTTTCCTCATAGGGGAGCTGTTCCAGTCCCTTTATCATTTTGGTTGCCCTTCTCTGTACCTTCTCCATCGCAATTATATCTTTTTTGAGATGCAGCGACCAGAATTGTACACGGTATTCAAGGTGCGGTCTCACCATGGAGCGATACAGAGGCATTATGACATTTTCCATTTTATTCACCATTCCCTTTCTAATAATTCCCAATGTTCTGTTTGCTTTTTTGACTGCCGCAGCACACTGAGCTGACGATTTCAATGTGTTATCCACTATGATGCCTAGATCTCTTTCTTGGGTTGTAGCACCTAATATGGAACCCAACATCGTGTAATTATAGCATGGGTTATTTTTCCCTATATGCATCACCTTGCACTTATCCACATTAAATTTCATCTGCCATTTGGATGCCCAATTTTCCAGTCTCACGAGGTCTTCCTGCAATTTATCATAATCTGCTTGTGATTTAACTACTCTGAATAATTTTGTGTCATCTGCAAATTTGATTATCTCACTCGTATTTCTTTCCAGATCATTTATAAATATATTGAAAAGTAAGGGTCCCAATACAGATCTCTGAGGCACTCCACTGCCCACTCCCTCCCACTGAGAAAATTGTCCATTTAATCCTACTCTCTGTCTCCTGAAAAAGAAGGGGCAATAAGATTAGCACCCAAAAAGTACAAAGGCTCACAACTAGGACAGAGGAAAGAGTATCTCCTTAACCTGGAAAAGAAGTCAGGCTGGCCAAGACAGGAACAGAAGAAAAGATAGCAAAAGTAAAATAACATAAGAACATAAGAAATTGCCATGCTGAGTCGCGCCGAGGGTCCATCAAGCCCAGCATCCTGTTTCCAACAGTGGCCAATCCAGGCCCTAAGAACCTGGCAGGATCCCAAACATTAAATAGATCCCATGCTTCAGAACAACCTTCTAGGGCAAGAGCATCTTGGTTCAAACTGATAACTAGGTCGCCATGTTTTATGTCAACAAACTGGAGGGCACAAGCTCCTGGATGCTCTGTTAGGAAGCGTTGGAGATTTGGCAGTGGGTAGCCAACCATCAAATCATTTTTCATGCCATGTACATACTGAGCATATCCAGTTTCTTCGTGGACCACCTTCAGCAAGGTCTGCCACGGTGTATAGTAAACTATCTCTTTGAGTTGTGGGGATCATGCATCCACTGGCCTGCTTGCAATGGAACAACTGAAAACTCAAGCAGCTGTGCTGAGTTCTTCCTAGCACAGGATGCTTTCCTCCTAGCTCGGGGAAGAAGGCTCTTGTATGCTTTCCCATCGATTCCTTTAATTGCAAGGATGTTACAGAAGCTCCTGCAACAGCACTCCTGCATGATCCTTGTAGCTCCAGCATGGCCCCCGTACGTCTGCTATGCATATTTGACAACTTTCCGTACATCCTTCTGTCCACCTAGGACAGAATCCAGATCTACTAACCCAGGAAGACGAGCTCTTGGTACATCCAATATTCCCGCCCGCAACATCATGGCTTGGATGTTGCGTGCTCAATAATTGCTAACTTGTCCTTGCCCAAGTCAAAATCGCAAGGGGAGCAGGCAGTAAAAGCAAACCCCAGCATTCAAAGAGATTGAAGTTTAGGCGCCAAAAACATGGCCAATCAGAACGCAACAACAGAGAACAGCATTAACCAATCAAATTGCAAAGAAAAGAAAACCAAGAATCGGAAAATTAAAGAAAAAATTGCCACTCAATCTCCTTGTTTAAACCGTGGGGTGATGGACAATTCAATTTAAAAATGTATTTCTGTTCCCTGCGGGGTGGCGGAGGTAGCTCGTCAGTCGCAGAGCATTTTAAATAAGCGTAATCCAATGAGATACTGAGGGCGCTGTCTCCCGTCCATTTTTAATGTTAGGCCGATGTGCAGGGACAGACAATCGCATAAATCACTCCTTTAGGCTGACACGTGGCAGGAAATTTAGTGTGAGACGTGGGATGTTCAAATGTCGTTGCAGGTGAAGTATGGATGGGCACAGACTGCGCAGTGTCCGCAGGGCTGGTGACCTAAAAAACCTGCCTGACGTGAGAGTAGTGCATCCTCTACCTCATTTTTAATTTCTCTTTAATTTTCCCATTCTTTTTGTTTTCTTTTCTTTGCAATTTGATTGGTTAATGCTGTTCTCTGTTGTTGTGTTCTGATTGGCCATGTTTTTGGCGCCTAAACTTCAGTCTCTTTAAACGCTGGGGTTTGCTTTTCCTGCCTGCTCCCCTTGCGATTTGACTGTGTAAATGTACAGCGCTTTCAAGGTATGCGTCATTTTATTTATTTTTTTTTATTTATTTATTTAATTTTATATACCGGCAACCGTTTGCACATCGTGCCGGTTTACAGATAACTTAAAACAAGGATATATATAGGCAAAGCCTTTACAAGGAACATTGTGTAACCTAGAACATAGTAACAGATCAATAACTAAATAAGTAAATAGGGGAGGGAGGGGAGGGGGTGGTCGAGACAAAGGGGGGGGCAGGGGGGGGTGAAGACGGAAACGTGAGGAGAAAATATGTACAGGGAAACAATGAACAAGTGGTATGTACATAGGTTGTGTGCAATATTTGAAAATGCGCAAGGGCAACAGTGAAAGGGGTAAGAAGATATGTACGGTGCTAATAAGAGGTAGATTATTGTGTGCATGATAAGTGAGGGGTTTGTGGTTGTCTTGAGGGGATGGGTGTAGGTCCTGTGGTAGGGGTGTTAGTACTAGTACTAGATGGAGGTTGGGTTAAGGTGTTTATAGGTGGTGAAGGTGATTGGGGGTATGCTTGGAGGAAGAGCCAGGTTTTGAGTTTCTTTTTAAAGGTGGGTGTGGAGGTTTCGGTGCGAAGGTCAAGTGGCATGGAGTTCCACAGGGAAGGGCCTGCGATGGCCCTTCCCTGTGGAAGGGCCCTCGCAGCGCCCTGTGCTTAAATAATGTTTTAGGGTATGCCATCTATATTTACTCGGTCCCCTTTTGTCTTTTAGCTAAATAATTCCATATTAAAATTTCCTGTCCCTCCCCACGCAGCCGGGTCCGTGTTGGGGGACCCTTTTGAGAACTATGCTGTCTTGAGCAATGGAGTTGCCGCCTTAATGAAAAATTTAAAAATTACTCTCTCACGATTTTCTTTAAAGGCTGGGACAGAATTTACTTTATTTGCATCTCCTTGGATGTTGACTATTGAATAGCTGGAGTGCATTGTCTTTGCTCCTCTGTGCTGTGACTTGTGGCAATAAAACCATCTCAACACATCCTTGAAGCCTCCAGTGTGTAAACGACTGGTGTCCTTACACATCTTATGAAACCACCATTTCAGCCTTTGGAGATGGTGTCCCTAAAGTAATTAACCTGAAAAGTAGTATTCTTTGTTGCAGTCGCTTCAAGCTGTCATCCACTACCCACCTTACATGCAGGCTCTTCCACCACAGACTCCCTGAAGGTGGTCTCTGCCTTCCACATTAACCAGTCCATCGTGTTACCCACCTTCTTTCCTTGACTGTATACTCATGGCTGCAAGAAGCATCTTCACACTTTAGACTGCAGAAGGGCTCTGGCTTATCAACGGGGGGGGGGGGGGGGGGAAAAGTAAGTTTGCATAGGTTTCCCATAGATAGCAGGATGAATTGGCCATGGAATACCTTCCTGGCTTACATGGGCTAGAATTAGCTCCCATACAGACCGAGGAGCTCATGTGGGAGCTCCTGCACATGCTCAGTAGAGCTCAGACGAGACCAGTCTGCTCGGTGCCGCCAGATGTCATCACCCACAAGTAATGGCTAATTCATCCTGCTATGCAGAAAAGCAAACTTGCTTTCCCTACCTTTCTCTTCTTTTTATCAGGCAAACACACTTAGTTACCTAAGGAAGCACACAAAGATTAGTTTACTCCACAGTCTCACTCTCCCCCAGACTTTATGTCCCAAAATTACCTAGTAAAGTGATTTTTGCCGATTCGCTTTAGCTACCTGCAAAATCTTCTGTTCTCAATGCTCCCTCAGGCAACAAAACTTTCTAGACATGTCGGTGGAAAAAGGAAGACCAGAGCTGGTATTTTAAGATGATGAAGAGACATGAGGAGAAAACACAAACATAAATAAATACTTTTGTTCAGTTTTCACCGCTGATAGTCACCAAGGGTGCACGTGTGAACAGGGAGCGGGTCTGCGTGCAGTCAGGAAGACCATGGGGCCGGCTGGGATGCGGCCCAGATGCTAAGGGAGCTCAGAGAGGCCCTGGAGTCAGGTGCAGTCCCGCAGGACTGGAGAAGGTGCGGGTGTGGTAACGGAGAGGCTGGTTAGCCTTTCTTCCGTGATAGGGAAGCTGGAGGAGATTCTTCTGGAGAAAAGGATAGTGGACCTTATATTCCAGCGGATTGCGGGATCTGAGGCAACATGATTTCACAGCCAGCAGATTGTGTCAGGCAAATAGGCCATCAAGCTGTGCAATGTACTGCCAGAGGACGTGGTCAAGGCAATGAGCATAGCTGGCGGAAAAGTCCATAACACATTCTTAGCTAGGAAGCCTGGAGAAAGCCATCGCTGTCCCCGGGAGTGAGTAACAGGGATTAAATGTACTTTATGGGGCTGACCACTGTCGGGGAAGGATGCTGGCTCAATGGACCTTGATCTAACTCAGCAGGGCATGTCTTATCTTCTCTGGCCTTATTGCAATCCAGGCTGAAAACTCACCTTTCTGAAATAGCTTAACCATCATAGCACCGCCGGGTTTGTTTTTTTTTTACCGTATTTGCTGTAATAAATACATATTCCTAACACTCCCGCTGTCCTGCCTGTGTGTCGTGATTAGATTGTGAGCTCCACAGAGCAGGGACTCGGTTATGTGGTCCGTACAGTGCTGCATGTGTCTGGAAGGGCAGGGGACGTGGTCAGCAGTCCTTCTGGCACAGGCTCCCCTGTTCTTTTCACTCTGTTTCTGTTAAAATCCCCATTGCTAAAGCCACAGGCGATGGACCTGTCTTTCTGGCTGGCACTGGGCGCAGCAGAACTGCTTCGGCTGGCGAGTTTGTCACCAGTAGCTGCTCGTGTGCCTTGTTGTGCACAAACACCGTTACCCTAAGGTGGAGGAATTCCCTCTCCTGCTCTTGTTTATGTCCAGACTTTTGACAGGGACTGGGGGCAGGCCCCCGTGCTGAGGTGGGAGGCGGGTGCTGGCTGCTTGGCATTCATTTTTTTTCCCCCCCCCCCCCCACCTTCTGAGTGAGGCTGCTCCTAACTGCTTGTCTCATTATTTCCCGTGGTTAGAGTCCCACCCAGTGCAACGGTAAAGCTTCGGCTGAAGACCTGGAGCAGGCCGGCGCCCAGCAGAGCCATCCAGCAGGGTCGCTGGTGCAGGAGCAGCAGGAAGGAGCGCCGCCGACGTTGCAGTCGGCTCGTATCCCGGTTCCTGGACAGAGGTAAAGCCCCCCTTGGCTCTTGGGAGGCTTCTGACCTTCACACGTTCTTTGTAATTCTGTGGTGGGTTATTTCCTGGATCTAAGCAGTGAGATCTGGCCTGCCAGACTGATGATGCACCTGACACAGGGAGGGAGCAGAGTTTCAGCTGCATGGATGAACTCGTGCACTGAAGGTAGGCAGTGACTGGGGGAGGCAGCCGCCCTCGTCCTCTCCTCATTCCCCAGGGTGTGTGTGTGTGTGATCTTGGCACGTCTAACGTGCAGTGTATGGGTAGGTCATGAAAGCGGCACGTTTCTCCAGCGCTGCTCCCGGAGTGCTATAACGGAGGAGGTGTCAGCAGCAGCACTGGGGGAGTGCCCGGGGAGGGATGGGAAGGCAGACCCGGGACAGCCGGTAACGTTTCTCCAGCGCTGCTCCCGGGAGTGCTATAACGGAGGAGGTGTCAGCAGCAGAGCAGCACTGGGGGAGTGCCCGGGGAGGGATGGGAAGGCAGACCCGGGACAGCCGGTAACGTTTCTCCAGCGCTGCTCCCGGGAGTGCTATAACGGAGGAGGTGTCAGCAGCAGCACTGGGGGAGTGCCCGGGGAGGGATGGGAAGGCAGACCCGGGACAGCCGGTAACGTTTCTCCAGCGCTGCTCCCGGGAGTGCTATAACGGAGGAGGTGTCAGCAGCAGCACTGGGGGAGTGCCCGGGGAGGGATGGGAAGGCAGACCCGGGACAGCCGGTAACGTTTCTCCAGCGCTGCTCCCGGGAGTGCTATAACGGAGGAGGTGTCAGCAGCAGCACTGGGGGAGTGCCCGGGGAGGGATGGGAAGGCAGACCCGGGACAGCCGGTAACGTTTCTCCAGCGCTGCTCCCGGGAGTGCTATAACGGAGGAGGGTGTCAGCAGCAGAGCAGCACTGGGGGAGTGCCCGGGGAGGGATGGGAAGGCAGACCCGGGACAGCCGGTAACGTTTCTCCAGCGCTGCTCCCGGGAGTGCTATAACGGAGGAGGTGTCAGCAGCAGCAGCAGCACTGGGGGAGTGCCCGGGGAGGGATGGGAAGGCAGACCCGGGACAGCCGGTAACGTTTCTCCAGCGCTGCTCCCGGGAGTGCTATAACGGAGGAGGTGTCAGCAGCAGCACTGGGGGAGTGCCCGGGGAGGGATGGGAAGGCAGACCCGGGACAGCCGGTAACGTTTCTCCAGCGCTGCTCCCGGGAGTGCTATAACGGAGGAGGTGTCAGCAGCAGCACTGGGGGAGTGCCCGGGGAGGGATGGGAAGGCAGACCCGGGACAGCCGGTAACGTTTCTCCAGCGCGGCTCCCGGGAGTTGCTATAACGGAGGAGGTGTCAGCAGCAGAGCAGCACTGGGGGAGTGCCCGGGGAGGGATGGGAAGGCAGACCCGGGACAGCCGGTAACGTTTCTCCAGCGCTGCTCCCGGGAGTGCTATAACGGAGGAGGTGTCAGCAGCAGCAGCAGCACTGGGGGAGTGCCCGGGGAGGGATGGGAAGGCAGACCCGGGACAGCCGGTAACGTTTCTCCAGCGCTGCTCCCGGGAGTGCTATAACGGAGGAGGTGTCAGCAGCAGAGCAGCACTGGGGGAGTGCCCGGGGAGGGATGGGAAGGCAGACCCGGGACAGCCGGTAACGTTTCTCCAGCGCTGCTCCCGCTATTCCCGGGAGTGCTATAATGGAGGAGGTGTCAGCAGCAGAGCAGCACTGGGGGAGTGCCCGGGGAGGGATGGGAAGGCAGACCCGGGACAGCCGGTAACGTTTCTCCAGCGCTGCTCCCGCTATTCCCGGGAGTGCTATAACGGAGGAGGTGTCAGCAGCAGCAGCAGCACTGGGGGAGTGCCCGGGGAGGGATGGGAAGGCAGACCCGGGACAGCCGGTAACGTTTCTCCAGCGCTGCTCCCGCTATTCCCGGGAGTGCTATAACGGAGGAGGTGTCAGCAGCAGAGCAGCACTGGGGGAGTGCCCGGGGAGGGATGGGAAGGCAGATCCGGGACAGCCGGTAACGTTTCTCCAGCGCTGCTCCCGCTATTCCCGGGAGTGCTATAACGGAGGAGGTGTGAGCAGCAGCAGCAGCACTGGGGGAGTGCCCGGGGAGGGATGGGAAGGCAGACCCGGGACAGCCGGTAACATTTCTCCAGCGCTGCTCCCGGGAGTGCTATAACGGAGGAGGTGTCAGCAGCAGCAGCAGCACTGGGGGAGTGCCCGGGGAGGGATGGGAAGGCAGACCCGGGACAGCCGGGTAACGTTTCTCCAGTGCTGCTCCCGCTATTCCCGGGAGTGCTATAACGGAGGAGGTGTGAGCAGCAGCAGCAGCACTGGGGGAGTGCCCGGGGAGGGATGGGAAGGCAGACCCGGGACAGCCGGTAACGTTGCTCCAGCGCTGCTCCCGCTATTCCCGGGAGTGCTATAACGGAGGAGGTGTCAGCAGCAGCACTGGGGGAGTGCCCGGGGAGGGATGGGAGGGTAGACCCGGGACAGCCGGTAACGTTGCTCCAGCGCTGCTCCCGCTATTCCCGGGAGTGCTATAACGGAGGAGGTGTCAGCAGCAGCACTGGGGGAGTGCCCGGGGAGGGATGGGAAGGCAGACCCGGGACAGCCGGTAACGTTGCTCCAGCGCTGCTCCCGCTATTCCCGGGAGTGCTATAACGGAGGAGGTGTCAGCAGCAGCAGCAGCACTGGGGGAGTGCCCGGGGAGGGATGGGAGGGTAGACCCGGGACAGCCGGTAACGTTTCTCCAGCGCTGCTCCCGCTATTCCCGGGAGTGCTATAACGGAGGAGGTGTCAGCAGCAGCAGCACTGGGGGAGTGCCCGGGGAGGGATGGGAAGGCAGACCTGGGACAGCCGGTAACGTTGCTCGGTGTGCCTATCAAGCCAGCCTGCCTCACGACTGCTGCTAGGGCTGCTATTTTAAGTAAATGGCTATTACACCCAATGTACTCTTAAGTTTTTTTTTCCTTTTTTCATTTAAGGGTTGCCTCTAAACTAAAATCAAACCTGACCCGCACCTCCCCCACAAGGCTACCACCGCACTATCCACAACTATTAGATGGCAAAGAGCTTTTATTAGTTTCCCACAAGTGTTCAAACTTTAAAAATTCAGTATGTTGAGGAGCATTTCTGTCACGGACGTTTGAACTCGTGTAGCATTGTTGAAGGTGGGAGCTGTTGCGTTACAGCTGTAGATTGTAGTACAGGCGCATTCTCTTTTAGGTTTAGATACTTCTCTTCTCACAGGCTCTGGGCAGCTTGCAAGCAGAACAAGAACATAAAACGGTGTCCAGTAATAGCATAAACTCCGCGGGTCCAAGAGACTATAAGGGAGCTTGTGGTTGCTTTCTCCTGCTGGATGCCGGGGAAAAGAAGTGCAGAAAATCATTTAAGAGGCAAAAGTTGTTGGCTGGCAGCCAAGATTTCTAAATCTTTTGCCTCCTGTAGCCTGATGTACTTGCACTGCACATGCAACCTGTGCGGGGTGTGGCTTCTCGGCCGGCCTGCCTTGGACTAACACAAGAATGCTTTCAGGCCCTACAGCTCTGCTCTGTAGAAGCTTCTGGATGGCAGGAGGAGGTCAGTAGTGCAATGATTGCCCTCCTGCCTGTTAAGCTCCTCAATACTGCAGACGCTCCAGCAGTTTTATCTGCACAGCCATGCAAACATCAGCTTCAGGCTGCCACCCCAGGTGACCTAACATGACAGAAGGGGACAGGGATCACCTGCGCTTTGATCCTTTTTAGTGTAGTGGGCATGAGGTCATGGTGCAAGAAAGAGGTTTAGATTTGTTAGGATCTGGAGAACGTTTTGGGGAAGGGGTGGAACTAGGCTGCTGGCGTTAACATTTAATAAAAGAGAGCAGTTTTTAAACTAGCTCATGGGGGAAAGCCAGCGGTCCTCAGGAGCACATGATTCGGCGTGTGGTATTGGCATAACGGGAAAATAGAAGATCCCAACAGAGCAGCTGTAATCGCGACAGAAGTAGCCCAGGCACATTTAAATACAGAGCAGACAGAAAGAAATGGTGGGTGGGACTACTGCACCTCTAATCCCCACTGCAGTGCAGGAGATAACCCTGGAGGGGCTGCTTGGCAATAGTGATCATAACAATCGCTGAAGTGAGAAGATTAAGCAAAACTACATTGTGTAAATTTCCAGCTTTATTATAGTCCAAATAATTGCTAGCAAAACATTTACATTTTTTTTTTAAAGTTTGGACTCCATGCAAGCCATTTATTGCAGCTTTTGTTAGCCAGGGCCCAATATAATCATTGGTTTTGTTTTCCTATGGTATTGCACTCACATTGTAAAACCGTGGCACGTTAAATGTAAAGCATTAATAAGGCAGGCTAAAAGAGAATTTGAGGAACTGAATGAAATCATGGTGAACCCAGAAGATGTAAAAGATCAAATTGATAAACTAAAGAGTAACAAACCATAGGGTCCTGATGGTACACACCAGAATTGTGAAAGAACTCGAAATGAAATTGGAGGTTTTAGTACTAATCTCTCACTTCACATTAAAATTGGCTACAGTAGCTGAGGCTTGGAGGGTGGCCAACATAAAGTTTTATAGACTCCTAGGGTAATTGAAGAAATTGAAGACTGGTGAGCTAGATGTTTAGTAGAAACTACTCTGAAGAACAAAATTACTAACCAACTGGATAGACACACACTCATGAGCATGAAATGCCATACTGGGTCAGACCAAGGGTCCATCGAGCCCGGCATCCTGTTTCCAACAGAGGCCAAAACCAGGCCACAGGAACCTGGCAATTACCCAAACACTAAATAGATCTCATGATACTGCTTCTCATTAATAGTTTATGGACTTGTGCAGGAACTTACCCAAACCTTTTTTAAACCCAGCTGCACTAATTGCCTTAACCACATCCTCTGGCAACAAATTCCAGAGCTTAATTCTGCGTTGAGTGAAAAAGAGCTTTCTCTGATTAGTTTTAAATGTGCCCCATGCTAACTTCATGGAGTGTCCCCTAGTCTTTCTACTATCCGAAAGAGTAAATAACCGATTCACATCTACCCGTTCTAGACCTCTCATGATC
This sequence comes from Rhinatrema bivittatum, assembly GCF_901001135.1. Lineage (NCBI taxonomy): Eukaryota > Metazoa > Chordata > Amphibia > Gymnophiona > Rhinatrematidae > Rhinatrema > Rhinatrema bivittatum. The sequence goes on from NC_042622.1 coordinate 6,686,638, forward strand.
TTAAAGACCTCTATCATATCCCCCCTCAGCCGTCTCTTCTCCAAGCTGAAAAGTCCTAACCTCTTTAGTCTTTCCTCATAGGGGAGCTGTTCCATTCCCCTTATCATTTTGGTAGCCCTTCTCTGTACCTTCTCCATCACAATTATATCTTTTTTGAGATGTGGCGACCAGAATTGTACACAGTATTCAAGGTGCGGTCTCACCATGGAGCGATACAGAGGCATTATGACATTTTACGTTTTATTCACCATTCCCTTTCTAATAATTCCCAACATTCTGTTTGCTTTTTTGCCTGCCGCAGCACACTGAACCGACGATTTCAATGTGTTATCCACTATGACACCTAGATCTCTTTCTTGGGTTGTAGCACCTAATATGGAACCTAACATTGTGTAATTATAGCATGGGTTATTTTTCCCTATATGCATCACCTTGCACTTATCCACATTAAATTTCATCTGCCATTTGGATGCCCAATTTTCCAGTTTCACAAGGTCTTCCTGCAATTTATCACAATCTGCTTGTGATTTAACTACTCTGAATAATTTTGTATCATCAGCAAATTTGATAACCTCACTCGTCGTATTTCTTTCCAGATCCTTTATAAATATATTGAAAAGCACCGGTCCAAGTACAAATCCCTGAGGCACTCCACTGTTTACCCTTTTCCACTGAGAAAATTGCCCATTTAATCCTACTCTCTGTTTCCTGTCTTTTAACCAGTTTGTAATCCACGAAAGGACATCATCTCCTATCCCATGACTTTTTACTTTTCCTAGAAGCCTCTCATGCGGAAATTTGTCAAACGCCTTCTGAAAATCCAGGTATACTACATCTACCGGTTCACTTTTATCCACATGTTTATTAACTCCTTCAAAAAAAAAAAAAAGTAGCAGATTTGTTAGGCAAGAAGTCCCTTGGGTGAATCCATTCTGGCTGTCTTCCATTAAATCATGTCTTTCTATTTGTTTTGTGATTTTATTCTTTAGAATAGTTTCCACAATTTTTCCTGGCACTGAATTCTCAGACCACCTCCTGAGCCCTTTTTTTTTTTTAATAACAGTTTTTATTCAGGTATAGCAAAGAAATCATCAAACACACCAGGGCATACGAAAGTATTCTGTCTATACAATACATAAGACATCAAAAAGCAAAGGAGCCATTAGCGTGACAGTAAAGAAATAAAGAAAACAATGTATAGGAAGCAAAGTCCATGTAACGATAAAATCACCTGAAAGAAAGGCGTTTATAATTCCACCCTGTCCCACCCCAGCAACAGGGAATTGCAAGGTCCTCGGTCATATGATCCAAAATCACAATACTAACGTCCAGTGTGTAATGTATGCACAGCCAATAGTCCCAACCTCAGGCCATCCAGACCTCTAAAGGTCCATGCTGTTCAGGGGATCTCCACTGCCAGTAAGAAGGCCCATGTATCATTAAAGCGGCACAGTCTGTCCATCTTTCCAGTGGAGTCGTCGCAGAGCACTGTCAAGGGAGAGGGGGCAAGGCAGATCTCCATTCCCGTGCAATAGTGCCCCAAACAGCTTGCAATACAGCTTTCAAAAATAAATTTTGAGACTTATCCTCAGCAACAGAAAAATTTAGGAGCACAGATTGAGGTGACAATGTAATGGGGGTATCTAATAATAATGTCTAATAATATCTAATAATAATATCTAATGTCGGTTTACAAAAATTGCAAATAATATATAAGCCTGAGCCAATCTTCAACGGATTGCCATAATGAGTTAAGGGTGGGGCAAGACCACCACGTATGCAAATAATCCCCCCTCTGACCACAATAACGCCAACCTAGCACGCTGTGAGTAGGGAATATTTTATGCAACTTTACAGCCCTTTTTATAGATTAGGATTACATTGGTCACCTTCCAGTCTTCAAGTACAATGGATGATTTTAATGATTAGGTTACAAATTTCATTTTTGAGTTCTTTCAGAACCCTGGGGTGAATACCATCCAGTCCAGGTGATTTACTACTCTTCAGCTTTTCAGTGTGGCCTACTACATCTTCTAGGGTCACCGTGATTTCGGTCAGTTCATCTGAACTGTCACCCTCAAACTGTCTCTAGAACAGGTATCTCCCCAACATCTTCCTCAGTAAACGCCAAAGCAAAGAATTCATCTAGTCTTTCTGCGATGGCTCCATAGGGGCAGAACTAGCATGGCTTAAGGAAATGAAAGTCTGTTAGATTTGTTTGAAGGGGTTAACAGATATATGGACAAGAGTGGTCTGGTTGATGTAGTGTATCTGGATTTTCTGAAGGTGTTTGACAAAGTTCCTCATGAGAGTCTCATCAGGAAATTAAAAGGTCATGGGATAGAAGGCGGTGTCCTATTGTGGATTGTTAAGTGGGTAAATGATAGGTAACCGAGAGGAGGACTGCTCCGTTGCTTCTCTGTGGGGAAAGGTACATAGTGGAGTACCCCAGGGATCTGTACACAAAATCATTCAAAGCTGTTGGAGCACGAGCCAATTGTGAGGAATGCAATAAGGCCTTGGAGGACTGGATGTCTAAATAGCAGAAAAAAGTTAACATGGACAAGTGCAAAGACGCATGTAAGATTTAATGATGCACAAACTTTGAGCCTTTTCTGTTGGAAAGGAAACATTAGAACTTAGGGGTCATGAAATGAAAATCTAGTGGGGGGGGGGGGGGGGAGACTCAGAGCTGCCATAGGAAAATATATTTTTTTTTTTAACAGAAGTGTGGTGGATGCTTGGAATGCTCTTCAGGAAGAGGTGGTGAAGACGAAGGCAGTAAACAAATTAAAAAAAGGCATGGGATAAACACTTGATCCCTAAAGATTGGTGTAGCAACTGGGGTATTGAGGATCCAGGATTAGAGTGGACTCTATACTTCCCATCCGCCTTCTTATTCACAGGAAATAGAGAGAGTGCAGTGTCTCCCACACTCATTTACTGTATATCCTGGAGTTGGAGAGGCACTGCCACCTATTCCTAAGGAAGCCAAATAAGGGATGCCCTTAGCTCATAAGAACATAAGAAGAACTGGGGAACCTTTTGGGGAAGGGGGGAGTCTCTTCCAAAGGGATGGGCTCCACCTTAACCAGGATGGAACCAGACTGCTGGCGCTAACCTTTAAAAAGGAGATAGAGCAGCTTTTAAACTAGAACAAAGGGGAAAGCCGACAGTCGCTCAGCAGCACATGGTTCGGAGAGAGGTATCTTCAAAGGATACGAATGACGCATTAGAATTAGGGCATCCCGACAGTGAGGTTCCAATAATAAGAAAAATAGTCCAAGTGCCTGTAACTAAAAACTCACCTGAGCTAAAAAATTCTAACTTATCCCTATCAATTAAAAAGCAGAATGAAAATGCAAACAAAAAACAAACTTTGAAATGTTTGTATGCTAATGCCAGAAGTCTAAGAAGTAAGATGGGAGAATTAGAATGTATAGCAGTGATTGATGACAGACTTAATTGGCATCTCAGAGACATGGTGGAAAGAGGATAACCAATGGGACAGTGCTATACCGGGATACAAATTATATCGCAATGACAGAGAGGAGCACTCGGGAGGCGGTGTGGTGCTTTATGTCCGGGATGGCATAGAGTCCAACAGGATAAACATCCTGCATGAGACTAAATGCAAATTGAATCTTTATGGGTAGAAATCCCTTGTGTCGGGGAAGACTATAGTGATAGGGGTATACTACCGTCCACCTGGTCAAGATGGTGAGACGGACAGTGAAATGCTAAGAGAAATTAGGGAAGCTAACCAAATTGGTAGTGCGGTAATAATGGGAGACTTCAATTGCCTAAGAAGGTGTCAGCAAGCCTGACGTTATATGTCCTTATTATAGACACTAACCGGTCTACTCAATCATCCACCTTCATCATTCTTGAATACTTCAAAAAAAAATTTTATATAAAGATTTTTTAACTTTTAATTAAAACAATCCTCCATCCATGTATCTCAAGATGACTCAGACTCTTAGCAAGCAAACATTCTTAACGCCCTACACAGGCCGGTGTTTCGCTAACTCAGCTTCATCAGGGGCACATCAAAGATGTTTTAGCAAGAGTCAGTTTCCATTCAAACGGGACCAGACGTCTCAACCATCTTGTCAACAGAGAGATTGGAGGATATTCTCCTCCAGACGTCTCCTCCATCTTGTCAACAGAGAGATTGGAGGATATTCTCCTCCAATCTCTCTGTTGACAAGATGGTTGAGACGTCTGGTCCCGTTTGAATGGAAACTGACTCTTGCTAAAACATCTTTGATGTGCCCCTGATGAAGCTGAGTTAGCGAAACACCGGCCTGTGTAGGGCGTTAAGAATGTTTGCTTGCTAAGAGTCTGAGTCATCTTGAGATACATGGATGGAGGACTGTTTTAATTAAAAGTTAAAAAATCTTTATATAAAAATTTTTTTTGAAGTATTAAAGAATGATGAAGGTGGATGATTGAGTAGACCGGTTAGTGTCTATAATAAGGACATATAACGTCAGGCTTGCTGACACCTTCTTAGGCTATTATTTACAGTATTTTGATTTCCACATTTTTTGCCATTAGATTATTTTTGTGGTTATCCTCTGACTCTCTTTTTGTGTGTTAGACTTCAATTGCCCCAATATTGACTGGGTAAATGTATCATCTGGTCACGCTAGAGAGATAACGTTCCTGGATGGAATAAATGATAGCTTTATGGAGCAATTGGTTCAGGAACCAACGAGAGAGGGAGCAATTTTAGATCTAATTCTCAGTGGAGCACAGGACTTGGTGAGAGAGGTAACTGTGGTGGGGCAGCTTGGCAATAGTGATCATAATATGATCAAATTTGATTTAATGACTGGAAAAGGAACAGTGTGCAAATCCACGGCTCTCGTGCTAAACTTTCAAAAGGGAAACTTTGATAAAATGAGAAAAATTGTTAGAAAAAACTGAAAGGAGCAGCTACAAAAGTAAAAAAAAAATGTGCAAGAGGCGTGGTCATTGTTAAAAAATACCATTCTAGAAGCACAGTCCAGATGTATTCCACCCATTAAGAAAGGTGGAAAGAAGGTAAAACGATTACCGGAATGGTTAAAAGGGGAGGTGAAAGAAGCTATTTTAGCCAAAAGATCTTCATTCAAAAATTGGAAGAAGGATCCAACAGGAGAAAATAGGATAATGCATTAACGTTGGCAAGTTAAATGTAAGACATTGATAAGACAGGCTAAGAGAGAATTTGAAAAGAAGTTGGCTGTAGAGGCAAAAACACACTGTAAAAACTTTTTGAAATATATCCGAAGCAGAAAGCCTGTGAGGGAGTCAGTTGGACCGTTAGATGATAGAGGGGTTAAAGGGGCACTTAGAGAAGATAAGGCCATCGCGGAAAGATTAAATGATTTCTTTTCTTCGATGTTTACTGAAGAGGATGTTGGGGAGGTACCCGTACTGGAGAAGGTTTTCATGGGTAATGATTCAGAGGGACTGAATCAAATCACTGTGAACCTAGAAGATGTGGTAGGCCTGATTGACAAACTGAAGAGTAGTAAATCACTGGACCGGATGGTATACACCCCAGAGTTCTGAAGGAACTAAAAAATGAAATTTCAGACCTATTTAGTAAAAATTTGTAACCTATCATTAAAATCATCCATTGTACCTGAAGACTGGAGGATAGCTAATGTAACCCCAATATTTAAAAAGGGCTCCAGGGGCGATCCGGGAAACTACAGACCGGTTAGCCTGACTTCAGTGCCAGGAAAAATAGTGGAAAGTGTTCTAAACATCAAAATCACAGAACATATAGAAAGACATGATTTAATGGAACAAAGTCAGCATGGCTTTACCCAGGGCAAGTCTTGCCTCACAAATCTGCTTCACTTTTTTGAAGGAGTTAATAAACATGTGGATAAAGGTGAACCGGTAGATGTAATGTATTTGGATTTTCAGAAGGCGTTTGACAAAGTTCCTCATGAGAGGCTTCTAGGAAAAGTAAAAAGTCATGGGATAGGTGGCGATGTCTTTTTGTGGATTGCAAACTGGCTAAAAGACAGGAAACAGAGAGTAAGATTAAATGGACAATTTTCTCAGTGGAATGGAGTGGACAGTGGAGTGCCTCAGGGATCTGTATTGGGACCCTTACTTTTCAATATATTTATAAATGATCTGGAAATAAATACGACGAGTGAGAATCAAATTTGCAGATGACACAAAATTGTTCAGAGTAGTTAAATCACAAGCAGATTGTGATAAATTGCAGGAAGACTTCGTGAGACTGGAAAATTAGGCATCCAAATGGCAGATGAAATTTAATGTGGACAAGTGCAAGGTGATGCATATAGGGAAAAATAACCCATGCTATAATTACACAATGTTGGGTTCCATATTAGGTGCTACAACCCAAGAAAGAAATCTAGGTGTCATAGTGGATAACACATTGAAATCATTGGTTCAGTGTGCTGCGGCAGTCAAAAAAGCAAACAGAATTTTGGGAATTATTAGAAAGGGAATGGTGAATAAAACGGAAAATATCATAATGCCTCTGTATCGCTCCATGGTGAGACCGCACCTTAAATACTGTGTACAATTCTGGTCGCCGCATCTCTAAAAAGATATAATTGCGTTGGAGAAGGTACAGAGAAGGGCTACCAAAATAAGGGGAATGGAACAACTCTCCTATGAGGAAAGACTAAAGAGGTTAGGACTTTTCAGCTTGGAGAAGAGACGACTGAGGGGGGATATGATAGAGGTGTTTAAAATCATGAGAGGTCTAGAATGGGTAGATGTGAATCGGTTATTTACTCTTTCGGATAATAGAAAGACTAGGGGGCACTCTATGAAGTTAGCATGGGGCACATTTAAAACTAATCGGAGAAAGTTCTTTTTTACTCAACACACAATTAATCTCTGGAATTTGTTGCCAGAGGATGTGGTTAGTGCAGTTAGTATAGCTGTGTTTAAAAAAGTATTGGATAAGTTCTTGGAGGAGAAGTCTATTACCTGCTATTAAGTTCACTTAGAGAATAGCCATTGCCATTAGCAATGGTAACATGGAATAGACTTACTTTTTGGGTATTTGCCAGGTTCTTATGGCCTGGATTGGCCACTGTTGGAAACGGGATGCTGGGCTTGATGGACTCTTGGTCTGACCCAGTATGGCAATTTTCTTATGCTAATAAGACTGTATTCTTGTAAGCCATATGTTTTCTTGTAAGTGCAGTGCAGACCTGTAACATACTTCTTAACCTTTAACATACTTTATAATTTCAACAAGTCAGTGCAATTTCATTTTGCTGTGATGATGCAGTTATCTTTCTATTTCCTCACTGCCACCAAGCTAGTCTGACTTCATTGAAACCTCTCTTAAAGCACCCTTACAGGCTGACATTGAAAATACCCCCTAATCACAGCCAAGGGAATATAATTCTTAAGATGTTATTTTATTGGGTAACATAGATACATTTCCACAAGTCTAATATCATTTTCCTTGTTGCGGACCATTTAATGGGGAGAGCTGTGAGAGTGATGTCTGACAATGACATGGTGACTTGTACAAATCATCAGGGAAGAACCCAGAGTCGTCAGGTTTTTCTGGAAATGGATCCTCTTCTGTCATGGGTAGAAGGGTGTCTTTAGGTATTATCAGTGTCTCACATAGCAGGCATCAACAATATTCAGATTGATTTGAGTTCTCAATATTTTGTTTTATTTTTAATTTTGATGTTTATGTATTTTTATTTCCTTATTTTTTGAAACTTCATTTGGAATTATTTTTAATGTTTTAAATAGCTTCGAGCAATTTTTTTTCTAATCAGTGAAGTGATTCAGAAATATTATTAAATAAATAAATAATCTTGGTTACATTCTGGATCTGGGGGAATGGGTTCTGGCAAATGATGTTTTCCAACTCATTGCCTCCCAATGTGGGCAGCCTGTGTTGGACTTGATGGCAAGCAGCAGGAACATGAAAGTCCATTGGTTTTACAGATGAGATCCTCTGGTGATTGGAGTTGACATGCTACCGTAGTACAACTGTGGCCACAGGATAGAGTATCATACATGTTTCCTCTATAATCAATGAAAGGAAGAGCACTACAGAAGATAGCTTAACACACGTGCTTGGTTCTTCTGGAGGCTCCAGAATGGCCTTGGTATGCGGATCTTCAGTAGCTGTTGGTAGACATGCAGTAGTGGTTGCCGATGTGCAAGGATTTGCTGCTTTAGGGTCATTTTCTGTGAGAATCCCTATTTGGTTTTGTTTTACTATTTGGCCCTTGAAAGGGGGATACTCAACAGAGGTGATGATGATCACCTTATTGTGAGCTCGGAAGTTTTCTTCCTTCTTGGCATATGTGCAAGTCTTGAGAATTTTTGACAATTGGTGCTTAGAATGGACATGTCCCTGTGGGCATCTTTTCCTCTCATTCTGTGATTTTTGCAAGAAGGTTTGCTTAAGTGGTTGGTCCTTAATACTCAAAGTGAAGGCAGTAGCTCTAACTTGCTATAGGGGACACATTTGGGATCAAACGTTTTCCTCACCCCAGATGTTTCTAGATTTTTGAAGGGAGTCAAAACATATTAGAACATCTCTGAGGCCACCTGTACCTCTTTGGGATCTTAATTTGGTACTGGCTGTTTTAGTCAGGACCTAATTTTCTTTCCCTCAAGCAACTTTCCTTGTTGTCTGCTGACAATGAAGCCATGTGTTCAGTGTGGCAAATTTTGGAGTTGCAGGCACTCTTGTCACAAACCCTTTTTTGTGATCACTCCAGATAGTGATTATAACTGTATCTTCCTTTTCACTAAAGTTTGGAGTTTCACTTGAATCAGTCCAGATAGCTACTGTCTCTGGATAGGGGTGTGGACGAGGAGTTCGCAATCAGAGTAATCCTGCTCCTCCTCCTCTTCCTCCCTATCTCTATGTCCCCTCTTTGGCAGCTTGACCCATGCCGGAGAGGAATACTGGCACGCTGAGCGTCTCTTGCCCCAGCAGGAAGGAGATTCCGGAGGAGATCTGGCTACAGACCACTAATGTGGGCTTCCTTGACCCATACAAAAAGTTTGCAGGCCCTTAAAGAATTCCACTCATGAAAGGGCAGACAAATATACGCCGTCACCAGGATCAGATAAAGCCACACTCGCACACTTCCACCGAGTCCAGAGTGATAGTAAATAGGGGAGGAGGTACCTGCTCATCTTCTTCCATGGGGTCCTCTAACCTATCCCTTCCCTATGGGGTGATTCTCTTTCCAGCTCCCTAGACTGAGACGGTGAGCCCCCCAGCAAGGCAAACTCTTTGAAGACTTCCTTCCACGCCAAGGAACATTTTGCACACTAGGTGTAGCTCAGCTGAGGGAGGGAGACTTAACTATCATCTCAGGAGCACCTAAGCCCATCCCAAACCTGGCAGGCCTAAGTTTATAAAACCTGAATGCATGTCCATCATCTGCTGGATACTGAGATACTGGCAGGCTGATATCAGTGCAGGAGTACATTAGGTAACATCAGCGAGTCTGTTGCTTTCTGTCTTCATCTGCTGTTTGGCTTGCATAAACCCAGTTGTGAGGACTGGATGAAGAGGAACTTCAGCTCCTCTATCCGAACTTGACCTAGCTCTCCTACACTGCTTAGGTTTCCTAATCAACTTTGAGAAATTGAGCATGGGAGTCCACTCAGTGACTCAAATTCATCAGGGCTTGGATAGATTTTATATAGCCAAAACGATGACATTGCTCATATGCAACCTCCTCTATGCATGTTTGCCAAACAGCTCCTTTTAGATCTTGGTCACATGGCAGCAGCCATCCATGTGGTTCTGTTGAACTGTCTTCACATCCGCTACAGTCAGTGGGGTTTTCGGGCACAGTGGGATCAATACACTCAACTGCTGTCATCTGCAGTGACACAGCAACCATGAGTTGTGTTGGATACATCCTTGAGTTCTCAAAGGAAGAGTCCCTCTTTGCTAACTCCCTTATCAAGTGGTTCTAGCAGTGGATGTCTCTTCCAAAGGCTGGGAAGCATACATGGAGCCCTTCGAACACAAGGCAACTGGACTCCTCAGAAGAGCCATTAGCAACTCAATCTTCTAGAGTTAAGAGCAATCAGATATGCTCTATCAACCTTTGCACATCTCCTTCAAGGAAAGAGCATCCTGATTGAAACAGATGACCAGGTTGTGATGTTTCAGGTCTCCAAGCAAGGAGGAACAGGACATTGTTGCCTCTGCCAGGAAGCCCTAAATATTTGGAATTAGAAATCTGCCAGGTATCTCCCGCATGCTGGTAGATCGACTCAGCAGAGTATTTCAACCACACAAGTGGTCTCTACAGCAATCAGAGGCTCACACACTCTTCAGCTTATGGGTTCTACCATCAGTGGACCTTTTGCATCACAGCAGAAAACAAAACTAAATCCATTTTGCTCAGTTCTGCCAAGCAATCAGACTAGCTCAAAATACTTTCCTCCTCAAGTGGGGGCAAAGCCTCATGTACATTTTTCACCATTGCCACTTACCACAAGAACATTGCACAATGATCTTCAGGACTGTGCTAATTTGATCCTCAGTCCTGGTATAGCCCAAACAGATTTGAGATATGCATATTTTGTACAACTTTCCAGCAGTCCTCCCCATTCACCTAAGAAAGGACTCTGCATTGTTAACTCAGGAGGAAAGGACATTGTATCATTCCAACCTGTCCGCCTTCAGACTCGTAGCTTGGATGTTGTGTGCTCAGTGATTGCTGATCTCAACTTACCAACAGATTGTGGATATACTAGTCTCATCTAGAAAACCTTCAACTAGAAGAAACCTCGTCTTCAAATCGAACAGGTACTCCAAATTGTGTCATCAAAGTGCTTTGGACCCATTTTCTTGCGATCCTAAGTACCTGCTGAAATACTTGCTCCATCTTTTCGACTCGGGCCTAAGCACCTCATTGGTGCAAGTGCACCTTAGCACTGTAGCAGCTTACGATACTGAAATGCACAGCAAACTGATCTCTACTCAAACACTATCTCATTTCATGAAAGGTCTTTGGCATGTCAAGGCTCTGGTATAAAGCCACCTGTTCTGTGGGATCTCAAGAGTGGTCCTTTCCCAACTAATAAAGCCTCACTTTGAGCCACTGGAGTCAGCTTCCCTAAAATACTTGACATGGAAGGTGGTGTTCCTTGTCGTAGTGACTTCAGCTAGGAGAATCAGCGAACTCCAAGCTCTCATCCATTATCCTTCAATCCATGCAATTCTTCCACAACAGGGTGGTTCTCTGTACTTGCCCAAAGTTAGTGGTTGGGCTATGGCGTTGGGAACAGAGAGGAGGAGTTTTGAGGGGATAGTGTCAGATGGGTGAGATGAGGGTTTCATTTTTCTTAGGATGGATTCTATTTTGGAGGGAGCAGTGTTTTCGAATGAGTTTAGAGGCTTGAGGGGGTGTCATGAGTGTCTTGGAGTGGGATGAGGTGTTGGGAAAGCGAGTCATGATATTTTTAATTTTGTCATGGAAAAATTGGGCTAAGTCCTGGCACTTCGTTGCTGCTTGTTTGTCTGGCATGGGTGGGGAGGAAATTTTTGTAAGGCCGCAACGTAGTTGAATAAGGCTTTGGGGTTGAAATCGTAGTTATGTATGCGTTGAGCATGGAAATCTTGTTTGGTTTTGAGGGTGTTCGCTCGGTTTAAGTGTAAGAGATGTGTGTATTTGGCAAGTTGGGAGGGAGAGGAGTCTTTGCGCCAAGTCTTTTCTTGTTTTCTGAGGTTGTGCTTTAGGGTTTTTAACTCTGGGGTGTACCATGGTTTTTTTTTTTGTGTTAATAGTAGGATTGAATTGTTTGTTGCAGAGGTTATTGGAAATATTATTGGTGAGTTGGTTGCAGGACGAGAGAGCAGAGTCTGCGTCAGTCAAGTCTAGTTTGTCGCTGGCAGTGGTGAGGGCCGTGATGAGGTCATCCCTAGCGCAAGACTTACGAAATGTGATTGTGTTTTGGTTGTTTTTTGTAGTAGGGCTTGCCGTTTTTGATTATGTTGAAGCCTGCTTTGATAAGAGAATGGTCAGACCAGGCTACCAGGGTGCAGGAGAATGAGAATGTTTGTTTGTGAAGATGAGATCGAGGGTGTGCCCTGCTCTGTGTGTGGGACCATTTATTAGTTGTAGCGAAGTCAGAAAGGCATCACTTGGGGGGGGGGGGAGAGGGGTGTGGAGTCAACATGTAGGTTGAAGTCTCCAAGGATGATGGCAGGTTACTTCATCCCCAACGGGATAGGAGTAGCGATTGCCAAGCGTACTTTATCTAACTTGCTGGCTGAGTGCATTCAACAGTGCTATAGCTGGGCAGGACTGTAAGTCACAGACTTTGTGAAAGGTGAAGTGAGAGCCATGGCTGCTGCTGGTGCTCATCTTTGAGAAGTACCTATTGAAGATATATTCAATATGGTCTTCCATTCACACTGTTTAATCCCACTGCTGTCTTGATAACCTCTCAGACTGACAAATTTAGACACACAGTTTTTAAAAATCTGGTTTTGCTGTAGTCTACTCCCCATGGTGAGGGCCAAGTTTCTTACAAAGTAAACACTGTGCTGCAACCCTCAGCTTGCCAAGAGACAGGTGGGAGCTCAAAAGCAGCAGCAAAGCAGTAAGGGGCGTAAATCCTAAAGCAAGCTGAGAGCACAGGAGGGGTTCAGAGTCTCTTAGCCTGACTGCAAAGGGAGGGAGCGGAATTATCACTTTGTAAATGTCTCAGGGGTGTCCTGTATTTGCTGCCACCTTCTGCTCTCCTACCATGAGCAGTAAGAACTGTTTGTTTTTTTAATCACCCGGTGTAGACCTTTCCTTCTCTTAAGAGGGCAAGGGGCAGCGATCCTGGGGAGAATGAGGGGGAAGGGAGCTCGGGAGTGGGAGGAATGGAAGGGTGAAGAGATCCCTGGTGATTGGAGGGGTGGAATGGCAGGACTTGTGCTGGTTCTGGTACTCACGTGCTTGCTGGTTTAATTTTGCTTTTATGTTGTCAGATGAAATTAGTTTTTCTCATCTGAAGGCTCAGCTCCTCCTTGGGGTCCTTGCCTTGATGCTGAATTTCTCGTGTCTCTCTCATGCAAGTGACTGTCGCTCCTCTCTCCTTCTCAGGAAACCGTCGGAGCAGGCTGGTATCGATGAAGTTATGGCAGCCGCAGTCCTAACCAGCCTGTCTACCAGTCCCGTGGTACTAAGCCAGATTTCTGCCACCTGCACTACAGGTATTAGTAACCCATCCAGGTTCCTCCTGTAGGCTGTGGAGGTGATGCACCACAAGGAGTGGAGTGGTCAGAGCAGGGGAGTGAGAAACAGGGAAGCCAGGGGGTCACATCCCACTGCCGCTATTTGTGACCTTGGGCCAATCTCTTCACTCTCCAGTGCCTCGGGTACACACTCAGATTGTGAGCCCTCTGGGGAAGGATCTGCAGTACCTGAGCGTAATCCACTTTGAAGTGCCTGAAAAGCGGAATATAAATAAATAAAATTAGCCCCAGGGAGTATTCACTGGCTTGCTTGCTTTGAGAACGTACATCAGTCTTACCATGGTCTTTGCCCAAATATGCGTATTGTGAAGAATGAATGCTGTGTTATGACTCGTGCTTGACTTGTTTCCCCTAGAGCTTGGTGTTGAGACGTGGAAGGAAGTCACTGCGATGTCGTCCAGTTACAGCAGCAGCACTAACAGTGGGGACTGGACCTGGGATCTGCCCAGCGACCACTCCATACCTTCCACACCATCACCACCGCTGTGTACGGAGGCCGGCAGGACCTTCCCATTACCTGCCCAAGCTGATGAAGGCATCGAGGACCCGGAAGCCACTCATTTCCTGTTTGATGATCCTATTCCCCGGAAAAGAAAGGTAGGAGTGGGCCCTACTGATTTCAAGAAACAATAAATGCATAAACCAAATTGTGAGAAGGTTGAGAGTTAATTCCTTAACATCCAAGGCAATTTGATGTGAGTTAAACTCTGCTCCTGTTTTATGGCGGGTTCGGTGATTCTGCTGAAGGAGGTGGTTTCATCATCCGTGTAAAGATAGACGTTGGATTACATACGCTAGAATACGTTTCTTCTCTTGTGCAAGCTCTCTTCTTTCGTTTGCCTTGTAGTTGATGACTTCAGCCTTTCCTGGGCAGATGTCTGCATTAATACCGTCACATATTGATTACTGTAACATTCCTTGCCGGATTACCCTTTCCTTAACTGAAAAAGTTACAGGTACTTCACAATACGGTTGCGACAGTGATCTTTGGAGCCTGGAGATAGGATCACACAACACCATTGTTGAGGGAGCTCCATTCGTTCCAAGAACTTGATTTAAGATCTTTTGTTTGCTGTTCAAGCTGAGTGGAGGGGACTTCCAAGCTGTTTGTCAAACCTGCTAACCCCGTTATCTCCTCCAGTCCTTGGTTTACTTTCAGTTCTCAGGCGCCCAATCCATGAATTGCGCTGCCACTCGACACCCATGAACAACCAACCTAATTTCTTAAAAGTTTAGGAAATTTAACCAAAGCCTGGTAGTTTACTCTGGCATTTGCTGATTGACAAAAGATATTTGAGAAGAAGACTAACGCAGATCTGGATCATTATTTGCTTAAAACTGTTACATACTGCAGAGCCTGTGTTGGTTTTGCTATGATTATTCCTGGTAACATTGGATTAATGTATTCATGTATGAGCTGTTGTATTGGTGTAAAGTACCTGGATATTTACAAGTTTAATGGAAAGAAGATAGGCTCTTTAGAGGCAGAGAGTTGTGTGCCTGTACACCAGGGTAGAAATAAGATACTCAGTGTGAGAGGTGCAGGTGGCAGCTAGAGCATGGACGCAGGCATCTGTGAGTGACAATTTCCTGTAACGTTTCTGCAGAATTCGGTGTGAAGGTGATGTTCAAGTGTCTGTGGAAGAATTGTGGGAAGGTGCTGAGCACGTCGACGGGCATTCAGAAGCACATCAGAGCCCTGCACCTGGGGTAGGTTCCTTCATGGCGAGGAGATAGCAGCATGCATGAGGATTGCACCAGCTATTGGGCAGGAAGGAGGGATGGGGGTGGGGGCGGGGCAGATGGATTCAAAAAAGAAAGGGTCAGGGGGGGTTTAAAAAGTACTTGAGGAACAGTATAAAACTTAGTTCTCTCTCTTCAAATTGCGCTCGACTAGACGCCTAAGACATATCTAGATAAATAGCACCAGCTCAAGTCTTCTGTTCAGTGGTCCAGGCTCTTTTTGTAACCGCACTGACTATTGTAATTCTCTGGATGAAGGCCTCCCGAAAAAGCAGTCCAAGCGGTGTGTTGCAGTTTAATGCAAAATGCAGCTGCGTGGCTCATTATTCCCTGTGACTACCGGGACCATGCGTCGCCTGTTTTGTAGCAGCTGCATTGGCTGCCACTTGTTTTAAGGATTTTTTTTAATATCATTGTTTTGTTTTAAGGTTCTGCAAAATGCTAGCTTGCAGTACTGTATACCATGTTGTCGGATGCACTCTGAGGACTAGCAGTGGTTCCCCACGAAGGCTTCCCCAACCCAGCAGTGGTTGGGGAAGCCTTTGTGTTTTGTCAGTAGTGGGGCCCTGGTTCTGGATTGCAATACCACTGAACTTCCCATGATGGCTGATCTTAAGCTATTATGAAAAAGATACAATCGTGCTTATTTGTACACAAGCATTTAGGTGAATGATTTTTCATTTTAAATATTTATGTGATTCTTCCTCACTTAGAATTGCTCAAAGTTATGAGTGAGCCATAAACAATTTGCAATAAGGCCATTTCTGAGTTTGTATTAACTCTAACATTGGTCTCTCTCTTAAAGCCGGAAGGCAGATCTTGAGCAGAGTGACGGAGAAGAAGATTTCTATTACACGGAGATTGACATTAATGTGGATTCGCTGACCGATGGCCTTTCCAGCCTGGCACCAATGTCTCCCACCTCCTCTGCACCTCCAGCATTCCCCCTCCCAGAAACGCAGGGGACCCAGCCGGCAGCAGAGACGCCAGAGGTACCTTTGGTGTCTTCACTTAGCCATTCGGCACCAACCACACTGTGCCACGTGCACAGTGACCATGCCTATCAGGTGAGCATGGAAACTTGAAGCCGGTCTGTGCTGAGGCGAGAGATCCATTCCGGCTATAAATTCTCTGCATTGATGGACTTGATCTGATTTTGCTACAGGCTCTCTCCCCCATCAGTATTTGTGCTGGCTCCGGTTTCAGCTTCTCCTGGCAACCACCTCCTGTTCTATTGAAGAGTTCTCCAGTGAGTATCTTACAACACTTTACTAGTTTCTCTCTTTCATCTCTCTAGATGTGATTTGCAGAATAAAATGAATGCTCATCACTTCTGTAAAGGTCACCAGAATCATTCTTAGGCAAATGCCCTGGCTCCAGCCTGCCCTGCTCTGGAGGGGCTCCTCCATGTGGGTTTGAGGAGGTAGTAAGAGAGAGAGCCTGCAGCATGGGGCTAAGTGAGGGGGAAGAGTGTCTGTCTGAGGGGGAGAGTATTAGGCAGTTCTTTGCTTTGCTTCAGCTATGTGGCTTCAGGACAAGGATCTTACTCTTTTTTTTTTCTTTTCTGCAGGGCTGCCTTGCTCAGATTCGCACTGTGGGTATCAGAGAAAAACAACCTCAGGTTCCCCAGCCAAGTGTCCTCAAACCCCCTTCAACCGTGATCTCTGTGCCAAAGCCAGCTTTAGGGAGCAGGTGCGTATACACATCCTACTGGTACCAGGCAGACCCAGAGCCATCACTGGGCACTCTTTCCTAGCGTGTGGCAGATGGACTCAGGACCAGTGGGTATAGTGTGCTCCTGATAGCAGTTGGAGACGGATCAGATTTTAATCTGACATCAGCTCTAGTACATAGACCCCTGCAGGAAGTGCAGCTCCTCAGTATTCCTTCGTCTCCATAGCAGTTTGGGACTCTACACTCGCTTGCACAGCGTTAGAGTATTCTAACCAAAGAGATAAAAAAAAGAAGAAAATCTTACCTCCACAGACGAGCCCTGCTCTCCTGCAGTGATACCTACGGGTCCCTCCCCCAGTCGAGATTCCTGAGGTGATTTCCACGATCCCTCAGAGGTAGACCTTGGTCCGACAGCCGGTTCCTGGCATGGACTTAGCCCCCGGCAACGGGCGCGGCTGAGAGGCAGCGGGTGCAATACAGAGCGCAGCGGTGAAGGTACTTTTCCCTCTCCCCCTCGCAGCTGGAGACCGCCCGGAACGAGACCAGGAAACGCTGAGACAAGGTAAGGTAGAAAACGTCCTAAAAGTCTCCGGTCTCCGAGGCTCGAATAGCTGCACAGATCGCCAGCTGGCGTCTGTGCCATCGGCTTGATCAACCCAGTCAGGGCTAGACCCCAATCGGCCACAAGGTCCCTCCCACATGGAGACCCTGCGGGGTGGTCGCCATCTTGCTTGCGTGGTCGCTGACGCCATTTCGCCTTGGTCACCGCTCTGTCCACCTAACTGAACCGTGCGCACAGAGACAAGCCGGGCGCACAAGTTGCTTATGCGCATAGGTGCCGTACGCACAGCTACGCGCACAACTGTGCCGGGCTCACAAGGCTGTGAGCACAGCAGCTCGCGTATCTCAGTGAGTGCACATCCCGGTCGACACGTGCATCTTTGGCGCACACAGAGCGCATAACTAAGCCTCCTGGCGCGCACTTTAAATGCACAGACCGAGGTTTCAACTACCTATGCACACAAAACCAAGGCACACGCCCTCTGCCCAGCCTGTCACACAAGAGCTGCGCAGCAGGAGGAGGCCCCGGCATTGTGTGTACAGTGCAAGCAGGCCCTGGGAGAACCTGGACAAGGCCCTCCCCAGCCAGTACAGGAATCCGGATCCACCGATAGTACCCCGGACCTCTCTATCCCCAGCACGACTCTCCCTCGAATTGGGTTCCTTGGGAACGCAGCGGTTTTCAATCTAGACCCAGGATCCTTCTCCTGGGTAGAATTCTTTAAGGGTCTACACACCTTTGTCCACATGCAACCGCCACCGATGACACAGACACATCCTCCACCAGAGGACCCTTGCCCCCCCCCACCCCCACCCGGCCAAAAGTCTCACCATAGGGGACACGGACACCTCAGACAAGGATCAAGACTCCCTGGAGGAAGGGGAAATCCCTCCAGGAATGGAACCTTACCGAACCGTGAGGCGCTTCTTCTCCAAAGACAAGCTACCAGATCTTGTGTCTCTCAGCTTGAAGGAGCTTGCCGTCCCAGACACAAGTGCCACAGGGGAACCAAAGACGAACCCTCTCCTAGACGGGCTCCGTCAGGCCTCCCGCCATTTCCCTTTGCTGCAAACCGTACAACAGCTGATAGACTTGGAATGGGATGCTCCGGAGGCCAGTTTCAAAGGGGGGCGGGCCCTGGAAGCCCTATATCCACTGGAACCTTCAGCCAAAGACCTCCTGGTGTTCCCCAAAGTGGACGCCATGGTCTGCGCGGTCACAAAGCGCACTACCTTTCGAGTCGAGGGAGGGAGGCACTCAAGGATGCCCAGGACAGACATCAGGAATCCATCCTTAAACAGTCATTCAACGTATCAGCCATGTCGCTGCAGATTGTGGCCTGCTGTGCCGTGGTGACACGCGCCTGCTTATCAATGACCAGGAACGCTACCACGCCAGTCAATGCACTAGAACCAGTGACATCTGACCTGGTGCGTGTCTCATCCATAGTGGCAGCCAGAAGGCAACTCTGGTTCCGAAGCTGGTCAGCTGATGCAACTTCCAAGACGAAACTCACGAGAATGCTCTTTAAAGGAGCCCTCCTGTTCGGAAGTGAGCAGGAGAAGTTAACTGACAAATGGGGCGAATCTCCAGTACCTCAATCGGAAGACAAGAACAAAAGAAGCCAATATCTCTCTCCCCGATTACCTAAGGGCAGAGGATCACAGCATTTTAGACCCTACAAGAGTACATATCAAGCACCTCGCCCGGCAGGCAGGGGCCAGTCCTTTTAGCACAAACACGACAAGAGGGGAGCTGGCTCTGGCCCAGGCCCCATTCACACCCCACAATGAGAATCAGCTGACCCATCCACAGGAAGAAGCCATAGGGGGCAGGTTTGCCCAAACTACCAAAGATGGGTCAAGATAACAACAGACAAGTGGGTCCTAACCATCATTCGAGAGGGATACTATCTGGACTTCCACAACATTCCTCCGGACAAGTTTGTGAAATCTCCTTGCCACGCACCCTCCAAGAGGGCGGCAGTGGAAACCACATTGGCCAAATTGCTCGCCCTAAAGGCCGTAATGCTGGTGCCCACGCAACAACAAAATACTGGGCACTATTCCATCCATTTTATTGTCCCCAAGAAAGAGGGAACATTCCGGCCCATACTGGACTTCAGGTCGGTCAACCTCTACCTGAGGGTAAAACACTTCCGCATGGAAACCCTGCGCTCAGTCATAAGGGCGATACAGCCGGGAGAATTCCTTACATCCCTGGACCTGTCAGAAGCCTACCTGCACATTCCGGTCCATCACGAACAGCGCTTCCTATGCTTCACGATCCTGGACTACCACTACCAGTTCCGGGTGCTACCCTTCGGGCTAGCCACAGCCCCCCGGACGTTCACCAAAATCATGGTTGTAGTGGTGGCGACACTGAGGAAAGAAGGAATCCTCGTCACATCCATATCTGGACGATTGGCTGATCAGGGCAAAATCTCCAGAGGAAAGTCATCAGGCGACCACCAGAGTCAAGACTCTCTACTGGAGAACCTCAGGTGGGTCGTCAACACAAACAAGAGCGGTCTGCAGCCCTCCCAAATCTCTAGAATACCTGGGAGTCCGGTTTGACACCAAACAAGACATGGTCGTCCTTCCTCTTACAAGAAGAAAAAAACTGATGAACCAACTGCAAAACCTGCTGGTCCCCAAAGTATGGGACTACCTCCAAGTCCTCGGCCTCATGACATCAACCCTTGAAGTGGTCCCAAGGGCAAGAGCTCACATGCGACCGCTACAGCGCTTCCTACTGTCACGATGGAACTCTATGTCCCAGGACTACTCCGTTCACCTCCAGCTCCCGGAGTAAGTGCGGAACCAGCTCCAATGGTGGCTTCAAGAAGACCATCTAAGCAAGGGAGTAAGGCTATCCCCACCGACCTGGATTTTGCTCACCACGGATGCAAGCCTACGAGGGTGGGGAGCCCAGGGGCAATGGGACAAGGAAGAGTCGGGGAGGAACATCAATCGACTGGAAGCCCGGGTGGTCAGACTAGCCTGCCTATGGTTCAGCCACAGACTCCGGGGCAAATCTGTCAGTCATGTCGGACAACGCCACAACAGTTGCCTACATCAACCGCCAGGGAGGAACCAGAAGCCAACAGGTGTCCCTGGAAATAGATCCCCTAATGGCATGGGCAGAAGCAAACCTACAAGGGATCTCAGCTGCCCACATCATGGGAAAAGACAACGTTACTGCGGACTACCTCAGCAGAGAAGTCTAGACCCAGGGGAATGGATGCTGTTGACCACAGCCTTCCACTTGATAGTAAACCACTAGAGAACCCCAGTCATGGGTCCAATGCCCGCGTTCCCAACTTCTTCAGTCGCAGACGAGAACCACAATCCCAAGGGATCGATGCCCTCGCCCAGACCTGGCCACGGGAAGACCAGCTATACACCTTCCCCCGTGGCCACTACTGGGCGGGATCCATCCGCAAGAAAGAACTCCACAGGGGGCTAGTACTTCTAGTCGCCCCGGACTGGCCAAGAAGGCCATGGTACGCAGACATGCGAAGACTCTTGACGGGGAGCCCTCTCCCCCTACCTCCTCACAGGAATCTGCTCCAGCAAGGCCTGATCCTCCACGAAGACCCAACTCTATTCTCCTTTTCGGTCTGGCCATTGAGAGAACACGCCTGAAGAAGAGCGGATACTAGAGGGCGGTGATTGACACCTTGCTCCGAGCATGCAAGTTCTCCATCTCGCTAATCTATATACGAATATGGGGAATATTCAAAGCCTGGTGCGAAGACCACGATGTCCTTCCCCGGACAGCCAAAATTCCTGCAGGACGGCTTACAGAAGGGGTTGTCCCTCAACTCTATCAAGGTTTAGGTGGCCGCATTGGCCTGCTTCAGAACCAAAGTGGAAGGCATTAGCTAGCATCTCATCCAGATGTGTCCCGCTTCCTGAGAGGGGTCAAGCAACTCCGACCACACTTAAGGTGGCCGGTACCCCTATGGAACCTCAATCTAAACTAGACTTCCTAGCAGGAGCCTCCTTCAGACCTATCCGCGGTCTGTCCCTACAACTCCTAACCTTGAAGACTGCATTTCTATTGGCAATATGTTCGGCCCGTTGCATCTCCGAACTTCAAGCACTATCCTGTCGGGAACCTTTTCTCAGATTCACACTGGGATCCATACAGCTATGCACTGTCCCCTCCTTCCTTCCAAAGGTGGTTTCTCACTTCCCTCTAAACCAAACCATCTCGCTGCCATCTCCAGATGAGCATAAGGGCTCGGAAGAATATTGCCGTCTTCGCCACCTTAACGTCGGCAGACTCCTAGTCCAATACCTGGAAAGGTCGGAATCCGTACGAAAGACGGACCACCTCTTCGTCCTTCACAGTGGGAAGAAACAAGGGGAAGTAGCCTCACGGGCAACCCTAGCCCACTGGATCAAAGAAGTAATCAAGGCGGCCTACATAGAGGCAGGCAAGCCTCCATCGCTACAAGTCAAGGCCCATTCCACTAGAGCCCAGGCAGTGACCTGGGCGGAAACTAAGATGCTGTCACCTACCGAGATCTGTTGGGCGGTGACATGGGCCTCCTGTCATACCTTCTCTAGGTTCTATCGCCTGGATGTTCAAGCTCGGGAGGACACAGCATTCGTAAGGGCAGTACTAAGTGGGCCACGGGCAGCCTCCCACCCGGTTCGGGAGTAGCTTTTGTACATCCCATTGGTCCTGAATCCATCTGCTACATGCTACGAAATGGAGAAATTACTTGCCTGATAATTTCGTTTTCCTTCGTGTAGACAGATGGACTCAGTATCCTGCCCACGGCTGCTGCAATACACGAAAACGTCGGGGACAATTCCCGAGAGCAAGACAAGCACGGGTAAGCCAAGCTTCCCTTCAGCTAGGGCACCCATAGTTACCGGGCGTCGGCGTTTCTCGGTTGAGGGTACTGGCCGTCTCCAGCTATAGTCCAAGTCAACCAGTTCAAGTTAATCACATTTATCAAGTTATTCAAGTTAAACAAAGTTAATCAAATTATCCAGAGACACATATATCCACGATTGCTTTTAGAGGAGAATACTGAAGAGCATGGCGTCCTGCAGGGGTATATGTATAGGGGCTGACGTCAGATTGAAATCTGATCTCTCTCCAACCGCTATCAGGAGTACACTATACCCATTAGTCCTGAGTCCATCTGCTATACTAAAGAAAATGAAATTATCAGGTTAGTAATTTCTCCATTTTCCCCCATCCTCCCTATAATCCGCTCTGGGGAAAGCAGAGCTGCCAGCAGAGAAGTAAAAGGTAACTGCTAATGCCTGGGAAAGCCACTTTCGAGGGCTAGGAAGGAAATGTCGGTGATGATATTACTTTTTTCCTTTCCTTATGGTCAGTGTAGTCTTGTTTCTTTTCAGTTTGGGATCTGGCTTCCATAGCAGAGGGAGAATACCTGAACATTTAAGCTGCAATAAGAAATCAGATCCTGCCACAGTGCTGGGCCAGAATAGCAGTGTGTGGGAGGGGGAGGGTAATTTAAATAGACCCCCCCCCTCCCTCATACTCCTGGTGCCTGCTGGCACGGGCTTTACTCAGCTTCTCCCTGCTCTTGCATTTCTTCCTAGGAAACCCCGTGGGGAAGC